>NC_044561.1:59682152-60308831 GCF_007565055.1 Rhinopithecus roxellana
ATCTACCTGTCCTTGGCACAGGTATAAAGCCCAGCCCTCCACATTGCAGGGACAGGCAGAACACACACTTCTGATGGACCGGCTGGCTTCTAAAGAGGAGAGGGGACCAAGCCACATATGCTTGGTTCTTCCTTCCCAGCTTCTCTCAGGTAAGTCACGCTTCCTCTTCCCCAGGTAGACAGAGGCCAGGAGTATTATTAATAGAAGTCCCATTTTCAGGGAAACATGATGAGTAGGAAATACATATTCCTTCCCCACAGAGAACTCCACCTTCTCAGAATTCTCTCTTAGCAAGACTGAGTGTGTGTGTGCGTGCGTGTGTGTGTGTGTCAGAGATGGAGAGAGATAAGAGAGACAGAAAGAGAGAGATAGAGAGACAGAAAGAGAGAGAGAGACGGTGAGCAGTAAACCCTTCTGCAAGCCCTTCCTGACCCCCAGCTAGGGGGACCCGCCCATCTCTCTGTGGCCTGTTACCCATCCTCCACCCCTGTTCTTCCAGCCACAGCTTCCCTGCCATTCCTGTGCTGGGAGCCAACTTCTCTTTTTTTCCATCTGCCTCCTACTGGTGTGAGGTAGGATATGCCAATTTCCCTCCTTTTATCCTTTATTCCTTCTCATGTGGAAAAGCAACCATGACTTTTAGCCAGGCATAAGGCTATATTTTCTAGCCTTCTTTGCTGCTAAGCATGGCCATGTGGTTAATGAGGTGTAAGCAGAAGTGGTGTAAGAGACCCCTTGGAACTGCACCTGTAGGGAAATGGCATACCCCTTTTTGTCTCTTTCCTGGTGGCTGGCATGTGAACATAAGGTCTGGAGCCTGAGCAGCTATCTTAGACCATGAAGTAGCAACTGTGCAGTGAAGGCCATGAAGGAGCAAAATAGGAGCCTGTGTACCTAACAAGTTTGTGGAACCACAATGCCAAGACTGTGTTGTTCTCTCCCAACTACTTCGTTTATGTGAGAGAAACACATTTCTTTCTTATTTAAGCCACTGCTCTTTGGAGGTTTCTGTGACTTGCAGCCAAACCTAATCCTAACTAATAGAAAATGTGTGTGGGTGATAGCAGGTTTACAGATGTCTAGATGCAGACACATGTTTGCAAGTTTGTGGAGAAAGTAGGAGTATGAACAGTCATTCACCTGTTGGTTTTTTTTGTTTTTTTTGAGATGGAGTCCCACTCTGTCACCCAGGCTGGAGTGCAGTGGTGTGGTCTCGGCTCACTGCAACCTCCACCTCCCGGGTTCAAGCGATTCCCCAGCCTCAGCCTCCCAAGTAGCTGGGATTACAGATGCGTGCCAACATGCCCAGCTAATTTTTGTATTTTTAGTAGAGACGTGGTTTCACCATGTTGGCCAGGCTGGTCTTGAACTGCTGACCTCAGGTGATCTGCCCACCTCCACCTCCCAAAGTGCTAGGATTACAAGTGTGAGCCACCACGCCTGGCCTCACCTGCCTATTAATGTTAACTGAGCACCCATCATGTGCAAGGCACCATGCATAATGGGAACTGTGAGGGAGACAGAGGTGAATCAGAGAGACACTGCCCTCAAGCAGCTTAGAGTCCAGGGCATCGAGCTTGTACATGCATGAGGTTGGAACTTCCCACAGTGTATCTTCTGTTCTGTCATCTTTCCTGAAAAGAACTGGCTCACCTCGTATTCCTGCCAGGAATGGCTGCTGTTTTATGGTGTTCGGGCCACAGCTGAGGATGACTGAAAGCAAGGCAGGCCTGAGAGAAAAATATGGATCGTTTGAGATGAGCAGGGCCCACAGATATGAGTGCTGGGGCACCAGTTGAACAGAACTGTGGTCATATAGGTGTGGCTGGGGGCTGGGGATGGAGAACAGGAAGTAGCATCTATTCTGGGATGGGAAGCGCATGGTCTCCAGAACATACTGGTCCAGCGTCTGCTCAGAGACATACTAACTCCTAAAGCAGAACTTCCTAAAGTGGGTCAGCAGCATGAGCATCCTGGGGAGCTGATCAGATATGCACATCCAAACTCCAAGGGGCGCGCCATCAATCTGTGTTTTTAGGAGACCTCCAGGTGATTCTGATGGATGCTCAAGTTAGAGAATCCCGGACTTCTGAAGCCAGGTAGGAAGGCGGGGCAAGTCAGTGCATAGAAGGCTACAAATTCCAAATATAGTGTAATCCAAGCACCGAAGCTCCCTCTGAGACAAAAGCTGATTTAACAAACCCCACGAGTAACATGTGATTGAAAACTGGCGAGGCCCTTCTAATTAACATCCACGGTCCATTTGTACAGAGGGTACAAAACATAATCTGGATAAACTCAGAAGACATGCTGATGTAAAGACTTGGGAAGTCTCCAAATTCAATCAAGTGAATGGAGCAAATATTCTGAACTTGAATATGAAAGAACATCTTAATGTGAGTGTGTCGTAACATGACTGGGAAACAAAATAAAGATGTGTTAAGTAACAGCAGGGCAGGAGGTCTACTTACAATGTAAGCCACAGAGCCCGAGTTTGTTAGTGTTTATTCAGCACTGCCCAAAGGATAGAGCTAGGAGTTGCAGAATATGTGCTCCGTGCATCTGGCAGGATGGGAAGACACCTAGAACAGTACAGGGTAGACATGAGTGCCCTTGTTTCTGGAAGTGCAAACTCTTTAACATGGCAAGCCTTAGCTGTGAGATTTCTCCTTAGAGGATGGTTCTTAACCTTTTTCTGGCTTATGAACCCAGAGAATCTAATAGACTTACCACTACACACACAGTCTTTGATTCAATAATCATGTTGGAATCTCCCGAAGTGCACCTTCTGTTATCTTTCACTGAAACAGACAAACCAACCAAACCAACTAAAACAACAGCAAAACCCAGCCCATTTCTGGTTCCTGCTTTGCATGGGCTGCGATAGTCTTATGGCATTCAGTCCACAATGAAGGAAGGATGAAAGCAAGGCAGGCCCATGTGGGGAACACTTTGAATTGGGCTGAGAACTCCCAAAGATTAATAACGCTAAGTATGACACAGTCCTGATCACCAAGATATTAGTTGTCTTTTGCTGTATAATGAATTACCCCAAAGTGTAATGACTTAAAACAACAAACCTTCATTATCTCCTGGTTTCTGAGGGTTAGGAATTCAGGAGTGACTTAGCTGGGTGGTTTTGCCTCAGGGTGGTTCATGAGGTTTTGGTCAAGGGGTCTGCCAGGAATAGAGGTTCCACCTCCAAGCGTATCTCTCCTGACTACTGGTAGGATGCCTCAGATCCTCACCATGTGGGCCTTTCTATAGGGCTGCTCGAATGGCCTCACCACCACATCTCTACCATGCGTCTAGCTTTCCTAGAATGAGTAATCCAAATGAGGGCAAGGTGGAGGTCACAGTATCTTTTATGATCTAGCCTTGGAAATCAACTACACTCACTTCTGTCCCATGTTATTTATTAAAAAGTCAGTGAAGTCCAGACCACACTCAATGGGAGGGGAATTAGAATTAAACTCCAGCTTTTTTTTTTTTTTTTTTTTTGGAGACAGAGTCTCACTCTGTTGCTCAGGCTGGAGTATGGTGGCACAATCTTGGCTCACTGCAACCTCTGCCTCCTGAGCTCAAGAGATCCTCCCACCTTAGCCTCCTAGAGTAGCTGGGACTACAGGTGTGTGTCACCATGACTGGCTAATTTTTTTTTCTATATATTTTTTGTGGAGACAGGGTTTTGCCATGTTGCCCAGGCTGGTCTGGAATTCCTGGGCTCAAGTGATCCAACTGCGTTGGCCTCGCAATTGTTGGGATTACAGGCATGAACCACCACACCCACCTAACTCCAGTTTTTTTTTTTTTTTTTTTGGGAGACAGGGTCCACTCTGTCGCTCAGGCTACAGTGCAGTGCCTCAATCTCAGCTCACTGCAACCTCTGCCTCCCGTGTTCAAGTGATTCTCCTGCCTCAGCCTCCTGAGTAGCTGGAATTACAGGCACACCATGCCTGGCTATTTTTTGTATTTTTAGTAGAGACAGGGTTTCACTATGATGGCCAGGCTGGTCTCAAACTCCTGACCTCAGGTGATCCACCCACCTTGGCCTCCCAAAGTGCCGGGATTACAGGCACGAGCCACTGTGCCTGGCCTTTTTTTCTTTTTTTTTTTTGAGATCGAGTCTTACTCTGTTGCCCAGGCTGGAGTACAGTGGTGCGATCTCGGCTCACTGCAACCTTCACCTCCCAGGTTCAAGCAATCCTCCAGCCCAGCCTCCCGAGTAGCTGGGATTACAGGCACACGACCAACTAATTTTTGTATTTTTAGTAAAGACAGGGTTTCACCATGTTGGCCAGGCTGGTCTTGAACTCCTGACCTCAGGTAATCCGCCTGCCTTGGCCTCCCAAAGTGCTGGGATTGCAGGTGTGAGCCGCCGGGCTTGGCTAAGCTTTTAAGGAGCCGATTGTCAAAAAAAACTGTGGGCATATTTAAAAGCTATCATACCAAGAAATTTCTAATGACTAAATAAGTTTCTAGGTAGTTTAATAGAAGGAAGGGATTAGGAACATTGCAATCCTAGAGAGCTATGTCCCCTGGCAGGATTTAAGGGTTGGGCTATTGTGAGTTTGACTGACTTGAGTTAGTCTTCCAAATTCTGATCTACTGTAGTTGAACTGAATTAAGATCTTGCCCTTCAAAGCTGAGGACTAAAGGACACTGCTAACTTCTTCTTTTTATTTTATTATTATTATTATTATTTTTTCGAGATGGAGTCTCACTCCGTCACCCAGGCTGGCGTGCACTGGCGCGATCTCCACTCACTGCAACTTCTGCTGCCCGGGTTCAAGCGATTCTCCTGCTTCAACCTCCTGAGTAGCTGGGATTTAAGGTGCCTGCCACCGTGCCTGGCTAGTTTTGTGTGTGGTTTTTTTTTTTTGAAACAGTCTCGCTGTCGCACAGGCTGGAGTGCAGTGGCCGGATGTCAGCTCACTGCAAGCTCCGCCTCCCGGGTTTACGCCATTCTCCTGCCTCAGCCTCCTGAGTAGCTGGGACTGCAGGTCACCGCCACCTCGCCCGGCTAGTTTTTTGCTTTTTTTTTTTTTTTTTTGGGACGGAGTCTTGCTCTGTCGCCCAGGATGGAGTGCAGTGGCGTGATCTCCGCTCACTGCAAGCTCCGCCTCCCGGGTTTACGCCATTCTCCTGCCTCAGCCTCCTGAGTAGCTGGGACTACAGGTGTCCGCCACCTCGCCCGGCTAGTTTTTTGCATTTTTTTTTTTTTTTTTTTTTTTTTTTTTTTTTTTTGAGACGGAGTCTTGCTCTGTCGCCCAGGATGGAGTGCAGTGGCGAGATCTCCGCTCACTGCAAGCTCTGCCTCCCGGGTTCACGCCATTCTCCTGCCTCAGCCTCCCGAGTAGCTGGGACTACAGGCGCCCGCCGCCAGGCCCAGCTAATTTTTTTGTATTTTTAGTAGAGTCGGGGTTTCACCGTGTTAGCCAGGATGGTCTCGATCTCCTGACCTCGTGATCCGCCCGCCTGGGCCTCCCAAAGTGCTGGGATTACAGGCTTGAGCCATCGCGCCCGGCTGTATTATTTTTTTGTTTTGTTTTGTTTTTTTTTTTTGAGATGGACTCCCGCTCTGTCACCCAGGCTGGCATGCTGGCATGCAGTAGCGCGATCTCGGCTCACTGCAATCTTCGCCTCCTGGGCTCCAGCGATTCTCCTGCCTCAGCCTCCCAAATAGCTGGGATTACAGGCATGTGCCACCACGCCCGGTTAATTTTGTAGTTTTAGTAGAGACAGGGTTTCTCCACGTTGATCAGGCTGGTCTCGAACTCCTGACCTCAGGTGAGCCGCCTGCCTTGGCCTCCCAAAGTGCTGGGATTACATGCGTGAGCCACCATGCCCGGCCGATTTTTTGTATTTTTAGTAGAGACAGGGTTTCACTATGTTGGCCAGGCTGGTCTTGAACTCCTGACATCATGATCCACCCGCCTCAGCCTCCCAAAGTGCTGGGATTACAGGTGTGAGGCACCGTGCCCGGCCCTATTTTATTATTTTTAAAATAGAGAAGGGGTCTCCCTGTGTTGCCCAGGGGTGAGCTGGAACTCCTGGATTCAAGCGTTCCTCCCACCTTGACCTTCCAAAGTGCTGGGATTACAGGGGTGAGCCACCGCACCCTGGCCTGCTAACTTGTGGGGCAGTACAGTCTCTGTCCATACCCTCAACTCTCTTCCTCTCTGCTAGTCCTAAATACATTGTAGGCTCCCGCGTTTTTAGTGCAGCTATACCTATGAACGGGCCAAAGAATCTGAGGGCATCCTACACATTTCAAAGGGTGGGAATGGAGACTTCTCTTTCTCCAGCAGAATCTCCCCTCATGACCCGGGACTACCAGATCCAGTTCTGCTAGGGGCCTCCATGGACGGAGTCGGCTTCCTCTCCACTCTGTGACCGAAGTCCATTCTTTGCTCATTCACTCTTGTGTCTACTGCGGGAGCCGCGCAGCGGACACAGTTGTGTTCCTTAAGTGTTTGCTGACTTAGTCATCCGGCCCTCTCTAGAGTAGTTATTTTGTACCGTGTATTATATTCCTGTCACTACCTCTCCGCAGTGCGCGCGTGGGGGCGGGCTCAGGTGCGCAGTCTCCCTATGCTCGGGGAGGGCGTCAGCGGGTTTGCACGAACACTGAAAGACTTAACAATTGGCGCGCGACGACCGTCCCTTGACTGACAGCAGCCCAGAGGGCCTGAACACCACTAAGGGTCTGCCCCAGCGACCGGTCCCTGAAGTCAAGGTTGAGACCCCCGGCCCAGACAGTCCGCGAAGCTGAGGGAGGCCGGTCTGGGGCCTGCCGCGCGTGTTCCCGGGATCCGCAGGCGCGGGGCGACAGTGCAGGCGCCCCGCCCAGGTCGTGCCCACCGTGCGCCGCGGCCCGCTCACCGCGATCTCGGTCTAGGAGGCGGCGGGACCTCGCACTTCTTCCTCACAACGTAGCCCCTGTGGCCCGAGGGTCGAGTTCCGTAGGCGCCCGACCGGCTCCGCGCGCTTACAGGACTACAACTCCCGTGATGCCGCGCGCGCCGACCGTTGATTGGCTGCGCGGCGGGCGGACTCGCGGGCGGGCGGCACGTTGTGCACGTGCGCGCGGCGACTGCCGGATGGCTGCGTGGGGCTGTGTGGCTTCTTTCGGCGCGGCGCGCAGGCTTTGCTGGCGGGCGGCGCGCGCGGCTGCGGGGCTCCCGGGCCGCCCCTTCCGCAGGGGCTATGCTGTGGGCCCAGCTCAGGTGAGGACGTCCGGGTTCCGGCCGAGCCACTCGCCACTCAGGGCCGGAGGCGGGGCGGGGAGCCGCGGGGAAGGAGGGACGGCCGGGCTGGCATCCCCGCCTCCTGGGAACTGCCTCGGCAGTCGTCGCGCCCGAGTGCGTCTAGCTCTTGCCGGGTGCCCGATGTGCCCTCCCTCCCGCTGACTCGCCCGCGGCCTCGGAAACGCTACTCCCGCGGGAGAGCGCTCGTCAGGACGGCCTCGGCCAGGCTGCTCGTCAGCCCCTGCGCTTCCCGGAGGTGTCCGCGTCCCTGTTTTCCCTGCGTGTTTTCTGATTTCCACCATGAGGACGTTTGGGACGTGATTTTCATCTGCATGTGGAGGAGACGGGACCCGGCGCCGGGAGCCGCGCCTGCGGGTGCGCCGCCCCCAAGTGCGTGTCGGTTTGATGCGGGACTTGGGTTCAGTTCAGCTCGCGGTGACCTCGGCTGAGCGCTGGAGGCTCCGTGGGCGGGAGCAGGAGGGCTGGAGCCGGCGCCTGCTGTGTGTCCGGCACGATAGTGGTGTGTGAGCCCCCCCGCGACGCTTCGGAGGAGGTGTGACCTTGTGTGGTGAGGAAGCCAAAGCGGGAGACGGCTGTGCCGGGACATTAAACCAGATTGGTGAGATCCACGGCTCCCACGCTCCCTTGGGCCGTTTTGCCTTTTCCTGTAAAAGGAACAACTTTGTCTTTTAAACCCACAAGTAATATTTTACATTAACATACTGATTTCACAGTAATCCTTGCTTTTTTTTTTTTTTTTTTTTAGACAGCGTCTCACTCTGTCACCAGGCTAGAGTGCAGTGGCGCAGTATCTGCTCACTGCAACCTCCACCTACCGGGTTCAAGCGATTCTCATACCTCAGCCTGCAGGGTTGCTGGGATTACAGGTGCGCGCCACCACACCTGGCTAATTTTTGTATTTTTAGTAGAGACAGGGTTTCACCATGTTGGCCAGGCTGGTCTCGAACTTTTGATCTCAGATGATCCGCCCATCTTGGCTTCCCAGAGTGGTGAGATTGCAGGCATGAGCCACTGCGACCGGCCAAACTACTTACATTAAAAAAACGCATAGTGCTTACTTTGTGCCAGGTTCTTCACAATTATTTGTATAATCTTTATAACAACTCCGAGGAAAGTACGATTATTAGTCTTCCCATTTTATAGATGGGGCAGAGGCACAGAGAGGTTAAGCAGCTTACCCAAGGGCACACAGCTGGTAAGTGACAGAATCTGGAACTCAGGTAGTCTGGTGCCAGAGTCTAAGCTCTTAACAGCTGTGTTATCTTTATGATTTTTACATATGGAGCAGCTAAGGTTCAAAGCAGCTGAGTGACTTGGCCAGTGTCACAGAGCTAGAGGTGACCAAGGTGGAAGTATGAAATGAGAATATGTTGATAAAAGGACTTACAAACTGTCAGGATATAAATATAAGGAAATATTGTCCTTATTTATAACTATTGTATTGGCTCTAGCATCTCTGCAGAGTCCCGAGATGTTTCCAAGTGACTGGTAGAGTAGAAAAAGAAGAATGCAGCATAGCATAGAGTTTGAGCATGAGCTTTAGAACTGAATCCTGTGCAGTCTGTTAGCAGCTTCACTTAAGGCAAGTTACTTAGCTTTCCAAGCTTCCGTTTCCCCATCTATGTAATGGATCTATTACTTGTAATCCCAGCTACTCAGGAGGCTGAGGCAGGAGAATCCCTTGAACCTGGGAGGGAAGTTGCAGTGAGTGGAGATTGGGCCACTGCACTCCAGCCTGGGCAACAGAGCAAGACTCTATCAAAAAAAAAAAAAAAAAGAAAATTAACCTTAACTTACTGTAACTTTTTTTGCTTTACCAAGTTTTTAATTTTTAAAACTTTTTACTTTTTTGTAATAGCAGTTAGCTTAAAACACAATACATTGTACAGCTGTACTAAATATCTTCATTTATATAATTGTTCCATAGCTTTTTTCTTTCTTTCTTTTTTCTTTTTTTGTGACGGTGTCTAGCTCTGTCACCCAGGCTGGAGTGCAGTGGTGCCATCTCGCCTCACTGCAACCTCCGCCTCACAGGTTCAAGCAATTCACCTTCCTCAGCCTCCCAGGTAGCTGGGATTACAGACGCCCGCCATCACGCCCAGCTAATTTTTGTATTTTTAGTAGAGACGGGGCTTCACCATATTGGCCAGGCTGGTCTTGAACTCCTGACCTCGTGATCCGCCTGCCTTGATCTCCCAAAGTGTTGGGATTACAAGCATGAGCCACTGCGCCTGGCCAACTTTTTTCTTTTGCTTTTTTTTTTTGAGATGGAGTCTCACTCACTCTGTCACCCAGGCTGGAGTACAGTGGTGTGGTCTCAGCTCACTGCAAGCTCTGCCTCCTGGGTTTATGCCATTCTCCGGCCTCAGCCTCCGGAGTAGCTGGGAGTACAGGCGCCTGCCACCACGCCTGGCTAATATTTTGTATTTTTAGTAGAGATGGTGTTTCGTGTGTTGGCCAGACTGGTCTCGAACTCCTGACCTCGTGATCCGCCTGCCTTGGCCTCCCAGAGTGCTGAGTGCTGGGATTACAGGCGTGAGCCACCGTGCCCTGCCTTAAAAAAATTTTTTTTAAACTTTTGTTAAAAGTGAAGACACAAACACATACTACTAGCCCAGGCCTACACAAGGTCAGGTCAGGTAGTCCATATCACTGTCTTCCGCCTTCATACCATGTCCCACTGGAAGGTCTTTAGGGCAGTCATATGCATGGGACTGTCATCTGTGCTAACAGTGCTGTCTTCCGTATATCTTCTGAAGAACCTCTCAGGCTCTTGAGGTGTCACTCTTACCAGAAATATGTCCATTGTGGTTTGCTTGGTTTCTTTTTTTGTCATAGGTTTGCTTGTAAGCGGATAATGTACCATAAACATTTTTCTCTAGTAATGAAAACCTTTTGGTGTTGGAGTTCATGTTTCAGACTTTTTAAGGAACTTGAGGTCTGTAAAAGCTTCTGCTGAACGCTTCACTGTGAATTTTCTTGAATGTTCTTATCTTTCTGCAGCTACCTTTTCTCTTGCCTCTTCTTCAGCTATGAGTTCCTGTTCCATTATAATCTTAAGGGACCATTGTATATGCACTGTGTCATTGACTGAAACATCGTTATGGTGCGTGACTGTATTACCATCTTGCATTAGTGTGGTACATTTGTTATAACTGATGTACAACTTCACTTTTTATGGTACTGGGTGCCTGGTTCTCTGTGTACATCCTGAAGGTTGGGGAGAGGTTTGTAGTGATGGATGAGGGAGCCTTATGGATATTGCTCAATTTTCCTGAAAACTTTGCTGTTCTAATTACAGGGCCTATGGATTCTTATTTTTAAGAAGGCAAATCTTGGGCCGGGCGTGGTGGGTCATGCCTGTAATCCCAGCACTTTGGGAGGCCAAGATGAGCGGATCATGAGGTCAGGAGTTTGAGACCAGCCTGGCCAATATGGTGAAACCCCGTCTTTACTAAAAATACAAGAAATAAGCCAGGTGTGTTGGTGTGTGCCGGTAGTCCCAGCTACTTGGGAGGCTGAGGCAGAAGAATCACTTGAACGCAGGAGGCGGAGGTTGTAATGAGTCGAGATTGCACCACTGCACTCCAGCCTGGGTGACAGAGTGAGACTCCTCAAAAAAAAAAAAAAAAAAAGGCAAATCTTATGACTTTACGCAATGACCATTAAAACTATGTATGGTAAATTTTGCAGCCATTGTACAAATGAGCTTTTTTTTTTTTTTAACTATGTAAGTTTTCAGAAATTCAGAAATTGGAATAATATGAACCCTTATGCCCATCTCCCAGATTGAGCAATGATTAACGTTTTTCCACACCTGCTTTGCTTATCTCCCTCCTCCTTTTTTTGTGGCTCTAAGATTTTAAAGTAAATCTCTGATTTCTTGTCATTTCAACCCTAAATTCTTCTGTGTGTACCTCTAAGAAAATAAGGACATTCTGGCTGGGTGCCATGGATCACACCTGTAATCCCAGCACTTTGGGAGTTGGAAGGATTACTTCAGCCCAGGAGTTCCAGACCAGCTCAGGCAATGTAGGGAGACCCTGCCTCTACAAAAAAAAAAAAAAAAAAAAAATTAGCCAGGCATGTGGTGGCACATGCTTGTAGTCCCAGCTACTTGGGAGGCTGAAGCAAAAGGATCCTTTGAGCTCAGGACGTTGAGGTTGCAGTAAGCTGAGATGACACTGGTGCACCCAGCCTTGGTGACAGAGTGAGACCCTGTTTTGTCTCAACCAAAAAATAAAAAAGAAAAGAAGGACATTCTGAACATAACCACAATGCCAATATGATACCTAACAACATTAGTAATTCCTTAATATCACTTAAAATCTAGGCCTTTAAAAATTTTTTTAATTTATTTTTTATTTTTATTTATTTATTTTTTGAGATGGAGTTTACCTCGTTGCCCAGGCTGGAGTGCAATGGTGTGATCTTGGCTCACTGCAACCTCCACCTCCTGAGTTCAAGCAGTTCTCCTGCCTCAGCCTTCTGAGTAGCTGGGATTACAGGCATGTGCCACCACGCCCAGCTAATTTTGTATTTTTAATAGAGACAGGGTTTCTCCATGTTGGTCAGGTTCATCTCAAACTCCCAACCTCAGGTGATCTGCCCGCCTCAGCCTCCCAAAGTGCTGGGATTACAGGCGTGAGCCACTGTGCCTGGCGCCTTTTTTTTTCTTAAACCAAAAAAATTGAGATAAAATGTAGGCCTTATTAAAATTTATCTGATTGTCTCCAGATTTTGAGCAAATGAGTTTTAAGTTTAAATTTTCGAACAGTATGCTCTGTTCATAATGGTACAAAAAAGAGATGTTAGGGCTGGGCATGATGGCTCAAGCCTGTAGTGCCAACACTTTGGAAGGCCCAGGTGGGAGGATCCCTTGAGCCCAGGAGGTTGAGGCTGCAGTGACCCTCGATTGTGTCACTGCACTACAGCCTGGGTGACGGAGCAAGGCTGTTTCTTAAAAAAAGTGTTGGCCGGGCACGGTGGCTCATGCCTGTAATCCCAGCACTTTGGGAGGCCAAGGCAGCAGATCACTTGAGTCCAGGAGTTCGAGACCAGCTTTGAGACCAGACCGACATGGCGAAACTGCATCTCTGCCAAGTACAAAAATTAGGCGGGTGTGGTGGTGTGCACCTATAGTCCCAGCTACTTGGGAGGCTGAGGTGGGAGGATCGCTTGAGCCCGGGTGGTGGAGGTTGCGGCGAGCCAAGATCACACCTCTAAAAAGTGTTGGAATCGCCCAGTCCTTACGTCCAGGGACTTACTTTCTAAGAGCCACTGTTTTCCTTCAGAAAGGGATAGGGTGGTCAGGAAGTGCTTATTTCTCCCTAACCGTTTATCCTTTGGGTCATTCAGCATCCAGTCAGCCTTTGTCGAGCACCTGTGAGTCTAAGCACTGTGCCAGGTATGGGAGTAAAGGGCAAATCACATCCACTCCTCCCTTTAAGCCCAGGCAGTGATTCTCCTTGAGAAGAGTAGGAAAATGAAATCTGGAAAGTGCTGTGGTTACTTTTCCCAGGAAGAATGCATGTAACATTTAAAGGGGCTTTATGAAATCTATCTGTAGGCCTAGGTTAGGACCCCCATTCTAGTGAGATTTCTTGGGGAATAGGGAGGGACTCCAGGGATCCTTGAGGGTACATGAGTATATTGACGAGAGAGAAGAAATGGAGCTCACAGCGGGGGGCTGGCAGGAGGTGGGGGAAGCAGTCCTGGGGTCCCCTGTTTTCTCTGAGGTGCTACCAAGTTGTCAGCTGAATTTGAGGCTGAATCATGAATCCAGCACTTGTGAACTAGGTGACCCTTGCTGAGTTCTCTCTGAGGTTGGTGTCTTATTTGTCCAGTCAGGTAATTTAGTGCCTGTATATTGAACACCTTGTATAAACCAGGCACATTTTGCTAGGCAAGGCCATTTGGAGATGCTGACACTTCCCCAAAGGGCTGCCAAAAAGAATACATAAAAATGCCTTTGTTACATGTCTGGCTGAGTGCTTGGGACAGTGACAGGTCTGGGTGCAACAGCATAATCCTGTGACGTCAAGGGTTAGAGGCACCATTTGTCCAGGCATTTCCTGTGTGGCTTGTGGGGCTTGGTCAGTTTTCTCTTGGCAGCTGTTTTTTGGTGTTCAGGTGTGATATCTTCTTGGCTCGAGGTGCTTCCTCCTGTTTTTCCAGGGTCCCTGCCCCGCTCCTACTTGGCTCTGTAGCTGTCATTGTCCAAGCTTGGAGGGCTGGGTACAAGCTAGCATGGAGGAGCTGGAAGACTGCCTCTCCCGGGGGTCTTGCCTGTTCAGTGGAAGGGAGATGGGATCATTACAGCCACTCCAGTCCCTATTTTACTGGACCCAGAGGCATCCCTCAGCTTCCTTGACCCCACATGCTCTTGGTTTTCCTCCTTGCACTGTCTTTTGCTGGCAGGTCTTGTGTGGTCCCTTCTTAAGTGGTATTGTTCTTCCTGGTTCTCTGAAAGGAGAGACCTTCCAAATTTTTCATCTCCAGGACCTGTCCAGTGCTGATGTCTCCACTTGCTTGTCTCCTGGTCCAAAGTGGGACTTAACCTTGTATCCTCCAATGACCTCTCACTGCCTGCTCCTACTGTGCCCTTGGGTTCAGTGACTCATACCAGCATCCATCCTCCCGGGTTCCCAGACCAAATTAAAAAAGCATGGGAGTCCCTATGGCTCCCTCTTCCCTCCACCCCTGTATCTGGATGGTTACCAAGTCATGACTGTTCTGTCTCTGATAATGCCCCCTGATCTCCATTCTTATCCCGCTCTCCCAGGTGAAACCTCCATCTTCTCTGTCTTGGATTGCGTTTGGTCCCACCTGGTCTTCTTTAACTCCTTTCAGTCTATCCAATGTGGTCTTTTCTCTGCAGCCAATTTTTTTTTTCTATAGTTCAGGTCTGATGATACTACTTTCCATTTTCAAACTCCTTAAATTAGCTTAGGAGACCTGTGATGGCCGATCTTCCCCACCCCTGTGGGTCAGGTGCCCCTGGTGTGGGCTCATCTCTTAGTGCAAGGCTCCCTGTAGACTGTCCTGGGGCTGTTTGTCTAATTGTCTTCTCATTGAACCATGTAGGCAGGCAGGAACCACTCATCTAGTCTGGGGGTGCAAGGAGTTTTGTTACAGGATATATTTAACACTTTCATTGCCTGGCACACAATTCTCTTTGAAGAAACTGCCTTTGTTTGATTCTGTTTATTTATTTAGAACTTACCTAGAATTGATTTGCACTTGCAAAAATGCTGCTGTTTTAGAGTTTGCTTTCTAGGCTGGTTGCTTGCTCTGTCACCCTAGCTAAGAAAGTAGGAACTGGAGCGCCATTTCTTTTCCTTTCTTTCTTTCTTTCTTTCTTCTTCTTCTTCTTCTTTTTTTTTTTTTAATGGAGTCTAGCTTTGTTGTGCAGGCTAGAGTGCAGTGGCGCGATCTTGGCTCACTGCAACCTCCGCCTCCCAGGTTCAAGTGATTCTCCTGCCTCGGCCTCCCGAGTAGCTAGGATGACAGGCGCCCACCACCACACCTGGCTAATTTTTGTATTTTTAGTAGAGGCGGGGTTTCACCATTTTGGCCAGACTGGTCTTGAACTCCTGATCTCAAGTGATCTACCCTCTTGAGCCTCCCAAAGTGCTGGGATTACAGGTGTGAGCCACCACACCTGGCCTGGAGCACCATTTCTGTTTCTGGTTGCTCTTTTTAAAGGGAGCTCTGTGCATAGAGTAGGTGTGTCAATAAGAATGACTTGACCGAGGTGGCACCAACAAAAGAAGAATAGCAAACAAGTTAGGTTAGATTTGTTTTGACGATTGAAGAACATCTTGTATGTCAACAGGCAGTTTATAAAACGAGAAATGGAATGATTTTTAAAAACAGCATTCAACTTTATAAATCCAGGAAATGCAGGTCGAGAAGAGATAATTTTTTACCTTTAAATTATCAAAAAGTGTGATCATTAACAAACAGATAGTTGTGAAAATCAATACTATAAGGGTAAAGTACATTGCCAGTGGACATGTTTTTGAACAGCAGTTTGTCAGCAGGTGTTTGTGTAATTACATTTGCTCTCTCTGATTTATTACTCCTATTTTTAAGAATCTAGCTCAAGGAAATACCCATAATGTGGGAAAAAAAATCAGTATTCCTGAAGAGGTTCCTTGTAGCATTATTTTTCATAGCAAAATTGTGGAAAACTGTCCAAACTATAGAGAACAATATTAGTGAATCATTCACTCAGAATAGTATGTAGCCAGAAATGATGTTTAGGAAATAGAGCTATGCATAATTAATATGGAATGATAGGGCGGGGTGCAGTGGCTCACGCCTGTAATCCCAACACTTTGAGAGGCCAAGGTGGGTGGATCACCTAAGGTCAGGATTTCGAGACCAGCCTGGTCAACATGGCGTAACCTCGTCTCCACTAAAAATACAAATATTAGCTGAGCATGGTGGGGTACACCTGTAATCCCAGCTATTTGGGAGACTGAGGCAGAAGAATCACTTGAACGTGGGAGGCAGAGGTTGCGGTGAGCTGAGATCGCGTTGCTGCTCTCCAGCCTCGGCGACAGAGCAAGA
This sequence comes from Rhinopithecus roxellana, assembly GCF_007565055.1. Taxonomy (NCBI): domain Eukaryota; kingdom Metazoa; phylum Chordata; class Mammalia; order Primates; family Cercopithecidae; genus Rhinopithecus; species Rhinopithecus roxellana. The sequence goes on from NC_044561.1 coordinate 59,698,001, forward strand.
CTCTGTCTCAAAAAAAATAAAAATAAAAATAAAAGATAGCCAAGAGATACCAACTAAAAAAGTAAGATGGAAAACAAAGTCAACATGATTCTATGTGTGTGTTAAGATTAGAAAGTTGTGTATACTATGGATTTATAAAAGCCTTCTGGAAATTAGGCAAGACAGGAAGAGGACTAAGTAAGTTGGAGACAAGAAACTTCTGAAACATTTTTATATTGTCTGTAGTGATTGAGGTTATATTTTTTTAACTTTTTGCTGTAATAAAATCTTAAAAGATGGTTATAAAGGCTATTGTAATCCATAAAAATATTTATCATATGTGAAGCAAAAAAGAACGAGATGATGCAAAATTGCATATAATACAGTTGTAGCTACAAGACAAATATAAGAATAGAGAAAAAAGGGAAACTATTAATTGGTTGTTTTAAAGTGTTGGGGTTAGGCCGGACTCGGTGGCTCACACCTAATAATCCTAGCACTTTGGGAAGCTGAGGCGGGAGTATCCCTTGAGCCCGGTGGGTCAAGGCTGCAGTGAGCCATGATCACACCACTGTACTCCAGTCTGGGCGACAGGAAGACTCTGTCTGTAAAAACAAATGATTAAAAATAAGTGTTGGGATTATATTTTCTTTGGATTTCTCTATTTTCTAATTTTAAAATTATCCTATAAGAATCCTGTCTTCATTTTTTTGTTCTTTTTTTTTTTGAGATGGAGTCTCGCTCTGTCGCCCAGGCTGGAGTGCAGTGGCCGGATCTTGGCTCACTGCAAGCTCCGCCTCCCGGGTTCACGCCATTCTCCTGCCTCAGCCTCCCCAGTAGCTGGGACTACAGGCGCCCGCCACCTCGCCTGGCTAATTTTTTGTATTTTTTAGTAGAGACGGGGTTTCACCGGGTTAGCCAGGATGGTCTCGATCTCCTGACCTCGTGATCCGCCCGTCTCGGCCTCCCAAAGTGCTGGGATTACAGGCCTGAGCCACCGTGCCCGGCCATTTTTTTGTTCTTTCTGACAGGTTTTCAAGGGACATGAGTGACCCGAGGATGGTGTTGAGCCTCTCTTTGTAAGGTTTGTTTCTTTGTTCTCGTCCTACCTCTTGACTCACGTACTGGTAATTATCTTACCATCTCTGCAGAGCCCGCCCACCTTTGGGTTCCTGTTGGACATCGATGGAGTGCTTGTGCGGGGCCACAGAGTGATCCCTGCTGCTCTGGAAGCCTTCCGAAGGCTGATGAACTCCCAAGGGCAGCTGCGGGTGCCCGTGGTTTTTGTTACAAATGCTGGGAACAGCTTACAACACAGCAAAGCCCAGGAGCTGTCAGCCCTGCTGGAGTGCGAGGTGAGAAGGCAGACAGAGGCATGGAAGCCCACGGACCTGGTTCTTAATGGAGCCCCTGCCCCAACTCCAAGTCCCTTTCCCTTGGGTTGGGATATGGAATCACCTGGTCCTAGGTCATGGCCACAGCTGAACACAGAAATCCTGCCTGTGTATTTGGTAGTTGTAGTTTATGTCCTTGTATCTGTTTCTTTTCTTCTGGGTATTGGGGGTGTGAGTCCCTGGAAAGCAAAGGTCACACACGTGTCTGGAACTCTGCATAGCAGGAATAGCAGGTGCAGCTCTGAAGTCACACCTTGGCTTTCCTGAGTATGATGTGTACACCTGAAGGAGTCCTGTCCTCTTCAGCCACCTGCAGCCCTGCACCATATCCCAACTTTGATGCATTCTTGTTTGTTGAGGGTGAATTCAGCTTTTGGAAAGAGTCCTTTGGAGCCAAGAGAGTAAATAAAATGGCTGGTTTATTAGATGATGCTGTTCAAAGTTGCATGTAAAGTGTGATGGAATAAAATTGATTCCTTGCTGTGATTTCCAGAGAGAATTCCAAAAATCTTCCAACTAAAGGCTGCATTGTTAGGGTTAGTAAAAATGTTAAGCAGCTAAGTCTTAGCAGAACTGAAAATAGAAAGTAAAAGACCAATTTCTGTGACAGTGACAGGGAGCACACATGAACCCTGTGGCTTCCAAACGGGGGCTTGGGAAATCCAAACTGAACCTGACGGGATGGTGGTGGCGAGTAGTCAGAACCCACATCTGTGGCATTTCTGGTCTCTTGTTTTGTGTGGCAAGAACCAAATGAGACAGGTTCTTCTCACATCTGTTTGGGTGCCTTTTAGAAGTGCTGCTGGGTGCTAGAAAGGGCTTTGCTCACCTTTCTTTTTCTGAGCAGGCTAAAGGACCTGCCACCTGTCTCATTATTTCCCTCAACAGTTCTGTCTTCCTCTGCCCTCCCCTGTCTTGGCTGTCCCTACAGGTGGATGCAGACCAAGTTATCCTCTCTCACAGCCCCATGAAGCTCTTCTCAGAGTACCATGAGAAGCGGATGCTGGTGTCTGGGCAGGGGCCTGTGGTGGAAAATGCCCAGGGGTATCCTTTTGGTCTTAACTCTGGGTGAAGGGAAGGGGCAGGGCCGGGGCATTTCCTCCATTAGCTGAGTGGGGACTGTAGTGAGGAGTGCTGGGTGCTGGGGTACACAGGCGATGTTGTGGGCTCAGGGGAGGGAGGAAAGCTCCCGATTGTGGTCAGTCCTCATGTCTGGTGGTTTCCAGAAGCCAGTCCTTATACCCCCGCATCAGAATCCTCCGGGGGGCTTAAAATACAGATTCCAGGGTGTCTGTGCTGGAGCCTTAATTCACTAGGTCTAGGGTAAAACTCAGGAATCTGTATTAAAAAAAAAAAAAAAAAAAAAACACCTCTCTTAGTGGTTCTGTAACTAGGTTTGGGAACCCCTGCTCTAGCCTCTTCCTTGGGGTGCCCAGTCAGTTTATTAGCCAGTGGTAGTGAAGCAGCTATGGGGAGCTTGTCTCTGGGAGCCTGCGGAGTAATACCTGGCCCCTGTTTCAAGCAACTGAGCTGTGCTGAGCACGTCCTGTGTACCAGTGGTGTGCCGCACACTCTGAATGGAATGAGGACCGGGATGAGGACGTGGAGCTGACGAATCAGTCAAGGCCTTGTGCTTGAGGAGGCAAGAATAACCCCGTGCGCAATAAAGGAGCGTTTACGATGGTGTGTGATTGAAGTCCTACAAGCTCACAGGAGCTGCGCCACAGGCGTTGAGGGGAGGGGTTGGAGTATCCCTGGGGCAGGAGTTGCCTGTGGCTTCTTGGAGGGGTACAGTGGAGCCCCGGGAGATGGCTAAGCTTTCTTAGGCAGGGGAAGTAGGAGGTTGGGAATGGGATAGGGAGAGGAATGAAAGAACAGGAAGGGTGGGTGGTGCCAGGGTGTCGGGAACCTTGGAAGTAAACTTGAAGAGTCTGACCAACTTCTCAGGGCAATGGAGGGCAGAGCAGGCTTTATTGCTGATGGGGCAATCTGATAGAATCAGGATTTTGGGGAAATTCATTTTGAAAGTAATCTGAAACCATGTCCAGTTAAGATTGCAAGTTGGAATTGAGGACAGGAAGATGGAGGCAGGAAGACAGGATGAAGCTGGCTTGTCCCTCCCCAAGGCCTCCTCTTCCTTGCTGATTTGGGTTCATCCTTTAAGATTTTAGCTCCAGCCCTACTTCTCCATGACTCCTCTGGACTCCCCAGCCCACTGAGGAGTCTCTTCTGAACTCAGCAGTGACTGGCAGCACTGTTCTTAGAACACTGGTTTTCATGGGCTCTGAATGTGCTAGGCTCCTTGGGGACAGCACCTTTTTCTTTTTTTTCTTTTTTTTTTTTTTTTTTTTTTTTTTAGACAGGGTCTCACTCTGTTGCCCAGGTTGGAGTGCAGCAGTGCAATCATAGCTCACTATAGCCTTGACCTCCTGGGCTCAAGTGATCCTCCTGCCCCAGCCTCCTGTGTAGCCTCCTGAGTAGACTACAGGTGTGTACCACCATGCCTAACTGACTTTATTTGTAGAGACAAGGTCTCACTATGTTGCCCAGGCTGGCCTGGAACTCCTGGCCTCAAGCCATCCTGCTGCCTCAGCCTCCCAAAGTGCTGGGTTTTCAGGCATGACCCACTGCACCCAGCTGGGGACAGAGATTCTTACGTGCCTTTGCCCCGTGGGCTGTGCCCAGCGTAGGACCTGGTAGCTGGCATATGCCTGGTGACTGCTGGTGGGTTAGCCAGGAGCTGCCCTCTCTACTCTGGCTGTGCAGTTATAGCCTGTCTGCCAGCACCTGCAGAATTTGTGCCATCCTTGCTGAGCTCTGCTTGGTGCCCTCCTCCCTGGCTTGAACAGGAGTAGGTTGTGTTCCCTTCACTTGTGATTTGATGCATTCAGAAAGGCTTCTTCCCCAAGAACTGTCCAGCATTACTTCCTGAGCTTGCTCCAGGCTGGGCTTCCGAAATGTTGTTACCATGGATGAGTTGCGGATGGCCTTCCCTCTGCTTGACATGGTGGACCTGGAGCGGCGGCTGAAGACCACGGTAATAAGGAGCACGGGTTGGGCTGTGTCATCCTTCACTCCAGTGCCCTGAATTGGCTGTGTCGCTGACCTTGCAAGCCCTTCTGCAGAGCTGTGATTTGTCCATGCTTCTGCATGTCCATTGCCTCTTTGGAGGCACATCTGGCTAAGGGTTTTGTTCCCTGAATTTATGAGAATGGCCCAGAGGCTGGCTGCGGTGGCTTACACCTGTAATCCCAACGCTTTGGGAGGACTGTTTGAGCCCCGGAGTTCAAGACCAGCTTGGGCAACATAGTGAGACCCCGTCTCTACAAAAAAATTAAAAAAATTATTGGTCAGGTATGGTGGGTCACGCCTGTAATTCCAGCACTTTGGGAGGCCAAGGCGGGTGGATCACCTGAGGTTGGGAGTTCCAGACCAGCCTGGCCAACATGACGAAACCCCGTCTCTACTAAAAATGCAAAAATTAGCCAGGAACAGTGATGGACGCCTATAATCCCAGCTACTTGGGAGGCTGAGGCAGGAGAATCGCTTGAACCCAAGAGGCGGAGGTCGCAGTGAGCCGAGATCACACCAGTACTCCAGCCTGGGCGACAGAGTGGGACTGCGTCTCAAAAAAAAAAAAAAAAAAAAAAAAAGCCAGATATGGTGGCGTATGCCTGTAGTCCCAGCTACACAGGAGTCTGAGGAAGGAGGGTTGCTTGAGCCCAGGCGCTGGAGGCTGCAGTGAGCTGTGATCACTGCACTCCAGCCTTGGCGACTAAGTGAGACCCTGTCTCAAAAAAAAAGGAAAAAATTAGCCCAGAGAAGTGAATGGCTTTACTCCCTGTCCTCTCTGTATTGTTTGTAATTACCTGGGAACCCCTTTCAGAATCACAGCATCCCTTCCAACAGGGAGTTCCAGACTTACTGGCCGGCCTTCCCAGTGCTGCCCAGGAGAGCTGCTGGCCATTGTGAAGTTAGCAATCCTGAAGCCCGGCACTGAGCTGCCCTTGGGAGAGGCGGCTTGCTTGCAGAGGAAGCACTGGCCGGTCTGCACATCTGCCCAGGTGCCCTGTGTGCTGGCCTCATTTTTGAGCACTGACTTTGTCCGCCGTCTCATCTGATCCCTGGTGATCCTCTGCAGCATGACTGCCATCTCTTGAGGTGCCTGTTGGCTCACTTTCTCCTCATCGCACTGTCTACGTATCACATAGCCCAGGTCTTGAGTCAGACCATTCTCACAGTTTGACTACATGCAGTTATAAACAGATAACTTACTTTTATTTGCAGATATAGCTTAAGTCCTTCCTCCTCCAAAGCTTTCTGATGGAACAGAGCACTTCCTCTCCTGTGAGGGCTTTCTCCCTGACCTGTGCAAGAACCATTCTGTGGAGAACCAGAATGTCAGAGTTGGAACAGATCTCAGAATAGCTCAGAGACAGCCCCACACAGGGGAGTGACCTGTCCTGGGTCACATAGTTGGTTGGTGGCAGAGCCAAGACTACCATGGCCTGGGGATGGAATGGACCCTCGAGGCTGGTTGAGTGAAGCTGCCTGCTCAAGAACTGACATGAGGAGAAATGGCCCATCAGGCCCCGATGCCGCCTTCGTCTCCACGGGCTCACCTGCATCCTTAGCTGCCTGATTCTAGACTCTTACTTGGCTGTGTCTTGTGTCCTCTCCCACCAGAGAAAGACACCTGACCACCCTTCCTCCTGGTGACTTCACACGTGGTGTCCTGCCTGTTCTGTGGCCCCACCTGGCCATTGTCTTTTCGCCTTTCTCCCATCTTCCTCAGTCCTCTCCAGCTTTCCCTTGGCTTGGGCTTGGCCACGAGTATGGGGTCTGTGGAGTGTGTCTCCCCTCCCAGCATCCCAGAGGTGGAGGTGTGGTTCTCCAGGGGTGGACGGTGACTTGTGTTTATAGCCTCTCCTTTGTCTCTGCAGCCCCTCCCGAGGAATGACTTCCCCCCCATTGAAGGTAAGAGAGGTCGCCTTTGATGAGTTGTGAGGTCTTTTCTCCCTCTCCTCTCTGGCCCTCAGCCTGTCTCTGTGTGACTGCCTGCAGCCTGGTTCAGCAGCAAGGGGGCCTTGGAGTCAGGACACCTGGGCTCTGGTCTGGATCTGCCACTCACCACCTCTGAGACTGTTGTTAGTCTTTCCTTCCCCGTGCCACTCACTATTGCAGGAAAACCGTAAGCTTAGAGAATTTTAGCAGTGGAAAGGCACCTAGAGGTGATCCACTCTAGTGTTTCTCAACTTTTAAACCTAGTTCTCCCCTTTTTATAGCAAGAACGTTGGAATATCCCCTTTATTATCCTGAAGTGAAATTCATAGGTAATATAACTTCTATACACACATATTAAAAATTAGTTCAGTATAAAGCTCTAACTGTAATAGGGAGATATAAAAGGAAACATTTTTAGTAAGAAGATAATGTATTTCAGTATGTAGTAATTATCCAAGAAGTAAAATGGTTGCACTAAACAGAATCACCATGAATGTTAACAGCTACAAATGCAGGCTGATGTAAGTGTGTTCATAGGTGTGATAGGCGTGATTTACAGGTGACTCAGAAATCAGGGGCAGCATTGCCATTGGTCAAGTGATTTTCCCAAACGGAACAACTCCTGGTAGAGTTTTCAAAAGGCAACGTACAGTCTTCTCTTGACTTACAGGATAGTTGTATTTTTGGAAAAATCGATGTTTATTGAAACTGTACAAAAATACTTCGTGACTGTATGTAAAATAGAATTGTTCAAGTAATTCTGAAAAGGTTGTTCACCTATGTGGATATCAGGATATCAGGTGGGACATTCAAATGTTATTAAGACATGGGAAAGATTTTTCTTTTTCTTTTTGTTGTTTTGTAGAGACGGGATCTCACTATGTTGCCTAGGCTAGTCACAAACTCCTGGGCTCAAGCAGTCCTACCACCCTGGCCTCCCAAAGTCCTGGAATTACAGACACAAGCCACCACACGCAGCCACGGGATGGTTTTTTTAAAAATTAATTTTAATTTTACTGTGGGATAGGTTTTGATTGCGCAGGATTGTCCTAAGTATGTAGCATCCCTGGCCCCCTCCCACAACCTTCACTTGCTAGGTTTTAGTCATTGTGACAATTAAAATTGCCCCTGATTTCTAAAGCACCTCATAAGGGGTGGTGCTGCCCCATTGAGAATCACTGGTCTGGTGCAGTTCACCGGCCCTGTACCTTAGTGTCAGCAGAGTCCTTTGCCTAGTGCTTCCTGTGTGTCTAGTCCTGGGCTGTTTACTGATGATATAGTTCATTTTTATCCTCACAATAGCATTATAAGTAGTGTTGCTGTTATGTAGTTGCAGTTGAGGAAACTGGGGCTTGGAGAAGAGAAGTTACTTGCCCACAGTCATACAGGAAGATTGGTGGAGTCCAGGTTGGGGTTCAAGTCTGTATCACTCCACACCCCCTCTCCTGGCTGTTAGGTTCTGCTGGTCCCTGGGGCTCAGAAAGAAGTGACTGAGGGAACAGGAGCCCTTGCTAAGTCGTGTGAGGGAGAGCATGGTGGCAGAGCCCCAGCCAGCAAGGAGAAGTAGGCCTGAGACATGCTGCTTTTGTTTTGTAACCTCTTCTGTGAAGCACCAGTGGACTGAAGTCAGAATGGGAGCCCTCAGGAATCTCCTTCCTGGGCCCTGGGCCTTGTGCACCCAGGGTAGATGGGTAAGGGGCTCTACTAGGCTTGTTGGGGAGCTGTGCCCTGCCCAGCTGGGTGCACCATGGGTAGAGGGCTTGTGGGCAGGTAGCCCTAGCTGGCATCCTGAGGGCCTGCCACCTGCCCTGCAGCCCTCACCTGCGCCTCTGTTCTTTAAAGGGGTGCTCCTCCTAGGGGAGCCAGTCCGCTGGGAGACCAGCCTGCAGCTGATCATGGATGTCCTCCTCAGCAATGGGAGTCCTGGGACTGGCCTGGCGACACCCCCCTACCCTCACCTCCCCATCCTGGCCAGCAACATGGATCTCCTGTGGATGGCTGAAGCCAAGATGCCCAGGTGAGGACACAAAGCTCCCAACCTTGGTCTGGTGGTCCACTCCTGGCTGCTGCCTGGGCAGTCCTGCAGGCAGCTCCCACCCGTCATCCTGACACCGGGGTGCTCGGACCTTACTTAGGTAGGCCCTGTTGTTGCTGCAGTAACCTGGCCTTTGGAAGGGCTTTCAAGGATCACTCCATGTATTTGTTACTAAACCTAAACTACAGATTACGGAGTCTGAGGATGTATTGAGAGGATGTTTCACACATGACCCCTGCCCCCTATAATCTTAGCAGAACATGCTCTTTGTGTCTGTGGACCCAAACCGTGGATACTTCTTGTGCTGTATCAGTGGACATTCAGTTGCCCTTCCTTCCTTGGCTCTACCCTGTAGCATTGGTTCTTTCACTTTCTTGTTTCCTTTTACCCTTAAGACATAGGGCAGGAGGAAGCAAGCATTTGCCTTGTGTGTGTGTGTGTGTGTGTGTGTGTGTGTGTGTGGAGATAGGGTCTCACTCTCTTATCCAGGCTGGAGTGCACTGGTGCGGTCATAACTCACTGCAGCCTTGAACTCTTGGCCTCAAGTGATCCCCCTGCCTCAGCCTCCAAAAGTGCTGGGATTACAGACGTGCACCATCATGCCAGCTAAGGATTGTTCCATTGGTTGCATAGACCAGAGAACTGAGACCCAGCGGATAAGTGGCTTTCTCAGGGGCATGCAGGTGCCTACACTCCCTGCTCAGCTGTGTTGGTATCATCTGTTCTGTCTTATTCTGGGGCTAGCACAGATAGAGGCAGCCCTTTTTTGGCCCTCAAGGTGCTTACATGAAGGCCAGCTGACAGCTGCTGTGTACTGTTTGGTTGCTGTTATCTGCATGGCCAGACTCTTGAGTCAGCCTGCTGTTGACCCCCAGTCAACAGTGCTCATCAGCAGAGGGTGGGCATGGCCCAGTACTGCCTCAGGGCCCATCTCAGTAGTCCTAGAGAGACGGGGGTATGGGATGCTCTTGTCACTTTTAAAGTGTATGTCTGTGGCTCGAGGCTTGGCATTGTCTCTGAAGTATTATTCCTAGAGGAGGGATGCTGACACTAGATCAGTGGGCTTGGTTGGTTATGTTGCTGTGAACTGAAAAGCAAGGGGCAGGTTTCAATTTATAAACCAGATTTTAGATGAACTTTTTAAATTAAAAATAGAATTCTTTACATAAATGACACTGAAAAATGTGGTGGCTCACGCTTGTAATACCAACACTTCGGGAGGCCGAGGTGGGTGGATCACCTGAGATCAGGAGTTCAAGATCAGCCTGGCCAACATGGCAAAACCCCGTCTTTAATAAAAATATAAAAATCAGCGGGGCACGGTGGTGCGCACCTGTAATCCCAGCTATTTGGGAGGCTGAGGCAGGAGAATCGCTTGAACCCAGGAGGTAGAGGTTGCAGTGAGCCAAGACTGCACCCAAGCGCCAGCCATCATATCAGCATTCCAGGTGTCAGGAAAGAGTTGGGGAGGGCAGAGAGGGCGGAGAAGAATACCCTGTTCCCAGTTTTTTTTTTTTTTAGATGGAGTCTTGCTCTTTCGCCCAGGTGGAGTGCAGTGGTGCAGTCTTGGCCCACTGCAGCCTCCGCCTCCTGGGTTCAAGCGATTCTCCTGCCTCAGTCCCCCAAGTAGCTGGGACTACAGGCATGTGCCACCATACCCAGCTAATTTTTGCATTTTTAGCAGAGAAGGGGTTTCACCATGTTGGCCAGACTGGTCTTGAACTCCTGACCTCAGGTGATCCACCTGCCTTGGCCTCCCAAAGTGCTGGGATTACAGGCATGAGCCACTGTGCCTGGCCCCCTGTCCCCAGTTATAAGGATGCTTACTAAAAGTTTAGCCCAGCATTCTGCTTTCCTTGACTGTAGCTTAGTCACATGGCCACACCTCACTGGAAGGGAGGCAAGGGAAAGTCTTTTTCACACCTAGTGGTAATATGGTCAGCTGAAAATGGACACCAGCAAAGAAGGGAGAAGGGCAACCGTAGTCTGCCCCAGCTGTACAGCAGGATTTAAGCTCTGGAGTCAGACTGAGTTGTAATCCTAGCTCTGCCATCTTGAACAAATTACTTAATCTTGCTGTGCCTTGGTTTCCTCATTTTACAAATAGTGTCATCTCATGGAATTTTTCTGAGAGGGAAATGTGAAATACTGCCTCCAGTGCCAGCACAGTGTCTGCTACATGTCAGCTCTTACCCTGGGGAAGAGGCTGGTCTGTGTGGTTGCTGCTTAGACAGTGGCAGTCCTATTCTCTATAAGAGCCTGGAGCCGGGCGCGGTGGCTCAAGCCTGTAATCCCAGCACTTTGGGAGGCCGAGACGGGCGGATCACGAGGTCAGGAGATCGAGACCATCCTGGCTAATACGCTGAAACCCCGTCTCTACTAAAAATACAAAAAAACTAGCCGGGCGACGAGGCGGGCGCCTGTAGTCCCAGCTACTCGGGAGGCTGAGACAGGAGAATGGCGTGAACCCGGGAGGCGGAGCTTGCAGTGAGCTGAGAGCCGGCCACAGCACTCCAGCCTGGGCGGCAGAGCAAGACTCCGTCTCAAAAAAAAAAAAAAAAAAAAAAAAAGAGCCTGGAGATCAGGAAGACTGAACTGCTGCATGCTCGTTTCTGGCAGGTTTGGACATGGCACCTTTCTGCTGTGCCTGGAAACCATTTACCAGAAAGTGACGGGCAAGGAGCTGAGATACGAGGGCCTGATGGGCAAACCCAGCATCCTCACTTACCAGTACGCCCAGGACCTGATCAGACGACAGGCGGAGAGGCGGGGCTGGGTCGCCCCCATCCGGAAGCTCTATGCTGTGGGGTAGGCTCTGCTCCTCCTCCTTCATCCCTTTTATGACGTCCCCTTCCCTCCCTCCCTCTCTAGTCTTACCCCCGTTTCCCTATATCTCATTCACTCTTCTGCCCCGAAACTCTTCTCTGCTCCCTTTGCTTTGCAACATTGAGTTAGGGTTTTCTCCTTTTTCCTCTTCCGGTGTGGCTGCCCCTGCCAGTGACAACCCTATGTCTGACATATACGGCGCCAACCTGTTCCACCAGTACCTGCAGAAGGCGACGCGTGACGGGGCGCCAGAACTAGGGGCCGGGGGCCCACAGCAGCAGCAGCCCTCAGCAAGCCAGAGCTGCATCTCCATCTTGGTGTGCACAGGCGTCTACAATCCCAGGAACCCGCAGTCCACGGAGCCTGTCCTTGGAGGAGGGCAGCCCCCATTCCACGGGCACCGAGACTTATGCTTCAGTCCAGGGCTCATGGAGGCCTCCCACGTGGTGAATGACGTGAATGAGGCTGTGCAGCTGGTCTTCCGCAAGGAGGGCTGGGCTTCGGAGTGAGGGCAGTGCGGTGGAGGCGAGGGGGTTGAGCCTGGACCTGTGGGCGAGTCCCATTGGCTGGGCTCTGGCCTGATCACTGGGCTCAGGTCAGGGCTTGGTTCCCTTGCCACAATTCCTGCTGCCCCATGAGTGTGGCATTACTGGTCACTTAGAAGAAGACCGTGGCTCTTTTTCCCTGCTGGGTAGCATTTTGTATGGAACTGTCAGAATTTTCTGGGCACAGTACCCTTGTGCCTCTCCTGGCAGGCCATTCTCTTCACCTGTGTGCCTCAGTGTCCTCCTCATTTCAGTAGGAACTTCTGAAAAGGGGGAGGCAGTGTGGAATACTGTGGACGTCTGTGCAGAGCCTTTGCCAGCACTGAAGGCGTGCAGCCTGTCGGCAGAGTGTCTTAACACCAGATGCTACTTTTTACTGTATTGTAGTTTATTGTCCAGAGATTTGGGGCTTTTTAAAAAATTAAAATAATCATAATAAATATTCATGATGCTGTCTCTTGTGAAGCTCTGTCTGGAGTGCACTAAAAGTCCTGTGGGAAAAGGAGAAGGAGTGAGTGGTGTGGGCAGCCCAGGGGCTGGGAGATGGGTGGCATTTCAGCTCCACGAGGTGCCCACATCTCCTTTCCTACCTCCCGCCCCCAAGCCCATACCCATTCTGGGCTGTGAAGCTTGAGGTTATCTAGGAATGAGTTTGGCATGTACTTAGCTGTACTTAGCAACTTCCCTGGAGTGGAAAAGGAGGGATCTTGTTACTGATGGTTCTAAAGGAAGCAGCTCTTCCTGCAGTGATTCTAGAAAACATGCCGCTTCCTGCATCCCTTCCTCTAGGAGTAACCAACTTCATTTCTTCATTTGTGTCACCCATGGCCTCAGCATCTGCAAATCCCCCACTCAGTTCTCGTCCTTATTTTATTCCAGTAGCCGTTTGCGTTTGACACAGCTGATACTTCCCTCCCTTGTTCTTTTTTTATTCTTTAGAGATGGAGTCTTGCTCTGTCATCCATGTTGGAGTGCAGTGGCACAATCATGGCTCCCTTGAACCTCCCGGGTTCAGGCAATTCTCCCACCTCAGCCTCCTGAGTAGCTGGTACTACAGGCACACGCCACCACGCCTGGCTAATTTTTTTATTTTATTTTTTATTTTTGGTAGAGACAGGGTTTCACCATGTTGACCAGGCTTGTCTGAAAGTCTTGGCCTCAAATGATCTGCCCGCCTTGGTGTCCCAAAGTGCTGGCATTACAGGAGTGAGCCTCCACGCCTGGCCTCCTTGCCTCATTCTTAAAGCCCTCTTGGCTCTCTCCGCCTGACTATTTTTTTTGGTGGGGGGGATGGAGTCTCACTCTGTTACCCAGGCTGGAGTGCAGTGGCATGATCTCAGCTCACTGCAGTCTCCACCTCCTGGGTTCAAGCAATGTTTGTGCCTCAGCCTCCTGAGTAGCTGGGATTACAGGCATGCTCCATCATGCCTGGCTAGCTAATTTTTGTATTTTTAGTAGAGACAGGGTTTCGCCATGTTGGCCAGTCTGGTTTCGAACTGACCTCAAGTGATCCGCCCTCCTTGGCCTCTCAAAGTGTTGGGATTACAGGCATGAGCCACTGCTCCCGACCTTAACTGATTTCTTGCTTTCTTTTTTTTGAGATGGAGTTTTGCTCTTGTTTCCCAGACTGGAGTGCAATGCCACGATCTCGGCTCACTGCAACCTCCACCTCCTGGGTTCAAGCGATTCTCCTGCCTCAGCCTCCTGAGTAGCTGGCATTACAGGCATGCGCCACCACGCCCAGCTTATTTTTTGTATTTTTAGTAGAAATGGGGTTTCACCGTTAGCCAGGCTGGTCTCAAACTCCTGGCCTCAGGTGATTTGCCTGCCTTGACCTCCCAAAGGGCTGGGATTATAGGCATGAGCTACCGTGCCCGGCCCTCAGCTGATTTCTTGACACCTCTGCTTGGATGCCTCAGAGGTGTTTAGAGGTCAGGGAGCAAAGGAGGTTGAGAGAGTGGCTGTGAAACAGGAGAACTGGTTTCTTGGAGGCTGAGTGGCTGAGCACTGAGGAGCTGTGCTCATTCCCTCAGTGTAAGTGTCGCTGTGTCCACGACCAGACACTGGGCGCAGTCCACACCTCCTGCTTAACTGTCTTCCCCACCTCAGGTGGCTGCGGCACCTCCTTGCTCTCCTTGTCTAGGCTGAGGGCCTGGCGTCCTGCTGAGCTCCTCTTAATTTCCCAAGTGAGCTCTGCTACCCACCACGCCCCACCCCAGCTAGGCCCCTGGCCTCACCTGAGCTGTTGCAGCCACACTTCTGGCCTCCCTGCCTCTGCCCTTTTCTCTCCCACCTGCTCTGCTCACTCATTGGCAGATCACATGGCCCATTCTATGATGAAAGCCCTCCGGTGACATCTGACTCAGCAAAAGCAGTGATTTCTTACCTTGGTACAAATCCTCTTCATCCTGTCCCACCGCTCCCCCCGGGACCTCACCTGCTGCTTTCCTCATAATCATTCACACACACCACCCTACGCCACGTTCCCTCCTGCCTAGGGCCTCTCGCAGCCCCTCTGCCAGGCCACAGTGTCCACGTGGCTCGTGCCATCCCTTCCCTTTTTTTTTTTTTTTCGAGAGGAAGTCTCGATCTGTCCCCCAGACTGGAGTGCAGTGGTGCGATCTCAGCTCACTGCAACCTCTGCCTCCTGGATTCAAGCGATTCTCCTGCCTCAGCCTCCCAAGTAGCTGGGACTACAGGTGCGTGCCACCACACCCAGCTAATTTTCTGATTTTTGGCAGAGACGGAGTTTCTTTATGTTGGCCAGACTGGTCTCAAACTCCGGACCTCGTGATCCGCCTGCCTCAGCCTCCCAAACTACTAGGATTACAGGCGTGAACCACTGCACCTGGCCAAGCATCTCTTCCTTTTTTCCCAGACCCACTTCTTATGGGTCTGATGGATGTGCCATTCCAATTTCCTTGACTTTCTGTAAACATAGCACCATCATCCTTACCCTACTTAATGTTTTCATGGTACCTACCACCTCATGACCCACATATACTTACTGATACTGTGTCTTCTACTACTCCATGAACTCTGTATTGCATCATAATTGTGTCTCCACACCTGCATGCCTGGCACTTGGCAGTCTTCAAAAGATGATAGTAAACGGCCCCTGAGAACCTCCTATGGTGAGTCTTCCAGGGCCCTTGGACACAAACACGCCTCCCTCTGCTTTCACTCCCTAGGGAGTGTGGCAGAGGTGAAAGGGCTGCAGGCCTGGTGATGGAGTCCCAGCCCGGCCATCCACTAGCTATATGGCCTTGGGCAACTTCCTTCACTTCTCCAAGCTTCCATTTTGTCACCCGTAGAGTTCCCCTGGTGGTGTAGTGGCTAGGATCCATTTTGTCACCCGTGAAATTGGCGTTGGCAATGTTTGTTTCATAGGACTAGCTGAGAAATAAGTGAGCTATTATACAGTTCTGTATCATTTCAGATTATGTTCTGTTCCTAACAGAAATCTTTTTGGTCTTTTAGAGTCTGGGGTCTTGCTCTGTCACCCAGGCTGAAGGGCAGTGGCACAATCACAGCTCACTGCAGCCTCTACCTCCCAGGCTCAAGTGATTCTCCCACCTCAGCCTTCTGAGTAGCAGGGAGTAGAGGTGTCCCCCACTGCCCACTGCACCCAGCTAATTAATTTTTTTTTTTTTTAAAGAGATGGGGTCTTGCCATGTTGCTCAGACTGGTCTCAAACTGGCATCAAGTGATCCTTCCGGCCGGGCGCGGTGGCTCAATCCTGTAATCCCAGCACTTTGGGAGGCCGAGACGGGCGGATCACGAGGTCAGGAGATTGAGACCATCCTGGCTAACACGGTGAAACCCCATCTCTACTAAAAATGCAAAAAACTAGCCGGGCGAAGTGGCGGGCGCCTGTAGTCCCAGCTACTCCGGAGGCTGAGGCAGGAGAATGGCGTGAACCTGGAGGCGGAGCTTGCAGTGAGCAGAGATCCAGCCACTGCACTTCAGCCCGGGCGACAGAGCAAGATTCCGTCTCAAAAAAAAAAAAAAAAAAATACAAAAAACTAGCTGGGCGAGGTGGCGGGCGCCTGTAGTCCCAGCTACTCGGGAGGCTGAGGCAGGAGAATGGCATAAACCTGGGAGGCGCAGTTTGCAGTGAGCTGAGATCCGGCCACTGCACTCCAGCCTGGGCGACAGAGCGAGACTCTGTCTCAAAAAAAAAAAAAAAAAAAAAAAGTGATCCTTCCACCTTGACTTTCCAAAGTGCTGGGATTGCAAGCATGAGCCACTGCACCTGGTCTCTAACAGAAGTTTGATTGGCGGCTTGACCCAACAGGAGGTTATTGTTCTAAGTGATGGGAAGGTCAGAGGTGGCATGTCAGGGCTGGGAGCAGCGCCAGGTTTCCTAGAGGACTCAGTGCCCACCCCACCACCCTCAGCACACGTGCTTTGTCCAGTGGCAAGGTGGTCCCCTTACACGTGCAAGCCCCTCAGCCCCACTGAGAGCAGGGAGGGAGGGAAGGGCCCAGAGCAGAGCTCATGGAGCTTCATCCCCAGGAGTGCCCCCTTCTGACCTCCAGTTCTGCAGGTGATGATGAGGGGGTCACACAGACACCCCCAGTGACAAGCAGGCAGGGACTGGCACATTGTTGCTCAAACAAAATTCGGGTTGTGTGTGAAAGGCTCACGGGGTGCGTGTTGGGCAGGTGCCTCGTGGCGCCAACGGCACCAAGGCACTGAGCTGGGTTCTGTAAATCTGCGTGGTGAGGTTGACCTGTTGACCTATCTGACCTGAGAGCTCATCTGGGCTGCACCTGGAGCAGTTGCTCCAGGACATGACGTAAGTCTCTGAGTCTCTGAAGACCAGCCCTGGCCTCCGAAGCACCTTTGTGTTGGCCATCTGAGCTGCTGGCCAGGACACAGTCTCGCTGGCTCACATTTGCATGGTGGTTAGCATTTTCCAAACCTTTTTGAAACAGGTGTCATCCGTTCCTACTTTGTTAGAGCCTCACAAAGCCCCTCATGGAGACAGAATTCTTATCTATGCCATTTTCAGAAATGAGGGCACAAGGTCAGAAGCCACTCATTCCTTCTAATTTAATTTCACTTATTTAGTTATTATATTTTGAGATGGGGGTCCCGCTTTGTTGGCCCAGCTGGTCTTGAACTCCTGGGCTCAAGCGATCCTCCCGCCTCAGCCTCCTGAAGTGGTGGGATTACAGGTGTGTACCACCACACACCACACCCTCTGGCTGGAGTGCAGGGGTGTGCTCACAGCTCACTGCAACCTTGACTTCCTTGGGCTTCAGCAATCCTCCCACCTCATCCTCCCAAATAACTGGGACTATGGTGTGCACCACCACACCCAGCTAATGTAATTTTTTTTTTTTTTTTTTTTTTGAGACGGTGTCTCTGTCTCCCAGGCTGGAGTGCAGTGGCACAATCTTGGCTCACTGCAACCTCCGTCTCCCAAGTTCAAGCGATTCTCCTACCTCGGCCTCCCGAGTAGCTGGGATTACAGGCACGTGCCACCACGCCCAGCTAATTTTTTGTATTTTTAATAGAGATGGGGTTTCACAATGTTGGCCAGGTTGGTCTTGAACTCCTCACCTCAGGTGATCCACCTGCCTTGGCCTCCCAAAGTGCTGGGATTTCAGGCGTGAGCCACTGTGCCCAGCCTGTAATTTTTCATTGAGACAGGAACTTGCTATGTTACCCAGGCTGGTCTGGAACTCCTGGGCTCAAGTGATACCCCTGCCTCAGCCTCCCAAAGTGTTGGGATAACAAGCATGAGCCACAGTGCCCAGCCCCCTATTTATTACTTGTTTGGGTTTCCTAAGGATATCATAAGCTATTTCAGGCGGGTGCAAAAGAGCAAGTGTCCTGCCACATGACTTATGCAAATCTAGAGAGCAGGACCAGCTACTCAGTTCTGATTCCAATTTTGTCCCTTAGGGGCTTTGTCTAAACCCTGGAACCAAAACTCATCCAGCTGCCTTCACTTGCTCGATCCCAAATGAATGAAAATGTTATCTTTTTTGCGTTTTGATGGAGCCAAATGAATGAAAAAAAAAAGACTGTGAGTGCATCGAATAGGAGGTAAGGCCGTATTTTTAATGAAATTATTAACATGGGACAAAACTTCATCAGGTTTCACATTGAACAGATAAAATCCCCTTGGGTCTGAGCCATTACCTTGCAATCAGAACATGGGCATTTCCTTGGTGTTCCCCTTGGCGGCAGCCGCCTGCTCTCAGCCTGAGGCAGGTGCAGGGAGCCTGCTGGTAATCGGGACACCCTGCAGAGCTGGGGTTGCTGTAGCAACCAGATGCTGCCTGGAGGGCGGAATTTTAAAATATCTCAGCTATAATAGTTTTTTTTCACATTCTGTCACTTCCCCAGTGCTGCATCATACTGCTGAGGTGGGCCATGCGGGGACACTGGGGCCCTTGGGAAGCAGCTTCTGTGGGTGTTGGAAGTGGGAAGATGGTCTCAGGGTGTCAACTGCTGGGCAGCTGACAGCCTCAGCTTTTGCCTCCAGGTTCCTCCAGCTCTTGGTTCGAAAGCCTTGTGTCATTTTCTCTCTTTTTGGGATGAGAGAGGGGGTGGAGAGAGAGAATAGGAGTCTAGCTTGAAATTCCTTCCCTACCTCCTCCCACTCTGACTTGGGCTTTCTGGCTCTGCATCCCTAGGCGAGCAGACTTGGCATTCCTGGAGCTGTCTCTTTGGAGAGGGGAGGGGTGTTCCTTTTTCCCTTCTTGTCTGCTTCTTCCTTTGGTCTTTCTAACTTCCTCTTTCAGCTTCATTTATTCACATATAAATGACTGTTGCTGTCCTACCAAATGCAGTGTTAAGAAATGAGGGCCAGGCTCGGTGGCTCATGCATATAATTCCAGCACTTTGGGAGGCCGAGGCAGGCGAATCACTTGAGGTTAGGAGTTTAAGGCCAGCTTGGCCAACATAGTGAAACCCTATCTCTACTAAAAAAAAAAAAAAAGAAAGAAAAAAAAAAATACAAAAGTTAGCCAGGCAGGTGGCACGTATCTGTAATTCCAGCTACTCGGGAGGCTGAGGCAGGAGAATTGCTTGAACCTGGGAGGCGGAGGTTGCAGTGAGCCAAGATTGCACCACTGCACTCCAGCCTGGATGACAGAGTGAGACTCCATCTCAGAAAAAAAAAAAAAGAAATGAGAAACTGCCCTTGTTCTAGAGGGGTTCATCCTGTCTTGACCTTGGCCTTGCCTATCAGATATCAAGCAATCTTATAAAGTTACAGTCATTAAGACACTGTTCTACTGGCAGAGGGAGAGATACAAACCAATTGGACAAAGTAGAGTACCCAGAAATAGACCTACACATGAAAATGTAGCTTCACAAAATCTTTCTTTCTTGCTCATTTCATAGCCTGATGTGGGTCAGGTGGCTACTCTTGACCTTTTCCCTTCCAATGGTGACTCAGGGATCCAGGCACCCTCCAATTGGTGATGCTGTCATCTTCCACACATGGCATCCAAGGTTTGTGGGAGAGAGAGTGAATGGATGACCGTGATGCGATTTATGGCCGAACCAGGCTGTGGTGGATACCACGTGTGCGTGTTTATTGGCTAGCCATGTGGTTCTAATGTGACTACAAAGACGATGGGAAATGTGGTCTTCCTCTGTCTAGGAAGAGGAAATGGGATTGGACAGCATCTAGTCTGTCTCTGTTGCCATATTACTATTTACTAGGAATAAAGAAATTCTGGCCAGGCTTGGTGGCTCATGCCTATAATCCCAGCACTCTGGGAGGCAGAAGCAGGAGGATCGCTTGAGTCCAAGAGTTCGAGACCAGCCTGGGCAACACAGGGAGACCCTCTCTCTACAAACAAACAAAAAATAGCTGGGCATGGTGGCACATGCTTGTAGTCACAGCTAGCTGGAAGGCTGAGGCAGGAGGATTGCTTGAGCCCAGGATTCAAGGCTGAGTGAGCTGTGATGGTGCCACTGCACTCTGGTCTGGACAACAGAGCAAGACCAATAGAGCAAAAAATTCTGTTTTGCTCAATTTTTGTTGAAATTCATGAATAGATATTAAATGTGTTTCTTTGTATTTGTTGAGTTGATCTTAAGTGTTTTTCTCCTTTAATCTGTTAATATGGTAAACTATATTAATATATTTTGTTTTCATCTTTTTTTTTTTTTTTTGGAGACAGGGTATCTCTCTGTCATCCAGGTTGCAGTGCAGTTGCGCAGTCCTGGCTCACGGCAGCCTCGACCTCCCAGGCTTAAGCAATTCTCCCGCCTCAGCCTCCCAAGTAGCTGGGACTACAGGTATGTGCCACCACACCCCAGCTAATTTTATTTTTTATTTTTTGTAGAGGTGAGGTCTTGCCATGTTGCCTAGGCGGCTCTCAAACTCCTGGGCTGCAAGCGCTCCTCCCACCTTGGCCTCCAGAATGTTGGGATTACAGGTGTGAGTCACTACGCCCACCCTGTTTTCATCTTTAACTCTTTCTTTCATCCCTGGGAAAAGACCAAATTGGTTATGTTACATGTTGCTGGCTGCTACTGCTGGTAATTTGTTCAGGAGTTCTTTGCCTATGTTCATAAGTGCAATTGGTCTATGTCTTAGTCCATTCAGGCTGTTAGAAGACCATAGACTGGGTGTCCTATGACAACAGAAATTCATTTCTCATACTTTTGGAGACTGGACAGCCCTAGATCAAGGCATCAGCAGATATGGTTCTGGTGAGGGCCTAATTCCTGCTTCTTGGTTGGCCTGGACCAGAGAGGTGGCCAGCCTTTGAATCTGCTCTCACTGTGGGTCCTTGCACTCTGGGCCAGTGATGGGAGTGCCAGCTCTCATGATCTCTGAATTGCCTTCAGGGTCCCTTCTTCCATTATCTTGAAGAATAGCTCCTAGCTTCTGTTGCAATGGCTGATCCATACTAATCTTACCAAAGGAGCTTGGCAACACAGCAAAACCCTTAGTGTTCTCTCCAAACTGGGTTCTCGTTCTTTTCTATATGGATGGGCCGATCATTTTTCAGAATTTCAAGTTCTTATTACTTTTTGCTTAACAGTTCTGTCTTTAAGTCATTTATGTCTCTCTTGAATTTTACTGGAAGCAGTCAGAAGGAGCTAGGTAACTCCTTCAATACTTTGTTTAGAGATTTCCTAAACCAAACATTCAATGCAGGTTTCATTGCTTGCAATTTTTACCTCCACAAAATGATAGAACATGAACACAATTTAGCCAAGTTCTTCCTAACAAGGATGGCCTTTTGTCCCGCCTCCAGTAAATGTTCTTCATTTCCATATGTGACCCCCTCAGAATGGCCTTACTGCCCGTAATCCCAGCACTTTGGGAGGTCAAGGCGGGTGGATCACTTGAGGTCAGGAGTTCTAGACCAGCCTGGTCAACATGGTGAAACCCCATCTTTACTAAAATACAAAAATTAGCCAGGTGTGGTGGCATGCACCTGTAGTCCCAACTACTCGGGAGGCTGAGGCAGGAGAATCACTTGAACTCAGGAAGTGGAGGTTGCAGCAAGATCATGCCACTACACTTCAGCCTGGGCGACAGAGTGAGACTCTGTCTCAAACAAAACAAAACAAAACAAAACAAAAGAATGGCCTTACTATATATTCCTACTAACATTCTGTTCAGGATTACTTTGGTACTCTCTAAGAAGACTGAGGTTTCTCTACAGCTCTCCTCTTTTCTTTCTGAGTCCTCATCAGGATCACCCTTAATGTCCACATTTCTAGCATATGCCTCAAAACTCTTTCAGCCTCTACCTGTTACCAAATTGGAAAGTTGATGCCTTGGCCTCCCAAAGTGCTAGGACTGCCGGGTGTGGTGGCTCACACCTGTAATCCCAGCACTTTGGGAGGCCGAGGCGGGCGGATCACAAGGTCAGGAGATGGAGACCATCCTGGCTAACATGGTGAAACCCCGTCTCTACTAAAAATAAAAAATATTAGCCGGGCATGGTGCCATGCACCTGTAATCCCAGCTACTCAGGAGACTGAGGCAGGAGAATTGCCCAGGAGGCAGAGGTTGCAGTGAGCCAAGGTTGCACCACTGCACTCCAGCCTGGGCGACAGAGTGGGACTCTGTCTCAAAACAAAATAAACAAACAAAAAACAAAGTGTTAGGATTACAAGTGTGAGCCACCATGCCCAACCACATTTCCTTCTTTGTGTTTTCATTATTCTTGCTTTTCTTTCTCCAACTTTTTAAAATTTATTTTGAGACAGGCTCTCACTCCGTTGCCTAGGCTGGACATGGTGTGATCATGGCTCACTGTAGCCTCAAACTGCTGGGTTCAAGAGGTGATTCACCTCAGCCTCCCAAGTAGCTGGGGCTACAGGCATGTACCATCATGCCTGGCTAATATTTTAATTTTTTATAGAGATAGGGTGTTGCTGTTACCCAGCTGATCTCAAACCAGTAGCCTCAAGTGACCCTCCTGCTTTAGCCTCCCAAAGTGCTGGGATTATAAGCCACTGTGCTCAGCCAATTTAAGTTGGATGTTTACCTTATTAAATGTTCAGTTTTCTCCTTTTGTAACACAAACATTTAAGGCTATAAATGTTCCTCTTCTGCTTTGGCTATATCCCATCCATTTTGACAGGCGATATGTTCTTGTTCATTTAGTTCTAAATATTTTCTAATTTTTGAATGATTCATTTGGAAGTATGTGTTTAAACTTCCAAATATGTGGGGGGTGGTTGGTCATTGTTTTGTTATTTTATTCTAATCTAATTGTTGTGAGGTTAAAGGATTGGTCTGTACATGGTCAGGCTTTGTAAATGTTGCATGTAAAATTGTAAACAATGTGTAGTATCTAATTTTGTAGGTACAGAGCTCTAAATTCAGCCATTTAGATCAAGCTTGTTAATGATGTGGTTCAACTTGGGTACATCTGTACCAATGTTTTATCTGTTTAAGTGATCAATTTCTGAGAGCTGTGTTTGTATTTCCCACTATCATTAGGTTATTTGCCAATGTCTTATAAATATTATCCATTTTTATTTATATGTTTTAGGGCTATGTTATTGAATACATACACATTCAGAATTATAGTCTTTCTGGAACTTGGTCCTTTTACAGCAGCAAATATTTATATAGCACTTTGTGCTGAGCACTTTCTATATATTAACTCATTTACTCCTTATAACAACTCTATGAAGTGGGTACTATTATTTTCCTCATTTTCTAGTGGGAAAATCAAGCAAAGAGAGATTAAGTAATTTACCTAAGGTCACTCAGCTTCTAAATGGTGGAGTCAGCCGGGTGTGGTGTAATCCCAGCACTTTGGGAGGCCGAGGCGGGCAGCTCACCTGAGGTCAGGAGTTCAAGACCAGCCTGGCCAACATGGTGAAACCCTGTCTCTACTAAAAATACGAAAAAAAAAAGGTAGCCAGGTGTGGTGGCAGGTGCCTGTAATCCCAGCTACTTGGGAGACTGAGACAGGAGAATTGCTTGAACCTGGGAGGCAGAGGTTGCAGTGAGCTGAGATTGTGCCACTGCATTCTAGCCTGGGTGACAAAGTGAGACTCAGTCTCCAAAAAAATAAATAAATAAAAATAAAATAAAAATAAATGGTGGAGTCAGGGTTTGAATCCAGGTAGTCTGGCTGTAGAGTGTGTGCCCTTCACTACTATGGTGTACTGTCTTTTATCATTATATAATGAACTTCTTTATCCCTAAGAATATTCTTTGTCATATAGTTTATTTTTTCTGGTATTAATATTGGCAAACCCACTTTTTAAAGTTGATATTTGCCTAGTTTAATTATATACATGCATTAAATTATATTTGTGTATTTTTTCTTCAGCCTTTTTTTTACTTTGTCTTTATATTTTAGGGACGTTTCTCTTTTTTATTTATTTATTTATTTTTGAGACAGGGTCTTGCTCTGTCACCCAGGCTGGTGTGCAATGGCGTGACCATAGCTCTCTGCAACCTCCAACTCCTGGGCTCAAGGGATCCTCCCACTTCAGCCCCCTGACTAGCTGGGACTATAGGCATGTATCACCACACTTGACTAATTAAAAACGATTTTTTGAAGGCTGGGCATGGTGGCTCGTGCCTGTAATCCCAGCACTTTGGGAGGCCGAGGTGGGAGGATCACTTGAGGTCAGGAGTTCGAGACCAGCCTGACCAACATGGAGAAACCCTGTCTCTACTAAAAATACAAAATTACCTGGGTGTGGTGGCGCATGCCTGTAATCCTAGCTACTCAGGAGGCTAAGGCGGGAGAATCGCTTGAACCCCGGAGGAGGATGTGGTGAGCTGAGATCTTACCATTGCACTCCAGCCTGGGCAACAAGAGCGAAACTCCATTTAAAACAAAACAAAACAAACAAGACAAAAAAACTCCCCCCCGCCCAAAAAAAAAAAAGATTTTTTTTTTTTTTTTTTGTAGAAATGGCATCTCACTTGGTTGCCCAGTCTGGGCTTGAGGGTTCCTCCTGCCTCAGCCTCCCAAAGTGCTGGGATTACAGGCGTGGACCACCATGGCAGGTCATGGGATATTTCTTGTAAAAGCCTATAACTGGACATTTAAAAAAAATCCAATCTGATCATCTGTTATTTAATATAACATCTATTGTGATTACTGATTATTTAGCTTTATTTCTACCGTCCACTGCATTCTGACTTCTGTTATTTCTGATGAGAAGTCTGCCATTAATCTAACTGTTGTTTGTTGTAATTTGTTTTTTACTGTTTGATTTCTCTTAAGATCTTTTTCTTGTCTAGAGTTCTACAATTTTACTTGAAAGCATCTCGGAGCATGTTTATTTTTATTCATCCTGTTTAGGATTCATTGCAATTCCTAAATCTGTGGGTTGGAGAAGTTCTTTCACCAATTTTGGAAAATTCTCAGTTCAAATTTCTTCATTGTCTTTCCCTTATTCTTTTATATTCTCCTTCTGGAGCTTCTGTTAGACATATTTGGGATATTCCAATCTATCTCTCATGTCTCTTGTCTCTTAGATATTTTCAGTCTCTAGCTCTCTGTACTACATTCTAGAGAATGTCTTCATATATATTATTAAATTTACTCACTTCAGTTGTGTCTAATTTGCTGTTGAGCTCATCCATTAAATTATTTTCAGTGACTATACAGTAGTCTCTCTTATATACAGTTTCACTTTTCTTTTTTTTTTTTTTTTTTTTTTTGAGACAGAGTCTCGCTCTGTCGCCCAGGCTGGAGTGCAGTGGCCGGATCTCAGCTCACTGCAAGCTCCGCCTCCCGGGTTTACACCATTCTCCTGCCTCAGCCTCCCGAGTAGCTGGGACTACAGGCGCCAGCCACCTCGCCCGGCTAGCTTTTTGTATTTTTTAGTAGAGACGGGGTTTCACCGTGTTAGCCAGGATGATCTTGAACTCCTGACCTCGTGATCCGCCCGTCTCGGCCTCCCAAAGTGCTGGGATTACAGGCTTGAGCCACCGCGCCCGGCGAAACTTCATTTCTAGATAGCTCTATTCCTTCTTTGCCTTTTTGGTGCCATTATTATACATTATACATATATAACTTTTTTTTAAGAAAGGGTCTTGCTTTGTTGCTCAGGCTGGAGTGCAGTGGCGCAATTGGGGCTCACTGTAGCCTCAATCTCCTGGGCTCAAGTGATCCTCCTGCCTCAGCCTCCTAAGTAGCTGGAACTACAGGCATGTGCCACCATGCCTGGATAATTTTTTTTTTTCCAGGATGGGTCTCACTCTGTTGCCCAGGCTGGAGTGCAGTGGCGCAATCTCGGCTCACTGCAACATCCACTTCCTGGGTTCAAGCAATTCTCCTGCCTCACTCGCCCAAGAAGAGTAGCTGGAACTACAGGCATGCACCACCACGCCCAGCTATTTATTTATTTATTCATTTATTTATTTATTTATTTATTTATTTTTGACGCCTGGCTAATTTTTAAAATATTTTTTGTAGAGATGAGGTTTCATCATATTGCCTAGGCTGGTTTCAAACTCCTGAGCTCAAGCAATCCGCATGCCTTGGCCTCCCAAAATTCTGGGATTACAGGTATGAGCCACCATGCCTGGCCTATATATAATATATTAAAAAATATTTATCTATATCTGTATTTTACCATTTCTGGTTGTCTTCATTTACTTCTGTGGATTTGATTTACCATCTTATGTCATTTCCTTGCCTTAATATAGCTTTGCTCTCAACTACCTTTTTTGTGCTGTTATTGTCAAATCTATTACATTTCTATATGTTAAAGGCCCAATACAATTACAGTTTTATGCAATTGCTTTTTGAATAAATTAAGAGAAGAAAGGACAAGAAATATGCAAGACACTTTTTTATTTGAAACATTTGTTTTGAGGGGATGGAGTCTCACTCTATCACACAGGCTAAAGTGCAGTGGCACCATCTTGGCTCACTGCAACCTCTGCCTCCTGGGTTCAAACGATTCTCCCATCTCAGCCACCTGAGTAGCTGGGACTACAGGCCCATGCCATCAAGCCCTGCTAATTTTTGTATTTTTAGTAGAGACAGGGTTTCGCCACGTTGGCCAGGCTGGTCTCGAACTTCTGACTTCAGGTGATCCACCTGCCTCGGTCTCCCAAAGTGCTAGGATTACAGGCATGAGCCACTGCGCCTGGCCTAAATTTAAATTTAGAGAGCCACATGTGGCCAGTCCCCACCATATTAAACAATGTGGCTAAGTGAGGCTGACTACGTATCTGAAGGCACTCACTTCCTCATTTACTTCACTTTCCAGTCTGATTTCCTCTTCATTTATGGTTCCAAGAGTTTCCCTTACTCTTTGAGATTAACTGTGCATTTAAAGAATGTTATATTTCATTGAGTGTTGTTTTTTTGGTAAGCTGGGGAGTTTTTATGATTTAGTTCACAGTATTGCCAGAACAGAACATAGTCTCTGTACCTCCAATTTTTATTCCCTCTAATCCACCGTCTGCACTACAAAGCAACTTTTCTAACATGCAAATCTGTGCTTGGTATACTTCTGCTTTCAAGAGTCCCTCCCTGCCTTAGAACGCAGCCCAGGTTCAGCTTGGAGTCAGGCCCACTGTAACTCAGCCCTACCTGTTTTCCTCAGCTGTGCCTTTCATTGCATGCTCTCCCGTACTTCATATTCAAGCAGAGCCAATATTTGTAACTGTATAGCGCCTGCTACCTTATGCCTTAGGCCCTTTGTCCACCTTGTTCCTGGAATGCTCTTCTGTTCCAGCTCTACCTCCTATCTGCTACCCAACCCCTGCTCAGCCTTCAGAACAGCTCTCTTGTCTTGTCTTCTCTGAAGGCTTTGCTGCCCCACTCCTATTTTGTATCTCTTCTGGACTCCGAATTTGGTTATAATATTCATAATACTTCATTGTGCTTAATTGGTTATATATCTATCTCCCTGCTAGGAAATAACTTGGTTTATTTATTTTTTTAGTTATTGAGAAGGAGTTTCGCTCCTTTTCAAAGGGAGGAGTTGCCCAGGCTGGAGCACAATGGTGCGATCTTGGCTCACCACAATCTCCGCCTCCCAGGTTCAAGAGATTCTCCTGTCTTAGCCTCCCAAGCAGCTGGGATTACAGGTGCAGGCTACTGGCTAATTTTTGTATTTTTAGTAGAGACGGGGTTTCATCATATTGGTCAGTCTGGTCTCGAACTCCTGACCTCAGGTGATCCGCCTGCCTCAGCCTCCCAAAGTACTGGGATTACAGGCGTGAGCCACAATGCCTGGCCGGTTTATTTTTTACTTTCTGTTTTGTTTTGTTTTTGAGACAGGGTAGGGTGTGGGCTGGGGAGTGGGAGGGTGCTCTTCCCTGTCTCTCAGAAGTCCAGCTCTTCTTTCATCAGCTGCTTCCTTTTATTTTCTTTTTTCTTTTCTTTTTTTTTTTTTCACTCCGTTGCTCAGGCTGGAGTGAAATGGTGCGATCTCGGCTCACTGCAACCTCTGCCTCCCGGGTTCAAGTGATTCTCCTGCCTTAGCCTTCCTGAGTAGCTGGGATTACAGGTACGTGCCACCACGCCTGGCTAATTTTTGTATTATTAGTAGAGGCAGAGTTTCACCGTGTTGGCCAGGCTCGTCTCAAACTCCTGACCTCAGGTGATCCACCTGCCTCTGCCTCCCAAATTGCTGGGATTACAGGCATGAGCCACTGCGCCCCACCAGCTGCTTCCTTCTTCCACTACTTTACTTAATTATGCAGGAGGCCTGGGCCAGCTTCTGTGTGAGCTGCCGGCTGGTGTTCTCCTGGAGGGATTGGGAGACTGCTATAATCATCCCCATTAGCAGTTGGCAGCCCCCCAGTAAGATACTCTTTGACCTGGACTGGCTTAGCCCTGATAGCTGCCAGGCCTGCTGTGTTGCTCACCCTGAGTGGTGACTGCACCCGCTAGACTGTTCACTTCCCACCCTGCCCCACATGGGTGGACCCTGGCCCCAACTGGCACCCTGGATGTCTCACGCTGTGAGCCTGAGAAGACCGGCTCCAAGAACCAGTGCCCCTAACCATGGCGGCTTTGCTCCTGGGCACTTACCAAAGTGCAGTGCTGTCGGGGAGCAGAACTTAGAGTCCAGGCAGAAAACAGCCATTGGTGGCCCCTGCTGTGAGTCGATGTTCCCCGGGAGGCTAAAGCATGGCGAATGGAATGATGATAACACAGAGACCTTTAACTGAGCATGAACTCTGAGCCAGGGAGTGGCTCTGTCATCGAAGAAAGATTACACATATGATCTCTCTTTATACTCACAACAACCCCTTAAGGTAGGAGTGGGGTCCGTTTTTTTTTGAGATGGAGTTTTATTCTTGTTGCCCAGGTAGGAGTGCAATGGCGCAATCTCGGCTCACTGCAACCTCTGCCTCCCGGGTTCAAGTGATTCTCCTGCCTCAGCCTCCTGAGTAGCTGGGGTTACAGGCGTGTGCCACCATGCCCGGCTAATTTTGTATTTTTAAGTAGAGATGTTTAGGTCTCCATGTTGGTCAGGCTGGTCTCAAACTCCCGACCTCAGGTGGTCCGCCCGCCTTGGCCTCCCATAGTGCTGGGATTACAGGTGTGAGCCACCTTGCCCGGCTGGAGTGGGGTCCTTTTTACAGATCAACATTCTGAGGTGAAATATTTAGCCTAAGACCACAAAGGTGTTAAGTGGCACAGCTGGGATGGCGGCCCCAGAATTCCTGCCCTCACCACCATGCCAGCTTTCCAAAGGTGGTGTGTGCGGGGCAGGTGGAGGTGGTGCAGGTTCTAAATTGTGTATTTACCAGGGATTGGCTGTGCAGACTGACCTCCAGGGAACTGGAAAACGCAGGTTTGGCTGAAACTGACCCTTATTCAAGAGGCGGATTTAGGGGCGAGGCCTAACACCTGCGGCTCCACTGCATGTAGCTACCTCACACGGCATGGTATTATCATGCTGCAAGCTGTTACCTAGGGGAGATGAGCCCGCGGCAGCAGCTTCAAAGGTCATGAAATCAGGGAGCCCACAGGCCCCAAAGGGTGTGGAAGTGAACAGGGCAGGCAGGCTTTCTGCCTTGTTTTCATGGGGCTAGGAATAGGATGTCTCCATGATGGGTGAACCTCAGATTTTTTTTGAGCCCCAACTGCTCTAGCCATTTCCTTCTCCCTTAAACCCCTAAAGGCAGCAGTCTACCTTCTGCCTTCCAGAGGTGCTGCATCGACATCCAGCCCCAGCCTTGGATGAGTCCTGGGGTGAGCTGGTGTGCTGTCTGTTGAGCCTGTCTACGCAGGGCCACTGACTGCATTCCTTCCTTGGTGTCTCTGTTATTGTGATGGGCTATAACCCTCACCATTATCCCTTTGGAGCCTTTGTTTTCATCCAGGTGCCCACATCTCTAAATGCCCCCTTTATTTTCTTCTCCGCTAGACACATCTTCCTATTATGTCCCATTCTGCTTTAAAAACCGTTGAGAAGCCCGCTGGGCGGATGCCATTTGCCCAATCCCGTTCCCTAGTCTCTCCTCCCAGGCAAGTGTTTTCAGGGAACTTCTCCAACGTCCCTGAGATGGCTCGTGACCCCGGGGCTGGGTACATGGAAATTTAGGACTATAGGTCTGGGGCTGCTGCCCTGGCCCTTATTGCCAACATGGCCTGACTCCATTGGTTTTTACTGCCTTAGGGAGAGGCGGATGGCCCGTGGGAAGGGCGCTGGACGGAGGGTGGAGGCGAAGCTGCCCTCCGCCTGCCTCAGAACTGAGAAGGCCAGGTGCAAAGCCCGCCCTATAGCTTGCGCCCATCGCTTGGGGGCACCGAAGCCATCTAGGCACTAACGCCCTGCGGTGCAGCCGGTGGGACTCCCAGCGACTTCCCTAGGAGTCCGCGCTCCCTGGGAGTCCCCCCCACACGGGGTCGCCTCGCCCTGGCGGCTGCTCGCGCCTCCTGCTTCCTCTAGGCCACAGGGCTCCCCACCCGACCGTGACGCACGGCACCCCCGCCCCTTCTCTTCCCGCTGATCCAGCGTGCCGCGCTTTCTCCTCCTCTGGTCTCGCCACCTCCTCTCCCCCTCGAATCCAGTCCTGGTTTCCCCGCCGCCAGCCTCCCTCCCTCCCGGCGGGACTAGCTCCCCGCCCCGCCCCGCCCCCGCCTCGCCCGCCGTCACCGCGGTCCGCTAGGCTCCCCGCCTGCCCCCGCTCCCGGCCGCCCGGCCCGGCTCGCCCAGTCCAGTGGCTCCAGTCCGGATCTCGCCGCCGCCCGGCCCAGGTGCGAGTCCCCGCTGCTGGGGAGGCGGCGGGCCCCGGCTCCCCTCGGCCGCCTCCGCCGCCTCGCCCGCCCGGGGTTGGGGGGGAGGGAACAGCTGGGCGGCCCCAGAGCCCCTCGGAGGACAATGCGCCCTGCGCTCGGCCACCCTCGCTCGGTCTCCTCCGCGTCCGGCTCCTTCCCGCCGCCCCCGGCCGCCGCCCGGCTGCAGCCCCTCTTCCTCCGCGGGGGCTCCTTCCGCGGCCGGAGAGGCTCGGGCGACAGCAGCACCAGCACCAGCACCAGCCGCGGGGGAGGCGGCGGCAGACGCGGCGGGGGCGGCGGCTCCCCGAGCAGCAGCACGGGCGCCGAGCGCGAGGACGACGACGAGAGCCTCAGCGTCAGCAAGCCGCTGGTGCCCAACGCCGCGCTCCTGGGGCCGCCGGCTCAGGTGGGCGCCGCGGCCGGCCCAGCGCCCGCCGCCTTCTCCTCCTCAGCCGCCACCTCCTCATCCACCTCCACGCCCACCTCCTCCTGCAGCATGACAGCCGCGGACTTTGGCGGGGGCGCCGCGGCCGGGGCCGTCGGGGGCCCCGGGAGCCGCTCGGCGGGGGGCGCGGGCGGCACTGGGACCGGCAGCGGCGCCTCCTGCTGCCCGTGTTGCTGCTGCTGCGGCTGCCCAGACCGCTCCGGCCGCAGGGGTAGGCGCCGCGGCTGCGCCCCCAGTCCCAGGTGCCGCTGGGGCTACCAGGCGCTGTCCGTGGTGCTGCTGCTGGCTCAGGGCGGCCTGCTGGACCTGTACCTCATCGCTGTCACCGACCTGTACTGGTGCTCCTGGATCGCCACTGACCTGGTGGTGGTGGTGGGCTGGGCCATCTTCTTCGCCAAGAACAGCCGGGGCCATCGGGGCGGAGTGGCCAGCGGGGCGCACAACCACCACCTGCACCATCACCACGCCGCCCCGCCCCTGCACCTGCCTGCCCCCTCGGCTACTACCGCTGGGGCCAAGGCGCGCGGAGCCCGCGGGGGCGCCGGCGGCGCAGGGGGCGGCCTGGGGGCGGCCGCGGCAGCGGGCGAGTTCGCCTTCGCCTACCTGGCCTGGCTTATCTACTCCATCGCCTTCACTCCCAAGGTGGTGCTGATCCTGGGCACGTCCATCCTAGACCTCATCGAGCTGCGCGCGCCCTTCGGCACCACGGGCTTCCGTCTCACCATGGCGCTGTCATGTGCCCCTGCTCTACAGCTTGGTGCGGGCCATCAGTGAGGCGGGCGCACCGCCGGGATCGGCAGGACCCCTGCTGCTACAGCCCCAGCGGCACCGCGCGGCCGGATGCTTCCTGGGCACGTGTCTAGACCTGCTCGACAGCTTCACGCTGGTGGAGCTGATGCTGGAGGGCCGCGTGCCACTGCCCGCGCACCTGCGCTACCTGCTCATCGCCGTCTACTTCCTCACCCTCGCCTCGCCGGTGCTCTGGCTCTACGAGCTCAATGCCGCGGCCGCGGCGGCGGCATCCTGGGGCCAGGCCTCCGGGCCTGGCAGCTGCAGCCGCCTTCTGCGCTTGCTGGGCGGCTGCCTGGTAGACGTGCCCTTGCTGGCGCTGCGCTGCCTCCTCGTGGTCAGCTACCAGCAGCCCCTCTCCATCTTCATGCTCAAGAACCTCTTCTTCCTCGGTTGCCGCGGCTTGGAGGCCCTGGAGGGCTGCTGGGACCGGGGCAGTCGGGCCTCCCCGAGTCGGGCCAGAGGGGGCTACGGTGCTCCGCCCTCCGCCCCTCCACCGCCTCCGCCACCACCTCAGGGAGGCTCCCAGCTGGGCCACTGCATCTCGGAGAACGAGGGGGGTGCCCATGGCTATGTCAACACCCTGGCTGTGGCCTCCCATAATTGAGGGTGAAGGGCATGGGTCCTTGATTTTGGGTTGAGAGTCCCCAACCCCCTTGTCTTCTACCTTCTGTCGCCCAGATTTGATCAGGCTGTATTTGGAAGAGGTAATCCTTTTCAGGGCTAAGGGCCAGGGTGTCCTTCTGTACCCCTGGGGTGAGGACAGCTGGGAGGGAAACCAGCAGTTAATGGTGAGGGAGGTAGGTGCAGTTACCCTCTCCTCCTGTCCTACCCCAATCCTGACCTCCAAGGGGCTGGTACCTCTGCTTCTTGCTTTGCCCACCTCCACTCTAATTCCCATCCATTAGGAGGAGAGGGGTGCTGGGCCTTGGACCTTCTCTCTTGCTTAGAAGTGCCAGCCTCTTTTAGGCTGTGGTTAGTGGCCATTGTCACATGCCTTGAAATTGACCCAGAACCTACTTTTCCACTGATGTGTCTACTGGATTTCTTCCAGGTGATAGATACAAAGTGTATGTCTCTGTGTGTGTAGTGTTGTTTTCTTGTGTCCACCCTGTGGCCCTTTGCAACAGGTAGGAGATCTGGGGAGGCCCTGCCCCCTACACCATACTTACCACCACCCTCCTCTTTTCTGCCTGGATTTGTGACCATGAATTCCCAGGAAGAGCTGGGCCCCTGGGAGCTGCCCAGGTACTCCCCTTGAAGGGAGAGGCTCACCCAGGATCTTCCTCAATCCTGCTCCTCTCTTCTCAGCTCAGGGAGAGGAGGGGATCCATTCTCTAAGGACCAAACTGCACCCTTTCTTGGGTGAGCGAGCATTTCTACCTCCGTGCTTTCAACTTTTGTTGCATCATGCACTGATGCTGCTTGCAAAAAATGAAGACAAAATACTCAGAAGTTGCATTTGCCATGGCCACTGGCTCCAGCTGGGGTTTGGTGCCAGTGTTATTACAGGGTCTGTGGAGTATCAGCCATTGGCTTGGCCTCTCTCTGTTCCTCCCTCTGCACCTAGAACTCTTATCCTTCCTGTGGTTTGGTGCCAACTGGGTCGGATCTGGGCTTAGAGTAATAGCTTTGGTGGGGTTCCTGGATGGCTGTGAAGTTGGGCCTCCCATGGGCCCAAGGGAATAGGAAGCCCCATTCCCCACCTGTCCTTCCTCTAGGAAGTGTAGATAAGAAAGTGAGGTGGTGACCTCCCGCCTGTGGTCTGGTTAAGTCTCACTAGGGCCAAGGCAGGCTGCAGAACTTTCCCTCTTAGAATTCCTCCCATTGAGGGTGATGACAAGAGACATCCTGGGACTGTGCACTTACAGTCTTGGTGTGGAATGTCACTGCTGCCATCTTTGAGGCAGGATAAGTATTTTTACATATTTTAAGGGTGCAGGAGGACAGCAGCTAACAAGGCCAGGAAATACTCACTTCTCTCCACCCTCAACAGGATGTGGTGGGGGTGAAACTTGAAGAATTTTTGTTTCCCCTTCTCCCTTCTTACGTTTGAGAAGTTTTATGTAGTGTAATAAACTCTAGACAAGTTACCAGAAGATGTGGATTCTAGTTCTGATTCTGTCACTCATTGGCTTTGAGTGACGTATCATTTTAATTTTCTGGGCCTGTTTTCTCACATTAAAAAAGTAGAAGTTAGATGAGTGATCTCTAAGGTTGAAGGTAATTTCAACTCTCACATTCTTTGAGTTTGTGGCTCTTGAAAGCCCTGGTCCTGATGCTCCCTGTAAAGGTGGCCAGGAGAGAAGCCAGCCAGGCTGCACCGGCAGAGCATTCCCTGCTCTGCACTGGGTGTGTGAAGCCCCAGCAGAGAGGGCCAGAGGGAGGGCTTGGGTGCCTGGGCTAGCTGTGGGGCAGGGCCTAGCACAGCTGCAGAGTACACAGGGAGGGCCAGAAGTGCCAAGTCACTGGCCGTTAACTCAGCACCCAGGCCAAGCCCCGCCTCCCGCTGGAAGCCCCCTCTTCCAACTGCTTCGGGGCTTAGGGCAGAAGACACCCATGTAGACAGACATAAGAGGGGCAGAAGGCTGGACCAGAGTTCTCTTGAGCCTCCTCGTGCTCTCAGAGCAGGGAACAGCGGGGGAAAATGTTTACACTCCATACACTATCTGTGCTTCCAGTCCCTCACCCTATGTGGCCCAATAGCTGGCTGAATTTCACACTTAATTGGTTTTTTTCTGCCTTCTTCCCCTGCTCCCACTGACTCCTCTCCTCTCCCTTTGATTGTACTCAAGGTTCTGGGGCCTAGGCCCTGGGTGGGTACCATCAGCTGCTCCCTGTTCCCATGTCCTCTCTCCAGCTTTGCTCTGTTTCTTTGCTACCTAATCTCAGTGACTGTGAAAGGACATTGTGTCTGAGCCATGGCCAGCTGCTGGCTGGCCCCCTGACTTGTCCCCTTTCTGTTGTTTGGATGGCCATCTCCTGCTGGGCCTCCCTGACTGTAAAATCTCTGTACTGTTAGGTTTTTGGTGGGAGGCTGTGATAAGTTCCAATGAGCTGCCACTTCCTTGGATGTCAAGAGGCTGATGGCAACTGGGCCAATTCTGGCAGACACCAGGCCCCCAGCTCAGCCCCAGTCACCCTCTTTTCACACGTGGGTCAAGCACCGTGTGCTCAGAGGGTCAGTCCCTTCCTCTGCCGTGTTTTTCTTGAGTCCTTGCACTCACTTTCCCTGCCCCATTCACGATGACCCCTAAAGCTTCCTTTGCCTTGCTTTGTAGGGCATCCCTAGTGAAGGGGCAAACGTGAGATTTCCCCATGGGCCTGACAGCCAAGGCAGTGCACTGCCTTCCGAGGTCAATGCCAGCACCTGCATAGTTCACGGAAAAGGATCCTGGGCTCAGAATTTCGAGAACCGCCTACCCCTAACATTTCAGCAAGTCAGGGCCTTCCTCTCTGTGAGTCCCCAAATCCTTACTTATTTTCAAAAGACTAGACCCTCTGTAAAGACTGTTCCATTTTAACATGCCCTGATTCTGCATCCGTGGGTTTTGTGAAAGAGAGCTAGCTGGCGGTTAGAGCCTGGAAGAAGGAGGGAAGTGGCACCTCACTAGCATTTATCACTTTTTTCCTTCTCTTTTTAAAAATAAAACCAGACTCTGTTCTGAAAATAAAAAACTTGAGGCTTGTGACAAGCTTCCTGTGTGGTTTGTTTCAAGATCTTTTCTGTCCTGGTTTCCTTACAAAATTCTTAAATGTCACTGTGACATTTGCCATTATTTTATAGGTTTGTGTTAACATTAGGGGTACACCTTGGCCCTTTCCTTCTAGGCAGTTGGCATGTTTTTGAGGGAGGCAGTGAGGCTGTGGCCTGGAGCTGGTGAGTGTCTGACAGGCTTTGTTGGCACAGCCAGCTCGGCTCTAATGGACTCAGCCTGAGAGTGATTTTTTCTCATCGCCCTGGGCTCTCTTGCACTTTTCTTTCTTTCCTTCCTTCTTTTTCCTTTTTTTTTTTTTTTTTTTTTTTTTTTGAGACGGAGTCTTGCTCTGTGCTCCAGGCTGGAGTGCAGTGGTGCAATCTCGGCTCACTGCAAGCTCCGCCTCCTGGGTTCATGCCATTCTCCTGCCTCAGCCTCCTGAGCAGCTGGGACTACAGGCGCCCGCCACCGCGCCCGGCTAATTTTTTGTATTTTTAGTAGACACGGGGTTTCACTGTGGTCTCGATCTCCTGACCTTGTGATCCGCCCGCCTCGGCCTCCCAAAGTGCTGGGATTACAGGCGTGAGCCACTGCGCCCGGCCCTTCCTTCTTTTTCTTTTTGAGACAGGGTCTCACTCTGTCACCAGGGCTGGAGTGCAGTGGTGCCATCTTAGTTCACTGCAGCTTCAAACTCTTGGGCTCAAACAATCCTCCTGCCTTAGCTCCCAAGTAGCTGGGACTACGGGGGTGTGCCACCACGCCCGGCTTCCTATTTCTCTCTAAGAGTAGCTTTCCAAAGGGGGAACATCTTGAGAAACTAATTTTTAAATACTGTGACCTCCTCTTATCACTCTTGCCCCAGCCAGAAGCACAAATTCTTATGTATGAATAAGAACAAGGCCACTGGTTTTTGTTTTTTGTTTTTTTTTTTTTTTTTTTTTTTTTGAGGCGGAGTCTCGCTCTGTCGCCCCGGCTGGAGTGCAGTGGCCGGATCTCAGCTCACTGCAAGCTCCGCCTCCCGGATTTACGCCATTCTCCTGCCTCAGCCTCCGGAGTAGCTGGGACTACAGGCGCCCGCCACCTCGCCCGGCTAGTTTTTGTATTTTTAGTAGAGACGAGGTTTCACCGTGTTAGCCAGGATGGTCTCGATCTCCTGACCTCGTGATCCGCCCGTCTCGGCCTCCCAAAGTGCTGGGATTACAGGCTTGAGCCACCGCGCCCGGCCATGTTTGGTTTTATTTTAACATGAAGGGTAGTATTAAGTCTAAGGAAGAATATTGGGTCTGCACCAAAATAAACACATAGTGGTCTTCTTAGCACAGAGGCAGCCAGTATCACACAGCCCCTGTGTTGTGACCCTAGCTTGCTGCTTCTGGCTGTGGCAAAGGCTACACAGGGGTTTGACTCAGGAGAGCCCGGGAGGCAAGGTCTGAGAGTGGAAGCTCCTGGGAGCCTGGGCTCTCTCCTCTCGTTAGCTGTGGCTTTGGCCATCAACTGGAACTTCGTCATTACTTATAAAACAGGAGCAATCACAGGACTGTGGTGAGAATTACATGAGGTGATACATGTGAAATGGTCCTTTCCCCTAAGACATGTGTAATTGTAACAAGGAACAAAATTTACATAGAAAATAATTACAGAGCAACATAGGACCATGTCTTCATTTCTCCCTGGAGTGGATGCAAAATAAGGTGATTGACTTGACCAAGCATGTTATGAATGTTTAGAAATGTCTTCTAGGGAAGTAAGCTGGCGCTCACCGATTTTAGTTTGCCAGGCATATCAGAAGGCGCTTTGTGACAGGTGCAGTAGGGACGCGGAGTGATCTCTTCATGTGTAGGCTATGCCCAGGCCACACCTAGGCCTTGCCTGAGTCTGGCCATGCAGTTCTTGCCCCAAGGAAGAACAGGAAAATATAGCATGTGGTTGACTGTCAGGCCCTCTGCACATTAGCCCCTTCCCGCCTCACAGCCACCTTCAGGGCTGCTTTCTCTCCATTTTCCTGAGGTCCAGAAAGAGGAGGTAGCTGGCACAATGCCGCACCGCAGTCAGGAAGAAAAGCCAGTGTGCACCAAGACCCTTCTTCCTCCCACATCTGCACTGCTCCATGCAACCTTTAGTGGTCGGCTGTTGCTTGGGTCCAACTTCCTTTCCATGAAAGCTCAGCCGTGCTAGCAAAAAAGCAGGGGCCGTTTTCATCTTCTGTGAGAATCCCATGACACTGGTGAGCAGAGGCGGCCAGTGGGACACCCATGCAAGGAAGCAGGCAAATGCAGGGGCCAGCGAGCCACCTGCGTCCCTCCTTCTACTCCCTCTCCTCCGGTCATTGTGTACCTTCTTCCTGTCTCATCAGAGAGGAAGGATCCAGTGAGTGAACTCATCCTACGGTCAATGACCTAAGGGGCTATTCTTCCTGGGAAGGACTCCAGGGAGAGGTGGGCTGGGCCAGGCTTCCTGGCACCCTTCAAACCACGAGACAGGAGACTGCATGTTCCTCTCACAGGGAAGACTGGCCCACCTGGATGACTGCTCACCTCCATCAATTTAAATGGACAGGGTACGAGTGTGGACCCAGTGCTAGGATCTGGGAGAGGCAATGGGGGCATGGAGAGCCATGCAGAGGCGCAGGGCAAGATGGACCTGGATGCCACTGCAGAGTGAGGAGAGGCCCCGTGGGCAAAGTGTTGGGTATAGAATTAACATTAACAGCTTGTGCCATGGGTTTAGGGGTAGTTGCTTTTCTTTATCTTCTTCTGCAAAATATACCCCTGGAATCCATATTGTCGCCATTTTCCCACAACGGACATGTTCACTCAGCCACATACTTCCTGAGCTCCTGAGAGATGCCAAGTATGGGAACACGTATTACTTTTATAATCTGAAAAGGCAAACACTGGAGGGAGAGAGCAATACCTAATAGCAGGGAACGAGGCTCAGTGGTACCTCAGGGGGCACAAACTGCTCTGCCCCAGAGGCAGGCTGGTGCCACTCAGGGATACTGCAGGCCTCCCAGGATACCATGAGGTGGTAACTCCTGCCCCACCCACTTTACAGAGGAGCAAGCTACCTAGGGCGGATGAACAGCTGGCCAGCCCCCAACCCTGCTGCCTCTTCTTTGGAAGGACCCTCTGTCCGACATACCTGACTTGTGGGACGCAGGCCCGGCTGCTGGAGCAGCGGCCCTCCATCTCACTCTGCCCTCAGGTGCCCCAGGTCTTGCTGGAGTCCCAGCTGGCAGGGCGCTAACGCAGAAGAGGGCCCTGCATACTCCTCGTCTATTTAGGAAGGGGAGCACCAAGCAGAGCCCAAAGGCTATAGAGTTAAAACAGCCCACTGCATTGTAAGTACATCTTCTTCTCTCTTATGCCCTATTTAATTTTCAAAGATAAATAGGAAAGGCCAGGCACGGTGGGCTCATGCCTATCATCCCAGCACTTTGGGAGGCCGAGGCGAGCAGATGGCTTGAGCCCAGGAGTTTGTGACCAGCCTGGACAACATGGTGAAACACTATTTCTACAAAAAATACACATACACACAAATTAGCCAGGCACAGTGGTGCGTGCTTGTAGTTCTAGCTAGCTGGGCAGGCTGAGGTGGAAGGATTGCTAGAGCCTGGGAGGTCGAGGCTGCAGTGAGCCATAATTGCACCACTGTAATACAGCCTGGTGACAGAGAGACCCCGACTTAAAAACTAACAAAAAACCAAAACACAACAAAAGCAAGAAAGAAGTATATCCATCATACCCTTGCGTTCAGAGATCCCAGCTCAAACTGCTGAACGGATGTTTCAGAGCTGAACACAACCCTTTTTAGACCCTAAACACCTTCAAGGACCTTCCTACGCAGAAAAGAGAAACTGGTTTTGAATCAATTATTCTTTAAAACAAAACAAAACAAAACAAAAAAGCCAAAAAAAAAAAAAAACAACTAGGATCAAGACAGTAGGCAGGAAGAAGTCATGAAACTGGGAGCTTGCTTGGTGGCCTCATGCATAAT
The DNA here is from genome assembly GCF_007565055.1 of Rhinopithecus roxellana. Classification (NCBI taxonomy): domain Eukaryota; kingdom Metazoa; phylum Chordata; class Mammalia; order Primates; family Cercopithecidae; genus Rhinopithecus; species Rhinopithecus roxellana. Next base: position 59,737,380 of record NC_044561.1, read on the forward strand.
TGGCCTGGACACAGGCATGGTTAGATGCTCTTCTAGCCATCTTCTAGCTGCTTCTCTTCCAGCCGGAACCACCTTTGCACACTACTCAAGAGAGGAGCTGAAGAGGTGGGAGGGGCACAGCGTGGAGGGCATTTGTTCTTACAGAGACATTTCTTGGTGAAACAGAATTTATTAGCCATGGTTCAGAATAATACAAAAATAAAGGTGTGGCTTTATTTATACACATTCTTGAAACTCTTGGCATTCGGCTGAGAGCGGATACCATACTCAGGGTAAGCAAGGACCAGTGTGAGACTGGGCCCAGGAAACGGGGAGGGACTGTAAGGAGAAACAGGGAATGACATTAAAGAAGAAATAGACACCCTGGAGAATTTATGACTCCTTTCTATATGTCATGTCCAGAAGAGGCGTCTACAGAGATCAAAGTAGCCTAGGGATGGGGAGGCTGGGGTGGTGACTAAGGGGGCTCCTGGGCTCAAGTGATCATCTTGCATCAGCCTCCCGAGTAGCTGGAACTACAGGCATGTGTCACCATGACTGGCTAAAAAAAAATTTAGGTAGACAAGGTCTCACTATGTTGTCCAGGCTGATCTTGAACTCCTGAGCTCAAGGAATCCACCTGCCTTGGCCTCCCAAATTGCTGGGATTACAAGCATGAGCCACTGCACCCAGCCCATTCAGCTTTTACATCTCATGTGACCATCCTTTTTTTTTTTTTTGAGATGGAGTCTCGCTCTGTCGTCCAGGCTGCAGTGCAATGGCATGATCTCGTCTCCCTGCAACCTCTGCCTCCCAGGTTCAAGCAATTCTCCTGCCTCAGCCTCCCAAGTAGCTAGGACTACAGGCATGTGTGTCACCACGCCTGGCTAATTTTTGTATTTTTAGTAGAGATGGGGTTTCACCATGTTGGCCAGGCTGGTCTCGAACTCCTGACCTCAGGTGATCCACCTGCCTTGGCCTCCCAAAGTACTGGGATTACAGGCGTGAGCCACCGTGCCCAGCCCATCCTGTTTGTTAATGTGTCCCTGGCACTAGTGGTTAAGTTCCTTCGTGGCTGGGGCCATGCCACATGCAATTTATCTTGGTATCCCAAATGCCTGGCACATAGTAGGTGCACCATAAATGCTGAATGAATGAATGATGGGATCTCAAAGACACTCTACCATTAGCTCCTGGGAGCAGGCTGTGTGGATTCCCTGGGGAGAGAAGATAACCAGATGGCTGCAGGAAGAAAACTTAAGAGGGATACCTGGGATTCAAATCCAGACATCTACATGTTAAAACCTGCACTTCACACACGAACAAATACACATGCAGACACGTACACACAGACGAATACTTGTGTATCCATGTGCACACACACTCCTCTCTCAAGTCTGGAATCTGGGCGGTCCCTGGGGAGCCGCCCTCATGCACTGGGCCTCTCTGACTCTGACTCCACCGTGTCCCAGCCCGAGTTCTTCTGCAGCTGGCGAAAAAGCAGCTGCCGCTGGAGGCTCCTCAGGCTCTCCAGGTCCTCGGGAGAGAGTGGCAGAGCCGGCTTCCCTGGGTCCTGCTCTTCTTCCTCTTCCTCCATTTCCGTGAGTCCGTCGGGGGGCTGCGGGGAGCTTCTGGAGATGTAGCCCTGGTCAGACTGCACTGACCGCCGCTGCTCCTCCTCGTAGGGTGTGTGTGGGTCTTTGAGGACCATGGCGGGTCTACTGCAGCCCCCCTGGGCCTGGCAGCTCAGACTCTGCTGGAAGAGCGAGAGCATCAAGCCTTCGAGGTGCTCCCTCATGTCCTCTGGAAGGTGGTCAGGAGACGCCATGGGGGTGCTGCCAAGGGGCGAGTCCTCGGGGTCCACAGGGAGGAAGAGGACGCTATTTCGCCCAGCGCCTGGGCTGCCCAGCAGCGGGCAGGCCTCGCCCTCCCCCGCCAGTGCCAACCGGATAGCAGCACCGTCAGCTAGGGGCCCAGGCTCCACCGCTGCCACCAGGGCGCCCTCCTCTGCGGGGAGCACCAGGGTGTGGAGGGGCTGCGGCGCTGGCTGACCCCGGGGCTGCAGGTGAGGTTCCAGCTTTGCCACTGCTGCTCCTCCTTCCTCCCCGACCAGGAGGTCTATGGCCAGGCAGGCCTGGGAGCCAGGCTCGCGTACCAGGGGCGCCCGCTTCATGATGCCGGTTCCCGGAGGCAGCAGTGGCTCCTCAAACACCTCTTCGTCCAGGGACGGGCCATCCGGGTCATCGGCCGAGTAGAGATTCTCACGCTCGAACCAGTCGGGGCAGCGGGCCTGCCAGTCCCGGAACCTGTCCAGGGCGGCGCGGAGCTGCCTGCCGCCCGGGCTCCGCAGGTAGTTGTCTCCTGACAGCTCCCCCACGCGGTGCATGCGGCCGGGCTGGAACATCTCCAGGTCCTGGATGCGGAAGTACACCTCCTCGAACCTGTCCATGAGCGGGTACCGCGGCGCCGCGCCGAACAGGTCGGGGACGTCGCCGTCACCGCTGACCTCGCTGAAGTAGCAGACTACGTAGGTGCCGAAACAGGCTGGCCTCTTGAAGTCCGGGAGGATCATGTTCATGGCTGCGGTGAACAGGTCCCCCACGGGCTTCCTGTGGTCACAGCGCAGCCGCACAGGCGCTCCCCGGCCCAGGAGCGCCTGCCACTTTGCGCGCGTGCCACGGGAGCACAGGATGATGATCTTAGAGTTGCTCTCCACCATCTCCTGCTTCTGGCGGCCCACCCAGGTCATGACTCCCACCTCCGAGATAGCCTGCTCTTCCAGCAGGTCCAGGGCCACTTCCGTGCCGCAGGCAGTGAGCAGGAACTGGGCGAATTTCAGGACCACGTCCACGTAGAGGGGGTGGTCAGCTGAGTAGATGATCCAGACCTTCCTGGGCTTCAGCGGTGGGGGGGTCAGGTCAGCCGCAGGCAGGCCATCTAAGGAAACAAGACCACACGTGCTGAACCTCACCCCAGGGCCCAGGGCAGCTCTGTGCCTGTCAGCCCAGGAGGGGCCTGGACCAGGACACAGAGCTTGGCCACCTCCCTAGGCTGAGAAACCCAACTGAAGCCTGTTGGAAAAACCCAGATGTTACTATTCCACCTTTGGCTGCCTGAAAAAAATCAGTCTGCTGCCTTGTGGGAAAAAGAATCTCTCACGTTCCTTTCTGGTCTTTAGCCTATACTTAAATCAAAAAAAGAAAAAGAGGCACCAAGCTCTGTTGGTCTGCTCCAGGGAGGACCTCTTTTCACAAGGTACGATGCACCTGCCTTTCTTTCCTTGTCTGAGTGATGCAAAAAAATGGCACCCAGCCCTTGTTATTGGGGGCCCTTGTGAGTGGGGTACTGGAAGGGGGCTTCTAAGTGGGGTCTCCTGAAGGGACTCAGGAGTTAGACCACAGGAGGCAACCCACACACTTATCCCAGGAGAACCCTCCACTGCTTTAAAAATAAGCAAACAGGCAAACCAGGAAATACTGACCGGTGTATTTGGTGTCATTACTGTATTTTTCATTTCCAGGCCCTGGAAAGGAAAAGAAATATACTGGAGTGGTTCTTTGGGAAGAGAAATAGAAACCAGCTCACAGGGTGTCTGCCCCATCCTTGACAAAGGGTGAAGGGTAAGGGCGCAGCCCTGAGACTGAGTAGGGAGGCCAGGTTAGGTGGCTGCACAGGCATGAATCCTGGGTCTGCCACTACAAGCACCATGACCTGGAGCAGTTACCAGTCCCTCGGAAATGCAGCTTCTTTCTCTGTGAAATGGGTCTGTATTTGCTCTCGTTTAATGGGTATTAAATGACTGTATGTGAAGTGCCTGGCATGTTGTACATAATCAACTGGGGCCACAGTTATTATTTTGTAGCACTGATCCAGCTGGGACCCCCAGTGCTGGGGGAGGGGGGGTCTACCCTGGTTCCTCATTACGGTCCTGGTCTGCCGCGTCTCCCTGAAATTTGGCTACCCCGAACTGACTCCAGCTGAGGAAAAGCTCTTCCCCACAAGTGTCTGTGCAGAAGGCATGCATCTTACCACACTTCTTTCCAGAAGCAGCCCCACCAGGCTGCTTGCAACATTTCCTCCTGGTATTTCTGAGGTAAGGAAGGGGAACCCACATACTTAAGCAATTGTTCCTCTGGGAGATGTGATGAAAAAACTGCTCTGCAGGAGTTAACTCCTTAGTGACAGCTGGGATGATTGCGATCCACAGATGACTCAGCAAATGACTTAGAACCTTCATCTCAATCCTAACCCTTTCAGCTCTTCCCCAGAACTGTCAAGACAGCCAAATAACCAGCGAGGCTCCTCCTTGCCTTCACCCCATGGTGGTGTGGGGCACTGTGGGAAACAGAGGTGCAACAGCAGAAAGGAAACCCAAAGCACCGCCGCCACCCTGCCCCAAACCTTTGGAGAGCTGCACAGCCTATGGAGCATTGGCTGAGATACTATTGAATGTTACTGGAACCTCCCATAGGTCCTCCCATGCCTGGCCGGTTATCTTTCCACCACACAATAATGATTAACACCTAATCCTCACGAGCCTAGGAGAGGGTGGAAACAGGTTCCCAGATGAGGGAAGGAGCAGCCTAGGGTCATGGTGGGGCAGGGAAGGGCTGAGGCTGCAACCGGGAGGCCTGCGTTCCCCCAGCTTAGGACTTGGCCAGCAGAGGGCTGCGGGTGGGAGAAGGAACTGGTATGTACTAATCCCTACTAGCAAGCGCCTTCCTCAGCTACTCATTTAACCTTCGTCACAGCCCTGAGAGGAAGGCATTATCAGTGTATTTTACAGAAAAGAAAAGTGAATCCATGGTGTGTTAAGTAACTGGCCTGTGACTACAAGGCTAATGAGGTGGGGCTGGGGTCCACCCCTATTGCTCAGGGCAGCCGGAGCCTTCTCTATCACCCGATGCTGACCCTCACTATTCTCCCTGACCCCAGATGTCCACGTCTGGTGGCTGCAGGATGGGGTTGTTCAGGCTGCTCCGCCTGCCTGGTTGGTCATTCCTGACACAGGGAAACTTCACTCTGGCTCTTTCCAACCTGTTGATTTTAATATTACATTTAATAACAACAAATATAATCGTGGCTAACAGATACTGTGCAAATAGCACATGCCAGGTTCTGTGCTAAGAATTCCTGTGTCTTATTTCATTCAGTCCTTTCAACAGCTTTATGACATGGTTCTCAAGCAAGAACCTGAGGCTCAGAGAATAAAGCGATTTGCCCTGGTAGTGAGTGGTGGTGCTGGTATTTGAGGTGCTGACTCCAGGACGGCCAGAGCCCCAGCCCTTACCGGCTAGCCTCCAGGTCATGCAGACGATCAGCAGGATGGCAGAGCCCACCAGCAGGACGGAGATGCCCGTGATGAACCAGTACACCCACAGGGGCATGTAGTCTGCGGTGAGCAGAACAGCGTGAGTGATGCGACGGGGCCTGCCCTGCCCACCCTGAGGCCCCCGCCCCGCTCCCCAGCCCCAGGCTCTGTCCTCTTTGGCCCTACCACAACAAACCATGGTCTCACCCCCCCTCTGGGCTGGCCTCAGTTCAGCCTTGTCTGCCCGGCTGAGGCAGGGACTTCTTAAGTGGCCCCTGGGGAATGTCCCCTGAGGGCTGCAGTGCTGTCGGAGAGAGATCCAAGCTTACCCGGAATTGGTTCTGCAATGAGAACAGAGAGAAAAGGAGAAATAGTATTCTTGCCGGCCGGGCGCGGTGGCTCAAGCCTGTAATCCCAGCACTTTGGGAAGCCGAGGCGGGCGGATCACGAGGTCAGGAGATCGAGACCATCCTGGCTAACACGGTGAAACCCCGTCTCTACTAAAAAAATACAAAAAACTAGCCGGGCGAGGTGGCGGGCGCCTGTAGTCCCAGCTACTCGGGAGGCTGAGGCAGGAGAATGGCGTAAACCCGGGAGGCGGAGTTTGCAGTGAGCTGAGATCTGGCCACTGCACTCCAGCCTGGGTGACAGAGTGAGACTCCTTCTCAAAAAAAAAAAAAAAAAAAAAAAAAAAAAAAAAAAAAAAAAAAAAATAGTATTCTTAACGCTTCCCAGGCATCACAAAAAACACAACTGACGTCCCTTGAGGGCTTTAATGACATTGGCCCAGCACCAGGCACTTTAGATCCAGGTTAAACTTAATGAAACCATCTACAAGAGACACTTGAATTGTTGGTCTAAGAGGAGACACCTTGCCTCTTCCTTGGGAGGCTGGGTTCTCCTTCCAGCCTGGCTCCATGTATGCGCCTTCTGGTGAGCATGTGGCCGCAGCCTCCTGTGCATTAGGGCATGTGACTTTTGAAAACAGCGTCCCTGGTGTGTGATCTTGGACAAGTTATTCAACATCTCTGTGCCTCAATTTCCTCATCCATGAACCTCGGGTTTGGGGTGGGGGATCCTCTACTTCACAGTATCGTGACTCACAATGAGTGAGAATAAAAAATGGACGGCATGTTGGAGCACTGCGCTTAGTGCATGGCGCAGAACTAGGGCTCTAGGATAAAAACCACCCCATTTTCCAATCCAGAAAGTTGAGGATCAGAAAGATTAAGTATTTTGCCTAAGGCTACATAGCTAATGAAAGACAGCCAGCCAGGAGTCTAGCCCCAGGGAGTGACACTCTAAAGCCCCACTCCACACTTCAGGCCTGAAGGACTCCAAGTTACTCTCCTCCCTAACCACTCCCCAGAACCAGGTGAGGACGCAGCGCAGGCTGGGGGCCCTCAACCACTTGCACTCCCAGTATGGCCTGGGACAGCTGCATGTCCCCTACCTGGAGTGTCTGGCATTTCTGGGCAGGGAACAGTCACGGAGTGTCTGAGGCAGTCATTGAGGCAGCTGCTGAAGAAGGGCTGGATCTGCGGGCAGAGAGGGCAGGAAAAGGGCTCCAGAATTGTAGAGCGCCCATGCCTACCAGCCAGCAGAGGCAAGGTGAGAGGAGGGGATCCTGGCTGGCTACTCCATGATTGCCAGGTGGCCATCATCTCCCTCCAGCAAGGGCGGGTCAGAGGACCCCTGCCCAGGTGAGGGTGGGAGAACCGGACAGGAGAAAGGCAGGGGCAGTGTCTTACCAGGCAAGGAATCCTGACTGGTAGTGGTGGCTCGGTGCCAGAGAGCACAAGCTTTCCCCTGTCCACCAGCAGGAACGCCGGCTGTGCACGCTCCCCACTGCCATCCACACCACACTCTCCACCTGTACACGCTCCCTATTCTCTTCCACACTCCCCACCTGTGCACACTCCCCACTCCATCCACACCACACTCTCCACCTGTGCACACTCCCCACTCCCGTCCACACTCTCCACCTGTGCACGCTCCCCACTCCTGTCCACACTCTCCACCTGTACATGCTATTCCCTTCCACACTCTCCACCTGTACACGCTCCCTACTCCCGTCCACACTCTCCACCTGTACACGCTCCCTACTCCCGTCCACACTCTCCACCTGTGCACGCTCCCCACTCCCGTCCACACTCTCCACCTGTACATGCTATTCCCTTCCACACTCTCCACCTGTGCACACTCCCCACTCCCGTCCACACTCTTCACCTGTACACGCTCCCTACTCCCTTCCACACTCTCCACCTGTGCACACTCCCCACTCCATCCACACCACACTCTCCACCTGTGCACACTCCCCACTCCTGTCCACACTCTCCACCTGTACACGCTCCCTACTCCCATCCACACTCTCCACCTGTGCACGCTCCCCACTCCCGTCCACACTCTCCACCTGTACACGCTATTCCCTTCCACACTCTCCACCTGTGCACACTCCCCACTCCATCCACACCACACTCTCCACCTGTGCACACTCCCCACTCCCGTCCACACTCTCCACCTGTATACGCTCCCTACTCCTGTCCACACTCTCCACCTGTGCACGCTCCCCACTCCATCCACACCACACTCTCCACCTGTGCACGCTCCCCACTCCCGTCTATACCACACTCTCCACCCGTGCACGCTCCCCACTCCCGTCCACTCTCTCTACCTGTGCACGCTCCTCACGCTCCTCACTCCCATGCACACCACGCTCTCCACCTGTGCACACTCCTCACTTCTGTTCACTCTACACTCACCACCTGTTGTGCTCCCTGCACCTGTCCACACCACACTCACCCACCTGAACTTGGTGGCGGCAGCACCCTTTCAGGTTGCGTAGAGTGAGTGTGACGTTGGATCGCTGGTGGAAGTCCTCTGGTCTGGGCTGAGGAGAGAGGCAAGAATGGGTAAGGCTAGTTGGGTAAGAACACACCGTGCCACTGCCACGGAGAAGCTGTCCAGGGCACCCCTTAGTGCAGGGGAGAAATACTTTTCAGGTTTCTGTTCCAGAAAACACTCCATTTTTACATGGAAGCTGGTTTGTTATAAATTCGTAAGTACACTTAGTGACTGGTAAGTCTCTCTCTGCTTTGACTGCTGGGAATGAGGGCAACAAATCTGTGTTCATGGACATCAGTTGTACAGAACCACATAGCACATATTTCCTGCACTGAGCTGGCTTCATCGCATTGCCTTGTCTTCTTTTTTTTAGAGATAGAGTATCACTCTGTTGCCCAGGCTGGAGTGCAGTGGTGCAATCTCAGCTCACTACAACCTCTGCCTCCCAGGTTCAAGTGATTCTTCTACCTCAGTCTCCCAAGTAGCTGGGACTACAGGCATGTGCCAGCACACCTGACTAATTTTTGAACTTTTAGTAGAGATGGGGTTTCATCATATTGGTCAGGCTGGTCTTGAACTCCTGAGCTCAAGTGATCCACCTGCCTTGGCCTCCCAAAGTGCTGGGATTATAGGCGTGAACCACTGTGCCTGGCCTATTTTATGTCATTAATTTACTTTATTTTTTCATTTTCATTTTATTTAGAGACAGGGTCTCGCTCTGTCCCCCAGATTGGGTGCAGTGGTGCCATCATGGTTTACTGCAGTCTCGAACTCCAACTTCAAGCCATTCTCCTGCCTTGGCCTTCCAAATACTGGGATTACAGGTGGGAGCCACCGCGCCTGGACTTATTTCCTTATCTTTAGTTCCCCTTTGTCTCTATTTCCACATTTCTTTTTTTTTTTCAAATCCTCAAATCCTTTTTGTAATAAACAAAGCAAAACAAAAAGAGGACAAGGGAGCATGTAGGGGAGGGAAGAACAAAAAGGACTGAGTCATGGGCAGAACAGAGTCAAATGCCTTTCCATCAACCATAAGATCACTGGGGAAGAAAAAGGGCAAGTCGCCATGATCACTACGGACTAAGCACAGCCCTGAGTCCCGAGTTTCTGGCAACACAGTTCTGTCAGACCAGCAGAGAATAGACTCGGGGCTTGGAGGGGTGGTCCCGAGCTATGCTAGGGGGGTTGAAAATAGCAGAGTTACCGCAGGAACGTGGTGCATGTGCTCAAAGCAGCTGTGGTTCTCCATGTGCGGAAAACTGGTCAGCAGGATCTGGTAATGGGTAGATTCATTCCACAGGGTGAAGCCCACACGCAGCTGCTGGGCCGCCAGGGTCTCCACAGTGATGTTGGGGTCCCACAGGCTGCCTGCCAAGGTCACACGCAGGCTGGGAGTGAGGAGGGGCACACACATGTGCATGTGTGCGCATCCAAGTAAAGCTCTCCCGCGCCAGCCCGTTACCTGAGCTCATGCATGGCGTGGTTACCTTCATTCTGGTGTGCTCGCAGTCTGTCGGCCCAGAAAAAAGGAAACTCATTAAGCCTCTGCCTTAGGAAGTCTGTTCTTTCAGGCTCCTAACACCAGGAACAACACTTAGTAAGTACACTTTTGCCACTGGGATCCTGTCCACTCTGAAGGTGGCCCCTTCAGAGTGAGATCCAGGGCTGGATCCACCTTGGCATGAGTGCTAGCCTGCTTGTCTGATCCTCCTCTCTCAGGGAACCCTCCCGATTCAAGTGCATTCCTCCTGAGCTTGCTGTGGGTGATCAAGCAATCTCGGTCCCCTCCAGTTCCTTCTCTGCCCACCCACAGCTTCTTGTCCCCACTGGCCCTGTCTTTGCACAGGCTGAGAAGACATGTGACAGGTGTGAATCACCATGGAAGGACAGGGACTGAGTCAGTCAACTTTAGGAACAGAAGTGAGAACTGAGGAGATTCACTTCTTCAACAAATACTTATTGAGCACCAACTATGCACCAGGCCCTGTTCTTGGCACTGGAGGTACAGTGGTAAACAAGACAAAGCCCTGCCCCCCCAGAGACTGCAACCCAGTAGAAGAGACCAATAAAAGCAAACGCACAGCATGCAGTACCAGTCAGGGAGTGATGAGCCACATGCGGTGACATAAGGCAGGGTGAGCAGAGAGTGTGTGTGCACGCATGTGTGCAGGGTGTTCCCGCAGGTGTGCAGGGTGTTCCCAGGATGAAGAAGGTCAACACCGTCCTTAACAAGCATTTCCTGACCACCTACTATATGCAAGGCAATTCATGAGGTTCTGGAGATTGTACAAATGGGCAGAAGACCCAGGCTTTGTTCTCAATTGGGCTTCCTGACATAGCTGGCTATGGACAGTGAGAATTGTAGGGAGACTTGAGGCAGGAGAATTGCTTGAGCCCAGGAGTTCGAGGCTGCAGTGAGCTAGGATAGCAAAACTGCACTATAGCCTGGGTGACAAAGCGAGACCCTACCTCTGTTAAAAACAAAAAGAGAGAACTGTAGGTAATAGCTGAGCTTCTGGGGAGGACAGAGAAGCAGAAGGCGCACATACATCAAAGGATGCATGAGAAGAAAAGCCTGGCAGTAATCACAGGCAGCGTGGATAGGCACGGGCAGGAGAGTGCTATGCATGGGACCAGTGTTGGATGATGCAGGCGGAATATGAGGTGGAAGGAGAAGAGCAAGTCATGGAGGCTGGGACCAGGCTGAAGGTAGAGGCTGCAACTTCTCCACGAGTGGCTTGCGGCTTGCCTTTATGGTATTTTCTGGGCAGGACGGGTGCTTCTCTAGATAGAGGGAGGTACTCTGGTTCCCATAAAACTCCTAGGATCTTGGGCCAACATGCACTGTTGTGCCAATAGAGAATGGGCTGTGCCTCAGGGAATGGAGGCTGCAACACACACCAAAGAACTCCCAATCCTGCCCTCTGTTTGTTCTGTGGGTCCCAGGTGCTGGCAATGCCGGCCACTGAGCAGGGGGACTGGCGTCTGTGCCACCTGGTGCCTCATTCTCACAGAGGCTGTTGGGGAGGGAATGTCTTGGGAGGATGCTCTTACCAGGCACGAGGAAATTCTTGGACTGGTGGTTTGGGTCCCCGTCAGGGATGGGCTTGGGCAGGTGGTGAACAGTCACCTCATATTCCTGGTCAGGGTCAACCACAAAGTGGCTGAAGGTAAAACGCCACTGAAGAGAAGGGAGGAAGGAAAGGTGGACGGATTACACACACCTCTGTCACCCATCTATGCCCAAAGACCCCTGTTCCCACCCACTCCCAAACATTCAGCCAAAAATAAGAATAAGCAAAAACCACAACAAAATCCAAAGTCAGGGAACGCAGTACCTTTGTTTTTTGTTTCCTCTGGTCCTTTCTGCCAATTTTTTTTTTTTTTTTAAACCTGGATCTGACCTCATCAGTAGATGGTGAATAAGGCAAAAGAATTTGGGGAAAGTGGAAGTAGTCCTGCCCCTCCCACCTGCCCTCTCAAATTCTAGAACAATAGGTATGACAGGGCTGAGCCAGAGGACTTGGTGCTATGGAGATCTGGCACACACAAGGCAGGTAAAAACTATTTGTCAAATGATTCTTCCTCCTTAAATGGGAAAGCCAGGGATCTCTTGAGGCCATTCTGGTGTAAAAAGGTGCAGAGGACAAGCCAGAGACCCCCACTCACCCTGGGCCAGCAGGCACCTTAGTTGCAACGATATTTGAATTTGTGCTAAGTTATTTTCTGGGTGGTAGAGATTACAGATATTGACTCCATCCCCCATTCTAGTTACCCTGGTGGAGGAGCCAGGGGTCCTTTGCTTCTAAGTGGATGGAGAAATCCGGTTCTCACTATCCACATAGCAGTCAAGTTTGGGGGTCCTAATTTAACATCGGAGAGGGGTTCTGTCTTTGCTGCTTGAGTCTGTGGGAGATCTAACTTATTTTCAAGGGGCCATTTGCAGATTTAAACCAGCAGTCTTCAAACTAAGGCTTGTATCATAATTACTTGAGGATTAAGCACCTGTTGCTGGACCCCACCCTACGAGTTTCTGGCCTGGGAAGTCTGGGGTGGGGCCGCACATCTCTACCAAGTTTCCAGGTGAGGCTGAGGCTGCTGACCTAGGGACCACGCTTTGAGACCCACTGCTTTAAACAAACAAACAAGAATCAACATTTCACCATTTAGCTGTGAGCAGCAAAATGAGACTAAACTGCTGTAGTGCTCATTTGCCCACCTACGGCAGTTCTTTGGGCAGTTCTTCCTTCCTGAAGGCAGGCCCCAGCTTAATCCAGTTTACACATAAAAGATGTTACACAAAGTTACACAAAGATGGCAGGAGGTAGGCCTGTGGAAGTTGTCTTCCAATTCAACTTCCTTTCAGAATGAAAAGCTAGGTAAAGTGGGAAGAAAAAGTCGGGGTGAGTACGTGAGGGAAGCTTTCAGAAATATGCTCTGTCCCTCACTATTGCTCACGGTGGCCACGCCACTTCTCTTTTGACTTCTGCCCATCTCAGGCTGCCATTTTGAATTTCAGACTCTCTCAGCACCTCTCGGTCTTCCCCACTCTAAATCAGGGTCTGAATTTGGGGACAACAAGTCTGCACTGGTGTCATCAGTGGAACACAATCCACTCAGGAGCTGTATTCTTACCCGCTTGTGGTGATGCCTCAGTTTGGACAGAAACTCAAACTTGACGCACAAACGTTCATTGGTGTTCAGCTGCAGGACAGATAACTCTGCACCCTCGAGGTATAGGATGCTGGCTGAAGGACAGAGGGAGAAGAGGACACAAACAGACACAGATCAGCCAAGACAAGTGCTGGGTGTGTCACTTCCCTGTTGTGGTTGTTCACTCCTAAAAGAAAATCTGCCCTGTCTTACCCAACTCTCCACATCCTGTTCCTTTCAGTTCGCTCTCTGGCCTCAGCCCACTGCCTTGCAGACAGTTATTTCCCAGCTAGGCAAGGAAAAATGACACTTTACACTGGGCTAGAAGTAAAGGCTTTACAAATTTGTGGTGAGGGCTTTGACAATCCGGCATAGGAGTCAAACACAGCCATCCCCACCATCCTCACGAGGTTGTGGCAGTCAGCGGGAGCACTGAGGGCGGGGACTTCCAAAAACAACTTCCCGCACGCCCCGTTCACAAATCTGGGGCTAGTGCTCATAAGCCCCAATCGTCCCAATTCTATAACATAAACTCTCTTATTCCTGAATAGGCTCAGGGGATGTTTTAGAAGTGCTGGCCCCTAAATTCAGGGAACAGGCTGACAAATGTGTTGCCATTTTCCACTTCATTTTTGGCACTGTAGTCACAAAATTAACTGCTTGCTTTATTTTTTCCTCAGGGTGCTAAAAATGTTAGGCTGAAGGTAGTCCTTTCATGAAGAATGGTGTGATGAGAAGGTATCACTGTGGGTTAATATCTAAAATGCTGAACAAGTATTAACTGCATGAATCCTTATAGCACTAAATTTGAACCCTCATGTCTGAACACAGAACTGGGAGCCCAATCCTGAGCCTGACTGGGAGAGCCACTTGGAGGTGGGGAGAATCCCCCAAGGCCCTGCTGGCAGGCCCACTCACCGTCTGTCTGCAGTGTCCATTCGATGTGAGCCACGGGGAACAGGTCTCCTTGCTGGGTGTGGGCAAAGCGCAGCTGGATCTGCAGGTCCTTTGGGGAGGAGGGGGTCAGGTTTCGAGGGTGAATCCAGCTGTCATCTAGGCATGTACCTGGCAGCCAGGGAAAAGCAGCACTCAGACTCATAGCCAAGACCCTGAGATGGCCCAGCAGCAGGTACAGAGAGCTAGACAGTAAACAGCTCAGGGGCCTGCAACCTTCCAGCCTGTGGCCCTCGGCCATGTCCTCAGCTTTACTGCCCTGCTCCCTCTTTTCTAACATTTACTGGGGTCACTGTCAACCTCTCAAGTCTAAAGGGAATTTTAGGAGAGAAGACAAAGTACACAAGTTGATTCTGAGATGAAGCTGTGATTGGGAATAAGGGCACAGGTGGGATGCAGTTGTAGTAAGAGTCGCTTTATTTTTATATGTCAGGGGTCTCTAACTGGGCTTAGACACTTGAATATGCGCCTCCTCTTTGAATTAAAACAAAATCAACACCACAGATGTCTCTCACTTTACAGTGACAAGCTGTGGCAAATCAAATTATACTATAGATACAGTAGGACAGCACCCCAGAGAATACTTTCACAATCCAAATGACAGTTCTGTTTCTCCTTTCCTGACTTTTGCATAATGAATGTTCTCGACAGGAAGCGCAGGTGCACGCATCCACAGTTCTCCGGGAACCCTCCTGCGGATGGCTGTAGCTCACAGCCTGAATCTGGAGTGGCATGGCAGGGCTTCTGTCAGAAGTTGGCACCAGGCTCTCACTTGATTAACAAGGCAACAACAAGAAGATCAGAAAAAGATGACTTACTGTTCTTGACTGTGCAGTTTAGCCCCTGTGGAAAAAAGAGGGTGGTTATTACAGCTGGGAAAGGGCTTGGATTCACCCGCCAGGGCCAGATGCTCTCCGCTGGCTCATTCTCAGGAATGCCGTTTACACAGCTCGCCCTTCTCACTTTTTGGGGAATAGGATGAGGAGTGAGTCCAGTGAACGGCAAAGGGAATGGTGTTTTATGAGGAACTGCTATGAGCTGGGGCCCTGACAGCTTTAAAAGACACTGAGAAGGTTCTCTTGGAGGGCCCTGGGAAAAGGGCCCCTTGGTCTCCTGAGGTTTCCAACCTTCCTGGATAACACCGCTGCAAGAGGTGCGAAAGGGGTGAGGGGCAATATTTACAGTTTCTGTGACAGATCTGTTGGGGAACATTCACTAAGTCCCTACAAAGTCTCTAGGGAAAGTGTGCCAGGCCCTGTTCCATGTGGTCATGATGAGGTATTACCCTCAGCCCATTTTGCAGATGAGGAACCTGAGGCACCCATATTACATTATACTGCCTCCCTCCTGGGCAGGATGTGTTAACTTTCCAACCCTGAGGAGATCCTGATGGCCAAATTTAGAAGCCCTAGTAGGGAAATGTAACCATTAGGCTTATGTGTTGCTGGCTGACCTACTTTGGAAAACACATACACACACAGATACATACCTGGCACCTGGGGTTGAGTCCCCTCCCCAAGCTTTAATTTATCCAACTATAAAATCAGAATAATCGGCCGGGCACGGTGGCTCAAGCCTGTAATCCCAGCACTTTGGGAGGCTGAGACGGGCGGATCACGAGGTCAGGAGATCGAAACTATTCTGGCTAACACGGTGTAAACCCCATCTCTACTAAAAATACAAAAAAAGTAAGCCGGGTGAGGTGGTGGGCGCCTGTAATCCCAGCTACTTGGGAGGCTGAGGCAGGAGAATGGTGTGAACCCAGGAGGCGGAGCTTGTAGTGAGCTGAGATACGGCCACTGCACTCCAGCCTGGGCGGCAGAGCAAGACTCTGTCTCAAAATAAAATAAAATAAAATCAGAATAATCATAGTACCAACTCTACAGCATTGATGAGCATTAAGTGATAGAAAGAGAAATGCAGAACTTTGGGGTGAGGGTGGGTTGGTGCTGATGGTGTGCCTGTAGAGAGTCGTTCACTTTTCCCTTCTAGTATGTCTGCATTATAAAACCTTTCAAACAGTGGGAATGTAGTCATGGACTACACAACCGAATGAATCTCAGTGCTGCAGCCCTGCTAGACAGGCAGCTCCCTAGAAGCAATGGGAGAATCACTATGTCCAGAACCACCTCACTGCCTGTGAAATGAGGCAAACTGTGCCCTGTGTCTGGTTCATAAGGGGTGCTCTGTAACTAATGGCCCCCTTCTCTGGAGCCTGGCATAGAGTAAGAGCTTAATAAATGGAAGCTACTATTATGATGAGCAGAGGTCCCCACTCATTCAGACTTGGTGGCTGCAGCAAGGGGAGGCCCGAGAAGGAGCTCAGGCTCAGGTATCTCCAGTTCTCTAACCGGCAAAACAGACCAAACGCATCCTGCAGTGGAAAGTCAGATGCTGAGGCAGACCAGAAACACAATCTCAAGGTCAACAAAGTGACTGGTGTGAGTAGGGTGCTGAGGCTGACACCTTCCTCTCTCTTGAGAGGGAGCAGAGAGGTAGTGCTAAGCACAGGACAAGACCCCATGCCACCAGGGTTCACTTACAGAGTGGTCACACACAGGATGACATCTGCAGGCACCCAGCATTGACTCTGAGCGAGCTACTTCACCTGGATCCTCCTCTGGGACCCCAGTTCATAAGCGCTCTTGGCCCTGTTCAGCTCCTGAATTCTCCCCTACAGGTCCCCGGCAAGCACCACCACCCCACTAGGGGGCTCCGCACATGTTCCCGGCAAAATCCACCTGGCTGCCTAGGCTCACACTAATAAATGTCACTCTTTCCTAAATGGCGAGAAGATTAACTCCCCTGAGTCCTCTCATTTCTCCTCTCCCTTAAAATTCCTAGGATGTGGAGGATAAAAAAGTGGTTCTTTCACCTTGAGATGGGGAGCTCTTTTAGAGAAGGCAAACAGATTGTTTGGAGTAACTTCCTACCAGCCACTGGGAGCTACTCAAAAACACTGCAGGATGTGCCCATGATGAAAAGCTCCTGTCTTCATGAAAACCAAGAGGAAGGTGGAAGGGTCTGACAACAGTCGGTTGATTCCCAGTGGTGCAGACGGGTGTCCTCCTCTCATTCCTGAGCTGGAGGGAAATAGTGGGTATGCCCTACGGAATACTGTTTTTGGTCTTGGTTTCTGATAGTTGTGGTTGCATATAAGTCTTTTACTTCAGTTACTATTAGGTTTATAGTTTTCATTCAAAACAGCTCTGAACCTTATCATATACCTCTCCAGCACTGATTACTAGGTTTGGCGCATTGTTCTTTTGATATTCTGCTAGATTACATTTGCTAATATTTTATTTAGAATTGCATGGATTTATGTTCATAAATGAGACGGGTCCAAAGTTTTTCTTTTTGTATAAGATTTGTCAAGTTTTAGAATTAAGCTTATACTAGCTTTTAAAAAACCGGATAGCTTCCCCTCTTTTTCTGTGGTACTGAATGCTCATCAATAGAGAATGGCTGAATTAAGGTGAGATCTAGTTTAAATCTAAATGTCTATCAAACTAGAAATGGCTGAATAGATTGCTATCTACAATGGAATATTATGCAAATATTAAAGAGAATGAGAATTAGTTGCAGAGACATCTGTTTGCCTGCAGATGGCTGGAATGTGTTGATGAGTGAGGAAAATAAGTTGCAAATAACTTTTTATAGTATGATCCCAATTTCTATGGAAACAAGTCATGAAAAAGATCTCTATATATATGAGTATAACGTAACTGAACGAGAATAGAAACGTGAACAGGTATGTATCAGGTGTTAACATAGTTTGCTGAGGGCAAAGGGGACAGAAGCAGAGGAGATGGATCAAACTGAGACAGATCAAAACTGAAAAATAAACATGTAAGTGAAACATAGAATAAAAATTCTGTTAGAGGTAATAGCGCATTGACCATATACACATATTTTCTCCCTCTCTCCAAACAATATAACAATTATAGGAAAGAAATTTTTTTTTGTAAATTCTCAAAGACCAAAGAGCCAAACTCAGTGGACAAGAGATGTGAACAAAATTTTAAAAGTCCTTTCCAACTTGGCCCCAGCAGCATAGCTCCTGTAAAGAAGGGTGCTGGCCGGGCGCAGTGGCTCATGTCTGTAATCCCAGCACTTCTGGGAGGCTGAGGTAGGTGGATCACCTGAGATCAGGAGTTCGAGACCAGCCTGGCCAAGAGATGGTGAAATCCTGTCTCTACTAAAAATACAAAAATTAGCTGGGTATGGTGGCGCATGTGCGTGTAGTCCCAGCTATCTGCGAGGCTGAGGTGGAAGAATTGCTTGAACCTGGGAGGCAGAGGCTTCAGTGAGCCAAGACTGTGCCACTGTACTCTATCCTGGGCGACAAAGCAAGAATCTGTCTAAATCAACAAACAAACGAACAAATAAAGGGCTATTCTGTCACCTGCCACCAATGAGGTGGTGACACCAGAATATGAATGGTTTCTCAAGCATACACATGGAGTGGACGTCAAGCAGTGTGCCCCTTGGTCACTCAGAGAGACCCAGAACTTTGCCATGAAGGAGATGGGGACTCCAGATATGCCAACATCAGGCTCAACAAAGCTGTCTGGGCCAAAGGAATAAGGAATGTTCTATACTGTATCCATGTGCAGCTGTCCAGAAAGCATGAGGGTGAAGATTCACCAAACAAGCTCTATACTTTGGTTACCTGTGTACCTATTACCACTTTCAGAAATTGACAGTCATTGTGGATGAGAACGATGTTGTCAAATAAAATGATAAAACCTCAAAAGTGAACAAATGAATGAATAAATAACTGTTCAAGTGGCAGCAGAGTAGGCAGCTGGCTCGTGCCGTGGAGGAACTTCTGTCTGAACGCTGCAAAAGGGAGTTACTGATAAGGAGGCCAGGGGCCTCAGAACCTTATAACCCTCAGGGCTGAGGGGCAGGGAGAATTAAGTGAAGGTCTACGTATGGAGTGTTGGGAACCTTATCTTCTCTTTCCCTGCTCTGATCTCAGAATGCTGGCAACCAGGCCCAAAGAAAAGACTTCCAGATTTCAGCATTTGGAGGTCACCCAACAGGCCAGGTTCACCATTAGCCTGATCTCCTATACAGTAAAGTCCAAGGTTCAATAAACCTTAACTACACAGAGCATTTAATCAGCTCTTAGGACTTCATTCTTAAAATATTCTCAGACATCCAAGGAATACCAGATATTTGAGATAGGTTTTCTGTATGAAAAATAGATCAAAACAACTAAAAAATACTCCTGGAAGAAAAAAAAAAACACAAAAAAACCCAAAAAACCAATGCTGTTAACTTGATTAAAACAGACAAGTAAAATTCTTCTAGCCCCGAAGAGATACAACACTGCATCTGTGAAACAAGGGCAGGACACTGTGGAGAAATGAGCAGGCAGAGAATGAAAACTGAACCCTGAAACTCAACAGAAGAAGTTCTACTGAATAAAAATTCAATAGAAACGTTAGTCTATGAAATTGAGGACATTTCTCTGAAAGTACAAATAGAGTAGGAAAAAATACATGTTTTTTTTTTTTTTTGAGACAGAGTCTTGCTTTGTCGCCAGGCTGGAGTACAGTGGTGTGATCTCAGCTCACTGCAACCTCCGCCTCCCGGGTTCAAGCTATTCTCCTGCCTCAGCCTCCCAATTAGCTGGGATTACAGGCATGTGCCGCCACACCCAGCTAATTTTTGTATTTTTAGTAGAGATGGGGTTTCACCATGTTGGCCAGGATGGTCTTGATCTCCTGATCTCGTGATCCACCCACCTCGCCCTCCCAAAGTCCTGGGATTACAGGCGTGAGCCACCGCGCTCGGCGGAAAAAACTATATGATTATTAGAGATTCAATTTAGGAAACAAAATATGATTTGACTAGATTTCTAGACAGAGATTAACGAAATAACAGAAGGAAGAAATTATCTTTTTGTGCCGGGCGCGGTGGCTCAAGCCTGTAATCCCAGCACTTTGGGAGGCCGAGACGGGCGGATCACGAGGTCAGGAGATCGAGACCATCCTGGCTAACACGGTGAAACCCCGTCTCTACTAAAAACTACAAAAAAAAACTAGCCAGGCGAGGTGGCGGCGCCTGTAGTCCCAGCTACTCGGGAGGCTGAGGCAGGAGAATGGCGTGAACCCGGGAGGCGGAGCTTGCAGTGAGCTGAGATCCGGCCACAGCACTCCAGCCTGGGTGACAGAGCAAGACTCCGTCTCAAAAAAAAAAAAAAAAGAAATTATTTTTTAATAAAGGAAAGAAAGAAAGAAAACATTCTGGAAGTGAAGGACACATATTCCCTGAGTGTGGAAAAACTCAAACTGTATTTTTCCTCTGCCCTAACATCACCACAACAATCAACAGAAGTCACAGAAGACTTGTGTGACTACATATTGGGGGTGGTTTTCTTCCCACCACCAAGCGAGCAATCAATTCTGCAGCAGACACCAGCTGGGTATCCTCCAATTTAATTCTGACACTATTTGGAGACAGCATCAGATCCCACAGGTTGAGTGCTCAGTCCCCAGGACTGCCCACCCCCTAGACACCAGCGGTTTAAGTCTGGGCCTCCAGAACTTCTAAGACCAACTGAGTTCAATTTGAGGTTCTCACGCTCCTCTCTTTCAGTTCAATTAATTTGCTAAAGCTGCTCAGAGAACTCAGGGAAACACATTTACCAGTTTATTTTAAGGATATCACAAATAATACAGAAGAAAAAAAATGCACAGGGTGAGGTATAGGGGAAGGAGTGCAAAGCTTCCATGCCCTCCTCAGGTGTACCACCCTCCAGGAGCCTCCATGTGTTCTACTACCTGGAAGCTTTCTGAACCCCGTTCTTTTGAGTTTTTAATGGAGGCTTCCTGTGAGCATGATTGATTAAACCACTGGCCATTGCAACTTCAGGGGACCTTCAGTCCCCTCTCCCCTTCCCAGATGTGAAGGGTAAAGGGGCAGGGCTAAACGTCCTAGCCCTCTAATCCTACCTTGGTCCTTCCTGTGACCAGCCGCATCCTGAAGCTGTCTAGAGGCTGCCAGCCACCAGTGAGTCATTAGTATATAAAAGATACAATTTTGGAGATTCTAAGGATTTTAGAAGTACTATGCCAGAAAAAGGGGTTGAAGACCAAATACATATTTCACAGTACCACACTGCCAAATTAAAAAGGTAACTAAATGGCCTGTACAGAAACAACAACAAAGACCCAGACCAAGGCCCCACATCTTGAAACTATTGTAGTATCAGGAATAAAAAGAAGACCCTAAAATTTCCAGAGTGTCATAAAAAACAGATAAGAAACATAATAACATTGACTTTCTTAGCATCTGCACTGTTTGCTAGAAGGCAATAAAGCAATGCTTTCAAAATTCTGAGGGAAAATTATCTTTAACACAGAATTTTCATACCCCGCCAAATTATCAGAAAAAGGTATGAAGGTAGAATAAAGATATTTTGACATGAAAAGACTTAACATATATGTTCCTGATATGTATGTCTAATCCATCCCTCATGCATATTCTTAAGAAATTACAGGATGATATTCTCCAGCAAAATGAAGGAGTAACCCCTGAGGAAGAGGACACAGGGTCCAGGACATGGGAGATTTGACCATGATAGGATGTCTGTTCTAGTCTAGACCTGTTGTGCCACAGGTCTAGAGAGCACAGACCTTGTTGGGGCTGCAGAACAGAGTGCTCTAGGAGGAAGTTCTCTGGGGACAGGCGGGGATGGAATTGATGGAATATCTGATGATTTGGAGGGGAAATGATATGACAAGTCTGAAAGGACAAAATTAAGACTAGTTACAGGAAATTATGCAAGTGAAGAATTAAAGCAATTATTATCTCTGGGGCAGAAGGGGAGGGAATTGTACCAGAAAAAAAATATAATCAAAGTACACTTACTTGCCTCAGCAAAGATTACTTGTTATAATAATACAAATGCTGACTATTAATTTAACTAAAATCATGATTTAACTATAATGAAAGAAAGGGAGAAGTGGTGGCAGAAAGATAATGTAATTTTCATCTATTAGAAGTCAACAGATAATACCTAAATTTAACAAATCATGAATTAACAGTATAAGCATGTTTAGAAATATGGAGGTATATGTCAGAAGAATTAACTAAAGGAATCATATTTGGGGAGCAGTTTCAGGGGTGGCGCAGGGATCTGCTGTTTTTTGTTTTAAACATCTTAGTACCATTTTTAAAGGAGGATCATCATACATAAATTGACAAAAATTAATGAAAAGATAGAAATTTATCTATGATGTAATGCCAAACAAATGAAAGGATTGAAAAGTAAGATAAATGAATAAAAACATTAATTTGTTTAGTGGAAGAAAGAGTAGACTTTTTTTCCTTATAATTTAATTTCATGGCTCACGCCTGTAATCCTAGCACTTTGGGAGGCTGAGGCAGGTAGATTGCCTGAGCTCAGGAGTTCGAGACCGGCCTAGCCAACACGGTGAAACCATGTCTCTACTAAAATACAAAAACTTAGCCAGGCATGGCTGTGTGCACCTGAAGTCCCAGCTACTCAGGAGGCTGAGACAGGAGAGTTGCTAGAACCTGGGAGGCGGAGACTGCAGTGAGCCGAGATTGCGCCACTGTACCCCAGCCTGGGTGACAAAGTGAGATGCCGTCTCTAAAAAAAAAAAATTAAATATCAAATTACATAACATTTTAAATAAAGCAAAAAAAAAAAAAGTGGGATCTTCTTTGGATATTACTAAGACGTATCTTCTCTTGTTCAACAAATTCCTCTCCAATTGTCATCCCTAATGTCAAACCACTCATTCTTTTTTTTTTTTTTTGAGACAGGGTCTCACTGTCGTGCAGTGGCATGCTCAGGGCTCAGTGCAGTGTTGACCTCTTGGGCTCAAGAGATCCTCCCACTTTAGTCTCCTCAGTAGCTTGGACTAGAGGCAGGCGCCACACTTGGCTAATTTTTGTGTTTTTTGTAGAGACAGGGTTTTGCCATGTTGCCCAGACTGGTCTTGAACTCCTGGGCTTAAGTGATTCCTCTGCCTCAGCCTCCCAAAATGCTAGGATTACAGGTGTGGGGCCACTGCCCATTCTTTAAAAATAGCAGAATCAGAACATTATGGATGAGCTACCTGCTTGTGAATGGCATTACGTGAGGCCTCTTGCAGAAATCAGAGGAGGGATGTCATGAAAATGAAGGTGACAGCAGCTGATGTTTCCTGAGCTTCTCTTTTGTTCCAGGCATCATGCTAAGCACTTTGTACATATATCTCATTTGATCTTGACAACAATCCTGTGAGCTAAGCACCCTTATCCCAATCGTACTGATGAAAAAACTAAGACCCAGGGAGGTTGGGTAAGTGGCCCAAGGTCCCACAGAGGTGGCACTCACATGACAAAGTTTTGCTCCAGAATACATGATCTTAATCACTGCTGTCTTGTCTCTCTAAATAACAAAAGGGGCCAGGTGCGGTTGCTCACACCTGTTATCCCAACATTTTGGGAGGCCGAGGCGGGCAGATGAGGAGTTCGAAACCACTCTGGCCAACATAGTGAAACCCTGTCTCTACCAAAAAAATTTAAAAATTGGCCAGGTGCATTGGCTCACGCTTGTAATCCCAGCACTTTGGGAGGCCAAGGCGGGTGGATCATTTGAGCTCAGGAATTTGAGACCAGCCTGGCCAACACGGTGAAACCCCAACTCTACTAAAAACACAAAAATTAACTGGGTGTAGTGGCACACACCTGTAATCCCAGCTACTTGGGAGGCTGAGGCAGGAGAATCGGTTGAGCCTGGGAAGTGGAGGTTGCAGTGAGCTGAGATCGCGTCACTGCACTCCGATCTGGGTGACAGAGTGAGACCTTTTCTCAAAAAAATATATAAAATAAAATAATTGGCTGGGTGCAGTGGCTCACGCCTGTAATCCCAACACTTTGGGAGGCCGAGGTGGGTGGATCACTTGAGGTCAGGAGTTCCAGATCAGCCTGGCCAACATGGTGAAACCCCATCTCTACTAAAAATAACAAAAATTAGCTGGGCATCATGGTGCACACCTGTAGTCCCAGCTACTTGGGAGGCTGAGGTAGAAGAATTGCTCAAACCTGGGAGGTGGATGTTGCAGTGAGTCGAGATGGTGCCACTGCACTCTAGCCTGGGCGACAGTGACTTTCCGTCTCAGAAAACAAAACACAAAAAACAAAAATTAGCTGGGTTATGGTGGTGGGCGCCTGTAATCCCAGTGACTCGGGAGGCTGAGGCACAAGAATTGCTTGAACTCGGGAGGTGGAGGTTGCAGTGAACTGAGATTGCACCACCACTCCAGCCTGGGTGACAGAGCGAAACTCTGTTTCAAAACATAAATAAATAAATAAATAAATAAATAAATAAATAAATAAATAAAGGGACACCTCCAATAGGCCACTATTCTCTACCCACAAGGTGAAGGTTAAGAGGAAGAAATGAAAGATTGTATTCAATTCTGTGCCTCAGTGAACACTACTGAGTGCCTGATAGAGAAAGTGGGCTTTGAACTTACAAGCACAGCCTGCTCTCAATCTCACCTTAGCACTCATTAGCTGTGCGACCTTGGGCCAATAACCCAGCCTTTCAAAAGCAGGTTCATCCTGTCAATCTTGTAAGCTGTCACGAGCATGGGATGAAGGGATACTTGTGAACCACCGGCACAGTGCCTGGCATAAAGAACACAACTTTGTAGACTCTGGAAGAGTGGCATGATGAAAGTGGCTTCTGGCAAGCAGAAGGTAAAAGTGTTAAACTGAGCAGTTGTTCTACAACCACAAGCCAAAACCGCAAACGCTCAGGAAAAAAGACTCTGTAATGAAATACACATCCTGTCTATGAAATCACGTGTTAACATTCACCCTGACCAACTCTTAAGTTGCTGCTGTCTTTCCTATGGGCATTCCTCCAGGCTGGCGGTCATGGGAAACCTGCATGACACCTAGGCAGGGAGAAGGGCTAACCAAAAGGAAATGCCCAGGGAAATGCAATTATTGATGGTTTCTCATGTATTGATTTCTGTGGGGAAATCAGTCATCCCGGTTTTGAGGTGCTAACCCCAAGCAGCTGGAATCAGCGCTATGGTTGGTCTCAGCTTGCCACTACTTTCCAAGCAGAGCTGACCATTCTGTCCTTCATTCGTCTTTTGTTCAGTCAACACACATGTATCAAGCCCCTGCATCCTGTGCTCCAGCACTGAGCTAGGAACAGGACAGGTGTGCAGAAGCCTCCTCCCTGTCTGAGGATAGTCATGGAGGGCTAAATCTAACTGGGCTTTGGACAGACACTTACATTCTGGAAAGTGGCACTGACTTACTTTGAGAAGGCTCACCCAGTCCTGTCTTTGTGGAAACGAGGGAACCCAGGGCCAGGCAGCCTCAAAGCCCAAGACCGCAGAGACAGTAAGTGCGATGCTGTCTGCAAATCCAGGTCCTCTGGCCACCTCTGTGGACTTCCCTCCTCCATTGCATCCACTAAAACACTAGTGAGGGAGAGAAATTTGTAGGGTGTGTTTTCTTTCTTTTTAAAAGAACTAGTCAGTGGAGCCCAGAGCTGTCTATCTCTGGAGATGAGCTGTCTGTGAGCCAGGTATATACAGAACAGAGTGAGAAGAAGGAAGAGAACGAGAGACTGCAGATAAATATGAACAGCAAGCATCTCTCTCCAGCCCTCCCTGGAGCCAGGCTGTGCTTCTGCTCCTGACTTGCAGTTGCTTCACTGTGCAGTGAAGGTCAGAGCTCAGCTCCCATGCCACACACAGGGGAGTCCCAGCCCCACTTCTGGCATCTTTTCTCACTGTCCTATTACACAGACCCTCCATTCCGGCCACACACCGTCTCCTGTCCCACCTAAGGACCTTGGCTCAGGCCCTTTCCACCACCTGGAATGCTCCTGCTACCCCCACAGGGATGCCCAAATGCCTTTTCCATGACGGACACCCCAACTGGAAGCAATTTTTCTTTTTCCTGGAATTCCGTACACATACCAGTTGTGCAAGTAGCTTTGCTAGACAGTTCCCTAACTTCAAGCCTCGTTCCTCCCTGAGATGGGTTAGGTCTCCGGATATTAGGGTCCCCAGAGTATTTATTTATAGTTCCAGTTCCCAGTATGGCGCCCTGTACTCTGCGGGCACCTGAAGAATGGCTGTCAACCCAGGCGCACCAACCCTCCGTATCAGAACGCTTCATACACAGCCTGCAGGAGGGGACCAGCAGGGCAGAGGGACCTGCTTCGCCCAATAGTGGAAGTCACAGGACATTTCTCAACATCATTCACGTTAAAAACTTTTTTTTCTTCCTGCGAAATACTCACTCACCCTCCACTCTCTTTCGGTAAATCCTCCACAAAATTAGATAAGGAGAAATATCCCTTTGTTTTACATCCTCTGACTCAGATACTGAGCATTATTCCTTGGGGTCAGCGGTGGCAGTGGAGGGGAGGAAAGATCCCCTTGGGGATGCGGGGAAGAGGAGAGTATTTTGCGGAGGGGCACAGCGCTTTGCTGTTTTTTCTTTTTTTTCCCTTAAGATGGTCCCGGCTCACAGAAAGGCCACTACCTGGCAGGCGGGTGGGTCACTTCCTGTGGGCGCATCGGGGCTACGACTTGACAGCTATAAACGTTTGATCCTCCCACTGCGCGCTCACCGGGTTCCCAGACCCAGGTGGTGGTAGTGGGGGGTGGGAGAGGCGGCAAGAGCGCCGTCTTAAGAACCATCTGCTCCTCCTCAGGGCTTCGCACCTCTGGGGAGGTGGCTGTTAGCCGCCCTCGGCAGAGCCCTCCCCGAAACCTGGTGCCGCGTCTCAGCGCTCCGGCTCCCGCAGGCCGTAGCTCTAGGGCAGCGGGGTCCCTCTGTGGGGCGCGGGTGAGGGCTTCCACCTTCCGCACGCACGACGTGAGCTCGCCCGGCTCCGTCGGCGGCATGAAGGGCACGGCTTGAGGGAAGCTCCTGAGGGTGCCATGGGCCTCCCGAGGGCCGACCGTGCCCCGCTGGGGGACGTGCGGGCGCACGGCGTGGAGATGGGTGAAGACCCGTCCTGGCTCCTCCCCGGGCCCCTTCCCCACAGACCCTTTCTACCAGCCCTGCCCGCCTCTCCGGCCTGGCCCCGCGCCGCGGCCTCCTTCCCGAACTCCGCGGCCCGGGCGAAGGTGTCACTCCCGCCTCCAGCCACGACGGCGGGCCAGGTTGTGCCACACGAGCCGCGCGATGTGCCACCCCCCCTCTACCCCCATTCCACACCGAGGGTCCTCCCCAGGCTCCGCGATATCTGTACCCAAGTTTCTTAGCCCCTCAGAGCCCGCGGTGCGGACTTCCTGCCTCCCCAGCCCGGACGCGTAGTCCCGGCCGTGCGGCCGTCCAGCCCTCCGCGATCTTGCCCGGCGCCCGCAGCATCCTGACGGCGGCCGCTCCCCCCGTCGAGTCTCACCGGCTGGGAGCAGACCAGCGCCGGGTGGTCCAGGAGTCGCAGGGAGGCGCCACCCGGGGCCAGCACGCCCAGGAGCAGCAGAAGCCGTCCCAGCGGGGGGCCCGGGACAGCGGGCGGCGGGCTGCGTGCGGCCACCATGGCCCCGGTGGCGTCGCGGAGGGCTCGGCCCCGATGGGGACGCAGCGAGCGAACGTTCTGGGGCTTTCCTTTCCGTGGTGGAGTTCGAGTCAGCTCCACTCAGCTCGCTTCCGGCTTCCAGCCCGGGCCCAGGGGCGGGTCCGGCCGAGGGGAGGAGTTTAGGCTAGGACGGGGAGGGGTTTAGGGTGAGACAGGGCCCTCCCCACGTTTCTCCCTGCGCCTCTCCTCTCGGCCCTCTGCTTGGTCCTTCCGGCGTACGTCCCCGGCCCTCCTCCGCCCGCGCGCCCGAGGTGCGCTCCTCCCGCTGCTCCTGGGCCTGGCCCGTCGCGCCCCTAGTTGCACCCGCGTCGGGCTAGCGTCAACTCCAGTTGGAGCCTCGCCTGCCCCCACGCGCACCCTCCACGCTGGCCGTGCCGCAGCAACTGTCGATTTTAATCCTCCGTCCTCACTCACTGGATTCTTGGCCCTGTTCAGACTTCTTGTTTCTCTCCTGGGTCATTGGACGTCAAATCCCAACTTGGGATTCCAGGAAGTCCGTTTTCTTAGTCTCTGTCCCTTTTATTTTTATATTTTATTTTATTTTTAGACAGGGCCTCCCTTTGTCTCCCAAGCTGGAGTGCAGTGGTGCAACCACAGCTCACTGCAGCCTCGGCCTCCCGGGCTCAAGCGATCCTCCTGCCTCTGCCTCCTGAGTAGCTGGAACCGCAGGCCTTATCCCATTTTATTGTCCCCACCCCTTTGCCTGGTCCTGCTCGCTCTGCTTTGCTTGGCTTTGCTTTCTCTTTCTCAAGACAAGGACAGCTCCGGGCTCCAGGGAGGAGGTGACAACAGTCATTTCCAGCTTCCTGGCTCGGACTCAGGGACACTGAATTCCTGGAGGGCAGGCAGTTACCTGGTTCTGTGCGACTCTGTGTCCCAGCCACGCCTCAGAGAGTCGTTACTCCCCAGAGGGTCGCTCCACGGCCGCGGAAGCTGTCGCCAGCGAATTACACATTTCATGAGTTTCCTTCTTAGCACGCGTGCAGCCTGTGTCCTCTCCTCCCTGGACCCTCGAGGACCCTCCCAAGCCGGCCCGCGCTACCCCTGTCCTAGGTTCCTGCCTCGAGCCCGTCCTGCGGTAGTTCATCCACACGCTCCTGCCCATTCGCTTCTCCTCCCTTCCTCCCAAGCCCACCACAATCCGCTTTTCCTTGCCTATCAAGTGCGCCTCTGCCTGCCCTGACACGCACGGAGTCTACACTCACGTAACTTTTCCCTGTATTTTCCACTGCCCTCGAGAGATGGGTTTTTTCGCTGCCGGAAGCACCCGCCGACCCCCAGCGACATCTCCATGAGCCCCGCCCGCAGACACGACCCAGCTGAATGAAGCCTGAAGCTCAGTGGTCTTCAAATATCTTTGTTTGTCTGTTTCTAAAAGAATTTTGGAAAACTGCATCCTCTCATGCATTTTTAAGATAACGTCTAAAATTCTCCATCCTAAGTCTAAATAGATGTAGAGGATGTAACTGTTACGTAAAAATCAGCGGTTGTCGTGGGCAGCTTCTAAGATGGGTTCTCGGATCTTACCTCCTGGGAGTCACGACCTTCTGAATCCTCCTCCCGGAGTGTGGGATGGACCCAGAGGCTGGGTTCTAACAATAGAATATGAATAGAAGAAGACAAAAATGATGAGATGTCACTTACAAGATTAAGCTGCAAAAAGATCCTGACTTCTGTCTTGCCCAGCCCCTCCCTCTGAGCTCCTAGCTCTTAGGGAAGCCATACTATGAGCCCTCCTGGGTGGGGCCCGAGTGGCAGAGAATGAGAAAGGCCTCTGCCCACTGCAAGACACTGAGATTCTCATTTCATCATTGCCATTCTTAGTACATAATTGATAAAAATAATGTAAATATAATACACGTTAGTAAACATGAACTGTCATTTGAAATTCATTTTCTTCCTGATTAGTTCATGTATCTGTGAACAAATATTGCTTATTCATAGAACAAAACATTTAGCATTTAAAAAAGTTTTATTACTATTCTTTTATTCTATTATTATTATTGTTATTTTGAGACGGAATCTTGCTCTGTCACCCAGGCTGGAGTGCAGTGGCGTGATCTCCACTCAACTGCAAGCTCCACCTGCCGGGTTCACGCTATTCTCCTGCCTCAGCCTCCCGAGTAGCTGGGACTACAGGCACCCGCCACCACGCCCGGCTAATTTTTTGTATTTTTAGTAGAGACAGGTTTCACTGTGTTAGCCAGGATAGTCTTGATCTCCTGACCTCATGATCCGCCCGCCTCAGCCTTCCAAAGTGCTAGGATTACAGGTGTGAGCCACCACGCCCGGCCATTATTTTTCTTATTTTTAAAATTGAGACAGGGTTTCACTATGTTACCCAGACTGGTCTTGAATTCCTGGGCTCAAGCCATCCTCCTGCCTCAGCTTCCCAAAGTACTAGGAATTTAGGCATGAACTACCACCCTAGGCTAAAAATATTTTAGATGTAAGCCTTAAAAAATTGCTTACATAAATAATTATTATATTTATTTCATCAATTCTTTGAACCCGTTTTCAGTCATATGGCAAAGATCACATAGCCATCTTGTCACCCTTTTTTTTTTTTTTTTTTTTAAATAGACAGGGTCTCACTAAGTGGCCCAGGCTAGAGTCAAACTCCAGGGCTCAAGAGGTCCTCTCAACTCAGCCTCCCAAGCAGCTGGGATTACAGGTTCGCACCACTGTGCCCAGTCAAATATTTTTATTGATTTGGCAAGTGACAAGTTGATTGGGTTCTCCTTCAATTTTAGTAAGGCAATATTTGGAACCTACCTCACTTGCAAAAAATGTCTGTCTGTCTATCTATCTATCTATCTATCTATCTATCTATCTATCTCTATATATTGATATGTGTATATAGCTACCCTGTGATCACAGTCCTATTAGACAATGGTATTTGGCACTGTTGCTATGTCTAGTGCCCAGGGACTTTTTTTTTTTTTTTTTTTCTGAGATGGAGTCTTGCTCTGTCACCCAGGCTGGAGTGTAGTGGCAACCTCCACCTCCCGGGTTCAAGCAATTCTCCTGCCTCAGCCTCCCCAATGGCTGAGATTACAGGCGCATGCCACCACGCCCAGCTAATTTTTATATGTTTAGTAGAGACGGGGTTTCGCCATGTTGGCCAGGCTGGTCTTGAACTCCTGACCTTGTGATCCGCCCTCCTCGACCTCCCAAAGTGCTGGGATTACAGGGGTGAGCCACAGCTCTGGGCCCCCAGGGGCTTTTTTTACACAGTCCCCCAAATTTCACATGTTAGAAACTTAATAGTCAGGACTGATGAGAGGCCTACCTTTCTTCTGAAAGTGGGAGAAGGACAAGTAGGAAACAAAAGTGTGGGGAAGGAGCGGAGCCTCCACCCGCACCTGACATGTTGACAGCTGGTACCTTTCCAGGCAGGCAAGTGTCTGGAAGAGGACACGGGGAGGTTGAGATTCTGGAGGTCCATTCCCTTCAAATCTATTCCCTTCAAGCCAGGGCCAGCAAATTTTATTTTTTTCTGAAAAGTGTCAGATAGTAAATATTTCAGGCTTTGCCAACCATGTAGTTCTGTCCCAGCTATTCAACTCTGCCTTTGTAGCAGCTATTGACAATATGTAAACAAAGGAGCGTGTCTGTGTTCTAATAAAACTTTATTTATGGACACTTACATTTACATTGCATATAATTTTCATTTGTCCTAACGTATTATTTCCCTTTTGATTTTTTCCCCTGACCATATGAAACTGTAAAAACCAACTTAGCTCCCCAGAGGGTACAAAAACAGGCAGCAGAACGGATTTGGGCCATGGGCCTAGTTTACTGACCTGTGCCCTAAACTTTCCAAGGCATGCCCTTTGGAAAGTCTTCAGGTAACCTCAGGGTAATGTGTACTCTCATTTGAAATTGCTATCCTGGTTCTCAACTCTGCCTACATATTAGAATCCCATGAGGTGCTTTTTAAAACACCAATGCACAGCCACCCTCTTCCACACTGATTCGTTTGGTCTGCGGTGGCGTCTGGGCATAAGTATTTTTGAGTTTCCCAGGTACGTCTGATGTGTAGCCTGAACTTGGACCACTGTTCTAATTGCTACAGGCTCTGCACACCTCTCAGGGCACGATGCTGCTTTGTGCTGTAGTTACCGTATTTCATCCAATGATCCAAAATCATTGAAAGATAAAGCCTAATTTTAGGAATTTTAAAATGTAGAAAATGGGTGTCTTCAACAGGATGAAATATAGTTTTTCCCTAGCTGTAAGACTGTGCTCCCTGATGGTAAGGACCCCGACTTCCTCACTCCTGTGTTGCTCTCACCCGCAGTGCTTGGCTGGGTGCGAGGTGTTCTGTGAGTACTTGCCAAGCACATGTCAACATTAGGCTGCTTTGCTTATTGTGTGTTCTCTGGGTTTTTACTTTTCCCCTGACAGAGCCTCATCCTAAGGAGATAGTAGATATCCAAAAAACATTTTTTTTTGATTCATTGACTGATTATACAAGGAGCAATAGATTGATGTCAGGAATGAGTCAGGGATTGGAGAACTTGGTGGTGTCTTTGGCTATGGGAAAATGGAAAATGGCCACGGATTTCATTCCAGGATAGTGAGACAGGGGACAGAATATCCTTTGCCATGAGAAAGATGGGGTTAGGAGCTAGTCTCTGATTGACTGATCTTTCTGTCTCCATTCTCTGAAATGATGTTGTTTGTTTATTTGACTTTTTCTCCGTGTCCTCTGCTAGTATATAATCTCAGTGAAAGAAGAGACTGCAAATTATTTTTCATCATTGCTATTCTTTGAATGTATCCCCCAAATTTCACATGTTACAAACTTAATCCCCAAATTCATATGTTGATTGGAGGTGAGGCCTTTGGGAAGTAATTTGAATTAGATCATGAAGGTAGAGGCCTCCATAAAGGGACTGGTGTCTTTATATGAAGAGGAAGATAGGCCAGGCGCGGTGGCTCATGCACTTTGAGTAATCCCAGCACTTTGAGAGGCTGAGGCAGGCAGATCACTTGAGCTCAGGAGTTCACAGACCAGCCTGGACAACATGGTGAAAACCCGTCTCTACCCAATATACAAAAATTAGCCAGACGCAGTGGCACGTGCCTGTAGTCCTAGCTGCTCCAGAGGCTGAGGCTTGAGCCTGGGAAGGAGGCAGAGGTTGCGGTTTGCCGACATTGCGCCACCACACTCCAGCTTGGGAGATGGGAGTGAAAGAGTGAAATCCTGTCTCAAAAAAAGAAAGACTAGCAGACTTGAGCTGACCTGCACACTCTTACCCTCTCTCCCTATGATGGCCTCTGCCATGTTTTGACACAGCAAAGAGGCCCTCACCAAATGCCGGTGCCATGCTCTTGGACTTCCTGGCCTCCAGAATTGTGAGCTAAATAAAATTTTTTTTCTGCCGGCCGGGCGCGGTGGCTCAAGCCTGTAATCCCAGCACTTTGGGAGGCCGAGATGGGTGGATCACGAGGTCAGGAGATCGAGCCATCCTGGCTAACACGGTGAAACCCCGTCTCTACTAAAAAATACAAAAAAACTAGCCGGGCGAGGTGGCGGGCGCCTGTAGTCCCAGCTACTCGGGAGGCTGAGCCAGGAGAATGGCGTGAACCTGGGAGGCGGAGCTTGCAGTGAGCTGAGATCCGGCCACTGCGCTGCAGCCTGGGTGAAAGAGCGAGACTCCGCCTCAAAAAAAAAAAAAAAAAAAAAAATTTTCTTTATAAATTACTCATCTATGGTATTCTCTTATAGCAACAGAAAACAGACTAAGACAACCATATTCCCAGTGCTTAGAATAGCCTCTGTCTCACAGGAGATGATCAATAAACGTGTTTTGAATAAACTATTGAATAATTGTGTCAACTGAGATTTACTAAGTTTAAGAGGGTTTTTGTGTGTGGAATTTTTTTTTCCTTTTTTTTTCCCAGACAGAGTCTCACTCTGTCACCCAGGCTGGAGTACGGTGGCTCCATCACAGCTCACTGTAGTCTCAACCTCTTGGGCTCAGGTGATCCTTCTGCCTCAGTCTCCTAAGTATGTGGGACCACGGGTGTGCGCCACTATGCCTGTCTAATTTTTTTTATTACTTGTAATATGTAATATCTATGTTTCCCAGGCTGGTCTCAAACCCCTGGGGTCAAGCGATCCTGTCACCCCTGGCCTCAGAAAATTTTTAATGACAACTGTTTTATTTTTATTCTTAGATGGAGTTGCAACATTTAAATCCTAGTTCTTCTCAAGCATTATTTGTTATTATTATTATTTTTGAGATGGAGTTTCACTCTGTCGCCCAGGCTGGAGTGCAGTGGCGTGATCTCTGCTCACTGCATCCTCCGCCTCCTGGGTTCAAGCGATTCACCTGCCTCAGCCTCCTGAGTAGCTGGGATTCAGGCACCTGCCACTATGCTCAGCTAATTTTTTTGTATTTTTAGTAGAGAGGGGGTTTCACCACGTTGGCCAGGCTGGTCTTCAACTCCTTACCTCGTGATCCACCCACCTTGGCTTCCCAAAGTGCTGGGATTACAGGCGTGAGCCACAGCGGCTGGCCTTTGTTTTTTTTTTTTTTTTTTAGAGACAGTGTCTCACTATGTTGCCCAGGCTGGTCAGCTGATCTCAAACTATGGCTTCAAGTTATCCTGCTGTCTCAGCCTCCTGGGTACCTGGGATTATAGGCACTAGCCACCACATCCAGTCTTTAAGCTTTTAAATTTAACTTACAAAGCTTGCTAGTTTATTTATGTATTTACTTACTTATTTGAAACAGGTTCTAGCTTTGTTATGTAGGCTGGAGTGTAGTTGCACAGTCACGACTCACTGCAGCCTCAACCTTTTGGGCTCAAGTGATCCTCTAGCCTCAGCCTCCAGAGTAGCTGGAACTCCAGTTATGCACCACCATGCCTGGCTAATTTTAAATTTTTTTGTAGAGACAGGGTCTCACTATGTTGCCCAGGCTGACCTCAAACTCCTGGACTCAAGTGATCCTCTCACCTTGGCTTCCCAAAGTACTGGGATTATAGGCATGAGCCACCGTGCCCTGCTCTAGTCCATTTATTAATCTGGTAATATTGGCATAAAATAAGAACAATCTCTTTTACTTGTTCTTTGATTCATATGCTATTAACTCATAAATGTCAGAGACTAAATCCTCCTTAAACACGTAACGCTACTTCAAACTTGATTCATTAAATTTCCTAAGACATTTTAAACCACATCGCAAATTTTATGTGCATGTTTCTCTTAAAAGTTTCAAATGCTGACTGCTAGACTTACAAATTTAACACAAAATTATTTCTAAGCATCTATGCAACACCTGAAAAAGCTAATAAATCAAACTGTTAACAAGCTGTAATACGCTATTAAAGTAATGGCCCTCAGTTTGTTCACACCTGCTTGAGTAATCCAGTCTCACATGGATTCAGGGCTTGGTCATGAGAATTGTTTTGGCCAGTGGGGCCATAGCAAACTTGACACATTGGGGCCTGCTTTCTGGAATCCTTAGGCTTCCATATGAGGAAGCCGAGGCTGACTTATTGGCGGGTAAGAGGCCATGTGGGGCAGAGTCAGTCCATCCCAGCTGAAGCCCCCTCAGACCAAGCAGCCTTCCAACTATCAGACATTGACCATTCAGTCTTGAACATTCAGCACTAGTTGAACCAGACCGGACCAGAAGAGCTGTTCAACTGACCCACAGAAAGAGGAGAAATAAAAAGAGTAAACTTAAGCCACTGAGTTTTGGGGTGTTTTGCTATGCAACAAAAGCAAACTGATAATGCAAACTGAAATCTTTCTAATGTAATAGACCTCTTCAGGCCTGCATTTTTTCCTTGAAATCCTGGAGCATCCCTCCATCCTATAACACAGGTCACTTTCACAACATTTGTGCTCCTGATTTGAGTTGATGAAGTCATGAGCCCTCTATCCAGGTTGTATTAATAACTAATCACTCTTCTCCTTGAATGGATTCCACACTTTTCAAATGTTTTACTTTCTCTCTTATATCATCTCTGATTCTAAAGTCATATGTAGATCTCTCCCTCGTGGTCAATGGACTAATTACTCTTTTAACTATAATTTTTGATATTTTTAAACAAATAAACATACGTATCTAACAATTTCTTGATATAATAAAATGCCAATGCAATACAATTAGTATTAATAGTAAGGAGACAACAAAGAGGATAACACAGTCACCACTGACACATGCTGCACATCATTGTCATTCTTTTCATGAGTTGAAACGCTCTTCGAGTACACTTTACATTTTATCCTTTCTGGAACACCACTATAGAGCCATGATTTCTCTCAGGTTTGTTTCTATGAAATAGAATGACAGGTACTTCCTTTTCTTTCTTTTTTTTTTTTTTTGAGATGGAGTCTCTCTCTGTCACTCAGGCTGGAGTGCAGTGGCGTGATCTTGGCTCACTGCAACTTCTGGCTCCCGTATTCAAGTGATTCTCATGCCTTGGCCTCCCGAGTAGCTGGGATTACAGGTGTGCGCCACCATGGCGGGCTAATTTTTGTATTTTTAGTAGAGACGGGGGTTCACCATGTTGCCTAGGCTGGTCTTGATCTCCTGACCTCAGGTGATCCACCCGCCTTGGCCTCCCAAAGTGCTGGGATTACAGGCGTGAGCCACCGCAACTGGCCCAGGTATTTCCTTTTCATTGTTCAGATGGGAACATCTCCAGTGGAAGATCCTTTAAGCTTGCTCATATTTCCTCAGTGCCACCTCAAATGCTCTGAAAGCATCTTGCTTTCTGGGAATAGATGTTATAGGCACCAAGGTATAGCTACTTTGCATCAAGCTTAGTTCTCTTAGCAGTGTATTGGAGACCCAATTGAGGGTTCTACAGGCACATATAAAATTGTTCCGTGCGAGTATAAATGGGAGATCCTGCTGTGGGCCGTTTTTAGTGATGGTGCTAGAAAAGTTACGCTTTTAAAAGGTAACTAGTGCACAATGGTGTTTCCAATGTAATTCCCATTTAGCCAGTCCTTAATTGTTTTTCAAAATAAAAATATGGGCTGGGTGCGGTGGCTCGCATCTGTAATCCCAGCATTTTGGAAGGCTGAGGCGAGGGGATTGCTTGAGCCCATTTGAGACTAGCCTGGGCAACATGGTGAAACCTTGTTCCTACAAAAAATACAAAAAATGAGCCAGATGTGGTGGCGCATGCCTGTAGTCCAAGCTACTCAGGATACTGAGGTGAGAGGATCACTTGAGCCTGGGAGGTTGAGGCTACAGTGAGCTGATGTCACACCACTGCATTCCAGCCTAGGCAACAGAATGAGACACTGTCTCAAAAACAAAACAAAACAAAACAAAACAAATTAAAAAAAACCCAACAAAGCAAAATAAACATCTTATGAACAGGCCAGGTGCTGTGGCTCATGCCTGTAAGCCCAACACTTTGGGAGGCCGAGGTGGCCAGATCACCTGAGGTCAGGAGTTCAAGACCAGCCTGGCCAACATGGTGAAACCCCCTTCTACTAAAAATACAAAAATTAGCCAGACGTGGTGGTGGGTGCCTGTAGTTCTGGCTACTTGGGAGGCTGAGGCAGGAGAATCGCTGGAACTTGGGAGGCGGAGGTTGCAGTGAGTTGAGATCGTATTATTGCGCTCCAGCCTGGGTGACAAGAGCAAAACTCCATCTCAAAAAAAAAAAAAAAAAAAAAAAAAAAATCTTATGAACAACATATCTGTTTAAATTCAATGCAACATTCCCCACTAAATATACCAGAAGTGGGAGTTCTAAGCTGCTAAATATGTTAGTTACACTTTATGGAGATTGAAAGAGGGACACCTCTTACCTGAAGGGAGAATGCCACCAAATTGTACAAGTAATTGGTGATTTGATTTCTAAGGGGCAAATAAAGAGCTGTATAGAGTTTTCTTGCCTAGACCACTTATCTTAGAGCACAGGACTTTCCAGAATCCTGGTTTTCAGAATGTGGTTGAGAGATGTCAGCGCTATTTTTCTCAGAGGTGAGCTCTTAGCAGAGGTAGAAATTGTTCCTTTTCTATTTTTATTTCTAAGAAGAATTAGAATTAGAGCCAGAGAGAGCTATTTAAATAAAAAGATGGGGGGCCAGTCCAAGGATTGTTACACTGAAGTCCACAGAAAGGCTCTAGGAAGTTTGTAAACACTTGGAAATAATTTGAAAAATGTTTGTGTGAGTGTGCTTTTCTCTGGAAAGAGAGTTCATAAATCTCATCAGATTTTTGAAAGAGTTTTGGCATCAACAAAACTAAACCAAACCACCACCATCACACAACCAAACTACAACACTGAAGCTCTGATAGAGAAATTATGTGACTGATGCCACACAGGTAGTCAGTGGCAGAGCCCAGGATAAAGAGAGCCAGATGGGTGCTTGGTAAAGAAGTTAGAAGTTTTTAGCTCTCATGCTAGGGGGTCTTCCTGTTGCATGAAGCCAGAGTGAGAATAATTACATGCAGGAATAACAATTAAATTTATATTTGAAAGAAAAGGCACATTGGTCGGCCGTGGTGACTCACGCCTGTAATCCCAGCACTTTGAGAGGCTGGGGTGGGCAGATCACTTGAGATCAGGAGTTCGAGAGCAGCCTGGCCAACATGGTGAAACCCTGTCTCTACTAAAAATATAAAAATTGGCCAGACATGGTAGCTCACGCCTGTAATCCCAGCATTTTGGGGGGCCAAGGTGGGAGGATCAGGAGGTCAGGAGTTCGAGACCAGCCTGGCCAACATGATGAAATCCCGTCTCTACTAAAAATACAAAAATTAGCTGAGCGTGGGGCGGGGTGGTGGGCACTTGTAATCCCAGCTAGTCAGGAGGCTGAGGCAGGAGAATTGCTTGAATCCGGGATGCAGAGGTTGCAATGAGCTGAGATCATGCCACTGTACTCCAGCCTGGGTGACAGAGTGAGACTCCGTCTCAAAAAAAAAAAAAAAAAAAAAAAAAAAAAAAAAGAAAAAGAAAAAGAAAAAAGAAAAGGTACATTGAGATTTGAAGAAACAGAGGAGAGGGTTGTAGGTGACTGACTAGAAATAATGCTGGGAGAGATAATGTGAGATGAGTCCATAGAATAAGAGGCTGAGAATTTTGATTCCTATTTATGGGAGGAAGAGAGAATGATGTGGTGAAGGGTATAGAACTATGAGAAAATCCTTGTCAATCACATGGCTAGACAATAGTGATCATTGAAAAGGAAGTAAAATATAAAAACATTTGCAGAATATTTCTCAATCAAAAAATTTCACTAGGGGTTTCAAAATAGTGCTGTGGAAGCAAGCTGGCTTTACTTCCCCAACAGAAAACCTGAAAAGAAACACATAGCACCAAGATCATCATCAGCAATGTTCCAGAACTCAAATATGAAGACGAGACATTTCCTGGGGCCATAGATGAAAAAACTTTGAGACGACGTCAAGAGAATCAGACTTAAATAATTTTTTTTTTTAAAGATGGAGTTTGGCTCTATCGCCCAGGTTGGAGTGCAGTGGCTCACTGCAACCTGTGCTTCCTGGGTTCAAGCAATTCTCCTGCCTCAGCCTCCTGAGTAGCTGGGATTACAAGTGTGCGCCACCATGCACAGGTAATTTTTGTATTTTTAGTAGAGAGGGGGTTTCACCATGTTGGCCAGGCTGGTTTCGAACTCCTGACCTCAGGTGATCTGCCCGCCTCGGCCTCCCAAAGTGCTGAGATTACAGGTGTGAAACACTGCGCCTGGCTGAGACTCAGACTTCTATATCCATGATGCCTCTCCCTCAAATCTGCCCCACACCAAGCGTACAGAAAACTCACTGACTCATGCATTCTTCACTGGAAAAAGTGAGATCAAGATGGCCAACCAGCTTCTCCATCATCGTGGGTTCACTGGCAGGAAAGCTGTCCCTGACTCAACCTACAGAAAGCATCCAGTGTGCCTGAAAGAAGAAACATCCCAGAAGAGAGACAGAGTGGGGAGGCAGGACCACCATCCCCAGCCCTGGACGCCCTGCTCTAATTTGGCCAAAGGAGACAGCAAATCAGCGTGGCTGTTCAGCAGCACCATGTGGTAGGCTTGTTCCACAGGTCACGTGGGCACAACCCCAACCATCCTTCCCACACTACTGAAATGTCCCTTTTGAGACCTCCCTCATTCTGATGGGTGGCATTCTTTTTTTTTTTTTTGAGATGGAGTCTCGCTCTGTTACCAGGCTGGACTGCAGTGTTGCGATCTCTGCTCACTGCAACTTCCGCCTCCCAGGTTCAAGCAATTCTCCTGCCTCAGCCTGCTGAGTTGCTGGGACTACAGGCGCCCGCCACCACACCCAGATAATTTGTGTATTTTCAGTAGAGACGGAGTTTCACCATGTGGGCCAGGATGGTCTTGATCTGTTGACCTCGTGATCTGCCCGCCTCAGCCTACCAAAGTGCTAGGATTACAGGCGTGAGCCACCGTGCCTCTTAGTTGGCACTCTTAATTGCTTTCTAGAACCAAGGCAAACCTGGGCTTATGCCACCATCTAGTGTCAAAAAGGAGGAAGTGATCTAGCTGGAAAAAAAGAAAAAATAAATAAATAAATAAATAATCAACAGGTAAATTAAAAATAAAAACTCCAAGCAAACATATCAAATAAAAACCGAAACAAGCCAGACAGAAAAGATTGAAATAAACAACAAATCCTTTAATGCAAAGACACAGACTCACATCACAGGAAACAATAGCAAAGAAGGAACCATGACCCCAAATGGACAGAGCAAGAAAACAGTGACTGACCTTAATGAGTCAGCAATATGTGAACCTCTGACCAAGAATTCAAAATGTCTGTTTTGAGAAAACTCAGTGATCTCCAAGATAACATACAAAAGTAATTCAGAAATTCACAAGAGAAATTTAACACAGAGATTGAAGTTTTGAATAATCAAACAGAAATCTTGGAGCTGAGAAATAAATTCACTCAACTAAAAAATTCATGGCCAGTCGTGGTGGCTCACACCTGTAATCCCAGCACTTTGGGAGGCCAAAGTGGGTAGACTGCCTGAGCTCAGGAGTTTGAGACCAGCTTGGGCAACACAGTGAAACCCCGTCTCTACTAAAATACAAAAAGTTAGCTGGGCGTGGTGGCACATGCCTGTAGTCCCAGTTACTGGGGAGGCTGAGGCAGAAGTATTGCTTGAACCCAGGAGGCGGAGGTTGCAGTGAGCAGAGATCACACCACTGCACTCCAGCCTGGGCGACAGAGTAAGACTGTCTC
Source organism: Rhinopithecus roxellana (assembly GCF_007565055.1). Taxonomy (NCBI): domain Eukaryota; kingdom Metazoa; phylum Chordata; class Mammalia; order Primates; family Cercopithecidae; genus Rhinopithecus; species Rhinopithecus roxellana. The sequence goes on from NC_044561.1 coordinate 59,777,923, forward strand.
AAAAAAAAAAAAAAAAAATATATATATATATATATCTGAATATATCATTAGAGGCTCTCAACCAGCAAAATGAATCAAGCAGAGGGAAAAACCAGTGAACTCAAAGACAGGCTTCTAAAAAGCACACAGAAGAGCAAAAACATAAAAAGAACAAAATGCAATAAAAATTGTCTCCTAAATATAGAAAATTACCTCAAAAGACCAAATCTAAGAATTCTTGGTGTTCAGAAGGGAGCTGAGCAAGAGCAAAGGGTGGAAAGCTCATTCAAAATCAAACACAAACAGACACCCAAAAAACTTTCCAAACTTGAGAAAGAGACAAATATCCACGTACAAGAAGGTCAGAGAACACCAAACAGGTTCAACCCAAATAAGACTACCAAAAGGCATGTAATAATGAAATGCTCAAAGGTCAAGGATAAAGAAAGGATCCTAAAAGCAGCAAGAGAAAAGAAGCAAATAGCATATAAATAAGCTCCAATTTATCTGGCAACAGATTTCTCAACTGGAACTATACAGATCAGAAGGGAATGGGATGACATTTTCAAAGTGCTGAAAGAAAAAAACTGCCATTTAAGAATACTGTATTAGAAAAGTCTCCCTTCAAATACGGAGAGGACGTAAAGTCTTTTCCAGACAAACAAAAGACGAGAGAGTTCACCACCACCAGACCTGTGTTACAAGAAGTGCTAAGAATTCTTCAATCAGAAAGAAAGAAAGAAAGAAAAAAAACACTAACATGCAAAAAGAAAACATGTAAAGGTATGAAATCCACTGGTAAAATTAAGTACATGAACAAACCCAGAATACTCTAATACTATAAATTCAGTGTGCAATCCACTCATAACTAGTATGCAGCCCAAAAGACAAATCTATCAAAAACAACAATACCTACAGCAATCTGTTAGGAGATAGACATTATAGAAATACACATAAATTGATACAACATAAAGTCAGAATATGGGGGATGAAATTAAATTGTAAAGTTAAAACTTTTTTTTCCTTGTTCATTTTTATTATTTTCTTTAAGTTGTCATCTCTTTAAAATAACTTGTTATGACTAAAAAATATTTTTGGTAAGCCTCATGGTAATCACAATGCAAAAACCTAAAATAGATTCATTAAAAATAAAAGCAATGAGTTAAAACATACTACCAGAGAATATCACTTAACCTCTAAGAAAGACAGGAAGAAATAAAGATAGGAAGAAAGAAAGAAAGGAAGCAAGGAGTTACAAAACAATCAGAAAACAAGTAACAAAATTGCAGTAATAATATCTATAATAATTCTGCATGTAAATGGACTCAATTCTCCAGTTAAAAGCCATGGATTGGCTGATGGGATAAAGAAACAAGACCCAACTATATGCTGCCTACAACAAACCCATCTCACCTATAAAGACATACAGAGACTGAAAGTGAAGGGAGAGCAAAAGACATTCCACACAACTGGAAGCCAACAAAGAGCAGGAATAGTTATTCTTATATCAGATAAAATAGACTGCAAATAGAAGACTGTAAAAAGAGATAAAGAAGGTCACTATGCAATGATAAAGAGGTCCATTCAGGAAGAGGATATGACAATTATAAATATCTATGCATTCCACACTGAAGCCCCTAAGTGTATAAAGCAAACATGACTAGATCTAGAGGGAGAGAGGGACTGCAGTACAATAACAGTAGGGGACTTCAACACCCCACTCTTAGTAATGGACAGATCCAGATCTGGACAGAAATCAAGAAAGAAATATTAGAGTTAAACTACACACTAGATCAAGGCCTAACTGACATTTACAGAACATTTCACCCAACTGCTACACAATCCATATGCTTTTCATCAGCACATGGAACATTCTCCAGAATAGACCATATCTTAGGCCACAGAACAATTCTCAACAAATTCAAAAAAGTAGAAGTCATGTCAATTATCTTTTCTGAATACAATGGAATAAGACTAGAATCGGTAATAACAGAAGCCTTGGAAAATACACAACACATACAAACAAAACAGCATGCTCCTGAACAATCAATGGGTCAATAAAGAAATCAAGAAGGAAATTTTAAAAAGTTGAAACAAATGGAAATGGAAATACAACATGCCAAAATCTAGGGGATACAACAGAAGCAGTAACAAGAGGGATGTTTATAGCAACAAATGCTTATAAGAAAAAAGTAGATTCCAAACACTGTGAAATCAAGAAAAAAAAAAGGTAGAAAGACTTCTTATAAACAACATAATGATGTGCCTCAAGGCACTAGAAAAGCAAGAGCAAACCAAAGCCAGAATTAGGAGGAAAGAAATAATAAAGATCAGAGAACTAAATGGAATTGAGACTAAGAGAATTACAAATAATCAATGAAACAAAAAGCTGCCTTTTTGAAAAGATAAAATAAACCTTTAACTAAACTAAGAAAAAAGAGCAAAAAATCAAATAAAATCAGAAATGAAAAAAGAGACATAACTGAGACCACAGAAGTACAAAGAATTGTTAGAAACTACATAAACAACTATAAAGCAACACATTAAAAAACTTAGAAGAAATGCATACATTCCTGGACGTATACAGTATATCAGGATTGAACCATGAAGACCGCTGGGCACAGTGGCTCATGCCTGTAATCTCAGCACTTTGGGAGGTCAAGGTGGGTGGATCACTCGAGTCCAGGAGTTAGAGACCAGCCTGGCCAACATCATGAAACCCTGCCTCTACTAAAAGTGCAAAAATTAGCTGAGCTTGGTAGTGGGCGCCTGTAATCCCAGCTACCCGGGTGGCTGAGGCAGGAGAATCGTTTGAATCTGGGAGGCGGAGGTTGCAGTGAGCCAAATTTGCACCACTGAATTCCAGCCTGGGTGACAGAGCAAGACACCATCTTAAAAAAAAGATTGAACCAGCCGGGCGCGGTGGCTCAAGCCTGTAATCCCAGCACTTTGGGAGGCTGAGACGGGCAGATCACGAGGTCAGAAGATCGAGACCATCCTGGCTAACACGGTGAAACCCCGTCTGTACTAAAAATACAAAAAACTAGCCGGGCCAGGTGGCGGGCGCCTGTAGTCCCAGCCACTCGGGAGGCTGAGTCAGGAGAATGGCGTGAAACCTGGGAGGCGGAGCTTGCAGTGAGCTGAGATCCGGCCACTGCACTCCAGCCCGGGCGACAGAGCAAGACTCCGTCTCAACAACAACAACAACACAAATAATAAATAAATAAATAAATAAATAAATAAATAAATAAATAAAAGATTGAACCATGAAGAAATAGAAAACCTCAACAAATCAATAATGAGTAATGAGATCAAAACAGTAATAAAAAGTCTCTCACCAAAGAAAAGCTGGCCGAGCGTGGTGGTTCACGCCTGTAATCCCAGCACTTTGGGAGGCCGAGGTGGGTGAATCACTCGAGTTCAGGAGTTAGAGACCAGCCTGGCCAACATCATGAAACCCCGCCTCTACTAAAAATACAAAAATTAGCCGAGCTTGGTAGTGGGCACCTGTAATCCCAGCTACTCAGGTGGCTGAGGCAGGATAATCATTTGAACCTGGGAGGTGGAGGTTGCAGTGAGCCACTGTTGCACCACTGCACTCCAGCCTGGGTGACAGAGCGAGACACCATCTCAAAAAAAAAAAAAAGATTGAACCATGAAGAAATAGAAAACTTCAGCAAATCAATAATGAGTAATGAGATTGAAACAGTAATAAAAAGTCTCTTACCAAAGAAAGCCAGCCAAGCGTGGGGGCGCAAGCCTGTAATCCCAGCACTTTGGGTGGCTGAGGTGGACAGATCACTTGAGGACAGGAGTTTGAGACAAGCATGGCCAACATAGCAAAACACTATCTCTACTAAAAATATAAAAATTAGCTGGGCCTGGTGGCACATGCCTGTAATCCTAGCTACTCAGGAGGCTGAGGCACAAGAATAACTTGAACCTGGGAGGCAGAGGTTGCAGTGAGCCGAGATTGCCCCACTGCACACCAGCCTGGGTGATAGAGCAAGACTATGTCAAATAAATAAATTAATTCATAAAGCCCAGAACCTGATGGCTTTGCTGCTGAATTCTGCCAAACATTTAAAGAAGAAATAATATCCCGCCAGGCACAGTGGCTCACACCTGTAATCCCAGCATTTTGGGAGGCTAAGGCAGGTGGATCACTTCAGGTTAGGAGTTCAAGACCAGCCTGGCCAACATGGTGAAACCCCGTCTCTATTAAAAATGCAAAAATTAGCTTGGTGTGCTGGCGGACGCCTGTAATCCTAGCTACTCAGGAGGCTGAGGCAGGAGAATCCCTAGAACCCGGGAGGCAGAGGTTGTAGTGAGCCCAGATGGCACCACTGCACTCCAGCCAGCCTGGGCAACAGAGTGAGTCTGTCTTAAAAATAAAAAAAAATAATAATAATAGTAGGCCGGGCGCGGTGGCTCAAGCCTGTAATCCCAGCACTTTGGGAGGCCGAGACGGGCGGATCACGAGGTCAGGAGTTCGAGACCATCCTGGCTAACACGGTGAAACCCCGTCTCTACTAAAAAATACAAAAAACTAGCCGGGCGAGGTGGCTGGCGCCTGTAGTCCCAGCTACTCAGGAGGCTGAGGCAGGAGAATGGCGTAAACCCGGGAGGCGGAGCTTGCCGTGAGCTGAGATCCGGCCACTGCACTCCAGCCTGGGCGACAGAGCGAGACTCCGTCTCAAAAAAAAAAAAAATAAAAAAAAAAAAAAATAATAATAGTAATTCTATTCAAGCAAGTGCTTCAAAAAATTTGAAGAGGAGGGAATACTTCTAAACTTATTCTAGAAAGTCAGCATTACTCTGGTACCAAAACCAGACAAAGACACAACAAAAAAGAAAACTACAGGCCAATATCATGCATCAACATAGATGCAAACATTCTCAACAAAATACTAGTGAACTAAATTTAACAACATGTTAAAAAATAATTCACCATGATCAAGTAAAATTCATCCCAGGAATTCAAGGATGATTCAACACATGCAAATCAATAAATGTGATATATCACATTAACAGAACCAAGAACAGAAGCCATATGACCATTTCAATAGATATTGAAAAATCATCCAATAAAATTCAACACACTTTTATAGTAAAAACCCTCAGCAAACTGGGTATAGAAGAAACATACCTCAAAATAACATAGGCCATAGTTGACAAACACACAGCTAACGTTGTATATTGAAAGCCTTTCTTCTAACATCTGGAATAAGATAAGGATGCTCACTTTTCATCACTTTTATTTAACATAATATTGGAAGTCCTGGCAGAGCAATTAGGCAAGGGAAAAAAATAAAGAGCATTAAAATTGGAAAGAAAGAAATCATAGCCTTGTTCACAGATGACATGAACTTACACTTAGAAAAACCTAAAGACTCCACCAAAAAACTGCTAGAACTGGTAAACTAATTCAGTAAGTTGCTGGATACAAATTCAATGTACAAAAATTAGTAGCATTTATATATGTCAATGGTGAATAATCTGAAAAAGAAATCAAGAAAGCAATCTCATTTACAATAGCTACAAAAATATGAAATACATAGGAATCAATTTAGACAAATACATGAAAAATTTTGATATGGTTTAGATGTTTGTCCTCTCCAAATCTCATGTGGAAATGTGACCTCCAATGTTGGAGGTGGGCCTAGTGGGAGGTGTTTTGGTCATGGGGATGGAACCTTCATGAATGACTTGGTATTGTCCTGCAGTAATGAGTGAGTTCTCAGTCTATGAGTTCATGTGAGATCTGGTTGTTTTTTTTTTTTTTTTTTTTTTTTTTTTTTTTTTTTTTTTTTTTGAGATGGAGTCTCTCTCTGCCGCCCAGGCTGGAGTGCTGTGGCCAGATCTCAGCTCACTGCAAGCTCCGCCTCCCGGGTTCATGCCATTCTCCTGCCTCAGCCTCCCGAGTAGCTGGGACTACAGGCGCCCGCCACCTCGCCCGGCTAGTTTTTTTGTATTTTTTAGTAGAGACGGGGTTTCACCGTGTTAGCCAGGATGGTCTTGATCTCCTGACCTCGTGATCCGCCTGTCTCGGCCTCCCAAAGTGCTGGGATTACAGGCTTGAGCCACCGCGCCCGGCCGAGATCTGGTTGTTTAAAAGAGCCTGGCGCTTCCTCCCTCTCACTCTTGCTTCCTTTCTCACCATGATTTGCTTGCTCCCCCTTTGCTTTATGCCATGATTGGAAGCTTCCTGAGGCCCTCATCAGAAGCAGATGCTGGTGCCATGCTTCCCATACAACCTGTAGAACCATGAGTAAAAGTAAACCTCAGGAGGGGCCACTCTGAAAGTAGACCCAGCTGTTCTGATGCAATTCAGAAACTCTAACTATACTAAAATCTGTAACCCATCTCAGTTCCAAATTTTGGACTGAGTAGTCCCAGCCAAATTGAGACAGTAATTCTGATCTCCTCAAAGTGGTAAGCATAGGAAAATGCTGTGAAGGTGTAGAAATAAGCATTGTGATAAGAAAAATGTCTACCAAATCCGTGATATTACTACTTTGCATTAGGTTTAGAAAAAAATTGAAATCATCATGGCAATTTGTATGTATTATTTGTTTCTTAAGGCATTTGAAATACTTTGGAGACTGTCATGTTAGAGAATCTGGCACATTATGGTTGTGATTAATTTGAAATAGTTAAGAGGATTTGATATTCGTCTTGTCACTTATTTTGAAATATTAAAAAAGTTGAATGATAATAGATTTGGATATTTTTAAATGTGTAAAATAATTTGATTATTTTGTGATCAGTATTGAAATTTTTCCAAATAATTTGATTTATGAAAATTTTAGATTAAGACTTAAGTTCTGGGTAAGGAACTTAGATGCGTAGGGTGACTTTGTCATAAAGAAATGAAAGCTTGTCTTACTAGGAATTTGATGAGAAGGTAGGGTACATTATGTTGATGGCTACAGTTTGACATGCCCAGGAACCCCAAGTATCCAATTTCATTAATATATCTTCCAAAAACAGATGTTAAATACCTTTTAAAGAAGAACTCTGCTGTTAGCTGCTAAGGTTAAAAACTTAAAAATTTTCAGGCTGGGGTGGTGGCTAATGCCTGTAATCTCAGCACTTTGGGAGGCCAAGGTGCCTGGATCATCTGAGGTCAGAAGTTTGAGACCAGCCTGGGCAACATGGCGAAATCCCATCTCTAATAAAAATACAAAAATTAGCTATTGAACCCTGGAGGTGGAGGTTGTAGTGAGCTGAGATTGTGCCACTGCACTCCAGCCTGAGCAAAAGAGTAAGACTCCATCTCAAAATAAATAAATAAATAAATAATTTCATAAAGTGATTTGAGGAATGGGGATGAGCAAAAGTTCCCTTGGTTTGCTGGAATCTGAAAGGTTTTTTGATGCAGTGACTTTTGAGAAGGGTCCTGAGGAATGAGACAGTGGGTAGAGGGGAGAGAAGGGCATTTTAGGCAAAGGAAAGGCATTGAGTTTTTTCAGGGGATGCGAGAGGTCTAATGTGACTGGATTGACTGAGGGGTTACAGTAGGGGAGGTGGGCTGTGAGGAGCCATGGATGTGTGTCGGGCAGGAAGGAGACATTTTGATTTCACATATACTTATGGAGCTTGATGAGCCATGCATAGCACAGGCACTCGACTCAAAAGGCCACAGGAGGGAGAGCTTCAGAGGCTCCACGGGGCCTTTGACAATGCTAAGGTGGGGATCCAAGTCAGATTCCAAGAAGAAAGTGGCTATTGTGGAGGTGGAGCTCCCATGCAAAGAAGGCTTGACTTAAGAAATCTTAAAAATAGCAGAAAAGCCCGTTCTAGTGTGGGGGCTCGAAGGGGCAGCAGAAGAACCCCCTTGCAATTCTGAGTAGAGTTTTGCGCGGCCATGACCCTTTCCTCTGCCTCCCACACACTACATTCTTGTCCTCTTTTCTTGTTTCCTAGCCCCTCAGGCTGTAGCTGTGTTTGTTCAGCACAGGTTTGCAGATCAGCTCAGGAAAACTGAAGCCCAGGTGACAGGGGAGGAGAGGAACACAGTATTTGCTGAGCACCGACCGAATGCCAGGTCCTGGTTGTCTTGTTTAATCCTCACAACCCCCTGTGAGGTGGGCATTTTATAGAAGAGCAAACAGGCCGGAAGAGTTGAAGTACTGTCACGCGTGTTAATGGCGGGGATAGGTTCTGAGAAATGCGTTGCTGTTGTGGGAACATCAGAGTGTACGTCACAAGCACACTACTCCACCCCAGCTAGACAGCATAGCCTACTGCTCCCGGGTGGCAAACCTGCGCAGTGGGGGACTGTGCTGAATACTGTAGGCCATTGGAACATAGTGGTAAGTACTCATGTATCTAAGCATAGCTAAACATAGAAAAAACACAGTCAAAATATGGGTCCAGGCACAGTGGCTCACGCCTGTAATCCCAGCACTCTGGGAGGCCGAGGCGGGCGGGTCATTTGAGGTTAGGAGTTTGAGACCAGCCTAGTCAACATGGCGAAACCCCATCTCTACTAAAGTTACAAAAATTAGCCGGGTGTGGTGGCACACACTTGTAGTCCCAGCTACTCGGGAGGCGGAGGTTGCAGTGAACAGAGATAACATCACTGCACTCCAGCCTGGGCGACAGAGCGAGACTATGTCTCGAAAAACAAAAAACAAAAACAAAATACGGTATTATCGCCTTCTGGGACTACCAGATGGGTCCCTCATTGACGGAAGCACAGAGTAGGACTGCAATTTGCCCAAGGTCATGTTTTGAGGAAGACGGCAAAGTTCTACCCGCTTTCCCACACCTGCACTACTCCTATTCTTGGATCTCCTGGAGGACTACAGTCCCTTGAACTTCCCCCCGTTTTTTTTCTCCCAGTCTCACTGCCCCCTTTGGCCTCTTTTCCCTTTCTATCCAGCCTATATCCAAGATTGGTCACAGGGACTCTCACCAGTGTCAAACCATGCAGATCACCTCTGCTGACCGGGGCCTGGGACTGTGACAGAGCCCACTGGGTGCCCTTGGGGTCAGGGGTTCCACAGTGCACAATTCCAGGAAATGCCATCACTAATGTAGTCCATGTGAATGGCATCTCCTGGCGTTATGCAGTTTATAGCCTAAGCCCCTGTATGCCAGGTCCCTGTCAAGGCTCTTTCCTTCTTCCTTCCCTCCATCCCTTCCTTCCCTCTTCCTTTCCCTTTCCCACATTTTCTTTCTTTTCTTTTCTTTCGTTCTTTCCTTCTTCCTTTCTTTCTCTCCTTCCTTTCCTTTCCTTCCTTCCTTCCTTCCTTCCTTCCTTCCTTCCTTCCTTCCTTCCTTCCTTCCTTCCTTCCTTCCTTCCTCCCTCCCTCCCTCCCTCCCTCCCTCCCTCCCTCCCTCTCTCTCTCTCTCTTTCTTTATGGAACCAGTAAACAAGATGGGGAAAGGACATACGTGAGATCAAGGCTATGGCCTACATGATAAGACCTGGCTACCTGGTGCATCCTTGCTCCTTACATAAGCACAGCTGAAGTTCATTCTCCTTTTTTTCTGCTTTTTTTTTTTTTAATTAAATTAAATTAAATTTTTTTAGATGGAGGCTTGCTCTGTCGCCCAATCTGGAGTGCAGTGGCATGATCTCAGCTCACTGCTCAGTGCAACCTCTGCCTCCTTGACTGAAGCAATTCTCCTGCCTCAGCCTCCTGTGTAGCTGGGGTTACAGGCGCCTGTCACAACACCCGGTTAATTTTTAAATATATTTAGTAGAGACAGGTTTTCACCATGTTGGCCAGGCTGGTCTTGAATGAAATTCATTATTATATGCAGTCTGCACAGAGCAAGAAATCTTCCAGGCCAGGGAATAAGAAGCATAGGCCTGCTGCCTTTCACATACTTTTTTTTTTTTTTTTGGCTAACAGGTACCAGAAGCCCATAGCCTTCTATTTTGTACAAATCTGTAGTGAATGTACTTCTCAGTCAGGGCTGTGGGGACCAAACCTTCCCCAACCTGATGCATGCCATCCTGCAGCTCTCCAGATGAGTGGGACGCACAGGTGTGGTTTCCCTCAGGGTGTCTGACTATGGGGTGACAGCTATATGGTCTGCCTTTATATCTGCCTGACAATTTCCTTATCATGTCCCTTAGCATGATTTTTTTTCATCCCCTTGCGGTCCTTTTTTTTTTTTTTTTTGACGGGGTTTCGCTTTTGTTGCCCAGGCTGGAGTGCAATGGCACCATCTTGGCTCACTGCAACCTCTGCCTCCCGGGTTCAAGCGAGTCTCCTGTCTCAGCCTCCCAAGTAACTGGGACTATAGGCATGCACCACCACGTCCCGCTAATTTTTTGTATGTAGTAGAGATGGGGTTTCACCATGTTGGTCAGGCTGGTCTAGAACTCCTGACTTCAGATGATCCACCCACCTTGGCCTCCCAAAGTGCTGGGATTACAGGCATGAGCCACTGAGCCTGGCCCCCTTTGTGGTTGAGTGTTCCCAATCAGCCCTCATGGGTGGGGCTCACAGGTTCACGCTCTCCTGGCTCCCAGATGCCAGTGGAAGCCACTGCCAGCTCAGGACGCTGTGGCAGTGAGATTTGCAGCAGTGGCACAGGGCCAGCGCCCAGCATGAGCCTCCTCCCTCCCTGAGGATCGATTCTCTGGGGAAATATTTGATTGCAGAGGCCAAGGGATGACCGTCTACTCCCCTTGCAGCAATATCATCATTAGATTGCAATTTGTATTGTCCTTGATCTCCCTCTCCTTTTTTATTTTTATTTTTATTTTTATTTTTATTTTTGAGACGGAGTCTCGCTCTGTCACCCAGGCTGGAGTGCAGTGGCCGGATCTCAGCTCACTGCAAGCTCCGCCTCCCGGGTTCACACCATTCTCCTGTCTCAGCCTCCTGAGTAGCTGGGACTACAGGCGCCCGCCACCTCGCCTGGCTAGTTTTTTGTATTTTTAGTAGAGACGGGGTTTCACCGTGTTCGCCAGGATGGTCTCGATCTCCTGACCTCGTGATCCGCCTGTCTCGGCCTCCCAAAGTGCTGGGATTACAGGCTTGAGCCACCGCGCCCTGCCTCCTTTTTTATTTTTAGAGACGATGTTTCGCCATGTTGACCAGGCTAGTGATGAACTCCTGGCCTCAAGCGATCCGCCTGCCTCAGCCTTCCAAAGTGCTGGGATCAGAGGCATGAGCCACTGTGCCTGGCCTTGTCCTTGATCTCTTTCTGCCACCCACTCTGTTCCCTGGATGCTCTGAAATGACCTGTCAGGCTGCCCATGTTTTGGTGAGGATAGGCATTACATTATATTAGTTGGATGTAAATTTGGCTGGGGCAAAAGAGACCCAGAATAAATTGGTTTAAAACCAGAGAACTGGTTTTCTTTTGTGTGTAGAAGTTTGAGTTGGTATGGAGGCTCTGCTTCATGGAGCCATCAGTGGGGCAGGCTCCTTCTATCTTTCCATTCCACCTTTCTTGGGGTCATGTCCTTGTGTGTATGTGGGGGTGGTATTCCAGCCAGTGGGAAGGGGAAAGGAAAAGGGAAGGAGAACCCTTTCCCTGTGAGTGTGTGACCTGGAAGGGATGCGAAGCGCTTATGTTCACATCCCATTGAGGAATGTTTCTGTCTGTGAGAGAGGGTGGGAAGAGTGGTCTTATTCAGGGGAGCAGGTGCCCAGCTAATCATTCTAGTCTCTGCCACAGGCCAGTTCCGTAGTGTTGGGCTGTGTTCTCAGGACCTCTGTTTCCATAGGTTGGACTTGCAGGCTTCCCTCTGGTTGTGCAACAATATTACTGCCTCCTCCCGAGAGCCTGGTGACATCTCCTCTGCAAAAGATTCTCTCCTTGTCCAAACTCCAGCCAGGTTCCTCTGAGCCCCCTTCTCTATTAGGCCTCAACCTTGGCTTATAAAGATTTGAACAAACACTATCATAGTCTCTAACAGCTCATCCCTGTGATGACCCTAGGGCCCCCGTCACTGCCTGCTTCAAGTGCCTACTTGAAAACTCAAGGTTGTCAGAAGAATTTACTGTTTGTTCCAGCCAACAACAGAAGACAGGGCCCCTGCCTTCCAGTCTCTGTGGGAATACAGGAGCCTAACTTCAATAAGCCCCTGTCAATAAACCCAGATGGGTTTCCAATGGACAAAATCCTCTCCCCACATTCTGTAATTTCTCACTTCCATGACTTGCTTACCCTCTCCCTATCCCCTCATTCTTCCTTTCTTTATTTGACATGGAGTCTTGCTCTATCACCCAGACTGGAGTGCAGTGATGGGATCTCGGCTCACCGCAACCTCTGCCTCCCAGGTTCAAGCAATTCTCCCACCTCAGCCTTCTGAGTAGCTGGGACTACAGGCTGTGTCACCAGAGCTGGCTAATTTTTGTTTTTTGTTTTTTTTTGGTAGAGATGAAAAAAAAATGTGGCCAGGCTGGTCTCAATCTCTTGATCTCCAGTGATCTGACCACCTCGGCCTCCCACTGCTGGGATTACAAGCATGAGCCACCATTTCTGGCCCCCTCATTCTCCCTTGAAAGCAGCCAGTCACCTCTGCACAAATCAAAATCAGCTCATGCTGGACTCCTTTCCTGATTGCAATAGTGCATTACTGGCAAAAATCTGTCCTTGTCATTTACTAGTGTCCGGCTTTGTTTGTCATTGACATGTCCCCCCATCCTTCCCTTGGCAGGGCTGGATTTCAAGATTCTCCCAGACCATTCTAGAGGGAAGGTGACTTCGAGATTATGGGATGCTGTCTGTCCAGAGTCTGCTATTCCCTTAGATGTGGTGTGAGCCCCACTTTCACAGATTCTGTAGTCACTGCTGTGGAAGTGAAGAAAAGTATTTAAGGGGGTAATGTCCACATCCAGCCCACACCCACTCCCCATTCTGAGCTGCCACTAAGGAAAGGTGAATTGATCCCCCTTCCTACCTACTTATGGCTCTTGTCTGCTCCTCCTGCTTTTGTAGAAATCATGTTTTTCGGCTTAGATTGGGGTGCTGGTGTGTGTCTGTGTCTCTTGAAGTACTGCATCTTTTACTTACCCTGCTGCCCGCTACAGATGGTATACTGGGGAGAAAGTTCAGACTATGTCTCGAGATGGGGGGCAATCCTGCACATCAAGGATGATAAGTTGAGTTCCTTGATCAGAGCAGAAGTTGCCATTTCCCACATGCCGGGACATGGTCACTGGCAAGGCCTCCAGTGGTAACTGCAGCATCCCCTCAAACAACCTGGTGATGTTCTGACGTGCAATGGTCTCTTCTGATGGTGTTCTACTGTTTGCACATGTACCGCCCTGTCTGGCATGTTGTTGCTCACACTAATATATCAGTGTGTGTGGAGGCTGAGGCAACTCCAACTTGCATGCTTTTGCATGCTAATCCATCATGTTGACTTCTGATTAACCCCAGGTCTGTGAATGCCTCTAAAATTTCTATTTTTATCCACTATTCCTCATTTAAGAGCTAGTATTTCCTGCCTCAGGTGGAAACAACCTTGATGTTTTGCATAAGTTACAGACTATGATGTACGTAGCATTCTTGTCTGTTCCTGGAAGGTTGACTTTAATTGTGCTGCACATTCCTTATTGAATACATAAATCCTATTTCTGTAGTTTATAAGCCCTGGGTCTTGGGGGTAACAGTGCAGAGGTCTACCTGTCTTGCTGCTGCCCAAAACCATGCTTCTGTCCATAAGTTCCCAATAAATCACCCTCTACTGACAAATTGGGTTTGTCTGCCTTATTCTTTGATTTCTTGGCTCCTTTGGGTGTTGCTTTGTATATCTGACTCTTTCATGAAACAGTGTGAGATCTATATATCACCCATTGGTCAAGTGAAGGCCCAGTTGGGTCCTAGTCTCATTGTTTGGTGCATCACAGGGGACAGGACTGCATCCAGGGACATGTCCAGGCACTACCTGCTTTATCTTTGGATGCTGGATCATGATCTCAGCTCCAGAGCAGCTGCGTGGCAAACCTTCAACATCCTGATTCCTTCTGAACATAAGTCCACCCAGTAATGAGATCCACTCAAGCATTTTAATGGCTCAGTGGGATGCCCTCCTTAGGAAAGTCATTGACCTAAAGTCTGGGGTATTGGTCAGCTCTTCATGGTCTCACATCTGCTCCTACCTCCTAAGGAAATCTCCTTGATTAACCAGTGCTGTGTCTTCTAGGCCCCTCAGCACTCTTATCCCCATCGTGATGGCTCTGGGATTTCTGTCAATATTTGGGTTACGATTTCCTCTTGGTAGCTGCTTCAGAGACCACTGGGCTTAATGTCTGAGCTCTCATTGGTCAGAGTACATGCTCCTGGCGTGGTCTTGGATCTTGGCATCCTGGCCTATTCCTGGGGCAAAGTGTGGCATCCTTTTATTAATATTTAATTTAAGAGAGAGCACTGTAATCATCTTAAACACCTTTTTGGCCAAAGTGGTTACTTATTTGCTTATTTAGTCACTTTTTTAGGCCTTGGGAATATCATAGAGAAGGAAATAAAGAGCTAATACGGGCTGGTGTTACCAAAACCCCTGCCTCTCTGTATTTTTAACAGGGGTATTAAGAAGTGTTGGCCACCTCTGATGGGTGGGCGACTTGAGGGTTGCCAAGGTGCCTCCCCCACCCTCATGGTGGGTCTCTACACTGACACTTCAATCGGGTACCACTATCCCATCTCCTCGAGTGTCTGACTGGTTTGTTTCTATGGCAGCTGCCCTCACTTTGTTCAGGCTTTGTGCTGGCCTCTGTGGTGAGACAGTGAGGTGCCCTCTGGAACCCTTGCTCTAATCAAAGGCCTGTTCTTGAGATGATGAGTTCATTTGAAGCACCTGGATTCTCAGTGCACTTTGTCTATACCTTGACGTGGGCTTACGTGTCCTGGTGGTCTTGAGATTAAGGCCTTACCCCCGGCAGTGCACCTCTTTCTGCTTTTGCAAGTCCTTGCTGGGGTACCAGGGATGTAGATGGACATTGCCCCTCCTTTCTCATCTTCATCAACAACATGTTGTTGTCCTGGCCTTGGGTGCTGGGTTTGGCCACTGTGCCTTCATCAGTTTCCCTCTGGAATGCCCCCATTACTGGAGCTGAACTGGAAGACCTTCCACTGCTTGCATTTTTGTTTTCAAACTCCCTTCAAGCTCACCTGTCCCTCCTGTAGTTGTCAGCACTAGAGCAGCCAGTGCTAGGGAGGTGGAGTCCAGCGAAGGAATGGTGAGAGCAGGCTGGGCAGCTCTATGGGTACACCCCTTTGAAACTGGGAGGTCAATAGCACCATAAACTGCCTTCTGCTCCCCAGCCCTGGGCTTGTGGGCTGTCCCAGTTCCTGAGGAGTGCACCTGGGATTTAGTTTTCCCAGGCCAGGGATGGCAACCAATTGGTCAATTCAGTAAAAGTCCCACCCCAAAAGCTGGAGTAACCCTATTAAGATTCCTGTACCTGGTGTGTGCATTCACTCCCATGTCCCTCCTGCCCCCAGGCTTGCTGCTCCGAATCAGTGAGCCACCCTCTAGGACAGGCTGACTGGAGCCATAGCCTTCTCCCTGTCTCTTCAACCTCAGCTGTCCAGACCTCTGGGTCCGGTCCAGTGCTCGGCGGTTACTCCCACAGGGCTCACACAGCCCAAGTGCTTTTCAGGCCATCTCTGCAACAGGCTGTGGGGAGCCTTTTGCTCTCCTTGAACTTTCCTTGTGCCTGTATTGAACTGCAAGGTCTTTCTGACAACATCCTGCCAATGTCTGCCAAAAAGGATCTGCCAGCCACAAAGGCTGGGCTAGCTTTGATATGTTGTTTTCACTTCATTTTATTGGCAAACAGCACCCAGGCTGTGCAAAGGCCATTCGCAAGGGCAGGGATAGCAGTGGGAAGGTCCTATAGCTCCCTGTCCTGTGTTCTGCTTCCTCTTGGAGCAATCCCAGGGACTCTGTGGTTGCAGCAGCCTTAGGGAGGGCGCGGTCTGCCAGGTCAAGTTCTTTTGAGGGTTTCTGTGGCTTTCATAGGGGAGAAGTGATATCTTGTCCTTACCCATCACAAGGTTCATGGCTGACACTCCTATAAAAAATATAATAGATTAACAAGAATGTGTATGACAGAAACAATTTTCCCTTAAGGAGCTTGCACATGCAGAGAGAGCAGGACCCTGAGCTAATCAGTGTGGCAGTTTATTTTTCCTTTTATGAGACAGAGTCTTGTTCTTGTTGCCCAGGCTGGAGTGCAATGGCACAATCTCAGCTCACCGCAACCTCCACCTCCTGGGTTCAAGCGATTCTCCTGCCTCAGCCTCCTGAGTAGCTGGGATTACAGGCCTGCGCCACCGCGCCTGGCTAATTTTGTATTTTTAGTAGAGATGGGGTTTCTCCATGTTGGTCAGGCTGGTCTCAAACTCCCGATCTCAGGTGATCTGCCCGCTTCGGCGTCCCAAAGTGCTGGGATTACAGGCGTGAGCCACAGTGCCCCAACACGTGGCACAGTTTCAAAGTGCAGAATGGCAGCATCTGTTGAGGGAAAGTATCCCAGGAAGGCCTTCCAAAGAACTAGAACTTGAGAAAGAGCTTGAAAGATGGAGAATCATATTTATTTACTTAAAAATATTTATTTATTTATTTATTTTAGAGACAGGATCTGGCTCTGTTGCCCAGGCTGGAGTGCAATGGCATGATCTTTGCTCACTGCAGCCTCAACTTCCTAGGTGATTTGCTTTCTAGGAAGCAGATTTGCTTTCTAGGAAGCTGGTTTGCTTTCTAGGAAGCTGGTTTGCTTTCCAGGAAACCGATTTGCTTTCCAGGAAACTGATTTGCTTTCTAGGAAACCGATTTGCTTTCTAGGCTCACCAGGGCGAGTATTAAAGGACCAGCGAGTAGGCAAGGCTAGGAGCAAAACTGCACATTTATTTTTTGGTCAGCCAGCTTTGTGGGGGAGGGGTGAGGTCCGTTGGTCTCCGGCAGGGGAGGCCGGGGGAGTCACCCGGTGGAGCTCTCGGGCGGAATTCCTGCAGTCCCGACAGGAGTGGGGGCTGAGGAAGTGCGCACAGCGCAGGCCGGGAGCGGCTTTTATGTCCTGGGCCTGGGAGTGGGAGGGCAGTGGCGGGACATAGGCGGGTCGGGGCCGGGCGGTAGGCGTGGCTAGGCGGGTTCCGGTTTTTCTCGGTCAGAGGTCGGGTTGCGCCTGGGCAGTTGACCTGTGTCTTTCCCTGGCCGGGAAAGCTGACGGTGAAGAACCCGGAACTGCGCCATCTTGCCTCCGTTCGTCCAAACACTAGGCTCAAGGGATTCTCCCACCTCAGCCTCCTGGGTAGCTGGGACTACAGGCATGAGTCACCGGCAGGGCTAATTTTTGTATTTTTTGTGGAGATGCCATGTTGCCCAGGCTGGTCTCAAATTCCTGAGCTCAAGCAATCCATCCACCTCAGCCTCCCAAAGTGCTGGAATTACAGGCATGAATCACCGCACCCAAACAAAATGTGTTATTTTACTACCTCTACTTTTAACATATATCAGTCACTTTAGAACATCTAGAAAGATGAGATATTTCCAAAAAGTATTTAGCATTGTCTACATACAGTAGTGAGGAATGAAGTGCACACACAAGACTAATTAGAATATGAAAATGCCTTCTAAACACTCCCAGTCTGGCATGGAACTCTGCTCTCTTCCTCCTCATGTCCCCCTCCATGTCCTCTAATCCAGTGAACACATGTGGATATGTCGCTCTGGGGCAGCTTCCAGGCGTGGTCTAACAATTTCGTTTCAAAAAATCATTTCCAGAAAACATTCATGTTCTATGACTGTTGTTTTAAACAAGTGGGCATTTACAAGATGCGTGATCTCCTAACTCTACCCTACCCTTGTGGACCACCTCTTTAATCTAGAGGGGCTAGATGGAGCTAGCGTTTTCTTTCAGAAGGCTGGGGGGCGGTGAGAGCGGCTTTCCACCCTGTACACCCGGGCCCTCTGGAAAGGCCAGTGAGCTCTCCCACAGGGTGGCGGCACTCCCAGCAGACGGGTGTGGCACGTCCTTCTGCCGTCCCTCCCACAGCTCAGCCTGGGCACCGGGACCAGTCACCCGCTCCTGCGTCCACCACTGGGCCACGCAGTTCCCTCCGGCAAAGCCTTTGTCCAGGTGGCCAGGACTAGGTAGGCTCATCTGGGACTAGGTAGGCTCGCCCAGGCCTAGTAGACTCACTCAGGACTAGGTAGGCTCACCCAGGACTAGGTAGGTTCGCCCAGCTGGTGGCGGTCACCTCCTGCCGGCTCCGAGCTGCTCCGCGGTCTGAAGCGGTGCCTCCAAACCCAGAAGGCCCCAGGGCCCCGCGCTTCCCGCCCTCCACAGCTGGAAGGCTTCGGAGCCCATGTTTCCCGCCCTCCACACCCCGAAGGCTCCGGACCTCCACCCCCCTGCGCTTCCCGCCTTCCACAGTCCTATGGTTTCGGGTTCCACGATTCCTGCCCTTCACAGCCGGAAGGCCTCGGGGCGCTGCGCTTCCCGCCCTCCACAGCCCTAAGGCCCCCCAGCTTGGTGGGCAGCAGGCCTAGCAGGGTTGGGCCGGCCACCTGCGGCCGGTGGGGTCCAGGCTGGGAGAGGCCGCCGCCAGGTCCCCGAGGTGTGGAGAGGCTCAGCGCCCTTCTACAGCTTCAGGGCCGCTTGAGGGCAGGCGGCTCCGGCAGGGCTTCTGCGTCGGCGTCCACACGGAAGGAGGCCACGCAGTCCAGGCCCAGCTCATCTGCCTCTCACTGGCTCTGCAGAAATGCTTTCTGTTTTTAAATTCCAGACGTTTTTGCTTTTGCGTTTACATTTTGATCCCGGATCCTTCTCTGATTCATCTGCATCAGGGCTGAGGTGTGGAGTCAGGGATAATTTTTTCTCTGTGGATATGCAGTTGGCCCAGTGCCCTTTACTGAAAGCCATGCGCTCCTCGAGCTGCGCCAGCGGCTGCACCTCCTGTCAGGTGGGACCACATCTTCGTGTCTGTCTGGGACTCCTGTTTGCTTCACTGGTCTGAGAATATGTCCCTGTGTGAACCTTCAGGGTCTTAGTTGCCTCAGCTTTAAAACAAGTTCTGCTCTCTGGCAGTGAAATCCCCCATCTGGGTTCTTCTCTTTAGGGTTGCCTTGGCTGCTCAGGGGTCTTTGATTTTCTGTGTCCACTGGAGAATCATTTTCAATGTGCACAAAAATGCTGGGATTTTGAGTGATATTCCACTGAATCTGTACATCAAATCAGGGAGATTTGGCATTAAAATACTGAGTCTTCCAATCCGTGAACATGATCTATTCCTCCATTAATCTAGATATTCTTTAATTTTTCCTCAGTGATATTCGTGTGTTTGAAATGCTTATTTCCCGGTGCTGTAAAAAACAAACAAACAACAACAACAAAAAACAAAAAACAAACAAACAAAAGCACTTGAACATAAATTTAATTTTCTTGGCAAGGCCATTTTTATACTTTCTGCAGAAAGGGTACACTTGCCAGCAGTTTTGCCATGAGAGTACACCGAACACAGGAGACCGGGTCGTTTATAACCTGACGTGTCCACCCTACTGCTGTGTCTGGGTTTCCACTGGCTGGAACAGAACCTTACATTCTGTATTCGTCCTGATTGGCTAGCAACTTAGAACTTTTAAAAAGAGGCAAAGGCAGAGGAGAACAAAGGAAGGAGGAAGTAACTTGTGGAATGGTGAGAAAGGTAAAAACACCTTCAAATAAGGAAGAGGAACAGGATATGACCTAATGCTTGCTTGGACCAGTAGAAGCATGCCAGAGCAAATATTTAGGCTAAGTGTGGGAGTTAAGAACATAAAGTACATTGATTTCTTTATTACGGCTAGCAGATATTTAAGAATGTTAGCACAGGTCTTTGAATAAATTTTGCTTCTAAGAGAAGTTACTATTTGTTCCTAAGTAGACGAGGAGGAAAGTCTTTGAAGAGGAACCTCTACTTTACTTTTCACATGTGTTTTATATTTTTCAGGGTAGAGTCTTGTGTATCTTTCATTAGTTTTATTCCTAGGTATTTTTTTTGGTTTGGGTACTATTGTAAATGGTCTTTTCAAAAGTTTAGTTTCTAATTGTTATTGCCAGAATGTAGAGTACCTTGGATTTTTTTTGGGGGGATGGGTATTTATTTTAATTGTGATAAAATATATGCAACATAAAGTTTGCCATTTAAACCTTTTTCTTTTGGAGATGGAGTCTTGCTCTATTGCCCAGGTTGGAGTGCAGTGGCATGATCTCAGCTCACTGCAACCTCTGCCTCCTGGGTTCAAGCAATTCTCCTGCCTTAGCCTCCCAAGTAGCTGGGATTACAGGCACATGCCACTGTGTCTGGAATTGGTTCCTTCCAGTGGATTCTTGGTCTCGCTGACTTCAAGAATGAAGCCGCGGACCTTTGCAGTGAGTGTTACAGCTCTTAAAGGTGATTTGTCGGGAGTTTGTTCCTTCAGATGTGTCTGGAGTTTCTTCCTTCTGGTGGGTTTGTGGTCTCACCGACTTCAAGAATGAAGCTGCGAACCTTCATGGCACAGCGCTTAAAGGTGGTGCGGACCCAAAGAGTAAACAGCAGCAAGATTTATTGTAAAGAGTGAAAGAACAAAGCTTCCACAGCGTGGAAGTGGACCTCAGCAGATTGTGGCTGCGGGCTGGGGTGGCCAGCTTTTATTCTTTTATTTGGCCCCACCCACATCCTGCTGATTGGTTCATTTTACAGAGTGCTGATTGGTGCATTTACAATCCTTTAGCTAGGCACAGAGTGCTGATTGGTGTATTTACAATCCTTTAGCTAGACACAGAGTGCTGATTGGTGCATTTTACAATCCTCTTTTTTTTTTTTTTTTTTTTTTTTTGAGATGCAGTCTCATTCTGTCGCCCAGGCTGGAGTGCAGGGGCTGGATCTCAGCTCACTGCAAGCTCCGCCTCCCGGGTTTACGCCATTCTCCTGCCTTAGCCTCTGGAGTAACTGGGACTACAGGCACGCACCACATCGCCTGGCTAGTTTTTTTGTAACTTTTTAGTAGAGACGGGGTTTCACCGTGTTAGCCAGGATGGTCTCGATCTCTTGACCTCGTAATCCACCTGTCTTGGCCTCCCAAAGTGCTGAGATTACAGGCTTGAGCCACTGCACCCGGCCTGCAATCCTCTTGTAAGACAGAAAAGTTCTCCAAGTCCCCACCCGACCCAGAAGTCCAGCTGGCTTCACCTCTCACCACCATGACCAGCTAATTTTTGTGTTTTCAGTAGAGACTGGGTTTTGCCATGTTGGCCAGGCTGGTTTTGAACTCCTGAGCTTAGGTGATCCACCCACCTTGGCATCCCAAAGTGCTGGGATTACAGGTGTGAGCCACTGAGCCTGGCCCATTTAAACTTTTTTTTTTTTGAGAGGAAGTCTTGCTCTGTCACCTGGGCTGGAGTGCAGTGGTATGATGTTGGCTCACTGCAGCCTCCATCTCCAGGGTTCAAGTGATTGTCTTCCTTCAACCTCCCGAGTAGCTGGGACTACAGGCTTGCACCACTGTGCCCGGCTAATATTTGTATTTTTAGTAGAGATGGGGTTTCACCATGTTAGCCAGGCCAGTCTTGAACTTCTGACCTCATTATCTGCCCACCTTGGCCTCCCAAAGTGCTGGGATTACAGGTATGAACCACCATGCCTCGCCCATTTAAGCCGTTTTTAAGTGCACAGTTCAGTGGCTTTAAGAACATTCACATTGTTGTGCAACCATGCAATTGATGTTTAATATCAGCTTTGTTGAGGTATAATTGACATGTGCAGCTCAATGAGGTCTGATAAATGCATGTAGCCATGCGATCACTACAACAATAAAGACACAGAGCGTTTCCAGCACCCTCAAAGTTTCTGTGTGCCTCTTTACAGCTCATCCCCAGCAGTCTCCTTCCCAGCCCTCAGCATCCACGGATCTGCTTTCTTGCACCATCATTTTGCCTTTGCTAGAATTTCAGGTAAAGAATCCCACCACAGGTATCTTTTATGTCTGTCTCAATTTACTTAGTGTAAAGCTGTTGAGAGTTACCCACATTCCTGTGTGCATCAGTAACTTGTTCTTTTTCATTAGTGAATATATTCCACTGTATGGATGTGTACCACACTTTATTACCTTCATCAGCTGAAGGCCACGTGGGCTGCTGTCAGTTTGTGGGGGGCAGAAGGAAGCATTGGGGTGATCAGACCCAACACCAGGTCATGGGGGCAATGAAGTCCGGCAGAGTCAGGGGAATGAGAAAAAGACAATTTGAGAGAGAAAGTGGGACCAGGGGCCATCATGAGTGTGGAGGCTGCAAAGGCCCTGAGCTCTGGGAGCCCATGCTATTTATTGGTGCTCAAAGAAACAGATGGTGAGGATGTGGAGGTTGAAACAGTGTATCAAGCGAATGATAAACATACAGCTGCTTGAGATAATGGGAGTGTCAGAAGCAAGGAGCCAGCAAGTCTAGCAGACATGCAAGCCCTGCCTCAGCTTCTCTCTCAATACTCAGTTTTTCTCCCAACATGGCATCCCTTCTCTTTTTTGTACAAAGGGCCACAGCTACCATTACTAGTATAAGGTGGCCTCTTTTTAAAATTAATTGAGCAAGGCAATTGCAGGCTGTGCAGCCCTTAATTGCCAGTTGGTGATCCAGCTTCATTTTTCTTAGCCCTTATTCAAAATGGAGTTGCTCTTGTTTGAATGCTTCCTACCTATCTCCCCTTTCCCTTTTACAAGAGGACCCTTAATCCTAGGGGATGCAGAAAGATGAAGGTCCATCTTCTGTAACTTCTTCATGCTGAATGGGGCAATGATACTCCCGCCTACCTATTAGGGTATCTTGTATTCAGGGTAGAGAGGAGTTCAGTCAGAAAGCACTGATCTGTTAAGTATTGATAGGTGAAACCCTGGCACTCCAGCAGTTTCTCAGCATGGCTCAAACTGGGGGAACCAGGTCTATGGTTGGGATCCATCCGTCCTTTCAGTCTCCTATTTCATGGTCATACACATCTTGAAGGCACCTATACGGTTTGTTCATCTCCTGCAGAAACACAAGCATACACTCATCCCCACATTAGTAAATCTACTAAAACAGAAGCAAAAGCTTTTGTGGCTGTGGCCAGGAGGCATGCCATTGCCGAAGCATTTGTAACTCAGCTTCTGTCTCTTTGGTTAATTACCACGGGGTAAAACTTACCATTTATAATGAGAAGCAGGCCCCTTCCAAGAAAAGGCACAGAGAAAGCAAATCAAGGCTTAAAAGCAATCCTTAAACCTTCAATTTGCACTGTACAGGTGGATCCACTAGATGTATGTGGCTCATGATAGATCTTCAGATGTTTGGTGGGCACCCACACAGGCAAATCCTCTTCCCCGTAAAATTATCTTTCCTTTTTCCCAGGTCTATGTATGTGCATCCCTCTACCATGTATCTTGTCCAGCCTTTTTATTTTCCTTTTGCCCTGTCAGGTGTTGTTTAGCTGCAGTCATGGGTTGATCTTTTCATAAATAAAAAAAATTTAATGTTAATAAAGCTAAATGCAATTGCATATGTGCTGTCTTACATTCCTGGTTCCCTCCCTTTTGCTTTTATATTTGAGTTATTTATTTATTTATTTTTTGAGACGGAGTCTTGCTCTGTCGCCCAGGCTGGAGTGCAGTGCCTGGATCTCAGCTCACTGTAAGCTCTGCCTCCGGGGTTCACGCCATTCTCCTGCCTCAGCCTCCCGAATAGCTGGGACTACAGGTGCCTGCCACCTCGCCCGGCTAGCTTTTTGTATTTTTTAGTAGAGATGGGGTTTCACCGTGTTAGCCAGGATGGTCTTGATCTTCTGACCTCGTGATCCGCCCGTCTCGGCCTCCCAAAGTGCTGGGATTACAGGTGTGAGCCACTGCGCCTGGCTATATTTGAGTTTTTAAAGTACAATTAGCTCTTTCCAGTACTGCTTGTTCTTGTGAGTTATATAGAATACCCGTAGTATGGGTTATATTCCATTGTTGAAAAAATGTAGCCATGGCTTTACTACAGTATCCTGGGCCATTATCAGTTTTGATTTTTTCTGAGAGTCCCATAACTGTGTTTGACATGTGGCCCAGATAAAAGGTGAATAGGTATCTACTGAAACATGAACAAATGGCAATTTTCCAAAAGAAGGAATATGTGTTACATCCATCTGCCAGATGGAATCTGGAGATAAACCTGTAGGGTTAACGCCTGTTCCTTGATGTGGCAGATGCAGGACTTGGCAGGCAGAACAGTGTTGTGCAATTTCTTTAGCTTGTTTCCATGATGGATCATATCTTTTTCTAAGGCCTGCAGCATTAAGATGGGTTAAAGAATGAAATGTTTGTGCATTAGCAAAGTCTGCAGACACCAATGCATCCGCCCTTTGATTAAGTTTAGTTAAAGGACCGGGGAGGTCAGTATGTGCTCTCATATGAGTGATATAGAAAGGGGAATGCCTTTGTTGTACTGCTTGCTGTAAAGAATAAAATAAAAGATTAAGTTGTTCATAAGTCACATTTTAAACTAAGGCACATTCAATATTTTGCAAGCCTTGCACTACATAGGCTGAATCAGAAACAATGTTTACTGGCTGTTTAAAAGTTTTTAACACTGTTATCATAATCATAAATTCAGTCCTTTGAGCAGAAGCAAAGTCAGTTTGAAAAACTTGCTGTTGAGGTCCTGCAAAGGAGGCTTTTCCATTACTAGATCCATCAGTAGAAACAGTAATGGCCCCTTCGATAGGGGCTTTTTTAGTAATAGAAGGCAATATCCAGGATGTTAATTTTAGAAACAGGAAGATTTTAGACTTAGGATAATGATTATCAAGAATGCCAACAAAACCGGCCAAATTAACCTGCCATTCTTGGGAGTTAATATAGGCTTGTTGAATTTGTTGTTTAGTTAATGGAACTATAATCTGATTTGGATCATATCCCATTAGCTTTGTTGTGCGCAGCCTCACTCATCCTACTAGCACGGCAATTTGATCTAAGTACAGAGTGAGCATTTTGGTTGTATTGTGAGGTAGAAAAAGCTACTCACCAGATCATCCTGTTGAACTATAACTCCTGTAGGTGAATGCTTAGTAGGAAAAACTAAAAACTGTAATGGTTGTATCGGACTAATCCATTCTACTTGTGCTTGCTGAATTTTTTCCTCAATTAATTGAAGTTCCTCCAATGCTGCTTTGGACAGGGAGTGTTTACTGTTAAGGTTAGAATCACCTTGTAAAGTAGAAAAGAGGTGAGACATAGCATAGGTAGGTGCCTAAAGTTGGATGAATCCAATTAATGTCTCCAAATCATTTTTTGGAAACCATTTAAGGTTTCTAAATTATCTCTTTGGGTTTGAACCATTTAAGGAGACTTAATAGCACTTTGCTCTACCTTCATTCCTAGATATTGAAAGGGAATAGAAGTTTGGATTTTATCAGGGGCTATAATTAACTCTGCTGCATTTACAGCCTTTTCTAACTGTTTGTAGCACAACATCAATTCTTCCCTAGTTTCAGCTGTACACAGAATATCATCCATGTAATGGATAACATAACATTTTTTGAACTGTTCTCTAACTGGCTTAACAGCTTTCCTGACATAAGTTTGACAAATAGTCAGGCTATTTAGCATGCCTTGTGGTAGTACTTTCCAATAGTATCTGTCCACTGGTTCTTTTTTTTTTTTTTTTTTTTTTTTTTTTTTTTTTTTTTGAGACGGAGTCTCACTCTGTCGCCCAGGCTGGAGTGCAGTGGCCGGATCTCAGCTCACTGCAAGCTCCGCCTCCTGGGTTTACACCATTCTCCTGCCTCAGCCTCCTGAGTAGCTGGGACTACAGGCGCCCACCACCTCGTCTGGCTAGTTTTTTGTATTTTTTAGTAGAGACGGGTTTCACCATGTCACTGGTTCTTTATTATTTATGGTGGGAACAGTAAAAGCAAATTTTTCATAATCTTGGGCAGCTAAAGGAATGGTAAAAAAGCAATCCTTTAGATCTATCACTGTGAGAGGTCAGTATTTTGGAATCATTGTTGGGGAGGGCAGCCCTGGTTATAGTATGCCCATAGGTTGAATCACAGCATTAACAACCCTTAAATCTGTTAACATTATCAATTTCCCTGATTTTTTCTTAATGACAAATACAGGAGAATTCCAAGGGGAGAAAGTAGGCTCTATATGTCCCTTTTGCAATTGTTCCTGCACCAATTCTTTTAAAGCCTCAAATTTTTCCTGTTTCAGTGGCCATTGCTCCACCCAAACCAGTTTGGCAGTTAGCCTAACAAGAGGAATGGGAGCCAGAGGCTCAACAATGGCCACTGCTAAAAATGATACCCCAATATAGTCTGATCTGTTTGCCCTTTTAATTCTAAAGGTTCTGATTGGCCATTCTATCTTTTCCTAGTCCTTTTCCTTCTACTATTATTACTATATTGATCTGTAGGAATAGATATTTCAGCATCCTATTGTTGCAATAAGTCTCTACCCCATAAATTGACAGAAATAGGTGTAATGATAGGTTGGATTGTCCCTTCCTGACCATCCAGCCCTTGACATGGTAAAATCAAAGAACTCTGAAAAACTTCCGAGGAAGCTCCTACTCCAACACCACCAATGGATGCCTTTTGCTTAGGGCAGTGCCAGAGCCATTGATTTATAGCAATAATAGAGACATCAGCTCCAGTATCTACTAGTCCTTCAAAATCTTTTCCCTGAATAGTTACTGTGCAAATAGATCTTTTTCAGACACTTGATTAACCCAATACACAGCCTTTCCTGCTGGATTAGTATTACTAAAGCCTCCTGTTCTTTTCACTGTGCTGCTTCCTAGTTTTATGTAAGGTAACAGCAACAACTGAGCAATTCTTTCTCCTGGGGAGGCAGACCATGGAGTTGAGGAATGAATAACTAATTGAATTTCTGTGGTATAATCAGAGTCAATTATTCCTGTATGTACACCTTTTAAATTTAGAGTAGATCTTCCAGGTAATAGACTGACTGTTCCTGAGGGTAAGTTCCCCTAACTCCCATGGGGACCTTCTTTGGTGGCTCCCCAGGAGGTAAGGACACAGGAATTGTGCTGTAGAGGTCTATGGCAGCACTGCCTGCTGAGGCAGGGGACAATTGTACATTTGTAAGGGCACTGGCTGTGCCAGGTATGCCTCGGTCTTGAACCCCTCTTCCCATTTCCCGAAAGAGGTTGTCCATCTTTGCTAAATTTAGAATGACACTGACTTGCCCAGGGATTGCCTTTCTTACACTGGGGACATACACTGGGACTTTTCTGTTGATTGATGGTAGTAGTTTTTGCCTTTTGATTTCCTTTTTTACATTCCTTTCTTGTGTGTCCAAATTTCCCACAATTAAAGCAAGAGCCTGAGAAATGGGGCATATTCTTTCCTACTCTTAATCCAACCTTAGACTGAGATGAAACAGTAGCCTTATGTAAGTTACCTCCAATGCCATTGCAAGCCTTAATATATTCAGCTAAATGAGCCTTCTCTCTCAGGGGTCTAATAGCAGGTTGACACTCCGCATTAGCATTATCTTATGCAAGAAGCTGTATTATAACATCGTGAGCTATTTTATCAGTTAAGGCTTTATACACAGCCCTTGGAGCTGAGCAATAAAATCAATATATGGTTCTTTAGGTCCTTGTTGGACAGAACTGAAAGAAGCATATTTTTCCTCTGTAACATTTATCCTTTCCCATGCCTGTAAGTACACAGAGCACAGCTGAACAATGGCAACATCCTCCATTACTGCTTGATTTTCTAACTGACCCCAGTTAGGGCCGATTCCCATTAGCTGTTCAAAGGAAACAGGCACAGGTGGCTGCACTTGTGTGTTTTCCCTTGCCTGCATTTGAGCTTCATCAGCCCACCAGGTTTTTAACTGCAGGTACTGAGATGGAGTGAGAACAGATTTTTATCAAAGTATCCCAATCATATGGTATTAATCTATTATCAAGAGCCATATTTTAAAATAAAGTTTACACAAAAGGAGAGTTTGGTCCATGTTGACTAATGGCTTGCTTAAATTCCTTTAGTAACTTAAAAAGAAAAGTGGCCCAATTAGCTATAGTCTGTCCTCCCTGCTGATTATAGTAACGGGAAATTGCCATGCTTCAAGGTCTCCCTCAGCTCTAGCTTTTTAAATCAAATTTTGTATAGAACCACCAATTGCTCCAGGATTTAATGTTGCAACTACAGGAGCAGTAAGTTTTTCAGATAATTTATTTTCTCACCCATTAAGAGGAGAGCGAGGAGGTGGCCATTCACTTTAATTCAGGAGCTGGAGCCAACAGGCCAGTAAAACATACCTTTTTTAGTTTTCCCTTCTTTTCATTAATCTCCTCCAGTAGCTGTTCCTCACACTCAGAATCTGAAGTTAGTTTTTAACACTCATCCTCTTCCTCATCTGAATCTGCCGCATCAAACCAATTCTCTCCCATTCATCCAGCTCCATAGTCCCTTGTTCTGGAAACCATGGGCAAAACTTCTTTACTGTACTAAAGAGTGATAACAAATTCTGAGTACTAACTTTCACTCCCCCTCTTCGTAATAAATGCCTTAAGAAATTCAAATAAGCAGAATGTCTGCTTTCACTTTGTCCCATTGTTACCCTCCATCTTCTGAGCACTTAGCTTTCCTGCTGAGCTTCTTTTAGACGTCCTCGGGTGTCCTTTGACAATGCTTCCTTTGCTTTCACACGCTCTAGTGTTCCTTTACCGGGGTCTTTGTTGCCCCACGTTGAGCAGCCAGGTATGTTGGGGCAATGAGACCCAACACCAGGTCTTGGGGGTGATGAAGTCTGGCAGACAAAGGAATGAGAAAAAGACAGTTTGAAAGAGAAAGTGGGACCATCACCAGTGTGGAGGCTGCAAAGGCCCTGAGTTCTGGGAGCCCACGCTATTTATGGGTGCTCAAACAAAGAAACAGGTGGTGAGAATGTGGAGGTTGAAAGGAAACAGTGTATCAAGTGAATGATAAACATATGGCTGCTTGAGATAATGGGAGTGCTAGAAGCAAGGAGCCAGCAAGTCTAGCAGACATGCAAGCCCTGCCTCAGCTTCTCTCCCAACACTCAGGTTTTCTCCCAACAGGAAGCTGCTAGAACATTCTTGTACACATTGTTTTGTAGAAATCTGCTTTCATTTGTCTTGGATAAACACCTAGGGGAAGGATCGCTAGGTCCTATGTTTGACTTTATAAGGAACTGTTAAAGTGCTTTCCACAGTAGCTGTGCCATTTTGTGTGTCTGCCAGCAGCACGTGACAGTTCTGCCTGCTCGGCAGCTTTGCCAGAAATCTTTTGATTTCACGTCTTCTAGTGGGGATGCAGTTATTATATCGTCGTGGTTTCAATTTGCATTTCCCTAATGAAGAATGATGTTCTACGTCTTTTCATGAACTTTTTTTTTGCCATTTTGTCTATCTTCTCTGGTCAAGTGTCTGGTCAAACATTTTACCATTAAAAAAGTTTAACTGGGGCCAGACGCAGTGGCTCACACCTGTAATCCCAGCACTTTGGGAGGCCGAGGCGGGCGGATCACCTGAGATCAGGAGTTCGAGACCAGCCTGACCAACATGGAGAAACCCCGTCTCTACTAAAAATACAAAATTAGCCGGGTGTGGTGGCACATGCCTGTAATCCCAGCTACTCCGGAGGCTGAGGCAGGAGAATCACTTGAACCTGGGAGGCAGAGGTTGCAGTGAGCCAAGATCTCATCATTGCACTCTAGCCTGGGCAACAAGAGCAAAACTCCATCTCAAAAAACAAACAAAAAAAAAAAAAAAAAGAAAAAAGTTTAATTGGGCTGGGTGCAGTGGCTCACAGCTGTAATCTGAACACTTTGGGAGGCCTAGACAGGTGGATCACTCACTTTAGGTCAGGAGATCAAGACCAGCCTGGCCAACATAGTGAAACCCTGTCTCCACTAAAAATACAAAAATTAGCCAGTCGTGGTGGCACGTGCTTGTAGTCCCAGCTACTTGGGAGGCTGAGGCAGGAGAATCACTTGAACCCAGGAGGTGGAGGCTGCAGTGAGCCAAGATTGCACCACTCTACTCAAGCCTGGGCGACACAGCAAAACTGAATCTTAAAAAAAAAGTTAAATTGTTTTCTTATTGATTTATAAGATATAAGCCAGCTGTGGTTGTGTGTGCCTGTTGTCCTAGCTACTTGGGAGACCAAGGCAGGAGGATTGCTTGAAACTTGAGCTCAGGAGTGTAAGGTCATCCTGGACAACATAGTGAGACCCTTTGTATAAAAGATAAACAAAAAAATTAAAAATGCATGCATATCTCACTGTGCCAGACTGAATGATGGTCCCCCAGAGATGTTCACATCCTAATCTCCAGAACCTGTGAATTTCTGACCTTACTTGGCAAAAGGGACTTTGCAAATGTGATTCAACTAAGGATCTTGAGAGGGCAGATTATCCTGCATTACCTTGTGGCTCTGGTAATGTAATCTACAGGAGTCCTCAAAAGAGGGAACCTGGAGGGCCAGAATCAAAGATAGAGATGTGGCCACAGAAGCAGAAGTCCATGTGCTATTGGACCATGAGCCAAGGAACCCATGCTGCCTCTAGGAGCTGGGAAAGGCAAGGGAGCAATGTCTCCCAGGAGCACCAGAATGAGCTAGCCTTGCTGACACTGTGACTTCAGCCAGACTGAGGCTGACTGTGGACGTTGGGCCTCTGTAACTGTAAGTTGGTTAACTTTATGTTCGTTTGTGGGAATATGCAGGCACTCTTTGTTCAGTGGAGGACTTGAAGCTGTCTCTTCTGACTCTAAGTCTGTGCTGCTTCTGTTCCTACCATTGTTCGGGGTGGAAAGGAGCAGGGTAATTCAGGTGGTGGGGACAGTGTGAGGAAGTCCGCAGGTAAACATGAGCGCTGTGGCCCAGGGAGCAGGCGAGTCTCAGTTACAGCAGAATGTGCTGGGAGAGCGGGAGGTAAGGCCCACTGGGTGGATCCACTAGGCTTTGGAGGCAGAGTTTGGGCTGGAGATGGTGAGAAACCATGTAGCAGTTGGAGCACTTCGAGGTTTGTCAGAAGGGTCAGGGCCGCTGGCCCGGGCAGGAGCAGGTGCTGGGGAGACAGCGTTCGCCGGCTCCCTCACTGGGCTCTGATGGGAGGCATGCCTTGTAGGCTGTTCATTATTATTGAACAGTGCTGCCCAGCTCCATGGACCAAGCTGCTTTTGTGAACGAGGGGTGGGGAATCCAGGCCAAGACCATCTCATCTCTCAGGGACCCTCTGGCTCATTGGACAGCTCCATCTCTCAATATTCTCCAAACTGTTGCTGGCCTCGCTGAGGACATTCTGAGCTGGTGCTATCATCCTGGGCTGCACTTCACTCCAGTCCACCCTCACCTTACTTTATTATCCCGCACCCTGAAAAGGCATTGCTGAAGGGGGCCTTGTGCATTGGAAGCCAAATACGCCTCTGTCTGGGAGCTGCAATGTATGCAGTGGTCATCTTTGCTGCTTCTGCCCCAGTGTCACACTCTCAAGAGTGAGAACACGGGCAGGATTGTCAATGGCGTCACTCCCCTGTCTTGCCACTGGGATCTCCGACTGATGCTGGTCCTAGGATTCAGGTTGCCTCAAGACTATGGGACAATGAATTTTCCATTTTGTTTTCTACTTCTTCCCAGCCTAGGGCAGTTCAAAGCCAGCTTCTTTCAGGAAGCCTGACCTGATAGCACCACCTAACTAAAAACACTGATTTTCTGTGCTGCTCATTTTCAGTGGTAAGTGTTTGTGAATTCAGCTTTTCATTGCACACGGTCTCATGTGACTCTTTAGTGGTCCTGGAGAAGCAAGTGTGAGATGGATGCCTCGTCTGGTGAGGTTACAGACTTCCTGAGGACTGAACAGTTCCTTTGTGCCATGTCCCGCTAAATAGACGATAAACCACTAGAGGACAGGTACTGTTTGACATGAAAACAAAGTTTACGGTGCCAATCATTTTTCAGTAAACTTGCCAGGGAAATAAGGAGTGGAGAGGCCATTTGTTAATTGAAAAGGCATTTCCTGTCTAGTGGGGTAGATTCCTAAATTTAGGGCTAAACGTGCCGTGCAGGTCTAATTTTCTGCATCGTGCAAACACAGTCCCTTTTCCTTCTTTTGTGTACGCTCTTTGCATTTGTTCCACAGACACCTGATGTTTATAGAATGCCCTGTGCATTAGAGATGGATGATTCAATGGTGAATGACAGGTGATTTTTCTCTGCAGGTGGCTATCTTAGCCACTCCAAGGCTTTAACCATCTTTGTGAACATCAGTCACAATTCTCCAGCCAGTCTCAATCTCCTTCCCCAAATCCATTTCCTATTTTAGAGGTTAGGCAACCTTTGCAAATGTTAAGATGCAGGTGGTTAGACCTGCAACCCCAAGAGGAGCTGAGGTAATGCTTCTCTTTGCCAGGAGGGGTGCATGACATTGCCTGACATGTTGAAGCAGTGGGCACCATGGTGGGGGGGTGGTCAGGGGATGCTAACAGGCACAGCTGGCCCTCCTCACCTGTGGGTTCTGCATCAGTGGGTTCTGGATTCAACTGGGGATTCAACCACCTGGGGTACAAATATTCGAAAAATATGTGGCTTTACTGAACATGTACAAAATTTTCTTCTTGTCATTATTCTGTAAACAACTATTGACATAGCATTTACATTGAATTAGGTATCAGAAGTAATCTAGAGCTGATTGAAACTGGATGCAGGGTGTGCACAGGTTGTCTGCAAATGCTGCGCTGTTCTCTATCAGGAGCTAGAGCACCTGCAATGTTGGTATCTTCAAGAGAAGGTCCTGGAACCAATCCCCTATGGATACCGAGGAATGACGGTATTTGGGTTTTGATAGAAAACTGAGAAACCCAGAACATCAGAGATAACCTCCTAGCAGTAGGAAGCCGAGTTAAAATCAGGAGAAGCCAGTGGCTAAATTCAGAGTCATTTTACACAAAAGAGCAAAACACTTTTTTTTTTTTTTTTTTTTTGAGGCGGAGTCTCGCTCTGTCGCCCGGACTGGAGTGCAGTGGCCAGATCTCAGCTCACTGCAAGCTCCGCCTCCCGGGTTTACGCCATTCTCCTGCCTCAGCCTCCTGAGTAGCTGGGACTACAGGCGCCCGCCACCTCGCCCGGCTAGTTTTTGTATTTTTAGTAGAGACGGGGTTTCACCGTGTTAGCCAGGATGGTCTCGATCTCCTGACCTCGTGATCCGCCCGTCTCGGCCTCCCAAAGTGCTGGGATTACAGGCTTGAGCCACCGCGCCCGGCCAAAACACGTTTTACAACAATGGAGGAAAAACTCAGTGATCATCCACTTAAGTGAATAAAAGTTACAGTGATAGTTACAACAACATGGCAATAGGGTATATTGAGAAGGAAGATGTCTTTCAAGGGTTTACGGTTTGGTGGGGGGAGCCAGAGCCTCTCTGAGGATGCACCCTCATCCTTTGGAAGCACTGACCTGGCCCCTGGGCCCATAGACATGGGAATAGTGTGTGAGCCGGCAGAGTCTCAGCAAACCCTCAATTCAGTTTGTCTCCTTGGACAGCATCTATCTCCCTAGTCCTCCATCAGCTCCTTTTCCAGTTTTCCCCAACCTGCACTTGTTTTTGCAAGGCAGGGAGGGAGTTGTCTGCGCTTAGGACAATTCCTCACATTGCCAGGAGAGGGCAGCAGATCACTCTCCCATCACAGTTGCTGCCTTGGCCCTGTCCGGGATTCCAGTCATTTTTCAAGGGTTATTGAGTGCTTATGGAATAGGAGACCATTCCAGCCTCAGTTTAGGCCAGGCACTGGGAATGCAAAGCCGACTGAGATATGGGGTCTGGCTCTGCAGGAGCCCGTGGTCTAAGAAGGCGAGGCAGCCATGGAAACAGAAACAGGTCCAAAGAGTGGGGTGAGGCACTGGGGCAGAAGGCTCTTCAGGGGACTATGGGATCCCCATGAGGTGGCGAGAGGAGGGGCATCAGAAAACACCCAGCAGGAAGAGGTGCTAGGGCTGAGTCTTGGAAGCAGGTAAGTTTTCCCAGTTCCTAGGCCAGGCAAGGCACCCCAGGCAGGGGGAGCTGGGCTGAGCGCGACACCACAGGGCAGACTCAGGCTCAAACATAGGGTGCTGGGGCAGAAGGAGCATCTCAGGGAGGGGAGGATCACGGAGGGCTGTCCTCCCTGGCCATGCTAAGGAATCTGTGCCAGGACCCAAAGGGAACCGGGAAGCCACTGAAAGGTTTCATCAGGAGAACGACCAAAGCAGACCTGCACTTTTAAATGACAACTTCCTGTTCTGCCTGTGGAGGATGGACATGGCAGGACGGAGAAGGGCAGGCCTGAAGGCCGCTGGCCAGGTCAGCTTGGCTTGAACTAGGTAGGAGAGCGATGGTGGTGGTCTGAACTAAGGCAGGAGCAGTGGGAGTGGAAAAGGGGGTGGACGTGAGGTTGAAATGACAGGTTCTGGTCTTTGGCTGAATGGGGCCAGATGAGGGCAGAGGTCTTTCAGCTTTTTGGCTTTAGTGGCTGGAGTGAGTGCTGGTGGCAGCTGATGAGACGAACACAGGGGAGGAAGACAGATCTCTGGAGAAAGATTATGAGTCATTGACAAATATGGGGCATCTCACAGTCCCCCATTTCATTCCCACTACACTCCCTAATCTAGATCCTTGCTGTTTTTCACCAGTTCTGAAATAGTGGCTTCTTGTTGGGTCTCACAAGGTCCAGTCTCTCTGTTGGAGGTGCCTGGGAATTCTTTATTTCAATACGTGCTGATGAACAACCTGTCAGGGGCAGCCACTGTGATGAATTTCTTCTCCCACAGAGCTTATGGCCTAGTGCAGAGGGAAGGTAGTGAAGGAAGAGACAGATGGTGAAGCTGATGTTGAAGTCCAGCGTGCAGCACGGTCTCATAAGTGAAGAACAGGCTGCACGGAGAACATTCCAGGCAGGTCCTGTGCTCTGGACTTCAGAGTGCCAAGGAGGTTTCCTAAAGGAATGCCATCTGGGCTCAACTGGATGGGCAGGGGCTCCCCAGTGAGGGGGTGGGGTGGCAGTGGGCCAGGGCTGGGGAGAAGGGGCTCCTGTGGGGCTGGAAGGGGTGGGTGCAGTGCCTGACCCTGTGGCACAGGACATGAGAAGCAGGCAGCCTCCACTTGAGAGGATACCGGGGTTGGTCAGCAAGGATAACAGTGGCAGGGACTGATAGGGTTAGCTTGCACGAAGCTGAGTGGGGAATGAGTTGTGTCAGGCCTCCTGTGGGTGGACGGATCCTCAGGCCTGGAGGGGTGTCCTTCTGAAGGAGCCTTCCTAGTTTCTGACAGATTTGGGAATCTGTCAGGTTCCCTCTCTCTAGGAAGAGGCTACAAACTCTAGGCTAGGCATGGGCAAACTGCAGCCAAGTTTTGTTTTACCAGAACACGGCCATGCTCCTTCACGTATGTGTTATCTATTGTTTTAGTGAGTTGAGTAGTTGCAAGAGACTACATGGTCTGCAAAGCCTCAAACATTTCCTAACTGGCTCTTCATGGAAAAGGTTTGCTAAGCCCTGCTCTAAACTGGCAGGCAGCTTTCTTGAATATAGTTCAGGCCTGGTCTGCATGTGCTAAGACAGTGAGCCCATATCCTAAAGCTGGATCTCCCAAAATGCATGTCCATCTCAGGTCTTACGAATCTGTGAGACACTGAGCATATGAATACGCATATGGTCATGTGTCATTTGTGCACATGGTCATGTGTGAACATGCATGATTGTGCATTAGCATGCACACGTGTAAACATGCACACGATCATGTGTGAACATGCACATGGTTGTGTGAACATGTGTATGACTGTGTGTGAACATGCATGTGAACATGCACGTGGTTGTGTGTGAATGTGCACGTGGTCATGTGATGTGAGCTTAAAGGTGCAGTGCCAGGTGGGGATAGGCCTTCCATGAGTGGTCCCTGGGCTTGGCCACTTGCTGCAAGAGGCCTCTTCTTGAATCTTGTCCTAAGCTTGTTAGCCTTGCTTGGCACCATGGAGTGACTCTCTTGCTACTGAATGGGATTCAGATGCCTGAACCTGACTTTCTCCACACAGGACCCTAGGAGATCATTCCAGCCTCAGTTTCCACCTCTCTCCAGATGCCTACTTGCTTCAGCCAAACCTACTTCCCACTCTGCACACATTACTTTCTCCACCTTGCTGGCCTAATCTTTTGGGGCCCACCTCTCACATTTAGCTCCCTGTTCTTGGTTATTTGGGCCTTTGTCTTGTGTGCTCTGTCAGGTTCTAGGCTTTGTAAGGGTGAATTCCATGTCTCCACTCATTTGTATGTGCCTAGTAGGGCTGGCTCTTGGGAGAGCCTTCATGGTGACTGAGGCCATGGATCCTTTGCACTGTTCCTTGAATTCACTTGACACTTACATACTCATCCTGAAACGATGCTTTGAAAGTGATGCTTCCAGTCAATATGGGTTCACTGTATTACAGATCCCTAGCACCCAATACCTGGCACATAAGAAATGAATGAAAAATAGTGAATGAACTCAAGTATGCCTACAAGGTGAGAGGAAAGTGATCCTACTTACTGCGTGTGCTAGGAAGGCATTTTGGACTGTTGGCTTGGCTGTTGCATAGTAGGCCTGGGGCTCTGAAGGCTGGCATTTGCTCATTCTAAACCTCAAATTTCAATAAATTACCACCAAGTGGACAAAGTTCCATTAGCCAGAGCTCTTGGTGTGAATGAATAACATACCTTTTTTGGATGTGATTAACGGACAGGGTGTATACAAAACTAAAAACAATGTGTGCTGATTACCTGTAAGCCATGGTGATAAAACCCTCTGTATACGTGATCTTACTCAATGCTCGCTACAAACCCATGAAGTGGATTTTCAGACAAACTTTCTATTCTGGAGCATTTTAAACAAGAGGCTAGCGTAGTGAGCTTTCACCTACTCCTCAGCAGATTCAGATATTTGTTATCTCGTGACCAATCTTGTTTCATGTACACTCCTGCATGTTTCTCCTCTTCCTCTCTTATTATTTTATAGCAAATCCCACACATCATATAATTTCCTCCCTGAATGTATTGGTATATGTCTGTAAAAGATAAAGATTCTCGTTTTGTTCTTTCAAGACAAGGTCTTTGTTGCCCAGGATCTGTCGCCCCGGCTGGAGTTCAGTGGCATGATTATGGCTCACTGTGGCCTTGACCTCCTGCCTCAGCTTCCTAAGTAGCTGGGACTACAGACCCATGCCCCCATGACCAGCTAATTTTTAATTTTTATTTTAGTAGACACAGGGTCTTGCTATGTTGCTCGTGCTGGTCTAGAATTCCCAGCTTCAAACAATCTTCCTGCCTCGGCCTCCCAAAGTACTGAGATTATAGGTATAAACCACTGTGCCCGGTGACAAGAACTCTTTTAAAAACATAATCCCAATGCTATCATCAACCAACCACCCCACACCATTGCTCTTTAATATTGTCAACTCTCTTGTTAGCTCCAAATTTCCAGTAATTTCATATATTTTTTGTTTGTTTGAATGAGGATCCAAATAAAGTCTCTCTTTTGGATTGTTTCATTCATATCTTAGCTTTTTTTTTTTGATCCTGAAAGCTTCCCCATTTGATCTCTTTTTTGTCCCTTGCAGTTTAGTTATTGAATAAATTAGGCTGTTTCCCCATAGTTTGGATTTTGCTAACTGTATTCTCATTATGCTGTTTCTCATAGTTTGAATTTTGCTAATTGTATCCTTGTGATGTTAACTTGTTCTTCACTTTGTTCTAGTTTTTATAAATTAGTAGTTTGATCTGAAAGCTTGATCAGATTCAGGTTGGATTTGGGGGATCAAGGCAAAAAGACTGTTCTAGGTTCTTCCAGCAGGAGGTGTGTACTGTCTGGCCATCTTTTTTTTTTTTTTTGGTGATGTTAACAGCCATTGGTCAATTATGGACTGAACAATGATGGTATTGTTATATCATTCCTTCTTCATTTAGGAGCTGCTATACTTCCAGAAAGAGATACTGCTACCCTGAGAAGGGCCTTGCATGAAGAAAAAAAAAGTAAACATAAAAAAGAGATGCTACTTCTTTTTTTTTTTTTTTTTTTTTTTACATTGCCAGTATATGTCATTTATTAAAAAATCTATTTTTTCTTTATAAGCAAATTGCCTATTTTTCATTTAACATCAAGTTTTTTCATTTTCTAATATTTTCAATTATGTCAAATAAAACAATATGTGAAAATACACACATTTTTACTTTTATCACTGAAGCTTACTTGCTAAGAACAATTCACCACAGCTTATATAGAGTTTACAATTCACATTGTATGCATACCTTCTCCACTTAGCTTTTCCTTTAAGAAGAATGTTAACCCAATCCTAATAAGGAAGCTGCTCTGTGCATTTACAGGGAAAAAAGGCATGAGTTTCCTTGGCAACTGGAGCCATGTGCAGTCTCTCAGAACAGCTCCTCCTACACTCAAGTTTCCTAGGTAGCAGGCTGCATATATTTTATAAAGACAATGGGATAATAGGACAGTTATTACCCTGTTCAATCTTGCATGTGAAAAGCTTCAATGGGAAAGATGCATTTGCTACAATAACTGGCAATTTGAGGGAAAATATTAATTGTATAATGAAGTTGCTTCCTCTTTCCAAATCAGGTTTAACAGTTTAATTCAAAGTCCACAGTATATTAGGTGTTTACCCTTTTTTTTTACAGGTGAAAATAATTACTTTCCCTTCTACTTCACCCTCATCACCCACTAACAAATTAGCAGCTAAAGTTAAAGGTGAGCTGCAGGTGAGCACTTCAAGGATAAATAGCAGTTAGTTCACAGTACTGCTCTGAAGCAGAAAAATTAATCCGTAATATTGCATGAATGGAAGAGACCTAACTTATCCGAAATTGACTGTAAAGTGTCACAAAATCTTAAAACATCTAAAGAAAACCTGTCTACAGATCTAGAAAATATTAGAAGATATTAGAAGCATGAATAGCCTAAAGGACATAGATAATTTTAGTAAATTAAAAAATTAAAAGACAAAATATTGATAAAATTGATTATATACAGTCAATACACAAAGCTATTTCTGGGCAGAGGGGTGGGAGAGAGAAGTTAAATGAATGAGATGCTACTTCTTATAAATTATTGTGTTACCCAGTTGTACAATTTATATAGAAAAGGCCCATTAGTGGCTTGCTTTGTTCTTTTTGTTTAACATTTTTCAAAATGATGGTCTGTTTAATTTATATCCTTCAATGGTGACCACATTTATTTATTTATTTATTTATTTAGACAAGGATGGTCTAGCTCTGTTGCCTGAGCTGGCATGCAGTGGGGCCATCATGCCACTACAGTCTCAAACTTCTGTGCTTAGGCAATCCTCCCATATCAGCCTCCTGAGTACCTGGGACCACAGACACGGGCCCTCATGCCTGAGTAATTTAAAAACTTTTTGTAGAGACAGGGTCATTGTCCAGGCTGGTCTTTAACTCCTGGGCTGAAGTGATTCTCCTGCCTCAGCCTCCTAAAGGCATGAGCCACTGTCCCCAGCCCACATTTATTTACTTATTTATTTTTTCTTTTTTTTGAGACAGAGTTGCACAGGCTGGAGTGCAATGGCGAGGTCTTGGTTTACTGCAACCTCCGCCTCCCAGGTTCAAGCGATTCTCCTGCCTCAGCTTCCTGAGTAGCAGGGATTTCAGGCATGCGCCCCTAAATCCTGCTAATTTTTTATTTTTAGTAGAGATGGGGTTTTACCAGGTTGGCCAGGCTGGTCGCAAACTCCTGACCTCAGGTGATCTACCTGCTTCGGGAGAGATGGGGTTTTACCAGGTTGGCCAGGCTGGTCGCAAACCCCTGACCTCAGGTGATCTACCTGCTTCGGCCTCCCAAAGTGCTGGGATTACAGGCATGAGACACTGTGGCTGGCCAACCCACTTTTATTTTTTATAAAGAAGCATTATGAATGCAGACATTCAAACATATTTGATGTATTTCAATCCCCTGCAATTATTATCCTTATTAATGTACAAAATGTCCTATGTTTGGTTAGAAGGAGTCCCTTCAGATTGGCTCTTCAGATGTGTTGAAATCATCCTAATAATCTTTGATAGATTCCTTGCTATCCAGAGTGACAATGTGTTCCAGGCTTATCTTATACATTTCTGGCCTAGACTTGGAATCAGCACTCTCTCCAGGAAGGCTTGTTTTCTTTTAGTGGACAATGGTATTTTGAGACAATCTTTGTGCTAGGGGTAAATATTATAATTTTAAAAGTTAAAAAAATTGCCGGGGGCGGTGGGTCATGTCTGTAATCCCAGCACTTTGGGAGGCTGAGGCGTGTGGATCATCTGAGGTCAGGAGTTCGAGACCAGCCCGGCCAACATGGTGAAACCCTGTCTGTACTAAAAATACAAAAAATTAGCTGGGCGTCATGGTGGGAGCCTGTAATCCCAGCTACTTGGGAGGCTGAGGCAGGAGAATCGCTTGAACCTGGGAGGCAGAGGTTGCAGTCAGCTGAGATCGTGCCATTGTACTCCAGCCTGGGCAACAAGAGCTAAACTTTGTCTCAAAAAGAAAAGGAAAAAAAAAAAACCTTAAGAAAATTAACAGCGGCCTGGCGCGGTGGCTCAAGCCTGTAATCCCAGCACTTTGGGAGGCCGAGACGGGCGGATCACGAGGTCAGAAGATCGAGACCATCCTGGCTAACCCGGTGAAACCCCGTCTCTACTAAAAAAATACAAAAAACTAGCCGGGCGATGTGGCGGACTCCTGTAGTCCCAGCTACTGGGGAGGCTGAGGCAGGAGAATGGCGGGAATCCGGGAGGCGGAGCTTGCAGTGAGCCGAGATCCGGCCACTGCACTCCAGCCTGGGCGACAGAGCAAGATTTCGTCTCAAAAAAAAACAAACAAAAAAAAAAAAAACAAAAAAAAAACTAGCTGGGCAAGGTGGCGGCCGCGCGCCCGTAGTCCCAGCCACTCGGGAGGCTGAGGCAGGAGAATGGCATGAACCCGGGAGGCGGGGCTTGCAATGAGCTGAGATCCGGCCACTGCACTCCAGCCTGGGCGACAGAGCGAGACTCCGTCTCAAAAAAAAAAAAAAAAAAAAAAAAAAGAAAATTAACAGCTTTATAGAGGTCTAATTTACATAGTAAAATTCACCCATTTTAAGTGTACCATTCAACAATTTGTGTGTGTGTGTGTGTGTGTGTGTGTGTGTGTGAGACAAGGTCTCACTCTGATACCAAGGCTGGAGTGTAACGATGCTATCATGGCTCACTGCAGCCTCAACCTTCTGGGATCAGGTGAGCCTCCTGCCTCAGCTTCTTGAGTAGCTGAGACTACAGGCTTGTGCCACCATACCTGTTTAATTTTTAAAAATTATTTGTAGAGATGGAGTCTCTCTGTGTTTCCCAGGCTTGTCTTGAACTCCTGGGCTTTCTTGCCTTGGCCTCCCAAAGTGCTGGGGTCACAGGTGTGAGCCACTGTGCCTGGTCCAATTCAATGATTTTTAGTATATTTAGTATATTTATGGAATTATGTAACCATCACCAAAATCTAGTTTTAGAACATTTCGTCATCCCAGAAAGAAACTTGTGCCCATCACAGGAAGGGGAACATCACACACCAGGGCCTGTTGTGGGGTGAGGGGAGGGGGGAGGGATAGCATTAGGAGATATACCTAATGTAAATGATGAGTTAATGGGTGCAGCACACCAACATGGCACATGTATACATACGTAACAAACCTGCACATTGTGCACATGCACCCTAGAACTTAAAGTAGAAAAAAAAAAAGAAACTTGTGCCCATCAGAGTCACTTTTCAGTCTTATTCCCAGCCTTCGACAACAAGTAATCTGCTCTCTGTCCCTATATCAGGCTGTTCTGGACATTTGATATAAACTGAATCATGCAATGTGTGTTCTTTTGCATCTGGCTTCTTTCATGAAGCATTGTGGTGTTGAGGTTGATCACTGTGGTAGCATGCCTCAGAACTTCCTTTTGATTGCTGAGGAGTATTCCTTTGTATTAAAATTCC
Source organism: Rhinopithecus roxellana (assembly GCF_007565055.1). Lineage (NCBI taxonomy): Eukaryota > Metazoa > Chordata > Mammalia > Primates > Cercopithecidae > Rhinopithecus > Rhinopithecus roxellana. The sequence goes on from NC_044561.1 coordinate 59,819,873, forward strand.
CCACATTTTAATCCCTTTGTCAGTAGATGGACATTTGGGTTGTCTCCACCTTTTGGTTTCTGTGAATGGTGTTGTGAATATTCACATACAAGTCTTTGTATCAAGATACATTTTTATTTTCCCTGGGTAGATACCTATAAGTAAAGTTGCTGGGTTTAAGGCAATTTTATTTTTAACATTTTAAGAAACTCTCATACTATCTTCCAAAAAAGTGGCTGCACCATTTGACATTCCCACTGGCAGTGCATGAGGGCTCCGATTTCTCCACCTCCTCTCCAGCACTTGTGTTATCCGTCTGATTGGTTATATTCATTCTAGTCGGTGTAAAGTGACATCTCATTGTGGATTGATTTGCATTTTCCTAGTGACTAACGATGTTAAACACTTTTAAATGTGCTTATTGGACATTAATATATCATCTTTGGAGAAATGTCTATTCATGTTCTTTTCCCATTTTTAAGTTGGATTGTCTTTTAATACTGAGTTGTAAGAGTTCTTCTGGATATATCACTTATTAGACATATGATTTATAAATATTTTCTCCCATTCTGTGGGCTGTCTTTCCCTTTCTTGATTGTATCTTTTGATGTGCCAAAGTTTTAAATTCAGCTGACGTTCAATTTGCCATTTTTCATTTTCTCACTTTCTCACTTTCCTCCTTTTCCAGGTCTCATTATGTAGCCCTGGCTCATCTCAAACTGTGCTTTTAACATCGTATCTAAGACATCAGTGCCTTACACAAGATCACAAGGATTTACTCCTATGTTTTTTTCTAACAGTTTTATAGTTTTAGTTTTTACATTTAGGTCTGCTATCCATTTTCAGTTAATTTTTGTGTATAGTGTTAAGCAGGGACCCAAATTAATTTATTTGCACATGAATATCCAATTGCCCCACCACCATTTGTTGAAAAGACTATTCATGGTTGGACATAGAGGATCATACCTGTAATCCCAGCACTTTGGGAGACCAAGGCAGGAGTATTGCTTGAGTCCAGGAGTTTAAGACAAGCTTGGGCAACATGGTGAGACACGCGTCTCTACAAAATGAAAAACAACAAAAAAAGAAAAGACTATTCCTTTCCAAATGAAGTTGCTTGACCCCTTTGTCAAATCAATTGACTTGTAATGTAATGGTTTCTTTCTGGGATTTCAATTATTTTTCAGTTAATCAATTACTTTTTTTTTGAGACAGGGTCTTATTGTGTCACCCAGTCTGGAGTGCAGTGGTGCGATCAGAGCTCACTGCAGCCTCAAACGCCTGAGCTCAATTCATCCTCCTGCCTCAGTCTCCTAAGTAGCTGGGACAACAAGTGTGTGCCACCAGGCCTAGCTAATTTTTTTTTTTTTTTTGAGACAAAGTCTCCCTCCGTCACCCAGGCTGGAATGCAGTGCTGTGATCTCAGCTCACTGCAACCTCCACCTCCCAGGTTCTAAGTGATTCTCCTGCCTTAGCCTCTGGAGTAGCTGGGGTTACAGGTGCACATCACCATGCCTGGCTAATTTTGCATTTCTAGTAGAGACAGGGTTTTACTATGTTGGCCACGCTGGTCTCGAACTCCTGACCTCAGGTGATCCACTCACCTCAGCCTCCCAAAGTGCTGGGATTACAGGTGTGAGCCGCCACACCCAGCCATAGTTTTAAATTTAATTTAATTTAATTTTCCTAGATACAGAGCCTTGTTATGTTGCCCAGGTTGGTGTCAAACTCCTGATTTCAAGGGATCCTCTCTCCTTGGCCCTTTAAAGTTTTGGGATTACAGGCATGAGACACCTTTAGTTTCTTTTTACAGATATGTTTTCTCTCTCTTCCCCAGGTTGGAGTGTAGTAGTCAATCATAGCTCACTGCATTCTCAAATTCCTAGGCTCAAGACATCCTCCCACCTCAGCTTCCTGACTAGGTGGGACTGCAGGTCTGTACCACCATGCCTGGCTAATCAAAAAAAAAAAATTTTTTTTTTTTTAAACCGGTCTCACTCTCTATGTTGCCCAAGCTGGTCTTGAATTCCTGACCTCAAGGGATTCCCCCCAACCTCAGCCTCCTAAAGTGCTGTAATTACAGGCATGAGCGCCCAGGCTGAGCTTTGTACTATATTCCAGTGACCTATACATCTGTCCTTAAGCCAGTACCATACTCTCTTGATTACTTTGTAGCAAGTTTTGAAATTAGGAAGATAAGTCCTCCAACCTTGTTCTTTTTTTCAGGATGGTTTTGCTTATTCTGTGTCCTTTGCATTTCCATATGAATTTTAGGATCCCCTTCCAATTTCCGCAGAAGAGGTAGCTGGGATTTTGATAGGAATGAGGTTGAACCTGTAGACTAATTTGAGGAGTACTGACAATAATATTTAGTCTTCTGATCCATGAAAATAGAATATCTTTCATTTATTTTGTTCTAATTTAGTTTCTTCCCACAGTGAGTATTTTATTCTTTGGGATGCTATTGTAAATGGAGTAATTTTCTGAATTTCATTTTTGGATTTTTCATTGCTACAGAAATACAATTGATTTTTGTATGCTGATTTTGTGAACTTGCTGAACTAGTTCTAGTTTTTTTTTTTGTTTTTTTGTTTTTAAACTGGATGCCTTAGGATTTTCTGTATACAACATCACGCATGTGGGAGTAAGACAGTTTATGTCTTCTTTTCTAATCTGGATCTTTTTACATATCAATCACCTAATCATCCTGGCCAGAACCAAAGCTGAATAGACCTGCTGAACATGGCCATCCTTGTCTTGTTCCCAGTCTTAGGGGAAACATTCAGTCTTGCACCATTAAATCTGTTAACTGCTAGGTTTTCACAGATGCTTTTCATCATATTGATGAAGTTCCTTCCTGTTTCTAGTTTGTTGAGATTTTTTTCCATGCATGGGTACATAATTTTACTCTCATTTACAGAAAAGGAAACCATCATTCAGGAGTCTGCCTCCAAAGATCAAGCCCTGGATCACTGTGCTATCTCTGCAGCACACTCTTCCATTTAATTTTCCCTCTGCCACTCCTCTGAATTCCCTCTTTCAGTTCACTTGGGATGTTGGTGTTCTCCAGGACACCAACTCTTTGCTCATGTGCTTCTCTCCTGAAGTGGGAGAATGGCTTCAGCTGTCACCTGCAAGCTGATGACTCCACACTCCCTATTTTCTTGCCCTCACTGAGCTCTGGTGTGGCCTCATGCTTCCAAGACTTTTCCACTTGGATATGTCAAGAAATCTCAAACATCCTGTCCTACAATGCCCTGTTACCCACCTCCACTCAAGAAGGCTCTTCTGACTCTATTTTCAATATTGGATGCTTCTGTCCATTTGTCCTGAAACCTGGCCATGATCCCACAGGTTTCCCTCTCTTTGGCTCCTCCTCTCACCTTTTCTAAATGGTGGCCAAGTTCTACCTATGTTCTTTCTTCACCTGCACTGGTACTGCCTTGCTCCTGCCTCCAGTCTCATTCTCCTCAAATTCACCCTCCAGGTTACCAACAGAGTGATTTATCTGAATTACAGATCCTCTGATACTTAGCCCTTCACCAGTTCCCTATTCCCACAGCACAGGAACCAAGGCCTTTTCTCATCTGTTCCATTTCATGCACTAGGAACTTCCACCAAAGACTGAAGTCACTAAATGCAGTTTCTCATGTCAGTTTTAAGAGCTGTATGCTACTTTCATCATTTGGAGACATTAGAAATTATGTTACTAGTTATAATTTACTGTCTTTTGCATGTCATGTTGCCTCATGTCTCAGTGCTTCTTGTTTACTCTATTGTCCTTTTTTAATATATTAAACTTATTTAAATAGAAATAGGGTTCTCGCTGTGTTACTCAGGCTGGTCTTGAATTCCTGGGCTCAAGTGATCATGCTGCCTCAGCCTCTCAAAGTGCTGGGATTACAGGTGTGAGCCACCATGCCCAGCCCTGTCATCTTGTTTTGAGAGGTTCTTCCTCTTTTCACATCATCCCCTCTAGTCCTTTGCATCTTGAAAATCCCTACTCACTAGGCCCTCCTCTTTGAACCTCCTCCTAGCTCTTGCAGAGTTAATGATGCCCTCCTCTGTGTTATTTCAGAACACTGCATGTGCTTGTAATATCTCATGTGTTGTCCTATAAGTATCTGTCATTTTCTTACTCTCACTCTGAGTTCAGTAATTACACTAGATTTATCTTAAACACTCTTATAATTGCCAGCATATAGAAAGTGCTTAAGAAATATTTGTTGTAATCACCTGAATTAGGATTTATCTATAAGTCTCCTTGCTTTTAATAGATCATTTTCTAATTTGTCAGTTTAAACACATTTTAAGAGAACACCCCATCCCTAAGCCAAATTGCTTCTTATGCAGAAAAAATAGCCACTACTGTGAGTGTCCAAGCTTCCCCCTGCACAACCACCCTAGGAGACATGGGTAGAAGTACTGGGAACTGACCCCTTCCATCTGCCCTCACTTAGCTTCCTCGGGTACTTATATGGGGCTGTCACTGACTTTACATGCTGCTGCAGCTCCTTGGTCAGTTGGCCCTTGTCATGAGACAGAAAGTGTGGGGTCAGGACAATAAATGCCTTCACTACCTGCAGAGGCTCATGATGAGTGTCAACCTATTACATAGTGTAAAAAGTCAATATTTATTGAATGAGTGGAAAAACAAGGTGACGTTGGACCCTACGGTAGTTTTGGAAAAGAGGAGGACCAGGTGCAAATGCCTATACTTCAATGTCCACTCCATGCCTTGAAAAGTTACTTGACCTCTCCTTAACCTCAGTTTCTTTCTCTGTGAAATGGGAACAATAAAGATTCCATTCCTCATTTGGTTTCTTTAAAGCTTCCATGAGATAATACATATGAAACATCCAGGTAGTTTACCTTATTATCCCTGTCATCAGTACTTTCATCATTATTTTTACTATTATTATATATGCAATCCTGTGCCTGTAACCCAATGGGCATTTGATAATTCTTGACAATTTATTATTCATATATTAGTAGTGTTATCCCCATTTTATTGCACAAGGCCTTGCAAATAGAAGGTGCTCAATAAACACTTTTTAATAAACAAATGCATGTTTGTTCTTCAGCCACGTTGCTGAAATGCCATTCTGGCTCCACCCCTTGCTAGCTGTGTGATGTGGATGGGTTACTTAACTTCCTTCTCCTCCTCCTTCCTCATCTATAAAGAGTAGAAGAGCTCTTAGATTATTACATTTTGTGACAGTTAAATTATTTGGCATGTAGTAAGTGCTCACTAAATATAATCTGTCATCTTTATCTTCAGAGCCACAGAGAGGCTGCAGTACCCCCAGGTCACTATACTGTGTAAGTGCACATGCATACTATGCCCTCCTTCCCCTAAGGTGGCCCAGGTAAAGACTGGAAGTTTCCCTGGCATCTGCTTTCCTAGTGTCCATGTATGGACACGATGATCTCTGTGTTCTCCTCACTTCCCCTTGAATTGGCTCTGGGCTGCTCATCATGGCTGACTCTGCCACTGCTGGGTGGTCCACCAAAGCATGCTCCACCTCTGTAGGCCCAATGCCGTACCAGGAGGATGAAGGGTTCTGGGGCAGATACCAGGGCTGGGGTGAACCAAGTCCTCAAATCTCCTGCTTTGGAGAGTCACAGCTTCCTTTGGCACAAAGGGTAGAAGTCATAGGGAGCCAGAGACTCCTGATCTGTCTGTGCCACAGGCCCAAAATTTGAAGACTTGGACATTGTAGGCTGAGAAATAAATGACTCCAGTGATCCCAGGATTTCTTGCCTCACTGCCTTTATTGACAAAGAAGGGCGAATGCTTAGTTCCCTGGGCCCTTGGGCCATGCAGCTTCGCCAGACATGAAATCTCTTGGAAACCTCAAACTTGGTCTTAAACATTTGTGCAAATTCTGCACACTATTTCCCATTGTATCAGCATGATTTTTGGCTTTTATTATATATATTCAAGGCATAAAACATGCTGTTTTGATGTACATATATATAGTAACGCGATTACTACACTCAGGCACCAGTATATCCATTATCTCACATAATTACCTCTTTTTTTCTTTTGTGGTAAGAGCATTTAAAATCTACTTTCTGCAGATTTCCAGTACATCATGTTTTAGAAATTAAAAAAAAAATCACATCCATTTCTCTAAAATATCCAAGAGAAATTGTTACTGTAGTGTAATGTGTCTTTTAAAAAATCAGGTAGGGGTTAGGGACAGGGGCTCAGAGCCAGCCTGCCTCAGTTCAAATCTGGATTGCACCCTGTGCTATCTTTGAGACTTCAGGCAAATTTCTTCACTGGTCAGTCACCCAGTTTCCTCATCAGTAAAATAGGGGCAATAATCGCATCGCCCTTCCAGCATTGAGAGGTGAGTTATATAAAGCATTAAGAACAGTGTTTTCACATAGTAAGTACTCCAGGTTAGCTAAATAATTATAATAATGAATAGATTTATAATAATAGATTTATGACAATCTATCTTAATAGATTTATTGTATTCATAGATTTATAATAGATTCATAATAATAATAAAAATAAACAATAGCTAAAGGTTAGTTATTATTATTACTATGTTTGTTCTGTGACATCTTGTGCTGCATTAGAGGAGCACAAACATGAAATAAGCTCCCCGAACCTATGGGGACCAAGACAGAGTCTCCTTTCTCAATCTCATTCCCCCTTCTCTAAATTGCACAGTGTCTTATTATGTCTTCAAGACCCTCTTGAATTTCATTTTTATTGAGTTTTCTGTATGCAGGGGTTAGGGAGGTGCACCAAAACTTGGGATCAGGGCACTGTAGACATGGCTGTATTCAAATTGGGCTGAGGGTCCTGTCACCAATGCATGAAAGACTGTTTGGGCATGCAAGATCCCATAAGGCATGTGAGGACAACAACAGCCACCCTGGCGTCAGCCACACCTACCCAGAGGCATTGATAGTGTCGTGACTCCTCCCCAGGAACCAGATATAGCCCTCTTCATCCATAGTTGCTCTGTCTCTGGTGTTTTAGAATGTAGACCCCACATTCCACTTTGGCTGTCTTCTCTGGGTTACCCTGCAAAGAGAAGAGAGCTCCTTTGTTGAAGGCAGTGACTTTAGAGATGATGAGCCACAACCTCGGGTTCCAATCTGGGTTTGAATTCTGCCTCTGATTCTACCTGGTACCTGGGCAAATGTTGCCATCTCTCTGAGTCTATTTTCATTACATGTAGGCACACGATGCATGCTACTGTTCTATGAGTGGTTGTGATTAAACCAATTTCAACGACAAATTAAAAAAATCAGTTTGCTGGAAGAGGGGCACTCAAGATGGTCGAACAGGAACAGCTCCAACCCCCAGCTCCCAGCATGAGCAACACAGAAGACGGGTGATTTCTGCATTTTCAACTGAGGTACCGAGTTCATCTCACTGGGGTGTGTCGGACAGTCGGTGCTGGTCAGTGGGTACAGCCCAACCGGCGAGAGCTGAAGCAGGGCGAGGCATTGCCTCACCTGGGAAGCCCAAGGGGGAAGGGAATTCCTTTTCCTACCCAAGGGAAACTGAGACACACAGCACCCGGAAAATCAGGTAACTCCCACCCTAATATGGCGCTTTACCAAGGGTCTTAGCAAATAGCACACCAGGAGATTATATCCCACGCCTGGCCTGGAGGGTCCCATGCCCACGGAGCCTCCCTCACTGCTAGCACAAGAGTCTGAGATCTAACTGCAAGGTGGCAGCGAGGCTGTAGGAGGGGTGCCCGCCATTGCTGAGGCTTAGGTAGGTAAACAAAGCCACTGGGAAACTCAAACTGGGTGGAGCCCACCACAGCTCAAGGGGGCCTGCCTGTCTGTAGATTCCACCTCTGGGGACAGGGCATAGCTAAACAAAAAGCAGCAGAAACCTCTGCAGATGTAAATGTCCCTGTTTGACAGCTTTGAAGAGAGCAGTGGTTCTCCTAGCACGGAGGTTGAGATCTGAGAACAGACAGACTGCCTGCTCAAGTGGGTCCCGGACCCCTGAGTAGCCTAACTGGGAGACATCTCCCACTAGGTGCAGACCAACACCTCCCACCTCACATGGCAGTGTACACCCCTGAGACGAAGCTTCCAGAGCAAGATTCAGACAGCAACACTCCCTGTTCAGCAATATTCTATCTTCTGCAGTCTCTGCTGCTGATACCCAGGCAAATAGGGTCTGGAGTGGACTTCAAGCAAACTCCAACAGACCTGCAGATGAGGGTCCTGACTGTTAGAAGAAAAACTAACAAGCAGAAAGGACACCCACACCAAAACCCCATCAGTACGTCACCACCATCAAAGACCAAAGGCAGATAAAACCACAAAGATGGGGAAAAAGCAGTGCAGAAAAGCTGGAAATTAAAAAAATCAGAGTGCATCTCCCCCTCCAAAGGAACATAGCTCATTGCCAGCAATGGAACAAAGCTGGACAGAGAATGGCTTTGACGAGTTGAGAGAAGAAGGCTTCAGTCTATTAAACTTCTCAGAGCTAAAGGAGGAACTATATACCCAGCACAAAGAAACTAAAAACCTTGAAAAAAGAATGGAAGAATGGATAACTAGACAATGCAGAAGAGTCCATAAATGAACTGATAGAGATGAAAACCATGACACAAGAACTACGTGACAAATGCACAAGCTTCAGTAACTGACTCGATCAACTGTAAGAAAGGCCAAATGAATGAAATGAAGCAAAAAGAGAAGTGTAGAGAAAAAAGAGTAAAAAGAAATGAACAAAACTTCCAAGAAATATAGGATTATGTGAAAAGACCAAATCTACATCAGATTACTGTGCCTGAAAGTGACGGGGAGAATGGAACCAAGTTGGAAAACACTGCAGGATATTATCCAGGAGAACTTCCCCAACCTAGCGAGGCAGGCCAACATTCAAATTCATGAAATACAGAGAATGCCACAAAGATACTCCTCGAGGAGAGCAACTACAAGACACATCATTGTCAGATTCACCAAAGTTGAAATGAAGGAAAAAATGTTAAGGAGAAAGGTCGGGTTACCCACAAAGGGAAGCCCATCAGACTAACAGCAGATCTCTCAGCAGAAACTCTACAAGCCAAAATAGAGTGGGGGCCAATATTCAATATTCTTAAAGAAAAGAATTTTCAACCCAGAATTTCATATCCAGTCAAACTAAATTTCATAAGTGAAGGAGAAATAAAATCCTTTACAGACAAGCAAATGCTTAGAGATTTTGTCACCACCAGGCCTGCCTTACAAGAGATCCTGAAGGAAGTACTAAACATGGACAGGAACAACTGGTACCAGCCATTGCAAAACCATGCCAAAATGTAAACAACATCGATGCTAGGAAGAAACTGCATCAACTAACGAGCAAAATAACCAGCAATGTCATAATGACAGGATCAAGTTCACACGTAACAATATTAACCTTAAATGTAAATGGGCTAAATGCTCCAATTAAAAAACACAGACTGGCAAATTGGATAAAGAGTCAAGACCCATCACTGTGCTGTATTTAGGACCCATAGCACATGCAGAGACACACATAGGCTCAAAATAAAGGGATGGAGGAAGATTTACCAAGCAAATGGAAAACAAAAAAGGCAAAAAGGCAGGGGTTGCAATCCTAGTCTCTGATAAAACAGTCTTTAAACCAACAAAGATCAAAAGAGACAAAGAAAGCCATTACATAATGGTAAAGGGATCAATTCAACAAGAAGAGCTAACTATCCTAAATATATATGCACCCAATACAGGAGCACCCAGATTCATACAGCAAGTCCTTAGAGACCTACAAAGAGACTTAGACTCCCATACAATAATAATGGGAGACTTTAACACCCCACTGTCAACATTAGACAGATCAACGAGACAGAAAGTTAACAAGGATATCCAGGAATTGAACTCAGCTCTGCAGCAAGCAGACCTAACAGACAACTACAGAACTCTCCACCCCAAATCAACAGAATATACATTCTTCTCAGCACCACATCGCACTTATTCCAAAATTGACCACATAGTTGGAAATAAAGCACTCCTCAGCAAATGTAAAAGAACAGAAATTATAACAAATTGTCTCTCAGACCACAGTGTAATCAAACTAGAACTCAGGACTAAGAAACTGAATCAAAACCACTCAACTACATGGAAACTGAACAACCTGCTCCTGAATGACTACTGGGTACATAAAGAAATGAAGGCAGAAATAAAGATGTTCTTTGAAACCAATAAGAACAAAGGTACAACATACCAGAATACCTGGGACACATTTAAAGCAGTGTTTAGAGGGAAATTTACAGCACTAAATGCCCACAAGAGAAAGCAGGAAAGATCTAAAATTGACACCCTAACATCACAATTAAAAGAACTAGAGAAGCAAGAGCAAACACATTCAAAAGCCAGCAGAAGGCAAGAAATAACTAAGATCAGAGCAGAACTGAAGGAGATAGAGACACAAAAAACCCTTCAAAAAATCAATGAATCCAGGAGCTGGTTTTTTGAAAAGATCAACAAAATTGAGAGACCGCTAGCAAGACTAATAAAGAGAAAAAGAGAGAAGAATCAAATAGATGCAATAAAAAATGATAAAGGGGATATCACCACCCACCCCACAGAAATACAAACTACCATCAGCGAATACTATAAACACCTCTCCACAAATAAACTAGAAAACCTAGAAGAAATGGATAAATTCCTGGACACATACACTCTCCCAAGACTAAACCAGGAAGAAGTTGAATCGCTGAATAGACCAATAGCAGGCTCTGAAATTGAGGCAATAACTAATAGTCTACCAACCAAAAAAGGTCCAGGACCAGATGGATTCACAGACAAATTCCACCAGAGGTACAAGGAGGAGCTGGTACCATTCCTTCTGAAACTATTCCAGTCAATAAAAAAAGAGGGAGTCCTCCCTAACTCATTTTATGAGGCCAACATCATCCTGATACCAAAGCCTGGCAGAGACACAACAAAAAAGAGAATTTTAGACCAATATCCCTGATGACCATCGATGCAAAAATCCTCAAAAAATACTGGCAAACAAAATCCAGCAGTATATCAAAAAGCTTATCCACCATGATCAAGTGGGTTTCATCCCTGTGACACAAGGCTGGTTCAACATACACAAATCAATAAACGTAATCCAGCATATAAACAGAACCAAAGTCAAAACCCACATGATTATCTCAATAGATGCAGAAAAGGCCTTTGATAAAATTCAACAGCCTTCATGCTAAAAACTCTCAATAAATTCGGTATTGATGGAACGTATCTCAAAATAAGAGCTATTATGACAAACCCACAACCAATATACTGAATGGGCAAAAACTGGGAGCATTCCCTTTGAAGACTGGCACAAGACAGGGATGCCCTCTCTCACCACTCCTATTCAACATAGTGTTGGAAGTTCTGGCTAGGGCAATCAGGCAAGAGAAGGAAATAAAGGGTATTCAATTAGGAAAAGAAGAAGTCAAATTTTCCCTGTCTGCAGGTGACATGATTGTATATTTAGAAAACCCCATTGTCTCAGCCCAAAAGCTCCTTAAGCTGATAAGCAACTTCAGCAAATTCTCAGGATACAAAATCAATGTGCAAAAATCACAAGCATTCTTATACACCAATAACAGAGAAACAGCCAAATCATCAATGAACTCCCATTCACAATTGCTTCAAAGAGAATAAAATACCTAAGAATCCAACTTACAAGGGATGTGAAGGACCTCTTCAAGGAGAACTACAAACCACTGCTCAGTGAAATAAAAGAGGACACAAACAAATGGAAGAACATACCATGCTCATGGATAGGAAGGGTCAATATCGTGAAAACGGCCATACTGCCCAAGGTAATTTATAGATTCAATGCCATCCCCATTAAGCTACCAATGACTTTCTTCACAGAATTGGAAAAAACTGCTTTAAAGTTCATATGGAACCAAAGAAGAGCCTGCATTGCCAAGACAATCCTAAGCCAAAAGAACAAAGTTGAAGGCTTCATGCTACCTGACTTCAAACTATACTACAAGGCTACAGTAACCAAAACAGCATGGTACTGGTACCAAAACAGAGATATAGACCAAGGGAACAGAACAGAGCCCTCAGAAATAATACCACACATCTACAGCCATCTCATCTTTGGCAAACCTGACAAAAACAAGAAATGGGGAAAGGAAGTCCTATATAATAAATGGTGCTGGGAAAATTGGCTAGCCATAAGTAGAAAGCTGAAACTGGATCCTTTCCTTACTCCTTATATGAAAATTAATTCAAGATGGATTAGAGACTTAAATGTTAGACGTAAAACCATAAAAACCCTAGAAGAAAACCTAAGTAATACCATTCAGGACATAGGCATGGGCAAGGACTTCATGTCTAAAACACCAAAACAATGTCAACAAAAGCCAAAATTGACAAATGGGATCTAATTAAAGAGCTTCTGCAAAGCAAAAGAAACTACCATCAGAGTGAACAGGCAACCTACAGAATTTTTTTGCAGGAGAAAATTTTTGCAGTCTACTCATGTGACAAAGGGCTAATATCCAGAACCTATAAAGAACTCAAACAAATTTACAAGAGAAAAACAAACAACCCCATCAAAAAGTGGGCAATGGATATGAACAGACACTTCTCAAAAGAAGACACATATACAGCCAACAAACACATGAAAAAATGCTCATCATCACTGGCCATCAGAGAAATGCAAATCAAAACCACAATGAGATACCATCTCACACCAGTTAGAATGGCAACCATTAAAAAGTCAGGAAACAACAGGTGCTGGAGAGGATGTGGAGAAATAGGAACACTTTTACACTAATGGTGGGACTGTAAACTAGTTCAACCATTGTGGAAAACAGTGTGGCGATTCCTCAAGGATCTAGAACTAGAAATACCATTTGACCCAGCCATCCCGTTACTGGGTATATACCCAAAGGATTATAAATCATGCTGCTATAAAGACAAATGCACACGTCTGTTTATTGTGGCAGTATTCACAATAGCAAAGACTTGGAATCGACCCAAATGGATTAAGAAAATGTGGCACATATACACCATGGAATGCTATGCAGCTATAAAAAAGGATGAGTTCGTGTGCTTTGTAGGGACATGGATGCAGCTGGAAACCATCATTTTCAGCAAACTATTGCAAGAACAGAAAACCAAACACTGCATGTTCTCACTCACAGTTGGGAACTGAACGATGAGAACGTTTGGGCACAGGAAGGGGGACATCATACACCAAGGCCTATAGCAGGGAGGGATAGCATTAGGAGATATACCTAATATAAATGACGAATTAACGGGTACAGCACACCAACATGGCACCTGTGTACATATGTAACAAACTTACACATTGTGGACATGTACCCTAGAACATAAAGTATGATAAAAAAAATCAGTTTACTTTTATGTGACACTATACTAGAATAAAATTCTATTATAGTGTGAACTTTGTTCCCTGCTGTAAGCTCAGCATTCACACAGTGTCTGAACAGGTGAGAGGGGTCAATAAACATTTGCTGAGTGAATTTTCTTCCCTAAGTACTATCTCATTTGATCCTCACAGAAAGCCTATGAGGGCGGTTTTTTTTAAAGTTAACTTTTCATTTTAAGATAATTGTGGACTTGCATGCAGTTATAAAAAATAATACAGATTGATGCCCCTGTACTCTTTACTAGGTTTCCATAGTGGCAACATCTTGTAAACTATAGTTCAGTATCTCAGCCAGAATTATGATGTTGATACAATCCACCAATCTTCAGATCTCCCATTTCACTTGTACTTGTGTGTGTGTGTGTGTATTTATTTTTATGCAGTTTTATCACATATGTAGGTCTGCACATTCACCAGCACATCAGGAAGATCTTTGATGTTGCTCTTCTATAACCACATCCACCTTCTCCTTCTCTTTTCCTCTCCTCTCCCCATCCTTGCTGTTCCCTGTTTCTATAATTTTGTTGTTTCAAGCGTGTTATATAAATATAATTAAATACTGTACAACTGTTTGGGACTGTTGGGTTTTTTTTTTTCGGCATAATTCTCTAGAGACTCATCCAAGTTGTGTGTATCAATGGTTTGATCCTTTTTATTGCAGAACAGTATTCCATGTTGTGGGTGTAGCTCAGTTTTTGTTTAACCATTTGCCCATTGAAAGGCATCTCCAGGCCTTTCAAAACCTGGGTTGTCTCCAGGTTTTGGCTATTTTGAGTAAAGCTGCTACATACATTTGCATACATGTTTTTGTGTGAAGCTGGCACTTTTTCGTAGCGCATTTTAAATAAGAAAAACCTCATGCTCAGAGAGGCACATTCACTTCCTCAAAGTCACTCAGCTGCTCACTGAGAGGGTTGGTATTTAAATTTAATTCTTGCTTCACAACCTATTCACTTGACCCCTAAGCAATATCTCTTGTGGAACATGAAATTTTTTTTTTAATTTTTATTAAAGATGTGTTTATTACCTTCATAAAATATAGTTTCCTGGTTAATTCACTAATCCCGGAGTTTTTTTAAAAAATTTTTTATTATGCTTTAAGTTCTAGGGTACATGTGCACAAAGTGCAGGTTTGTTACGTATGTATATATGTGCCATGTTGCTGTGCTGCACCTGTTAACTCGTCATGTACATTAGGTATATCTCCTAATGCTATCCCTCCCCACTGCCCCCACCCCATGACAGGCCCCAGTGTGTGATGTTCCCCTTCCTGTGTCCAAGTGTTCTCATTGTTCAATTCCCACCTATGAGTGAGAATATGCAGTGTTTGGTTTTCTGTTCTTGCGATAGTTTGCTGAGAATGATAGTTTCCAGCTGCATCCATGTCCCTACAAAGGACATGAACTCATCCTTTTTAATGGCTGCATAGTATTCCATGGTGTATACACCATGAAATGGTTTTAAGAGCTATCTGAAAAATCATTTTAAAAATATTGAATGATCTCCCTTTTTGGATTCACTTCCAATTGTTCTGAGTATATCAGCTTGACTCTTAGTTTAGTGCTGACATGCTTTGAACTCTCTGGAAGTCCCAAGAAGAAGATACACTTCGGGATCAGAGCTTTCAATGGGAATAGGATTTAGGTAGAATATGAGAAAATTGTTTTTTTTTTTTTTAAACCTAGAGTTATGGTTATAATTGCCTTCTGTTTATGGCAAGTAATACTGTTTTCCACTTGTGATACTAGATTAACATGAGTGCCTTTGTGGACTGAGTTGGTAGGCAGAAGATTACATCAACAATATAAATGGAAGACTGTACATGAGTAGAGTTTTTGTTTGTTTGTTTGTTGTTTTTTGAGACAGAGTCTTGCTCTGTCACCCAGGCTGGAGTGCAGTGGTGAGATCTTGGTTCACTGCAACCTGGGTTCAATCCTGGGTTCAAGTGATTCTCCTGCCCCAGCCTCCTGAGTAGCAGGGATTACAGGTGCATGCCACCATGCCTGGCTAATTTTTGTATTTTTAGTAGCAATGGGGTTTCACCATGTTAGCCAGGCTGGTCTTGAGCCCTTGACCTCAGGTGATCCGCCCACCTTGGCCTCCCAAAGAGCTGGGATTACAGGTGTAAGCCACCATGCCTGGACACGAGTACAGTTTTTGTATGCAATTGAAGTTAAGTAGGTATTAATTCAAATTAGATTGTTACAACCTTAGGATGTTGTATGTAATATTCATAGTAACTATGAAGAAAACATTTATAGAATATAAACAAAAGGAAATGAGAGGGGAACAAAATATGTCACTACAAAAAACAAAGAAACAAAAAAACAAAATATTAAACATAGGCCGGGTGCAGTGGCTCACGCCTGTAATCCCAGCCCGAGGCAGGTAGATCATCAGAGGTCGAGTGGTAACACTTTTAATCTGCAGTTTTTCTCCCTGTAAAGTGGGATAATAGAGTTTCCTGGAGGCTCGGCGAGGATAAGTGATTTGTTCACAACTTCTTGTTGGTAAGTGGGATGGTATGATTTGAATCCAGTCAAACCCTACATTCTTAACTACAATAGATCATTGGAACCCAAGTCTGATGGTTCTGAAGCCAGTCTTCTTTCTACCCCATCAGTCAGCCCCAACGTTCCAGGTGGGTTAGGGCAGGAAAGGATGTGGGAATGCACTGTGAGTTTTGAGTTTAATTAAAACATGCTTCGTTGAGTTGAAGCAAATAAACAAAGATGTGAAGAAGCCTCAGGATGCAGAGTTCCCTGTCGGGATCCTCCGGGCCTGGAAGGGGGCAGATGGGGGGGGGGTCCTTACCTCATAGCATGTAAAGAGGCCTACAGGCCTGACAGGCTTGATTCTGATGCCAATGTTTTCTTCTGTGTTGCCAATGATCTGTAGCAAGAGGCCTGTGAATCACACCCTGCAAGAGGCCCTAGCCCTTCTGCCCCACCCAAGCATTGTCTGGCTCAGGGATGCCAGAGTGGATAAAGTGATGGAGGAACCTTATCAGAAAATGGAATAAAAATTCCAAAAGTCTTTAAAATCAGCAAATGTGAAACCCAAGCCAAGGGTCTATGTGTCATGGGTTAGTAGACATCACCAGTGTGTCTCAAAGCTGGAAAATGCTCATCAAGAAAAATGAAAAGCACCCGCTGCTAAAGAGAACTGTCAGCACTACCTCCAAGTGTTCTTTTCTATCCACTGCATGCACTGTGTGTGATGCTCTGGCTGCCAAGGTGAGCTGAATTCATGCCCACAATAATGCAGTTTTCAACTGAGGCCTACATAGGAAATAAGAGGAAAAAATGGGAAGAGAGGAGGAAGGATGACTAGGGCAGGGAAGCATGGCTGGTATTGTCACCTGGTGTCACACAATGGTCCAACCCCCGCTGAGCCCTAACTGCTCCCTGCCAATGCCCTTAGGACCAGACCTGGATATCAAAGGGTGGAATGGCCTTCCCTAAAGAATCTGTCTTGATCTTTGTTCCCCAGAAGGTGCCATAAGTTATTCCTTGTTTGCAAAATAAAGGATTGGGGTTGATCAGAGAGGTCAGGCTGATCACAAAGCAGCCAGAATCACACAGAGCATTCCCTGCTCAGAGATGTTATTTGACGCTGCACAAAGAGCCCTTGTGGGGAAGTTGGAAGGCCTGAGTCTAGGCTTAATGTGTTGACCCAACTCTATTCAGCAGTCATTTTCTGCAACCAGTGTAGTATGACTCTGTACTAAGTGCAGAGTCTACAGAATCCAACAGGGAGGCAAAGAAAGAAGAAACAGGGTACTCCTGGTGTTGTGGGCATGTAATGTGGGGTGTGGTGTGCCCACCATAGGCCAGGCATATGTCAGTTTGCCAGGAGAAGGTCATGAGTCCATCTAACATTTACTTGAGGTTGTTGAAGAGTGATAGGGTTGCTGCCACAACTCCTTGATTGATTGATGCCAATTTTTCCTTCCGTGTTGAGTGGCAGAATGCTGCCTTTGTCATCAGTGATCTGCACAAAGAGGCCTGTGAATCTCACCCGGCAGGATGCCCCAGTGTGTGTGGAGATTGTCTAGATTGCTGGTGCTGTTCTCTCTGTCAGCACTGCCCTCTCACCATCTGTCTTCCTGAAGAACTTGGTTCCCGCTTTACTGTTCCCGCAAATAACGTTCTCTCTATAGCTTTACAGTCAGAATGATGAGGGTTTGAATCTTGACTTCATCACATGCTAACTTCATGCCAATTAATTCCTCTTGATCTCCTTCATCAAAGGGTAATAACTATAACATTTACCTCCCAGAGTGCTTGCAAGCATTTGGAAAGCTCTTTGCCCAATGCAAGGCACACACCACGTGTTCAATGAATGATGACTACTCAGGCTCCAACAGGAGTCAAGGGAAATATTCTCTTTCTGCAGCATTTCCCCCATACTTCCGTTGCAGTCCACAGACCATTATAATTATTTTTGATTGTCTGTTTCCTTTAGTAGATAATGAGCATCCCAAGAACACAGATTGCCCTATTTACCCCTGAACTTCCAGCATCTGGCACAATACCCACCTAAAAATAGCAAGGACCACAGCAGCTGCAATGTGAGCATACACTATGGACTGGACACCAGCCAGAGCCTTATGTACTTCTTTTAATTTACCTTATCCCAATCTGATTGGTATTATAATTTTCATCCTAAAGGTGAGGAAGCTGAGGTGGGAAAGCATATATGATATCCCTATGGTCTTAAAGCTGTAATTGGCAGAGCTGAGACTTGGACTCAGGTCTGTGCTCCTGGGATAAGAGGATCTTTGCCCACTGACATATCACTGTTCATACTGTAGGCATGTGAAAAATGTTGCACAGATGAGTGAATAGATGTCAAAGTGTTTTGAGAAATAAAGCATCATGTAATGGAGTTGTGGCTGTAGTGTGTTACTCTGGCCCACCTCGTCCTTGTCCAAATATGACCTGTGAGCCTTTCAAGCACAGGCCCAAAGTCTCAGCATTTTTCAGGCCTGAAAGCAGATAAATTAACTGAATTGCTATTATACTATTTTGTAAAATAATGTCAGCCAAGTACGTAAATTGGCAGTGAAATAATAATTTTGTACAGGGCCTGGGATAGCAGTCATCCTCTATGTGCTAGAGGGATAATGGAGACATGAGGGAAAATGGCTCTATCCAGCACTGGAAATGGATTGCAAATGTGTTAGAAGAGATGTCCACCCACACTCTAACTGATGAGGTCATTGAGCTTCCAGACATGCATAATACTCTAAATGACCTGGCCACCTGGCAGCTCAGTGACACTCTGGGATGACACTGTATTTATGCGTATATATGTGTTTGGTGTATACATAAGGTCTCTGCTCCCTCATCCACCCTGCTAGTATTCCACAATCAAACCTGCATGTTGTCCTCCTAAACACCAAGCAATGAACTTTTAGAGCCAGCTTCCACCTGTTTCTGCAGCCCGAAGGAGGGATGGTGGGGTTGACAGGACTTGCCTATGGAGGTGGTCTCCATGTTACTAGAGACACTCTTATCCCACCCTCCTTCTGGGCTGCTCTGAGCTGATGATCACAGGGACAGTGGTAAAATGTCCTTAGACCCCTTTTTAAGGTTTTGTCCAACAGTTTTCAGCACACTGGTTCCTTGATAAGCTGATGAGTTGTAAATTTTCTTTCTGCAGATAGATTTGTGGCAGACTAGTCTAGAACTCTAGAGCCTCTAGTTGGCATCAAGCAATGCTGTGTATACAGTGGGGCCATGACCTACACACATGGCATAACCTAGCACATCTGCTGGGCTCAGTGGCCAAGCATATCATGACTGTCCAGAAGGGACCTGTCCATTTTCAAAGAAAAATAAGTCCCAGAACCCCCACATCACTTAGCCAAGGGGAAAAGTCAAGTTGGGAACTGTATCAGGCAAACCTGCCTCCCATTTTATTCCTAAACAAGATAGCTACAAAGATTCAAAACAAAACAAAAACAAAACAAAAACTACATGTCTCCTTCACAATTTGCACACTAAGAAATTCCTTGTAGGCCTCAAGATCTTCACTGTACAACAGTTCTGTAAAATTTCACCCTGACAATGTAAGTTGATAGCTCATCTTCACAGATACAGGACAAAGAACAGAACTCAGAATCATTCCTCTGCTCACCTGAGACAAACGCATACCTGATTGCTTTCCCTGGCCTATGTTTATTTTATCTTATGTAAAAATGCAAATTCACTGATCTAGATGAATGCACAAGTGATGATTCCTTTACCCTCCTCTCACAGGCTTTGAACGGGTGATCAAAGACTCAAAATAATGCAACAGTTTGTCTCGTATCTACCCAAATCTTTAAACAATTTCTTCCTCTTTTCCCAATATCTGCCCTTTCCCCTTTAAATACTGAAGCCCTCAAAATCATCCTTGGAGAAAGGCACAGACTTGTTTCCCAGGCACATGTCCTTAACCTTGCTAAAATAAACTCCTAAATTGATTGAGACCTGTCTCAGATACTCTCCAGTTTACACCACCTACTGTTTCTGACTGCCCATAGGCCTCATAGAGCAGAAAGCCTGTCTTTCTTTTCCACTGTTCATGTTCCTCGAGCAACTGAGCCTCCCCACCAGTACAGTAGTGCTCCACGGTGGGGAACCTGATACTTGAGAGAAGGCAGAGTGTGCGGCATTGGCAAGCCACCCCAGCTCTGTGTCTTAAGAGCTCCTAGGTCTGTTGCCCAGATCACTCATCCTTCTAGTTCCTCACTTTCTTATTTGTCTTCTGGTCATTTTATAGATGGTCATGGCCAAGTAGACATCATCCACTTCCTCCCAGTCCCTGTGAATTCTTCTGGCAGAGGGTGGGTGGGTGTGGTGAGGCTATTGGGTTAAATTGGGAAAGTTTGGATTAAGTTTGGATATTCATGTAACAAGAGGGAGAACTGTGTTTTATCAGAATACATCTTGGGGAAGCATTCTATATAGCTAAGGAGATTTTAATAATCATAAAGGGGTAAAAGATAAGATCTTACAGACATGCTAGGGTGATAATAGAACCATACATTGTTCTATGGAGCCTGGGCAATGCTAACTAAGGACTTTTGTATTTCTGAATGGGGAATGCATGTTAGGGTTTGGAAATGAATTGTTCAGGACATCAGAGCAGATTGTGCTGAGTGTAGGGAAAGAGAGAAGGAGAAAGGTCACAGGGAACAGCTCTGGCAGAATGAATTACAAAGAAAACAGAAGAGGCTGCTGTGAATGGAAAAAATTAAAATAATTTACCCCAAAATATATTTCTTTGACATATTTTTGAAATGACCATCATTAGATAGCAAACAGAGATGGCCTTGCCATCTTTTATGGGGAAAATTTGCATCTGTAGAGAATCTCTATTAATGCAGTCATGCCCTGCCCCCTTTTTATGTCTTTCCCAGATCCAGGAAAGATTGAGAGTCTGAGGTCTTTAAATGTCTAAAAAGAAACATTTACCATCTATTCTCTCTGAGGGAGTCTTCATGTACCTAACAAAGCCACCTTTGCTAGTTAATGTTTTTCCTTTCTCTCTCTCTTAATGTTTCTTGCCACTTATTCTGATTTACCAACATAACCTGTTTCTGGAAGCCTGAGAGCCATGTGGATCCAGCTAGCATGAGGCTGAGCCTAGCCAGCTCTTGGTGATGAGGAAAGTAGCACCATCGGGATCACTTTTCCACTTCACCACCCTCTCCTGGTACAGACAGGGTCCAGAGTGATAATAGGAGGGTTAGATTTACTGAGGATGTCTTCCTCATTCTTCTGAAGCTTAAACCAAAATACATAAAAACCACCTGGGCAGAGTCTCAGGTGGAGTCATTAGTTATGTCCTGATAAGATGTCTACCAAGTTTGGACCAAGGCCATCATCTGAGGAATGTTGCAAAACTTGGCTGTCATATGAGCTTTGAAACACAGATGGAAACAGAATACAACCAGACTGAAGCTTCATGAGTAAAATCAAATTATAATTCAGAGTTAGCTCTGTAAGGGCAATCATTAAACTCTGATAATTTAACTCTTATGTCTAAAACATGTTAGCTCTGATTTTTGAATAGCTATTTCAATTTCAGAGTCCTTAAAAGATACATAAATGCCCATAAAGGATATAGGAGGTTCCACGATGGCCGAATAGGAACAGCTCCAGTCTGCAGCTCCCAGCATGAGTGATGCAGGAGATGGGTGATTTCTGCATTTCCAACTGAGGTACCAGGTTCATCTCATTGGGGCTTGTCAGACAAGTGGGTTCAGCCCACGGAGCAGGGCGGGGCATTGCCTCACCTGGGAAGCACAAGGGGTCAGGGAATTTCCTTTCCTAGCAAAGGGAAACCATGACAGATGGTACCTGGAAAATTGGGACACTCCCACCCTAATACTGCACTTTTCTAACAACAGGTGCTGGAGAGGATGTGGAGAAATAGGAACACTTTTACACTGTTGGTGGGATTGTAAACTAGTTCAACCATTATGGAAAACAGTATGGCGATTCCTCAAGGATCTAGAACTAGATGTACCATATGACCCAGCCATCCCACTACTGGGTATATACCCAAAGGATTATAAATCATGCTGCTATAAAGACACATGCACACGTATGTTTATTGCGGCACTATTCACAATAGCAAAGACTTGGAATCAACCCAAATGTCCATCTGTGACAGACTGGATTAAGAAAATGTGGCACATATACACCATGGAATATTATGCAGCCATACAAAAGGATGAGTTTGCGTCCTTTGTAGGGACATGGATGCAGCTGGAAACCATCATTCTTAGCAAACTTTCACAAGAACAGAAAACCAAACATCACATGTTCTCACTCATAGGTGGGAACTGAACAATGAGATCACTTGGACTTGGGAAGGGGAACATCACACATTGGGGCCTATCATTGGGGAGGGGGAGGGATTGCATTGGGAGTTATACCTGATATAAATGACGAATTGATGGGTGCTGATGAGTTGATGGGTGCAGCACACCAACATGGCACAAGTATACATATGTAACAAACCTGCACGTTATGCACATGTACCCTAGAACTTAAAGTATAATTAAAAAAAAAATACTGCACTTTTCAAACGGCATTAGCAAATTGCACACCAGGAGATTATATCCCGCGCCTGGCTTGGAGGGTCCCATGCCCACGGAGCCTCGCTCACTGCTAGCACAGCAGTCTGAGATGGAACTGCAAGGTGGCAGCGAGGCTGGGGGAGGGGGGTCCACCATTGCTGAGGCTTGAGTAGGTAAACAAAGCGACCAGGAAGCTCGAACTGGGTGGAGCCCACCACAGCTCAAGGAGGCCGGCCTGCCTCTGTAGACTCCAACTCTGGGGGCATGACATAGCTGAACTAAAGGCAGCAGAAACTTCTGCAGAGTTAAATGTCCCTGTCTGACAGCTTTGAAGAGAGTAGTGGTTCTCTCAGCATGGAGTTTGAGGTCTGAGAACAGACAGACTGCCTCCTCAAGTGGGTCCCTGACCCCTGAGTAGTGTAACTGGGAGGCACCTCCCAGTAGGGGGTGACTGACACCTCACATGGCCAGGTGCCCCCGAGACAAAACTTCCAGAGGAAGGATCAGGCAGCAACATCTGTCATTCTGCAGCCTCCGCTGGTGATACCCAGGCAAACAGGGTCTGTAGTGGACCTCCAGCAAACTCCAACAGACCTGCAGCTGAGGGTCCTGACTGTTAGAAAGAAAACTAACAATGAGAAAGGACATTCACACTAAAACCCCATCTCTAGGTCATCATCATCAAAGACCAAAGGTAGATAAAACCACAAAGATGGGGAGAAACCAGAGTAGAAAAGCTGAAAATTCTAAAAATCAGAGTGCCTCTTCTCTGAAACACAGCTCCTCGCCAGCAATGGAACAAAGCTGGATGGAGAATAACTTTGACGAGTTGACAGAAGAAGGCTTCAGATGATCGGCAATAACAAATTTTACAAGCTAAAGGAGGATGTCCGAACCCATTGCAAAAAAAGCTACAAACCTTGAAAAAAGATTAGACGAATGGCTAACTAGAATAAACAGTGTAGAGAAGTCCTTAAATGAGCTGATGGAGCTGAAAACCATGGCACAAGAACTACGTGACGCATATACAAGCTTCAGTAGCTGATTTCACCAAGTGGAAGAAAGGATATCAGTGATTGAAGATCAAATGAATGAAATGAAGTGAGAAGAGAAGTTTAGAGAAAAAAGAGTAAAAAGAAATGAACAAAGCCTCCAAGAAATATGGGACTACGTGAAAAGATCAAATCTACGTCTGATTGGTGTACCTGAAAGTGATGGGGAAAATGGAACCGAGTTGGAAAACACCCTTTAGGATATTATCCAGGAGAACTTCCCCAACCTAGCGAGGCAGGCCAATGTTCAAATTCGGGAAATACAGAGAATGCCACAAAGATACTCCTCGAGAAGAGCAACTCCAAGACATATAATTGTCAGATTTACCAAAGTTGAAATGAAGGAAAAAATGTTAAAGGCAGCCAGAGAGAAAGGTTGGGTTACCCACAAAGGGAAGCCCATCAGACTAACAGCAGATCTCTCAGCAGAAACTCTCCAAGCCAGAAGAGAGTGGGGGCCAATATTCAACATTCTTAAAGAAAAGAATATTCAACCCAGAATTTCATATCCAGCCAAACTAAGCTTCATAAGTGAAGGAGAAATAAAATTCTTCACAGACAAGCAAATGCTAAGAGATTTTGTCACCACCAGGCCTGCCTTACAAGAGATCCTGAAGGAAGTACTAAACATGGAAAGGAACAACTGGTACCAGACATTGCGAAAACATGCCAAATTGTAAACACCATCAGTGCTAGGAAGAAACTGCATCAACTAATAAGCAAAACAACCAGCTAATATCATAATGACAGGATCAAGTTCACACATACCAATGTTAACCTTAAATGTAAATGGACTAAATGGTTCAATTAAAAGACAGACTGGCAAATTGGATAAAGGGTCAAGACCCATCAGTGTGCTGTATTCAGGAGACCCATCTCACATGCAGAGACACACATAGGCTCAAAATAAAGGGATGGAGGAAGATCTACCAAGCAAATGAAAAAAAAAAAAAAAAAAAAAAAGGCAGGGGTTGCAATCCTAGTATCTGATAAAACAGACTTTAAACCATCTAAGATCAAAAGAGACAAAGAAGACCATTACATAATGGTAAAGGGATCAATTCATCAGGAAGAACTAACTATCCTAAATATATATGCGCCTAATACAGGAGCACCCAGATTCATAAAGCAAGTCCTTAGAGACTTACAAAGAGACTTAGACTCCCATACAATAATAATGGGAGATTTTAACACCCCACTGTCAACATTAGACAGATCAACGAGACAGAAAGTTAACAAGGATATCCAGGAATTGAACTCAACTCTGCAGCAAGCGGACCTAACAGACAACCACAGAACTCTCCACCCCAAATCAACAGAATATACATTCTTCTCAGCACCACATCGCACTTATTCCAAAATTGACCACATAGTTGGAAATAAAGCACTCCTCAGCAAATGTAAAGGCACAGAAATTATAACAAACTGTCTCTCAGACACAGTGCAATCAAACTAGAACTCAGGACTAAGAAACTCAATCAAAACCGCTCAACTACATGGAAACTGAACAACCTGCCCCTGAATGACTACTGGCTACATAACGAAATGAAGGCAGAAATAAAGATGTTCTTTGAAACATGAGAACAAAAATACAACATACCAGAATCTCTGGGACACATTTAAAGCAGTGTGTAGAGGGAAATTTATAGCACTTAATGCCCACAAGAGAAAGCAGGAAGGATCTAAAATTGACACCCTAACATCACAATTAAAAGAACTAGAGAAGCAAGAGCAAACACATTCAAAAGCCAGCAGAAGGCAAGAAATAACTAAGATCAGAGCAGAACTGAAGGAGAGAGAGACACAAAAAACCCTCCAAAAAATCAATGAATCCAGGAGCTGGTTTTTTGAAAAGATCAACAAAATTGATAGGCCACTAGCAAGACTAACAAAGAAGAAAAGAGAGAAGAATCAAATAGACGCAATAAAAAATGATAAAGGGGATATCATCACCCACCCCACAGAAATACAAACTACTGTCAGAGAATACTATAAACACCTCTACGCAAATCAACTAGAAAATCTAGAAGAAATGAATAAATTCCTGGACACATACACCCTTCCAAGACTAACCCAGGAAGAAGTTGAATCCTTGAATAGACCAATAACAGGCCCTGAAATTGAGAGAATAATTAATAGTCTACCAACCAAAAAATGTCCAGGACAAGATGAATTCACAGGCAAATTCTACCAGAGGTACAAAGAAGAGCTGGTACCATTCCTTCTAAAACTATTCCAATCAGTAGAAAAAGACGGAATCCTCCCCAATTCATTTTATGAGGCCAATATCATCCTGATATCAAAGCCTGTCAGAGACTCAACAACAACAAAAAAAGAGAATTTTAGACCAATATCCCTGATGAACATGGATGCAAAAATCCTCAATAAAATATTGGTAAACTGAAACCAGCAGTACTTCAAAAAGCTTATCCACCATGATCAAGTGGGCTTCATCCCTAGGATGCAAGGCTGGTTCAACATATGTAAATCAATAAACTTAATCCAGCATATAAACAGAACCAAAGACAGAAACCACATGATTATCTCAATAGATGCAGAAAAGACCTTCGACAAAATTCAACAGCCCTTTGTGTTAAAAACGCTGAACAAACTAGATATTGATGGGATGTATCTCAAAATAATAAGAGCTATTTATGACAAACCCACAGCCAGTATCATACTGAATGGGCAGAAACTGGAAGTATTCCCTTTGAAAACTGGCACAAGACAGGGATGCCCTCTTTCATCACTCCTATTTAACATAGTGTTGGAAGTTCTTCCCAGGGCTATCAGGCAAGAGAAAGAAAGCGTATTCAATTAGGAAAAGAATAAGTCAAATTGTCCCTGTTTGCAGATGACATGATTGTATATTTAGAAAACCCCATTCTCTCAGCCCAAAATCTCCTTAAGCTGATAAGCAACTTCAGCAAAGTCTCAGGATACAAAATCAATGTGCAAAAATCACAAGCATTCTTATACACCAGTAACAGACAAATAGAGAGCCAAATCATGAATAAACTCCCATTCACAATAACTTCAGAGAATAAAATACCTAGGAATCCAGCTTACAAGGGATGTAAAGGACCTCTTCAAGGAGAACTACAAACTACTGATCAGTGAAATAAAAGAGGACATAAACAAATGGAAGAACATACCATTCTCATGGATAGGAAGAATCAATATCGTGAAAATGGCCATACTGCCCAAGGTAATTTATAGATTCAATGTCATCTCCATTAAGCTACCAATGACTTTCTTCACAGAATTGGAAAAAACAACTCTAAAGTTCATATGGAACCAAAAAAGAGTCCACATTGCCAAGACAATTCTAAGCCAAAAGAACAAAGCTGGAGGCATAACGCTACCTGATTTCAAACTATACTACAAGGCTACAGTAACTAAAATAGCATGGTATTGGCACCAAAACAGAGATCTAGGCCAATGGAACAGAACAGAGTCCTTGGAAATAATACCACACATCTACAACCATCTGATCTTTGACAAACCTGACAAAAACATGACATGGGGAAAGGATTCCCTATTTAATAAATGGTGCTAGGAAAACTGGCTAGCCATATGTAGAAAGCTGAAACTGGATCCCTCCCTTACACCTTATACAAAAATTAATTCAAGATGAATTAAAGACTTAAATGTTAAACCTAAAGCCATAAAAACCCTAGAAGAAAACCTAGGCAATACCATTCAGGACATAGGCATGGGCAAAGACTTCATGACTAAAAAACCAAAAGCGATGGCAACAAAAGCCAAAATTGACAAATGGGATCTAACTAAACTAAAGAGCTTCTGCACAGCAAAAGAAACTACCATCATAGTGAACAGGCAACCTACAGAATGGGAGAAAATTTTTACAATCTACCCATCTGACAAAGGGCTAATGTCCAGAATCTATAAAGAACTTGAACAAATTTACAAGAAAAAATCAAACAACCCCATCAAAAAGTGGGCAAAGGATATGAACAGTCGCTTCTCAAAAGAAGACATTAATGCAGCCAACAGACACATGAAAAAGTACACATCATCATTCGCCATCAGAGAAATGCAAATCAAAACCACAATGAGATACCATCTCACACCAGTTAGAATGGCGATCATTAAAAAGACAGGAAACAACAGGTGCCGGAGAGGATGTGGAGAAATAGGAACACTTTTACACTGTTGGTGGGACTGTAAACTAGTTCAACCATTGTGGAAAACAGTGTGGCGATTCCTTGAGGATCTAGAACTAGAAATACCATTTGACCCAGCCATCCCATTACTGGGCATATACCCAAAGGAATATAAATCATGCTGCTATAAAGACAGATGCACAGGTATGTTTATTGCAGCACCATTCATAATAGCAAAGACTTGGAACCAACTCAAATGTCCATCAGTGACAGACTGGATTAAGAAAATGTGGCACATATACACCATGGAATACTATGCAACCATAAAAAAGATGAGTTCATGTCTTTTGTAGGGACATGGATGAAGTGAAAACCATCGTTCTGAGCAAAGTATCACAAGGACAGAAAACCAAACACCGCATGTTTTCACTCATAGGTGGGAATTGAACAATGAGAACACTTGGACACAGGAGGGGGAACATCACACACCAGGGCCTGTCGTGGGGTGGGGGAAGTGGGGAGGAATAGCATTAGGGGATATACCTAATGTAAATGACAAGTGAGTTAACGGGTGCAGCACACCAACATGGCACATGTATACATATGTAACAAACCTGTACGTTGTGCACATGTACCATAGGTTAAAGTATAACACTTAAAAAAAAAAAGGAATTGTATCCCTCGTAGCAACATAGATGAAACTGGAGGCTGTTATCCTAAGCACATTAATGCAGGAGTGGAAAACCAAACATCACTAGCTCTTACTTATAAGTGGGAGCTGAACATTGAGAACACATGGCCATAAAGATGGGGACTATGAGAAGGGAGTTGGAGGGGGCGTGGGCTGAAAAACTGCTTATTGAGTACTATACTCACTACCTGGTTGATGAGAATATTCTTACCCCAACATCAGAATCATGTAATATATTCATGTAACAAACCTGCACATGTACCCTCTGAATCAAAAAAATTAAAAAAAAAAAGACTTTTTGTTTTTAGTCTTCAATTAGAGGAACTAATATAATAAATACATTTAAAATTTGTTATGAATAATTTATAAAAATAGTAAGTGGGAAATAAGAATAAATGTGCAAATGCTGATTTTTTTTAAATGTATATCATTTTAAACTATTCAAACTTAAAATACATAAAGACCTTTTGGGACACTCCCTATAGTAGAGGGAGAATTAGGCATGAGGGTGGGAAGAGTGGAGTCAGTGTTGCTTGTGGTGCTTTAAGTCTCAAGTGCAGAATGTGGTACAGAAAATAATGATGGTGAGGCAAGAGGAGATACTGATATAGAAGCAGGAAATGAGATATGGGAAGTGCAGTTTGAGGGGGTGGAGGAATGATCAGATGGACTTGACCAATTAGCAGGTTGGAAATGTATTGCTAGCCTGGGAGAATCAGCTTGGACAGAGAAGACTAGATTCTAGGTACAGTTTTGACAGTCACCTGCATTGATGTGCTTGCTGAGAAAAATGGAAGTAAAGGAAATTGCAGAGGAAAAGTAAGGCAGACCATTGGAGGACTGCAGTATTCAGGAGCAAGCTAGGTGAAGCAGAGGTGCTGTAGCAAATGGAGAATGTTCTTTGGTGAAGTTTGGTGTTAAGGTGGAAAAGATGGGTTGACCCAGTGTGTAGCAGGTTCAAAGGAAGGCATTTCAGGATGGTGACACTGAATATGTTTATGGACTGAAGAAGCAGAACTTAGAGAAAAGTGAGACATTTAAAATACAGGATAAAATGCATAATAGATTAAAGATTATTAAAGAAAGTCTCTTTATCCAAGGCTAGGAAATAGAACAGGATCTGGGTGGATTTTGAGAGGTGGAGGGGTAGGTCTGCCTCTGAGAGGGAAAGCAAGAGTGTGAGTGGAGACATAAAGAAAAGTTTTGGGTGAAGGGATGTACACAGGAGTTCATGCAGGTGACTTGAATTGTCGTCGTGATTTACTTATCATAAAATAGCGACAGCAGCTGACACTGATAGAGTGTTTTCTGTTTGCTGGCCTTGGGGTTAGTACTTTACACATTTTGCCTCTATCATCTCATTAATATTACCAAAGATTTTATGAGGTAGTGATTATTATTAATTTTTTTTTGAGACGGAGTCTCACTCTGTCACCAGGCTGGAGTGCAGTGGTGCGATCTTGGCTCATCACAACCTCTGTCTCCCTGGTTCAAGCGATTCTCCTGCCTCAGCCTCCTGAGTAGCTGGGACTACAGGCATGCGCCACCACGCCCGGCTAATTTTTTTTTTTTTTTTTTTTTTTTAGTAGAGATGGGGTTTCACCATGTGAATAGGATGGTTTTGATCTCTTGACCTCGTGATCCACCCGCCTCGGCCTCCCAAAGTGCTGGGATTACAGGCTTGAGCCACCTATTTTAAAATAGGTGTATGGCCGGGCACGGTGGCTCAAGCCTGTAATCCCAGCACTTTGGGAGGCCCAGACAGGCGGATCACGAGGTCAGGAGATCGAGACCATCCTGGCTAACATGATGAAACCCCGTTTCTACTAAAAAAAATACAAAAATTTAGCCGGGCGAGGTGGCGGGCGCCTGTAGTCCCAGCTACTAGGGAGGCTGAGGCAGGAGAATGGCGTGAACCCGGGAGGCGGAGCTTGCAGTGAGCTGAGATCCGGCCACTGCACTCCAGCCTGGGCGACTGAGCGAGACTCCGTCTCCAAAAAATAAATAAATAAATAAATAAATAAATAAATAAATAAATAAAATAAAATAGGTGTAAAAAAATGTAAAAAAGTCCTATTTTATAGATAAGGAAACTGAGACTCAGAGTGACATGTAACCTGCTAGTTAATTTCAAAGCTGGGATAAGAAGCTAGATCTGTCATATTCCAAGTGGTTTGTTTTTTTGTTTTGTTTTGTTTGAGATGGAGTCTCGCTCTGTCGCCCAGGCTGGAGTTGCAGTGGCGCGATCTCGGCTCACTGCAAGCTCTGCCTCCCGGGTTCACGTCATTCTCCTGCCTCAGCCTCCTGAGTAGCTGGGACTACTGGGGTCCGCCACCACGCCCGGCTAATTTTTTATAGTTTTTAATAGAGACGGGGTTTCACCGTGTTAGCCAGGATGGTCTGGATTTCCTGACCTCATGATCCACCCACCTCGGCCTCCCAAAGTGCTGGGATTACAGGCATGAGCCACTGTGCCTGGCCTCCAAGAGGTCTGTTTTTAAACACTTCATCATATTAAGAACACATACACACACACACGCCAGCTGCTTGGCTCTTGCAGAGTCAGTCTCCGGGATCCTGGAAAGTTGGGTTTGTTGTGCTTGCTTTAATTTTTCAATATGAACCTCCTGGGTCCCAAGTGTACAAAGGCTGATCCACAGGTCTGAAGGATGGCGTGGTAACATGCATTTTCTTCAAGGTCACGTTTTAATGTGACTCAGGTACAATGACTCCGATTCACTGCCCCATACTTTGAGAAGCCTAGACCCAGGATTCTTAGGGTCATGGGCTTCTTTGCTTAATAAGATGTTTTTTAGCAGGGTCTGGCTTTATGTTCTGGAAACACGGATCTTTTTTCCCTAGAATATTGTTGATCGAGGAAGGGTAAGTCTTCTTACCTGTACGATGACCTTGGCATCAAGCTGCGGCACATAATGGATGAAGACTGTACACCCTGCTGTCCATGGTTCAAACAGGGTCCCCAAGGCAGCCAGAATCCAGCCTGAGTTGATGGGCACCAGATGATATCAGATGTCTCCAGGCTCAGTAACTTCCTGCTAACTCCAAAATGCAGTGGCTTCAGTTGTGTGATTGTGGCTGATGTGATGATGGGCTAAGTACTCTGGTTTTTAGCTATGGACCCACCCTTCTCACTCTCAGTTCATGTGATTTTTGTGGGGCTCCACACTACCCTTACCCCAGGTCTCAGAGGTGTACTGGCAAATATTTTTCGATTACATGTAACTGATACTGGTTCAATCACACTACCTCTCTTGAACTGATTCTCCTCTAGTGTTCTCTGTATCCATACATGTCATCACCGTCGATGAAGTTGTCCAAGCCCCAAACTGTGGCATCAACCTTGACCTCCTCCCATCTCCCATGTCTATCCAGCAGATCTGGTGCACTCTATTTCCTAAAATCTCAACTGTGTTAATTTCCTTCATATCTCTGGCACGTGGTCCATGCCACTACCAGCTTGCGCCTGGATTAGTCTAAGAGCCTTTAGCTGGTCTTCCTTAACTCAATTCTAACTTTCTCCAACCCAATCTCCATCCTGCAGCCATGGTGACCTTTTCAAAATACAAATCTGATCAGATCTCCCCCTCACTGAAAAACTTGCAGTATTGGCCAGGCGCAGTGGCTCATACCTGTAATCCCAACACTTTTGGAGGCTGAGGTGGGTAGATCACCTGAGGTTAGGAATTTGAGACCAGCCTGGCCAACACAGTGAAGCCCTGTCTCTACTAAAAATACAAAAATTAGCCAGGTGTGGTAGCAGGCGCCTGTAATCCTAGCTATTTGGGAGGCTGAGGCACGAGAATCACTTGAACCCAGGAGGCAGAGGTTGCAGTGAGTTGAGATCGTGACACTGCACTCCACCCTGGGCAACAGAGTAAGACTTTGTTTCAAAAAAAAAAAAAAAACTTTTAGTATCTCCCCATTGTTTTCCTAATAAAGTCCGAACTCTACAACAAGGCCTGCAAGACCCTGCATGGTCTAAGCCTTGCTAACTTTTCCAACTCTTCCCATTGGTCCTTCACCCTACACTCTGAGCACCAGATATTCCCATCTCTATAGTTCTATGAATATTACTTCTTATATCTTTGTGCCTTTGCACATATTATTCTACCTGCACAGAAAGCTCTCCCTTATCTCACCTCCATTCCTCCATGGGTTTTGCTACTCAATTGTTATCATTAGTGCAAATACCCAGTGCCCCTCCTCTGGATAATACAAGAAAACTTCTCTGTTCCATGTTCTGGTTAATATGTTAATAAATTAGAAAATATAAAGAATTTGGTCCATTCCGAATATTACTAGTTGGAGATGAGAAAGTGCAGAGAGAGAGGTTTGGTTTACAAACACAAGGCTAGAGCTTCACCCTCTGTGTATTGTTTTTTCTAGGTTAGGGGTGATGGCTTGGCATAGCTTGGTTCCAGATATTTTCTTCCCTAGCAGTTAATAATTGGGAAACTCCAAGTCTGATTTGCCCATAAAAGGGGATAGAAGAGGCTCTGTCATCTGAGGTCACTCTGCTAGAATATTCTGTCTTTCTCCATCAAACTGTGGAACCACTTTCAGGAACACAATGGCTTGTCATGTGTGTGGCCTGCAGAATGTCTCTACCCACATTTCCTCCACATCTCCTACGAAGATGCTCAGATAGGACTTAAATGTGCCTCCTTTGTCACTCTGAGGTCTCTGTTAGCAAACATTTAGGATTCCCAGCCTTCACCTCTCAGACCCTGAGAGGTCTGAAACAAAGACAGCAGAAGGGAGAAAGAGGATGGAGTTACTTCTACTTAGAGCTCCTTTCCCAAGACACACACACACACACACAAACACACACTCCTTTCCCAAGACACACACACACACACACAAACACTCACACCTCGCCCAGATCTGGGATCCAGCCTCTAAGTCGGTACCCTTTCCTACCATGAAGGGAAGGAGGATAGTAAGGCAAGCCCATGGCTGTGTTTCACCATCTTGGGGAGGCCTGTGGTCCCACTGGTGAAGAAGATGACCATCGGGTCCAAGGTCTTTGACTTAATACAGATGTGTTCTGGGGATGCTGATCTGCAAAGGGGTTCAAGATAAAAGGAAAAAGATTATGATTGCTGGCTTCTCATCTTCTAGGGAAGCAAAAGAAACAACATGATGCATGGACAGGAAACTGGAAATTTGCAACACTGGAGGAAAACTGGCTCTCCCGGTGTTAGGCATCAAACTGACTTGATGGGTGATTTGGATATGTGGACTGGCATTTTTTCATTGGAGAAACTGGTAAAATATAATGAATCTTTAAATAATTTAATAGAACACACAAATAGCACTTGCTATGTTTCAGGCAATGCTCTAAGTGATTTATAAATATGAACTCATTTAATACTCAGAGAAACCCTAGGAGGCGAGTACTACTCTAATCATGCCCATTTTGTAGATAAGAAAACTGAGGCTCAGAGAGGTTAGGTAATTTGCTTGGTAATATACAGCTAGCAAATGGCATAGCTAGGATTCAAACTCAGTCTGCACCCTAGTCTGTGCTTTTAACCAGACTGCTAAGCTTGTTTTTTTTTTTTTTTTTTTTTTTTTTAGATGGAGTCTCGCTCTGTTGCACAGGCTGGAGTGCAGTGGCGTAGGCTTTTTTTAAAAAATTAAACTCTGTGACCTTGGTGATGAGGGATAGGGAAGAGAAAGAGAGAAAGAGTGAGAATGAAATACACACACACACATATATATGTACACACACACACATATACACACACATGCATGCACACGTATACACACATATATATATACATATATATACACACACACACACATACACACACACACACACACACACATATATATGTGCAACACAATAACCCCTGACTTCACAAATCTCCTTTGCACAGTCCCAGGGGTGAGCATATTCTAATGAGAGGAACATAGAAGTCTGACTTGCTGAAAAACTTGAAATTTTACAGATAAAGCAACTGAGATCAAGAGAGGGGAAGGAAGTAAGCCAGGGTCATAGAGCAAATCAGTAACATAGGTGAGGTTTCTTACAGCCGACCTGGTGAGCTTCCTACCACTGTACTTGTTTCCCACCACTTCGGAGTAAATGGTCATTTTCTACATGTCCTCAGAGACCATATTCATCAGACCAGAAACCCACTTAACCAATGATCAGAAGTCCAGCCACACTTCATGGCTGTGAAGAGACACCAGGAGCCTAGTTTTCAGAGTGGGGCACTCAGAAGCCATGGAGTTCGCCTCTGGGTCAAGGGTATCTATGGTCACAATGCCCTTGGCTTTTGACATCCGTAGTCAGTAGAGAATGTCCTTGACCTTCAACTGGGTGGTCTGGGCACGAAGATGATCCCTAGAGATGAGAAAGGAACTGATTGTTTTGGTTTCTTTTTTCACAACTATGGGCTTTGGGCTTGGCTTGTCTGCATAGAAATCCCCTAACTTCTTGCTATGCAAAGTATGGGCCACAGAACAACAGCAGCAGCACTATCAAGGGTGCAGAATCTCATACCCTGTTCCAAACCTACAGAATCAGAATCTGAATTTTAACAAGTTTTCCAAGTGATTCCTTTGCACATTAAAATTTTAAAGCCCTGCTCTAACCTTTTCTAGACTAGATGGATCCAGCCAAAAAACAGGTGGACACTGCTTTACACAACTTTACAAGGGAGCTGGAAATACAGATGTGATCAGGGCAGTGTCTCTGACATCAGGACTAGCTGCATCTCTGCTCTCATCTTTCCCCTCTTACTTCCCTCTCTGTCATTCCTTGGATGTCATTTTGAATGTCCTCTCTTTCCTTCATTCCATATTTAACCACTTTGTCCTTTGAATTTTCCTGCATTTCCTTCCATCTCCATCACAAACAATGAGTTCAAGCCCTGTGTTTCCTTCTGGATTCTATCCTTCCACCAGTTTTGAATCATCCTGCCACTGATCTTCCATATAATTACTTGCTTAGTTCCATAAGCACTGACTTTTTTTTCCTCTACATTTCTTAATTGCACTAACACCTGTGCCCTCTCTTCAGGAAAACACCACATCCTGACATTGAAGATGCTGACTCCTTTTCATCTTTCTCTCTCACAACTCACAACTCACTTTTCTATTTCAAAATGGTCATTCCTCACCCCATGATTGGAATGCCCTTTCTTTGCTCCTATCCTTCTTAATTCTTCTTATCCCAGAGGGCTCAACTCAAGTCTTAGATTTCCCATGGGCCATCTCATAGCTCTACAGATGACATGGCTTTTCATCTCTATACTCCACTAGTTTTGTTCCTTCCTGATTTCACATGACCTAGCTCAATGAATCACCTATTTTATTTATGACAGAATATGAGAGGGAGAGAGAAAATGTGATTAAGAGTATGGCAGAGTGCTGTATAAGTATGCACTATAAAATGAGAGAAGTGATTCAAAAAAGAATCCTATGCTGATTCTAATTAATGTTGATTAAAAATAGGTAATTAAAGGGGAAAGGGAAATCTCTACAGAAGAATACTAACTAATAAATGTAGAGGGATTGACAGAAATAAAAAATTTCCATGTAAATCCACCAGTTTGTTACATAGGTATACATGTACCCTGGTGGTTTGCTGCACCCATCAATCCATTACCTACATTAGGTATTTCTCCTAAAGTAATCCCTCCCCTAGCCCCCAACCCGCGACAGGCCCTGGTGTGTGATGTTCCCTCCTTGTGTCCATGTATTCTCATTGTTCAGCTTCCACTTTGAGTGAGAACATGTGGTGTTTGGTTTTCTGATCTTGTGAGTTTGCTGATAATTAGCCGGGCTTGTGATTGTCTTGTGATAACTAGCCAGGCATGGTGGCCGGTGCCTGTAATCTCAGCTATTCGGGAGGCTGAGGCATGTCCAGCTTCATCCATGTCCCTGCAAAGGACATGAACTCATTCTTTTTTATGGCTGCATAGTATTCCATGGTGTATATATGTCACTTTTTCTTTTTCTTTTTTTTCATTAAAGCTCTAGGGTACATGTGTACAACATGCTGGTTTGTTACATATGTATACATGTGCCATGTTGGTGTGCTGCACCCATTAACTCATCATTTACATTAGGCATATCTCCTAATGCTATCCCTTCCCCTGCTCCCCACAATAGGACCCAGTGTGTGATGTTCCCCTTCCTGTGTCCAAGTGATCTCATTGTCCAATTCCCACCTATGAGTGAGAACATGCAGTATTTGGTTTTCTGTTCTTGCGATAGTTTGCTGAGAACAATGGTTTCCAGCTGCATCCATGTCCCTACAAAGGACACGAACTCATCCTTTTTTATAGCTGCATAGTATTCCATGGTGTATATGTGCCACATTTTCTAAATCCAGTCTGACACTGACGGACATTCGGGTTGATTCCAAGTCTTTGCTATTGTGAATAGTGCTGCAGTAAACATACGTGTGCATGTGTCTTTATAGCAGCATGACTTATAATCCTTTGGGTATATACCCAGTAACGGGATGGCTGGGTCAAATGGTATTTCTAGTTCTAGATCCTTGAGGAATCGCCACACTGTTTTCCACAATGGTTGAAGTAGTTCACAGTCCCACCAACAGTGTAAAAGTGTTCCTATTTCTCCACATCCTCTCCGGCACCTGTTGTTTCCTGATTTTTTAATGATTGCCATTCTAACTGGTGTGAGATGGTATCTCATTGTGGTTTTGATTTGCATTTCTCTGATGGCGAGTGATGATGAGCATTTTTTCATGTGTCTGTTGGCTGTATGAATGTCTTCTTTTGAGAAGTGTCTGTTCATACCCTTTGCCCACTTTTTGATGGGGTTTTTTTTTCTTGTAAATTTGACTGAGTTCTTTACAGGTTCTGGATATTAGCCCTTTGTCAGATGAGTAGATTGCAAAAATTTTCTCCCATTCTGTAGGTGGCCTGTTCACTCTGATGGCAGTTTCTTTTGCTGTGTAGAAGTTCTTTAGTTTATTTAGATCCCATCTGTCAGCTTTGGTATTTCTAGTTCTAGATCCTTGAGGAATCGCCACACTATTTTCCACAATGGTTGAACTAGTTTACAGTCCCACCAACAGTGTAAAAGTGTTCCTATTTCTCCACATCCTCTCCGGCACCTGTTGTTTCCTGACTTTTTAATGATTGCCATTCTAACTGGTGTGAGATGGCATCTATTGAGATAATCATGTGGTTTTTGTCTTTGGTTCTGTTTATATGCTGGATTACCTTTATTGATTTACATATGTTGAACCAGCCTTGCATCCCAGGGATGAAGGCCACTTGATCATGGTGGATAAGCTTTCTGATGTGCTGCTGGATTTGGTTTGCCAGTATTTTATTGAGGAGTTTTGCATCAATGTTCATCAGGGATATTGGTCTAAAATTCCTTTTTTTTTTTTTGTTTTTTTTTTTTTTTTGTATCTCTGTCAGGCTTTGGTATCAGGATGATGTTGGCCTTGTAAAATGAGTTAGGGAGAGTTCCCTCTTTTTCTATTGATTGGAATAGTTTCAGAAGGAATGGTACCAACTCCTCCTTTTACCTCTGGTAGAATTTGGCTGTGAATCCATCTGGTCCTGGACTTTTTTTGGTTGGTAGGCTATTAATTATTGCCTCAATTTCAGAGCCTGCTATTGGCCTATTCAGAGATACAACTTCTTCCTGGTTTAGTCTTGGGAGAGTGTAAATGTCCAGGAAATTACCCATTTCTTCTAGGTTTTCTAGTTTATTTGAGTAGAGGTGTTTATAGTATTCTCTGACAGTAGATTGTATTTCTGTGGGGTCGGTGGTGTTATCCCCTTTATCATTTTTTATTGCATCTATTTGATCCTTCTGTCATTTCTTCTTTATTAGTCTTGCTAGTGGTCTATCAATTTTGTTGATCTTTTCAAAAAACCAGCTCCTGGATTCATTGATTTTTTGGAGTTTTTTTTTTGTGTCTCTATCTCCTTCAGTTCTGCTCTGATCTTAGTTATGCCTTCTGCTAGCTTTTGAATGTGTTTGCTCTTGCTTCTCTAGTTCTTTTAATTGTGATGTTAGGGTGTCAATTTTAGATCCTTCTTGCTTTCGCTTGTGGGCATTTAGTGCTATACGTTTCCCTCTACACACTGCTTTAAATGTGTCCCAGGTATTCTGGTATGTTGTATTTTTGTTCTCATGTTTCAAAGAACATCTTTATTTCTGCCTTCATTTCGTTATGTAGCCAGTAGTCATTCAGGGGCAGGTTGTTCAGTTTCCATGTAGTTGAGCGGTTTTGATTGAGTTTTAGTCCTGAGTTCTAGTTTGATTGCACTGTGTCTGAGAGACAGTTTGTTATAATTTCTGTTCTTTTACATGTGCTGAGGCTGTGCTTTACTTCCAATTACGTGGTCAATTTTGGAATAAGTGCCATGTGGTGCTGAGAAGAATGTATATTCTGTTGATTTGGGGTGGAGAGTTCTGTAGATGTCTATTAGGCCCACTTGGTGCAGAGTTGAGTTCAATTCCTGGATATCGTTGTTAACTTTGTCTCGTTGATCTGTCTAATGTTGACAGTGGGGTGTTAAAATCTCCCATTATTATTGTATGGGAGTCTAAGTCTCTTTGTAAGTCTCTAAGGACTTGCTTTATGAATCTGGGTGCTCCTGTATTAGGTGCATATATATTTAGGATAGTTAGCTCTTCCTGATGAATTGATCCCTGTACCATTATGTAATGGTCTTCTTTGTCTCTTTTGATCTTTGATGGTTTAAAGTCTGTTTTATCAGATACTAGGATTGCAACCCCTGCCTTTTTTTTTTTTTTTTTTTCATTTGCTTGGTAGATCTTCCTCCATCCCTTTATTTTGAGCCTATGTGTGTCTCTGCATGTGAGATGGGTCTCCTGAATACAGCACACTGATGGGTCTTGACTCTTTATCCAATTTGCCAGTCTGTCTTTTAATTGAACCATTTAGTCCATTTACATTTAACATTGGTATGTGTGAACTTGATCCTGTCATTATGATATTAGCTGGTTGTTTTGCTTATTAGTTGATGCAGTTTCTTCCTAGCACTGATGGTGTTTACAATTTGGCATGTTTTCGCAATGTCTGGTACCAGTTGTTCCTTTCCATGTTTAGTACTTCCTTCAGGATCTCTTGTAAGGCAGGCCTGGTGGTGACAAAATCTCTTAGCATTTGCTTGTCTGTGAAGAATTTTATTTCTCCTTCATTTATGAAGCTTAGTTTGGCTGGATATGAAATTCTGGGTTGAATATTCTTTTCTTTAAGAATGTTGAATATTGGCCCCCACTCTCTTCTGGCTTGGAGAGTTTCTGCTGAGAGATCTGCTGTTAGTCTGATGGGCTTCCCTTTGTGGGTAATCCGATCTTTCTCTCTGGCTGCCCTTAACATGTTTTCCTTCATTTCAACTTTGGTGAATCTGACAATTATATGTCTTGGGGTTGCTCTTCTCGAGGAGTATCTTTGTGGCATTCTCTGTATTTCCTGAATTTGAACATTGGCCTGCCTTGCTAGGTTGGGGAAGTTCTCCTGGATAATATCCTGCAAAGTGTTTTCCAATGTGGTTCCATTCTCCCCATCACTTTCAGATACACCAATCAAACATAGATGTGGTCTTTTCATATAGTCCCATATTTCTTGGAGACTTTGTTCACTTCTTTTTACTCTTTTTTCTGTAAACTTCTCTTCCTACTTCGTTTCATTTGTTTGATCTTCAATCACTGATACCCTTTCTTCCACTTGATCGAATCAGCTACTGAAGCTTGTGCATGCATCAGCAGTTTTCGTGCCATGGGTTTCAGCTGCATCATGTCATTTAAGGTCTTCTCTACGCTGTTTATTCTGGTTAGCCATTCATGTAATCTTTTTTTGAA
This sequence comes from Rhinopithecus roxellana, assembly GCF_007565055.1. Taxonomy (NCBI): domain Eukaryota; kingdom Metazoa; phylum Chordata; class Mammalia; order Primates; family Cercopithecidae; genus Rhinopithecus; species Rhinopithecus roxellana. The sequence goes on from NC_044561.1 coordinate 59,860,059, forward strand.
GGTTTTTAGCTTCTTTGCGATAGATTTGAACATCCTCCTTTAGGTCGGAGCAGTTTGTTATCACCGATCTTCTGAAGCCTACTTCTGTCAACTCGTCAAAGTCATTCTCTATCCAGCTTTGTTCCATTGCTGGTGAGGAGCTACGATCCTTTGGAGGAGAAGAGGCACTCTGATTTTTAGAATTTTCCGTTTTTCTGCTCTCGTTTCTCCCCATCTTTGTGGTTTTATCTACCTTTGGTCTTTGATGATGGGGATCTATAGATGGGGTTTTTGTGTGTATATCTTTTTTGTTGGTGCTGATGCTATTCCTTTCTGTTTTTTAGTTTTCCTTCTAACAGTCAGGACCCTCAGATGCAGGTCTTTTTGAGTTTGCTGGAGGTCCACTTCAGACCCTGTTTGCCTGGGTATCACCAGCAGGGGCTGCAGAACAGCAAATATTGCAGAACAGCAACTGTGGCTGCCTGATGCTTCCTCTGGAAGCTTCATCTCGTAGAGGCACCCAGCTGCATGAGGTGTCAGTCAGCCCCTACTGGGAGGTGTCTCCCAGTTAAGCTACTTGGGGTTCAGGGACCCACTTGAGGAGGCAGTCTGTCTGTTCTCAGATCTCAAACTCTGTGCTTGGGAGAACCATTGCTCTCTTCAGAACTGTCAGACAGGTAGGTTTAAGTCTGCAGAAGTTTCTGCTGCCTTTTCTTCAGCTATGCTCTGCCCCCATAGGGGGAGTCTACAGAGGCAGGCAGGCCTAGTTGAGCTGCGGTGGGCTCCACCCAGTTCCAGCTTACCAGTCACTTTGTTTACCTACTCAAGCCTCAGCAATGGCGGACGCCCCTCCCGCAACCTCGCTGCCACCTTGCAGTCCGATCTTGGACTGCTGTGCTAGAAGTGAGCAAGGCTTTGTGGGTGTGGGAACCACCTATCCAGGCACGGGATACAATCTCCTGGTGTGCTGTTTGCTAAGACCATTGGAAAAGTACCGTATTAGGGCAGGAATGTCCCGAGTTTCCAGGTACCATCTGTCACGGCTTCCCTTGGCTAGGAAAGGGAATTCCCTGACCCCTTGTGCTTCCCGGGTGAGGCAATGCCCCGCCCTGCTTTGACTCCCACTCTGTGGGCTGCACCCACTGTCCAATAAGTCCCAATGAGATCAACCTGGTACCTCAGTTGGAAATGCAGAAATCACCCATCTTCTGCATCACTCACGCTGGGAGCTGTAGACTGGAGCTGTTCCTATTCGGCCATCTTGGAATGATGTGTGATGTGCTGTTTTCTTTCACTGAACTAAACATGTTTTGAAATTAATCACTTTTCAAAAACACGTTTTGTACAAGCTCTATAAAAAGCATTTGGAGCCTGGGTGCAGTGGCTCATGCCTGTTATCCAGCACTTTGGGAGGCCGAGATGAGCAGGTCACCTGAGGTCAGGAGTTCAAGACCAGCCTGGCCAACATGGTGAAATCCCATATCTACTGAAAGTATAAGAATTAGCTGGGTGTGGTTTCAGGTGCCTGTAATCCCAGCTACTTGGGAGGCTGAGGCAGGAGAATTGCTTGAACCCAGGAGGTGGAGGTGGCAGTTAGCTAAGACTGCACCACTGCACTCCAGCCTGGGAAACAAGAATGAGACTCCATCTTAAAAAAAGCATCTGGAGTCTAGTTAGCACTACCAGGAATATGCATATAAAGCCCTGAATGCTAAAAGCAGAACATGGCACATAAAGTTCATGATGTACCTTTTCCTTTCACTAAATTCAAAATGTTTTGACTTATAACAGTTTTCAAAGACACACGGCAAATCTCAAAAATCACAATTATGATCTCAGTAGGCAAACACAGAAAATGTCAATATCTAGCACTGAAAGGTAAATGCAGGCTGTGTGGCAAAATCTAGATGATGTACTGTTTTCCTTCACTTAATTTAACCTGTTTTGACAATGATCACTCTTTAAAAACACCTTTTGTACAAGCTCAGAAAAAAACTTTTCAAAGCCAAATTAGTACTTCCAAGAAGATATGCATAAACAGCACTATATGCTGCAAGTAAGATATGGCACACAAATAATATATGATGTTCTGTTTTCTTTTACTGAAATCAACATGTATTAACTAAAAGCAGTTTTCAAAGACACAGCTTGTCAGATCTCATAAAACACAATTCTGAGTCCAAAAGGCCCACATGAAAAATAAAAATGTCTAGCTCTAAAAGGTAAACAGAAGCTTTGTGCCAAAAACCTAGATAATGTGTTGTTTTTTTCCTTATAATTCAAATGTCTTGACATTAATCACTTTCCAAAAACCCGTTTGTACAAGCTCAGTGAAAACTTTGGAGCCCAGTTAGTGCTTTCAGGAAGATATGCATACACAGCCCTAAATGTGAAAATCAAGATGTGGCACACAAATAATATGTGTTGTTCTTTTTTCTTTCAGTGAATTCAATATGTATTAACTAAGAGCAGCTTTCAAAGGCACATGTTCCCTAATTTCTAAAATCACAATTATGAGCATAGTAGGCCACATAGAAAATGTAAAAATCTAGCCTTGAATGTTAAATGCATGCTTTGTGCCAAAAACCTAGATGTCATGCTGTTTTCCATCACTGAATTCAACAGGTTTTTTACAATTATCACTGTTTATAACACGTTTTGTACAAGCTCAGCAAAAAACATTTTGGAGCCCAGTTAGTGCTTCCAGGAAGACATGCATAAACAGCCCTATATGCTAAAAGCAAAAGATGACACACAAATAATGTATGATGAGCTGTTTTCTATCATTGAATTCAACATGTATTAACAAAGAACAGTTTTCAAAGACACATCTTGTCAAATTTCAGATAACACAATTCTGAGCACAGTAGGCCCACACAGAAAATGAAAATATCTAGCCCTGAAAGGTAAATGCAAATTTTGTGCCAAAATTTAGATGATGTGGTTTTTCTTCATTAAATTTAACATTTTGACTTGATCACTGTTCAGAAACACATTTCTTACAAGCTCAGAAAATTACATTTCAGAGGCCAGTTAGATCTTCTGGGAAAATATTCATGTAAAGCCCTAAATGCTAAACACAAGTTATGGCACACTGAATATAGATGATACGCATTTTTTTTCCCCACTGAATTCAACATGTTTTAACTAAGAGCAGTTTTTCAAAGACATGTCTTGTCAAACCTCAGAAAACACAATTTGAGCTTACTTAGTAGGCCAACAAAGAAAAATGTGAATACGTAGCCCTAAAAGGTGAATGCAAGCTGTGTGCCAAAACCCTAAATGATGTGCTGCTTTCTTTTACTTAATTTAACATGTTTAGACATTGATCACTCTTCAAAATACTATTTGTACAAGCAAAGAAAAAACTCTTTGAAACCAAGTTGGCACTTTCAGAAAGATGTGCATAAACAGCTTGCTATGCTAAAATCAAGATGCAGCACAGAAATTAAATATGATGTGCTGTTTTCTTTCACTGAACTCAACATGTATTACCTAAGAGCAGTTTTCAAAGACACATCTTGTGAAATTTAAAAAATAAAAATTTGAACATAGCAGGCCTACAAGGAAAAATGCAGATATCTAGCCCTAAAAGGTAAATGCTAGGTTTGTGTGAAAAATCTAGATGATGTGCTGGTTTTCCTTCACTTAATTTAACGTATTTTGAGGTTGATTATTTTTTAAAAACATGTTTTATACAAGCCCATAATGTAACATTTTGGGGCCAAGTTAGAGCTTCCAGGAAAATATAAATATACAGCCTAAATGTTAAAAACAAGATATGACACACAAAAAATATATGATGTGATGTTTTCTTTTTAATTAAAAATTATCTTAATAGAGTTTTGGGGAACAGGTGATATTTGGTTACATGAAAACATTTTTTAGTGGGATTTCTGATATTTTGGTGCAACCATCACCCAAGCAGTGTACATTGTATCCAATGTGTAGTCTTTTATCCCTCACCCCCCTCACCTTTTCCCCCAAGTCCCCCAAGTGCATTGTATTATTCTTATGCCTTTGCATCCTCATAGCTCAGCTCCCACTTACGAGTGAGAACATAGTATGTTTGATTTTGCATTCCTTAGTCACTTCACTCAGAATAATGGTCTCCAATTCCATCCAGTTCTTACTGCAAATGCCATTATTTTTGTCCTTCTTATGGTTGTCACTCAACTTTTTTCAATACAATAAGGAAGGATCATTTATTATGCTATGAGCAAGAAGTCCAGAGCAGGTTAATTCAAGTGCACAACAATATCATCAAATATCCCTGAGTATGGCTCTGAGTATGGCTTTAGCCACTGAGTATGGCTGTCATTGACATATTGGCTTTCTCCTCCTGGTTACAAAATGACTGAAGGATAGTAGGGATCATTTTCTGACAGGCCAAAGTACAATATTAAAAAGGGGGCTGTCTTTACTTGTCTCTTTAAGAGTGAAGAAACCTTTGCAGAGGGCATCCAGTAGACTTCCCTCCACACGTCATTGGCCAGATCACACACATGCCCATATCTAACCCAACTACAGGCAAAGAGATTAGGCCCACAGTGATTACCTAAGACCACTTAGGATGGATGTACGCTAGGGACCTGGAAGTAGGGTAATTCCTTCAGTTATAGTAGAATGAATTATAATCCTTTGGGTATATACCCAGTAATGGAATTGCTGGGTCAAATGGTATTTGTGGTTCTAGATCCTTGAGGAATCTCCACACTGTCTTTCACAATGGTTGAACTAATTTGCACTTCCACCAACAGTGTAAAAGCGTACCTATTTCTCCACATCTTCTACAGCATCTGTTGTTTCCTGACTTTTTAATAATGGCCATTCTAACTGGCACAAGATGGTATCTCATTGTGGTTTTGATTTGCATTTCTCTAGTGACCAATGATGATGAGCTTTTTTTCATATATTTGTTGGCCACATAAATGTCTTCTTTTGAGAAGTGTCTGTTCATACCCTTCACCCACTTTTTGATGGGGTTGTTTGTATTTTTCTTACAAATTTGTTTAAGTTCCTTGTAGATTCTGGAAATTAGCCCTTTGTCAGATGGATAGATTGCAAACATTTTCTCCCATTCTGTGGGTTGCCTGTTCCCTCTAATGATAGTTTATTTTGCTATGCAGAAGCTCTTTAGTTTGATTAGATCCCATTTGTCAATTTTGGCTTTTGTTGCCATTGCTTTTGGCGTTTTAGTCATGAAGTCTTTGCCCATGCCTATGTCATGGATAGTACTGCCTAGGTTTTCTTCTAGAGTTTTTATGGTTTTAGGTCTTATGTTTAAGTATTTAGTCCATCTTGAGTTAATTTTTGTATAAGGTGTAAGGAAGGGGTCCAATTTCAGTTATCTCTATATGACTATCCAGTTTTCCCAATACTATTTATTAAATAGGGGATCCTTTCCCCATTGCTTGTTTTTGTCAGGTTTGTCACAGATCAGATTCTTGTAGATGTGTGGCATTATTTCTGAGGCTCTGTTCTGTTCTATTGTCTATATATCTGTTGGGCACCAGCAGCATGCTGTTTTGGTTACTGTAGCCTTATATTATAGTTTGAAGTCAGGGAGAATGATGCGTCCAGCTTTGTTCTTTTTGCTTAAGATTGTCTTGGCTATACAGGCTCTTTTTTGGCCCATATGAAATTTAGTTTTTTCTAATTCTCTGAAGAAAGTCAATGGTAGCTTGATGGGGATAGCATTGAATCTGTAAATTACTTTGGGCAGTATGGCCATTTTCATGAAATTAATTTCTCCTATCCACGAGGAGGGAATGTTTTTCCATTTGTTTGTTTCCTCTCTTATTTCCTCGAGCAGTGGTTTGCAGTTCTTCTTAAAGATGTCCTCCACATCCCTTGTAAGTTGGATTCCTAAGTATTTTATTCTCTTGGTAGCAATTGTGAATGGGAGTTCACTCATGATTTGGCTCTCTGTCTGTTATTGGAGTAGAGGAATGCTTATGGTTTTTGCATGTTGATATAGTATCCTGAGACTTTGCTGAAGTTGCTTATCAGCTTAAGGAGATTTGGGCTGAGACAGTGGGGTTTTCTAAATACACAATCATGTCATCTGCAAACAGAGACCATTTGACTTCCTCTCTTCCCGTTCGAATATCTTTATTTCTTTATCTTGCCTGATTGCCCTGACTAGAACTTCCAACACTACGTTGAATAGGAGTGATGGAAGAGGGCATCCCTGTCTTGTGCCGGTTTTCAAAGGGCATGCTTCCAGTTTCTGCCCATTCAGTATGATATTGGCTGTGGGTTTGTCATAAATAGCTTTTATTATTTTGAGATACATTCCATCAATACCTAGTTTATTCAGGGTTTTCAGCATAAAGTGGTGTTGACTTTTATTGAAGGCCTTTTCTGCATTTATTGAGATAATCATGTGGTTTTTGTCATTGGTACTGTTTATGTAATGGAGTATGTTTATTGATTTGCTTATGCTGAACCAGCCTTGCATCCCAGGGATGAAGCCAACTTTATCTTGGTGTACAAGCTTTTTGATGTGCTGCTGGATTCAGTTCGCTAGTATTTTATTGATGATTTTCACATCGATGTTCATCAGGGATATTGGCCTGAAATTTTCTTTTTTAGTTGTGCCTCTGCCAAGTTTTTGTATCAGGATGATGCTGGCCTCATATAATGGGTTAGTGATTGTTTGGAATAGTTTCAGGAGGAATGGTACCAGCTCCTCTTTGCACATCTGGTAGAATTCAGCTGTGAATCCATCTTGTCCTAGACTTTTTTTGGTTGGTAGGCTAGTAATTACTGCCTCAATTTTAGAACTTGTTATTGGTCTATTTAGGAATTCAATTTCTTCCGTTTCGTCTTGGGAGGGCGAATGTATCCAGGAATTTATTCATTTCTTCTAGATTTTCCAGTTTGTGTAGAGTTGTTTAAAATATTCTCTGATGGTAGTTTGTAATTCTGTAGGATCTGTGGTGATATACTCTTTATCATTGTTTATTGTGTCTTTTTGATTCTTCTCTCTTTTCTTCTTTATTAGTCTTGCTAGTAGTCTATTTTGTTGATCTTTTCAAAAACCCAGCTCCTGGATTCATTGATTTTTTTTTTTTTGAGGGCTTTTTTTTGTGTCTTTATCTCCTTCAGTTCTGCTCTGATCTTAGTTATTTGTTTTCTACTACCTTTTGAATTTCTTTGTTGTTGTTTCTCTAGTTCTTTTAATTGTGATGCTACGGTGTTGATTTTGGATCTTTCCCGTTTTCTCCTGTGGGGATTTAGTATATAAATTTCCCTCTAAACATTGCTTTAGCTGTGTCCCAGATATTCTGGTACGTTGTATGTTTGTTCTCATTGGCTTAGAAGAACTTATTTATGTCTGCCTTAATTTCGTTATTTAGCCAGTAGTCATTCAGAAGCAGGTTGTTCAGTTTCCATGTAGTTGTGCAGTTTTGAGTAAGTTTCTTAATCCTGAGTCCTAATTTGATTGCACTGTTGTCTGAGAGGCTGTTTGTTATGAGTTCCATTCTTTTGCCTTTGCTTAAGAGTGTTTTACTTCCAATTAGGTGGTCAATTTTAGAATAAGTGCGATGAGGTGCTGAGAAGAATGTATATTCTGTTGTTTTGGGGTGGAGAATTCTGTAGATGTCTATTAGGTTTGCTTGGTCCTGAGCTGAGTTCGAATCCTGAATATCTTTGTTAATTTTCTGTCTTGTTGACCTGTCTGGTATTGATAGTGGGGTGCTGAAGTCTCCCACTATTATTGTGTGGGAGTCTAAGTCTCTTTCTATGTCTTTAAGTACTTGCTTTATGAATCTGGGTGCCCCTGTATTGGGTGCATATATATTTAGGATAGTGAGCTCTTCTGTTTGCATTGATCCCTTTACTATTATGTAATGCCCTTCTCTGTCTCTTTTGATCTTTGTGGTGGTTTTAAGTCTGTTTTATCAGAGATTAGGGTGGCAACTCCTGCTTTTTTTGTGCTTTTTGTTTTTTTGCTTTTTCTTTGCTTGGTACATATTCCTCCATCCCTTTATTTTGAGCCTATGTATGTTTTTGCACATGAGATGGGTCTCCTGAATACAGCACACCAATGGGTCTTGACTCTATCCAATTTGCCAGTCTCTCCTTTTTTTTCAAACTTTTAAATGTAAATTGTTGACAGTAACATTTTTAAAGTTCTGTTGATTTTTTACATAAACTGCATTTTTGGATTTTTAATAGTCTAAAAATTATGTAACAAGAAATAAAATAGAAATAAAATACAGGAGTGCTTTTTTTGAGGAATAAAATTCCTAAAAGGCCAAAAACTATGTAAACTTAATAAAAATTATGATCCCATAGATCCAGGAAGAATTTGGGATAAAAATGAAAATATACTATTATATTATTATTATACCATGTATTATGTGGTATAATATTACTTGAGGGTGAACTTTGATAAGTTAAAATCATTTACTATAAATCCTAACACAACCACTAAGAAAGCAAACAAAATGATACCTAATAAGCAAAAGAAAGTAAAACTAAACAATAAAAAAATTTGATGAATCTATAATAAAGTAGAAACAAAAAGGAAACAGAAATAAAGAACAGCCAGGAATAATGGCAATCAGTATGATGAGAGGCAAACTTAACTATGTCAGTAATTACATTATAAATGACACTAGTTTGAAAAACCTCAATTAAAATGTAGACTCTAAGGCTCAGTAAAAAGTAAGACTCAATTAAATGCTGCCAATGAGAAATGCATTTTTAAAAATTATACTTTAAGTTCTCGGTAACATATGCAGAACGTTCAGTTTTACTACATAGATATACACACGGCAGGTGGTTTGCTGCACCCATCAACCCGTCACCTGTATTAGGTATTTCCCCTAATGTTATCCCTCCCCTAGGCCCCCCACCCCCACAGGCCCCAGTGTGATGTTCCCCTCCCTGTGTCCATGTGTTCTCATTGTTCAGCTCCCACTTATGAGTGAGAACATGTGGTGTTTGGTTTTCTGATCTTGTGATAGTTTGCTGAGAATGATGGTTTCCAGCTTCATCCATGTTTCTGCAAAGGACATGAACTCATCCTTTTAATGGCTGCATAGTATTCCATGGTGTATATGTGCCGCATTTTCTTTATCCAGTCTATCATTGATAGGCATTTGGGTTGGTTCCCAGTCTTTGCTATTGTGAATAGTGCCACAATAAACACACATGTGCATGTGCATTTATTGTAGAATGATTTATAATCCTTTCAGCATATGCCCAATATTGGGATTGCAGGGTCAAATGGTACTTCTAGTTCTAGATCCTTGAGGAATTGCCACACTGTCTTCCACAATGGTTGAGTTAATTTACATTCCCACCAACAGTGTAAAAGTGTTCCTATTTTTCTACAACCTCTCCAGCACCAGTTGTTTCCTGACTTTTTAATAACTGCCATTGTAACTGGCATGAGATGGTATCTCAGTGGTTTAGATTTGAACTTCTGTAATGACCAGTGATGATGAACATTTTTTTCATATGTGTGTTGGCTGCATGTCTTCTTTTGAGAAGTGTCTGTTCATATCCTTTGCCCACTTTTTGATGGGGTTGTTTGCTTTTTTCTTCTAAATTTCTTTAAGTTTTTTGTAGATTCTGGATATTAGCCCTTTGTCAGATGGATTTGCAAAAATTTTCTCCCATTTTGTAGGTTGCCTGTTCACTATGATGATACTTTCTTTTGCTGTTCTGAAGGTCTTTGGTCTTTGCCCATGCCTATGTGCTGAATGGTATTGCTTAGGTTTTCTTCTAGGATTTTTATGGTCCTAAGTCTTACGTTTAAGTCTTTGATCCATCTTGAGTTGATTTTAGTACAAGGTGTAAGGACAGGGTCTAGTTTCAGTTTTCTGCATATGGCTAGCCAGTTTCCCCAACACCATTTATTATGTAGGGTATCTTTTCCCCATTGCTTGTGTGTGTCAGGTTTGTCAAAGATCAGATTGGGGTTGAAATGTGGTGTTATTTCTGAGGCCTCTGTTCTGTTCCATTGGTCTATATCTCTGTTTTTTGTTATCACTATCATGCTGTTTTGGTTACTGTAGTTTTGTAGTATAGTTTGAAGTCAGGTGGGGTGATGCCTCCAGATTTGTCCTCCTTGCCCAGGATTGTCTTGGCTATGCAGGCTCTTTTTTGGTTCCATATGGAGTTTAAAGTAGTTTTTTCCAATTCTGTGAAGAAAGTCAGTGGTAGCTTGATGGGAATAGCATTGAATCTATAAATTGCTTTGGGCAGTAAGGCCATTTTCACAATATTGATTCTTCTTATACATGAACACGGAATATTTTTACATTTGTTTGTGTCTTCTCTTATTTCCTTGAGTGGTGGTTTGTAGTTCTCCTTGAAGAGATCCTTCACATCCCTTGTAAGTTGTATTCCTAGGTATTTTATTCTCTTAGTAGCAATTATGAATGGGAGTTCACTCGTGATTTTTTCTGTCTGTTAGTGGTGTATAGGAATGCTTGCGATTTTTGCACATTGATTTTGTATCCTGAGACATTCCTGAAGTTGCTTATCTTCTTAAGGAGATTTTGGGGTGAGCCAATGGGCTCTTCTAAATATACAATCATGTCATCTGCAAACAGGGACAATTTGACTTCCTCTCTTCCTATTTGATACCCTTTATTGCTTTATCTTGCCTGAATGCCCTGGTCAGAATTTCCAATACTATTCTGAATAGGAGTGGTGAGAGAGGGCATTCTTGTCTTGTACTAGTTTTCTTTTCTTTTTTTTGAGATGGAGTCTCGCTCTGTCGCCCAGGCTGGAGTGCAGTGGCCGGATCTCAGCTCACTGCAAGCTCCACCTCCTGGGTTTACGCCATTCCCCTGCCTCAGCCTCCCTAGTAGCTGGGACTATAGGTGCCCGCCACTACGCCTGGCTAGGTTTTGTATTTTTTAGTAGAGATGGGGTTTCAGCGTGTTAGCCAGGATGGTCTCGATCTCCTGACCTCGTGATCCGCCCGTCTCAGCCTCCCAAAGTGCTGGGATTACAGGCTTCAGCCACCATGCCCGGCCTTTGTGCCAGTTTTCAAAGGAAATGTTTCCAGTTTTTGCCCATTCAGTATGATATTGGCTGGGTTCTTCATAAATAGCTCTTATTATTTTGAGATACATTCCATCAATACCTAGTTTATTGAGAGTTTTTAGCATGAAAGGCTGTTTAATTTTGCTGAAGGCATTTTCTGCATCTATTGAGGTAATCATGTGATTTTTGTTGTTATATCTGTTTATGTGTTGGATTACGTTTATTGATTTGTGCATGTTTAACCAATCTTGCATCCCAGGGATGAAGCTGACTTGATCGTGGTGGATAAGCTTTTTGATGTGCTGCTGGATTCGGTTTGCCAATATTTTATTGAGGATTTTCACATAGATGTTCATCAAGGATATTGGCCTAAAATTTTTTTGTTGTTGTGTCTGTCAGGCTTTGGTATCATGATGATGCTGGCCTCATAAAATGAGTTAGGGAGGATTCTGTCTTTTTCTATTGATTGGAATAATTTCAGAAGGAATAGTACCTGCTCCTCTTTATACCTCTAGTTGGCAGCGAATCCTTCTGGTCCTGGACTTCTTTTGTTTGGTAGGCTAGTAGTTATTGCCTCAATTTCAGAACCTGTGATTGGTCTATTTAGGGATTCAACTTCTTCCTGGTTTAGTCTTGGGAGGGTGTATATGTCCAGGAATGTACCATTTCTTCCATATTTTCTAGTTTGATTGCGTAGAGGTGTTTATATTATTCTGTGATGGTAGTTTGTGAGGTATTGTTCCTCACAATTGAGTGCCTTAGCTGCAGGTGCCTGCCCACAGACCCTGACCTAAATGACGGATGAATACAATGGACACTGACACACATATTCTCCTTTGCCAGTACAGTTGAGTGTCCAACCACTTGCACACCAAGAGAGGTTTGTCACTGTGGCTAGCCCTGAAAAGCTCGCACTTCATGCATTTATTTAGATTACAATTAACAATAGAAGCTTTGAGTAAACACACGAGGATAATTAACATGGTTAAGACAGTAGTTCTACGAATGATAAAAGCTTAGGTACCATGGTCTAAAGTAAATACCATTGGGGGCAATGTCCCTGGTCAACTTTCCCCCAAGAGAGCCATCAAACTCAAAAGTTAGTTAATGGAGGTAGTGTAAACAGATTTAACTGGGGAAGTCTCTATTGTCTTAGCATTTACCCTGTGACCTAATGCTCCAAGGCAGGAACCGACTGCCTTCAGGCTGTTTAATTATTATAAGCTATGCAATCTTTTGGCCTCCTGTGACTATTCCCTATAACTTTCCCTAATATTTCCCTTTACTATTTCTGCCACCATCCTGAGTGAATCCAAATAAGTTTATATTTCTGTGGGATCGGTGTTGATATCCTCTTTATCATTTATAATGCATCTATTTGATTCTTCTCCTATTAGTTTTGCTAGCAATCTATCTATTTTATTGATTTTTTCAAAAAATCAGCTCCTGGATTTGCTGATTTTTTTTTTTTTAATTTTAGAAAGAATCTTATTTATTTCCCAATTTGGATACTTTTCTTTTATTTTTATTATACTTTAAGTTCTAGGGTACATGTGCACAACCTGCAAGTTTGTTACATATGTATACATGTGCCATGTTGGTATGCTGCACCCATTAACTCATCATTTACATTAGGTATATCTCTTAATGCTAGCCCTCCTTCACCCCTCTGCACAATAGGAGCCCGTGTGTGATGATCCCCTTCCTGTGTCCAAGTGTTCAATTCCCACCTATGAGTGAGAACATGCAGTATTTTGTTTTCTGATCTTGTGAAAGTTTGCTGAGAATGATGGTTTCCAGTTGCATCCATGTCCCTACAAAGGACACAAACTCATCCTTTTTTATGACTGCATAGTATTCCATGGTGTATATGTGCCACATTTTCTTATTCCAGTCTGTCACTGATGGACATTTGGGTTGATTCCAAGTCTTTGCTATTGTGAATAGTGCCGCAGTAAACATAAGTGTGCATGTGTCTTTATAGCAGCATGGCTTATAATCGTTTGGGTATATACCCAGTAGTGGGATGGCTGGGTCATATGGTATTTCTAGTTCTAGATCCTTGAGGAATCGCCACACTGTTTTCCACAATGGTTGAAGTAGTTCACAGTCCCACCAACAGTGTAAAAGTGTTCCTATTTCTCCACATCCTCTCCAACACCTGTTGTTTCCTGAATTTTTAATGATTGCCATTCTAACTGGTGTGAGATGGTATCTCATTGTGGTTTTGATTTGCATTTCTCTGATGGCCAGTGATGATGAGCATTTTTTCATACGTCTGTTGGCTGTATGAATGTCTTCTTTTGAGAAGTGTCTGTTCATATCCTTTGCCCACTTTTTGATGGGGTTGTTTTTTTCTTGTAAATCTGATTGAGTTCTTTACAGGTTCTGGATATCAGCCCTTTGTCAAATGAGTAGATTGCAAAAATTTTCTCCCATTCTGTAGGTGGCCTGTTCACTCTGATGGTAGTTTCTTTTGCTGTGCAGAAGCTCTTTAGTTTGATTAGATCCCATTTGTCAATTTTGGCTTTTGTTGCCAATGCTTTTGGTGTTTTAGACATGAAGTCCTTGTCCATGCCTATGTCCTGAATGGTATTACCAAGGCTTTCTTCTAGAGTTTTTATGGTTTTAGGTCTAACATTTAAGTCTCTAATCCATCTTGAATTAATTTTTGTATAAGGAGTAAGGAGAGGATCCAGTTTCAGCTTTCTACTTATGGCTAGCCAATTTTCCCAGCATCATTTATTATATAGGACATCCTTTCTTCATTTCTTGTTTTTCTCAGGTTTGTCAAAGATGAGATGGCTGTAGATGTGTGGTATTATTTCTGAGAGCTCTGTTCTGTTCCTTTGGTCTATATCTCTGTTTTGGTACCAGTACCATGCTGTTTTGGTTACTGTGGCCTTGTACTATGGTTTGAAGTCAGGTAGTGTGATGCCTCCAGCTTTGTTCTTTTGGCTTAAGATTGTCTTGGCAATGTGGGGTCTCTTTTGGTTCCATATGAACTTTAAAGCAGTTTTTTCCAATTCTGTGAAGAAAGTCATTGGTAGCTTAATGGGGATGGTATTAAATCTATAAATTACCTTGGGCAGTATGGCCATTTTCACAATATTGATTCTTCCTATCCATGAGCATGGTATGTTCTTCCATTTGTTTGTGTCCTCTTTTATTTCACTGAGCAGTGGTTTGTAATTCTCCTTGAAGAGGTCCTTTACATCCCTTGTAAGTTGGATTCCTATGTATTTTATTCTCTTTGAAGCTATTGTGAATGGGAGTTCATTCATGATTTGGCTCTCTGTTTGTCTGTTACTGGTGTATAAGAATGCTTGTGATTTTAGCACATTGATTTTGTATCCTGAGACTTTGCTGAAGTTGCCTATCAGCTTAAGGAGATTTTGGGCTGAGACGATGGGGTTTTCTAAGTATACAATCATGTCATCTGCATACAGGGACAATTTGACTTCTTTTCCTAACTGCATACCCCTTATTTCTTTCTCTTGCCTGATTGCCCTAGCCAGAACTTCCAACACTATGTTGTATAGGAGTGGTGAGAGAGGGCAGCCCTCTCTTGTGCCAGGTTTCAAAGGGAATGCTTCCAGTTTTTGCCCATGCATGATGATATTGGCAGTGGGTTTGTAAATAGCTCTTATTATTTTGAGATACGTTCCATCAATACCGAATTTATTGAGAGTTTTTAGAATGAAGGGCTATTGAATTTTGTCAAAGGCCTTCTCTGCATCTATGGAGATAATCACGTGGTTTTTGTCTTTGGTTCTGTTTATATGCTGGATTACGTTGATTGATTTGCATATGTTGAACCAGTCTTGCATCCCAGGAATGAGGCCCACTTGATCATGGTGGATAATCTTTTTGATGTGCTGCTGGATTCGGTTTGCCAGTATTTTATCAAGGATTTTTGCATTGATGTGCATCAGGGATATTGGTCTAAAATTCTCTTTTTTTGGTGTGTCTCTGTCAGGCTTTGGTATCAGGATGATGTTGGCCTCATAAAATGAGTTAGGGAGCATTCCCTCTTTTTCTATTGATTGGAATAGTTTCAGAAGGAATGATACCAACTCCTCCTTGTACCTCTAGCAGAATTCGGCTGTGAATCCATCTGGTCCTGGACTTTTTTTATTGGTAGGCTATTAATTATTGCCTCAATTTCAGAGCCTGCTATTGGTCTATTCAAGGATTCAACTTCTTCCTGGTTTAGTCTTGGGAGAGTGTAAGTGTCCAGGAAATTATCCATTTCTTCTAGGTTTTCTAATTTATGTGCATAGAGGTGTTTATAGAATTCTCTGATGATAATTTGTATTTCTGTGGGGTCGGTGGTGATATCCCCTTTATCATTTTTTATGCATCTCTTTGATCCTTCTGTCATTTCTTCTTTATTAGTCTTGCTAGTGGCCTATCAATTTTATTGATCTTTTCAAAAAACCAGTTCCTGGATGCATTGATTTTTTGGAGGGTTTTTTGTCTCTATCTCCTTCAGTTCTGCTCTGATCTTAGTTATTTCTTGCCTTCTGCTAGCATTTGAATGTGTTTGCTCTTGCTTCTCTAGTTCTTTTAATTGTGATGTTAGGGTGTCAATTTTAGATCCTTCCTGCTTTCTCTTGTGGGCATTTAGTGCTATAAATTTCCCTCTACACACTGCTTTAAATGTGTCCCAGAGATTCTGGTATGTTGTGTCTTTGTTCTCATTGGTTTCAAAGAACATCTTTATTTCTGTCTTCATTTTGTTATGTAGCCAGTAGTCATTCAGGAGCAGGTTGTTCAGTTTTCATATAGTTGAGCGGTTTTGATTGAGTTTCTTAGTCCTGAGTTCTAGTTTGGTTACACTGTGGTCTGCGAGACAGTTTGTTTTAATTTCTGTTCTTTTACATTTGCTGAGGAGTGCTTTACTTGCAACTATGTGGTCAATTTTAGAATAAGTGCGATGTGGTGCTGAGAAGAATGTATATTCTGTTGATTTGGGGTGGAGAGTTCTGTAGATGTCTATTAGGTCCGCTTGGTGCAGAGTTGAGGTCAATTCCTGGATACACTTGTTAACTTTTTGTCTCGTTGATCTGTCTAATGTTGACAGTGGGTGGTAAAATCTCCCATTATTATTGTATGGGAGTCTAAGTCTCTTTGTAAGTCTCTAAGGGCTTGCTTTATGAATCTGGGTGCTCCTGTATTTGGTGCATACATATTTAGGATAGTCAGCTCTTCCTGTTGAATTGATTCCTTTACCATTATGTAACGGCCTTCTTTGTCTCTTTGATCTTTGATGGTTTAAAATCTGTTTTATCAGAGACTAGAATTGCAACCTCTGCTTTTTTTTGCTTTCCATTTTCTTGGTAGATGTTCCTCCATCCCTTTATTTTGAGCCTATGTGTGTCTCTGAATGTGAGATGGGTCTCCTGAAAACAGCAGACTGATGGGTCTTGACTCTTTATCCAATTTGCCTGTCTGTGTCTTTTAATTGGACCATTTAGTCCATTTACATTTAAGGTTAATATTGGTATGTGTGAACTTGTGAACTTGATCTTGTCATTATGATATTAGCTGGTTATTTTGCTCACTAGTTGATGCAGTTTCTTCCTGGCATCGATGGACTTTACGTTTTGACATGTTTTTGCAGTGGCTGCTACCTGTTGTTCCTTTCCATGTTTAGTGCTTCCTTCAGGATCTCTTGTAGGGCAGGCCTGGTTGTGACAAAATCTGTAAGCATTTGCTTGTCTGTAAAGGATTTTGTTTCTCCTTCACTTACGAAACTTAGTTTGCCTGGATATGAAATTCTGGGTTGAAATTCTTTTCTTTAAGAATGTTGAATATTGGCCCCCACTCTCTTCTGGCTTGGAGAGTTTCTGCCAAGAGATTTGTTGTTAGTCTGATGGGCTTCCCTTTGTGGGTAACTCGACCCTTCTCTCTGGCTGCCCTTAACATTTTTTCCTTCATTTCAACTTTGGTGAATCTGACAATTATGTGTCTTGGAGTTCTTCTTCTCGAGGAGTATCTTTGTGGCGTTCTCTGTATTTCCTGAATTTGAATGTTGGCCTGCCTTACTAGGTTGGGGAAGTTCTTCTGCATGATATCCTGCAGAGTGTTTTCCAACTTGGTTTCATTTTCCCCGTCACTTTCAGGCACACCAATCAGATGTAGATTTGGTTTTTTCACATAATCCCACATTTCTTGGAGACTTTGTTCATTTCTTTTTAGTCTTTTTTCTCTACACTTCTCTTTTCATTTCATTTCATTCATTTGATCTTCAGTCACTGGTACTCTTTCTTCCAGTTGAGTTGGTTACTGAAGCTTGTGCATTTGTCATGTAGTTCTCGTGTTATGGTTTCATCTCTATCAGTTATTTTAAGGTCTTCTCTGCATTGATTATTCGAGTTATCCCTTCACAATTCTTTTTGCAAGGTTTTTAGTTTCTTTGCACTGGTTACATAGTTCCTCCTTTAGCTCTGAGAAGTTTGATCGACTGAAGTCTTCTCTCAACTCATGAAAATCATTCTCGGTCCAGCTTTGTTCCGTTGCTGGTGATGAGCTGTGTTCCTTTGGAGGGGGAGTTGCGCTCTGATTTTTTGAATTTCCAGCTTTTATGCACTGCTTTTTCCCCATCTTTGTGGTTCTATCTCCCTTTGGTCTTTGATGATGGTGACATACTGATGGGATTTTGGTGTAGGTGTCCTTACTGTTTGTTAGTTTTCCTTCTAACAGTCAGGACCCTCAGATGTAGGTCTTTGGAATATGCTTGAGGTCCACTCCAGACTCTGTCTGGGTATCAGCAGCGGAGGCTGCAGAAGATAGAATATTGCTGAACAGCGAGTGTTCCTGTCTGATTCTTGCTCTGGAAGCTTCGTCTCAGGGGTGTACCCTGCCATGTGAGGTGGGAGGTGTCAGTCTGCACCTAGTGGGGGATGCCTCCCAGTTAGGCTACTCAGGGGTCAGGGAACCACTTGAGAAGGCAGTCTGTCCGTTCTCAGATCTCAAACTCCATGCTGGGAGATCCACTGCTCTCTTCAAAGCTGTCAGACAGGGGCATTTACCTCTGCTGAGGTTTCTGCTGCTTTTTGTTTAGCTATGCCCTGTCCCCAGAGGAGGAGTCTACAGAGGCAGGCCGGCCTCCTTGAGCTGTGGTGGGCTCCACCCAATTCGAGCTTCCCGGAGGCTTTACCTACTTAAGCCTCAGCAATGGCAGGCGCCCCTCCCCCAGGCTCGCTGACGCCTTGCAGTTAGATCTCAGACTGCTGTGCTAGCAATGAGGGAGGCTCCGTGGGCTTGGGACCCTCTGGGCCAGGTGTGGCATATAATCTCCTGGTGCGCTGTTTGCTAAGACCCTTAGTAAAGCGCGGTATTAGCGTGGGAGTTACCCGATTTTTCAGGTGTTGTGTGTCTCAATTGCCCTTGGCTAGGAAAAGGAATTCCCTTCCCCCTTGCACTTCCCAGGTGAGGCAATGCCTCGCCCTGCTTCAGCTCTTGCTGGTTGGCCTGCACCCGTGGACCAGCACGGATTGTCCAACACAACCCTGTGAGATGAACCCAGTACCTCAGTTGAAAATGCAGAAATCACTCATCCTCTGTGTCGCTCACGCTGGGAGCTGGAGGCTGGAGCAGTTCTTATTCAGCCATCTTGGGCACGCCCCCCATTGATTTTTTTTGAAGGGTTTTTTGTGTCGCTATCTCCTTCAGTTCTGCTCTGATCTTAGTTATTTCTTGTCTTTTGCTAGCTTTTGAATTTGTTTGCTCTTGTTTCTCCAATTCTTTTAATTGTGTTGTTATGGTGTCGATTTTAGATCTCTCCTGCTTTCTCTTGTGGGCATTTAGTGCTATAAATTTCCCTCTACACACTGCTTTAAATGTGTCCCAGAGATTCTGGTATGTTGTGTCTTTGTTCTCATTGGTTTCAAAGAACATCTTTATTCTTCCTTCATTTCGTTATTTATCCAGTAGTCATTCAGGAGCAGGTTGTTCAGTTTCCATGCAGTTGTGTGGTTTTGAGTGAGTTTCTTAATCCTGAGTTCTAATTTGAGTTCAATGTGGTCTGAGAAACAGTTTGTTTGAGTTCTGTTCTCTTACATTTGCTGAGGAGTGTTTTACTTCCAATTATGTGGTTTAGAATAAGTGCCATGTGGTGCTGAGAATGTATATTCTGTTGATTTGGGGTGGAGACTCTGTAGATGTCTGTTAGGTCTCCTTGGTGCAGAGCTGAGTTCAAGTCCTGGATATCCTTGTTATGTTTCTGTCTCGTTGATCTAATATTGACAGTTGGGTGTTAAAGCCTCTCATTATTATTGTGTGAGAGTCTAAGTCTCTTTGCAGGTCTGTAAGAATTTGCTTTCTGTATGTGGGTGCTCCTGTATTGGGTGCATATACGTTTGAATAGTTAGCTCTTCTTGTTGAATTGATCCCTTTACCAGTATGTAATGGCCTTCTTTGTCTGTTTTGATCTTTATTGGTTTAAAGTCTCTTTTATTGAAGACCAGGATTGCAACCCCTGCTTTGTTTTTCTTTCCGTTTGCTTGGTAGATCTTCCTCCATCCCTTTATTTTGAGCCTATGTGTGTCTTTGCACATGAGATGGGTCTCCTGAATACTGCATACTGATGGGTCTTCACTCTTTATCCAATATGCCAGTCTATGCCTTTCATTGGGGCATTTAGCCCATTTGTATTTAAGATTAATTTGTTATGTGTGAATTTGATCCTGTCATTATGATGTTAGCTGGTTATTTCAGCCATTAATCGATGCTGTTTCTTAATAGCATTAATGGTCTTTATAATTTGGCATGTTTTTGCAGTGGGTGGTACAGGTTGTTCCTTTCCATGTCTAATGTTTCCTTCAGGCCTGGTGGTGACAAAATCTCTCAGCATTTGCTTGTCTGTAAAGGATTTTATTTCTCCTTCACTTACAAAGCCGAGTTTGGCTGGATATGAAATTCTGGGTTGAAAATTCTTTTCTTTAAGAATGTTGAATATTGGCCCCCACTCTCTTCTGGCTTGTAGGATTTATTCAGAGAGATCCAGTGTTCCTGATGGTCTTCCCTTTGTGGGTATCCTGACTTTTCTCTCTGACTGCCATTAACATTTTTTCCTTCATTTCAAGTTTGGTGAATCTGACAATTATGTGTATTGGTGTTGCTCTTCTCGAGGAGTATTTTTGTGTTGTTCTCTGTATTTCTTGAATTTGAATGTTGGCCTGCCTTGTTAGGTTGGGGAAGTTCTCCTGGATAATATCCGGAAGAGTGTTTTCTAACTTGATTCCATTCTCTCTGTCACTTTCAGGTACACCAATCACATGTAGATTTGGTCTTTTCACATAGTCCCATATTTCTTGGAGGCTTTGTTTTTTTCACTCTTTTTTCCTGTAATCTTTTTTTCTCACTTTCATTAATTTGAGCTTCAATCACTAATATGCTTTCTTCCGCTTGATCAAATCGGCTATTGATACTTGTGTATGCTTCATGAAGTTCTCGTACTACCGTGGTTTTCAGCTCCATCAGGTCATTTTAGCTCTTCTCTACATAGGTTATTCTGATTAGTCATTCATCTAACCTTTTATTTAAGGTTTTTAGCTTCCTCGGGATGAGTTAGAACATGCCCTTTAGCTCAGAGAAGTTTGTTATTACCAACTTTATGAAGCCTACTTCTGTCAATGTGTCAAACTCTTTCTCCAGCCAGTTTTGTTCCCTTGCTGGTGAGGAGTTTTGTTTCTTTGGAGGAGAAGAGGCATTCCATTTTTTGGAATATTCAGCCTTTCTACTCTGGTTTCTCCCCATCTTTGTGGTTTTATCTACCTTTGGTCTTTGATGTTGGTGACCTATGGATGGGGTTTTGTGTGGATGCCCTTTTTGTTGATGTTGATGCTATTCTTTTCTCTTTGTTAGTTTTTTATCTAATATACAGGCCCCTCAGCTGCAGGTCTGTTGGAATTTGCTGGACATTCACTCCAGACCCTTTTTCTCTGGGAATCACCAGCAGAGGCTGCAGAACAGCAAATATTGCTGCCTGATCCTTCCTCTGGAAACTTTATCCCAGGGGGCACCCACCTGTATGAGGTGTCTGTAGGCCCCTACTGGGAGATGTCTCCCAGTCAGGCTACATCGTGGTCAGGGACCCACTTGAGGCAGTCTGTCCATTATCAGAGCTCGAACACTATGCTGGGAGAACCACTGCTCCCTTCAGAGCTGTCAGGCAAAGACATTTAAGTCTGGAGAAGCTGTCTGCTGCTGTTTGTTCAGATATGCCCTGCCCCCAGAGATGGAATCTAGAGAGGCAGTAGGCCTTGCTGTGCTGCAGTGGGCTCTGCCCAGTTGGAGCTTCCCTGCCACTTTGTTTACACTGTGAGCATAGAACCGCCTCTGCAAGCCTCAGCAATGGTGGATGCTCCACCTCCTACCATGATCCAGTGTCCCAGGTCAATCTCAGGTTGCTGTGCTAGCAGCAAGCAAGGCTCCATGGATGTGGGACCTGCAGAGCCAGGCATGGGAGGGAATCTCCTGGTCTGCTGGTTGTGAAGACCATGGGGAAAGTGCTGTATTTGGGCAGGAGTGTACTGCTCCTCCAGGTACAGTCACTCATGGCTTCCCTTGGCTAGGAAAGGAAAATCCCCTGACCCCTTGTACTTCCCGGGTGAGGTGATGCCTCACACTACTTTGGCTCGCCTTCTCTGGGCTGCACCCACTCTCCAACCAGTCCCAATGAGATGAATGAGGTACCTCAGTTGGAAATGCAGAAATCACCCGTCTTCTGCATAGATCTCACTGGGAGCTGTAGACCAGAGCTGTTCCTATTTGGCCATCTTGGAAGTGACCTCAGCAATGCACTTTAAATTTAAAGATACTAATTGATTAAAAAGTTGAATAAAGCTAATGTGAACACTTGACAGAAGAAAGCTGAGCAGGAGTCGCTGTATAATACCAAAGTAAACTTCACAACAAAAAACAGTCCCCACAATAAACAAGTTCATATGACAATAATAAAAGGTTCACTTAGACAAGAAGACACAAATATGCTAAATGTTTATGGCCCAAATAACATAACATCTTCAAAATGTATGAGGCAAAATGGACAGAGCTACAGAAAGGAACAGAAAATTTCAAAGTAATTTGTAGTTTCAGTAGCCTTTACTCAATAAGTGATAGAACAAGGAGGCAGAAAATCAATGAGAATAGAGTGGAATTGAACAGCACCATGCTTTTCGAGTGCCCATAGAACTCTTAGCAAAACAGACCACATTGTAGACCATACAATATCTCTCAATGGAAATATTGAGTCAAAAGGGTTTAAGTCGTACAAAGTATGTGCCCCGACCACAAAGCCATCAAATTAGAAATTAATAGCAAAAACAGCCCTACGAAGTATTCAAATATTTGGAAACTAAGTAATACGCAACTAAGTAACCCCGAATGAAAGAGGTAATAAAAAAATAGAAAATATTTTGAACTGAATAAAAATAAAAATACAACATATCAGAAATTGTGGAATGCCCGTACAACTGTGCTTAAACACAATTTTTCAGCACTTAATGTCTATATTAGAAGAGTCTCAAATAAATTACTTTGACTTCTATCTTAAGAAATCAGAAAAAAGAAGAGAACATTAAATCCAAAGGATGCATTTGAAAGGAAATAACAAATACCTCCTATAGTCTGAATGTTTGTGTCTCTCCAAAATTCGTAGGCTGAAACCAAGACACAGAGGTGATGTCACTAGGAGGTAAGTCTTTTTTAAGGTAATTAGGTCATGAGGGCTAAGCCTTTATGAATAGACTAATATCTTTATACATGAGACTCCAGAGAGCCTCTGGAAAGGCTTCTTCTGCCAAGGGAAAAGAATGTATCTATAAATCATGAAGTGGCCCCTCACCACACATCCAGCCTAACAGCACCTGGATCTTGGACTATGTAACTTCCAGAATTGTGAGAAATCTATTTATTTTGTTTATAAGCTACCCAGGCTATGGTTTTTTTTTTTTTAAACAATGGGCCTAAAGGACCAAAACATCAAAAATAAAACCAGTAAACCATTAAAACAGTAGGGAAAGTCCACAACCCCAAACATTTTGAGATCAATAAAAGCAACAAACCTCTATCTTGCCAGACTGCTAAGGAAAAAGAGAAGATACAAATTACTAACTTCAGAAATGAGTAATGTGGCATTATTACAGATTATACAGATGCTACAAAAGGTCATATTATAGAACTTATGTTAATAAACATGACAACTTAAACTGACAAATTTCTTGAAAAATGAAAATTACCAAAACTCAATCAAGAATAGATAACCTGCATTACTTTATACCTATAAAAAAGATAGTTATAGTTGAAAACCTTTCTACAAGGAGAACTCCAGGTCCAGCCATCTAGGCTGTTGAATTCTACCAAACATTTTAGAAAGAAATGATAATATTTTACACAACTCTTCCTTCCCCAAATAAAAAGTATATCCCAACGAATTCTATATTGTTACCATTACACTGAACCACAATTCAACAATAATGTTACAAAAAAAAAAAAAAAAAAAACCTCACTCATAAGCATGGATATAAAAATTCACTCAATGTTTATGTCCTCCAATAGGTGAATGAATAACATGTGCTACAGGCATACAATGGATTACTACTAGTTCTAAAAAGAAATGAGCGATCAAGTCATTAAAAGAAATGAAGGAAATTTAAATGTATATTACCAAGTGAAAGACGCCAATCTGAAAAGGCTACGTACTGTATGATTTTAAGTACATGACATTCTGGAAAGGCAAAACTATGAATACAGTAAAATAGATCGGTGGCTGCCAAGGGGTTGGTGAGGGCAGGAAAAGGGCACATAGGCAGGACACAGAAGATTTTTTAAAGCAGTGGAAATCTATGGCACTATAATGATGGATACACGTTATTATACCTTTATCCAGACTGATAAAATGTGCATCACCAAGAGTAGTTCCTAATGTAAACTATGGGCTTTGCATGATTATGATGTGTCAATATAGGTCCCTTCATTGTAATAACTGTACCACCCTGGTGAGAGATATTGATAATGAGGGAGACTATGCCCGTGTTGGGGCAGGATATATGGAAAATCTCTGCATCTTTCCCTCCATTTTGCTGTAAATATAAAACTGCACTAAAAATGTCTAAACAATAAATTCTAATTGAAACTTTAGCAAACTGAATCCAATGACATAATAAAATGTTAATACATAATAAACAAAGAGTTCATCCCAGGAATGGAGGGTTTGCTTAACATTCAAACATCACTTTTCCCCAGCCTAATCAACAAAGTAAGAGAAGATCCATAGGATCACTTCAACAGTTAAAGGCATTTCATACAATTCAACATTGATTTCTGACTTTCTAAAAAATAAAACTCTCAGCAAGCTAAGAATGCAAGGAGACTCAGTCAGCACGATAAAGAGCATCTATCATAGACCTACTATTAACATGCATCATGGTGAAAAGTGGAATGTTTTTCTATAAGATGAAGGACAGTACAGAAATGTCTACTTTCACGACTTCTATGGAGCATGGTTCTGAAGATTCTAGCTAGTACATTCAGGCAACAGAAGTAAGTAAAAGGTATCCAGGTTAAAAGGAAGAAGCAAAACTGTCTTTATTCACAACATGATCACAAAATAAGGTGAGTAAATTCCAAACTGTGTCAGCTTCTTGTTTTTCTAAATAAAGCTTTAGTGGAATACAGCTATATTTACTAATGTTTGGATTGTCTATGGTTGGATACATACTACAATAGCAGAGTTGCAACACAGACTGTTTGCCATAAGTCTGAAAATATTTTCTATCTTTAGTAAGAGAGTGGTTTGAGAAAGGAAAAATTTAACAACCTTTGATCTATGTAGAAAATCTGATCAAATCTACTAAAAAAGCTACTATAACGAATAAGTGAGTTTAGCCAAATTGTAGGATATAGAATCAACATTCACAAATGAACTGTGTTGCTATGTACTAGCAATAAACAAATTTAATTTTTAAAAATACCATTTACAACTTCATAAAAAATGAAATACAGATACTCCTGATAACATATGGAAAGACCTACATGCTAAAAATTACAAAATATTACTGAGAAAATTAAATACAACCTATGTAAATGGAGAGATACACTTTATGAGTGGAAATATTTATTATTTTCAAGATGTGAATTAACCTATAAATTAAACTATAAATTTAACCTCTATGTACAACAAAATCCCAATTAATTCTCAACAAGCCAGGAGGCTTCTTTTAAATTGACGAACTGATTATAAAATTTATGTAAAACTGCAAAGGATCTAGCACAGCTAAAATAACCCTGATAATATTATACAATGAGAAGGCTGATTTCAATACTCTTACAAATCGATAGTAGTCAAAACAGTGTGACACTGGTACAAGTGGAGTATCCCTGATCCAAAATTACTGGAATCAGAACTGTTTTAAGTTTTGAATTCTGGAATATTTGCATATACATTATATCTTGGGGATAGAACCCAAGTATAAACACAAAATACAGTTATTTTTTTATATATACCTTATTCATAAAGACTGAATATAATTTTAAACAATATTTTCAATAATCTTGATGACTGAAACAGTTTGTGTGCATGAGGTCTGGTATGGAATTTTCCTTTTCTGGCATCATGTTGAAAATCATCAAGTTTAGCGGCCGGGCGCGGTGGCTCAAGCCTGTAATCCCAGCACTTTGGGAGGCCGAGACGGGCGCATCACGAGGTCAGGAGATCGAGACCATCCTGGCTAACACGGTGAAACCCCGTCTCTACTAAAAAATACAAAAAACTAGCCGGGCGAGGTGGCGGGCGCCTGTAGTCCCAGCTACTCGGGAGGCTGAGGTGGGAGAATGGCGTAAACCCGGGAGGCGGAGCTTGCAGTGAGCTGAGATCCGGCCACTGCACTCCAGCCTGGGCGACAGAGCGAGACTCCGTCTCAAAAAAAAAAAAAAAAAAAAAGAAAATCATCAAGTTTTGGATTTGGGATTATTCAGATCTGGGAGATTTGGATTACGGATGCTCAACCTGTATAAATAAAGTCAAATGTAGACAGTCTCCAACTTAAGTTGGTTTGACTTACTGAACTTGATAATGGCTTTATTGAAGTATTAAACAAAGGCACAATGGCAATGCATGAACACAGGATTGCCTTTCCAACCTATGATGCTGGAACAACTGGATAGCCATATCCAAAAAATGAACTTGAATCCATAACTTACTCCATATACAAAAATAGACTTAAGTAGATCATAGATTTAAATGTAAGATGTAAAACTATAAAACTTCTAGAATAAAGCACAGGAGACAGTCTTTGTGACTATATGCTAGGCAAAGATTTCTCAAATATGACATATAATGCAAAATCTATAACTGAACAAATAAATTGAAGTTTATTAAAATTAAAAACTCCTCTTCAAAAGTTACTATTAAAGGAATAAAAAGTCAAACCATGAACTGAGAAAAAATCCTGGTGAAAATTATAGCTAATAAAGGAATAGTATTCAGAAAATATAAAGAACCGTTAAGGTTTAACAGGTAAGGAAACAACCACCTATTTTTTTTTAATGGCAAATGATTTAAAAAGACAGTTCAGCAAAGGTATGCCGATGGCAAGTAAGGACATGGAAAGATGCCCAACATTATTATTCACTAGGACAATGCACATTAAAACCACGATAATATGCACAATACACAGTGTTACAGTGCTCCTTTAGCTCCACTGTCTGTGGACTATGGCATGTTAGCAGTTCAGTATACCTATTGGAATAGCCAAAAATAAAAATATGAAAACAGCAATACTTACTGTTTGCGATGAAACAGAGCAACCAGAACTGTCAAATAATGTTGATGGGAATGGAAAATGGTACAGATATTTTGCAAAACAATTTAGTAGTTACTTAATAAGGGAATATAAAGAAACACCAGAGACTTTGGAGGGTGATGGATATATTAACTATCTAGATTATGGTAAAAATTTCACGTGTATTTGTCTGTCAAAATTTGTCAAACTGTAGATCATCTTACATCAAAAAGTGTAAAAAACTGTCAGAGGACAACAATAATGAAAAACAAAGACTTAGAGAAGCAGTAGTGTCTTAAAGTGAAAAGTTTTAATGGGCTTGATGTACGGAAAGAAAACAAATCACAAGGTTACTCAAGGTAAGAAATCTGGTCCAAACGCCTACATAAAGCTGGGACCACAAAAGAGGACTCTCACAATCAAATGGAGACTGAAAAAGGAGCAGCTAGACCAAGTTTCCTTACAGAAAGAGACACAAAGGCAGCCATCTCAATCTTGGTTTTCAGGTGCAGAGGGAGAAGTCATGATGTCTACTCTTTAATTTTCTAACCAAAATCTGTTATTATATGGGCCTGAGGCCAGAATGTGTACTACTTCTGTTCCTTCCCAAAAACTCAATCTGAGAATTCGGAGTAAATTTTATTTTATAGCACCTGGCTGCTGCATACTGAAAAATTGTTAAACAACTTAAACCCAGGCCTTAAAGAGTCCTTCCAAATGAGGTTTAGATGATTGAAATAGATTTTTAAAATATGTAACATTTATAAAACCACTATTAAAAAGTATTAGAAACAACAAAAATAACCACTTTAAAATTGCTGCAGATTCTTTAATGATGACATTAAATATACATAAGTAGCTTAATGTATTTCAAGAAATAAAATAAAAAGTAATATTAAAAATGTAGACAAGTATTAAAAGATAATCAAATAGAATGATAGGCCTGAAAGTCTAGAAATAATATAAAATTGTTAGAAATGATAAACAGTTAGAAAGTAGAAACTCAATAGATCATTTAAAGAACAAAAGTCAAGAAGAGTTTAATAAATTAAAAGATCTGAATGAATAAAATGAAGGACAGACTTTTTTTATTTTTTATTTTTATTATACTTTAAGTTCTAGGGTACATGTGCACAATGTGCAGATTGGTTACATATGTATACATGTGCCGGGTTGGTGTGCTGAACCCATTAACTCATCATTTACATTAGGTATATCTCCTAATGCTATCCCTCCCCACTCTCCCAACCTCACACCAGGCCCCAGTGTGTGATATTCCCCTTCCTGTGCCCAAGTGTTCTCATTGTTCAATTCCCACCTATGAGTGAGAACATGCAGTGTTTGGTTTATTGTCCTTGTGATAGTTTGCTGAGAATGATGGTTTCCAGCTTCATCCATGTCCCTACAAAGGACATGAACTCATCCTTTTTATGGCTGCATAGTATTCCATGGTGTATATGTGCCAAATTTTCTTAATCCAGTCTATCATTGATGGACATTTGGGTTGGTTGGTTCCAAGTATTTGCTATTGTGAATAATGCCACAATAAACTTATGTGTGCATGTGACTTTATAGCAGCATGATTTATAATCCTTTGGGTATATACCCAGTAATGGGATGGCTGGATCAAATAGTATTTCTAGTTGTAGATCTTTGAGGAATCGCCACACTGTCTTCCACAATGGTTGAACTAGTTTACAGTCCCACCAACAGTGTAAAAGTGTTCCTATTTCTCCACATCCTCTCTGGCACCTGTTGTTTCCTGACTTTTTAATGATTGCCATTCTAACTGGGTGAGATGGTATCTCATTGTGGTTTTGATTTGCATTTCTCTGATGGCCAGTGATGATGAGCATTTTTTCATGTGTCTGTTGGCTGCATAAATGTCTTGAGAAGTGTCTGTTCATATCATGAAGGACAGACTTTTGATAGCTACAAGAGGCAGTGAAATGCCTAGTCAGATAGGGTGTGTCCCTGGTGAAACCCTATTTCCAAGCCACAGACAATTTAAAGCCTGAAAGCCAAGCTACAAGTTAAATCCTTGAACCAGATTCAGAACTTTTCTTCCTGTTTGGCACACTTTCCTCTGATTGATCCCTACCCTTCACCTATTATACATATACCTACCCTTTCCTACTTGGTTTTCCATGCTGTCGTGCCCACCTTTGAGTGGTGTCTTTGCTTTAACCTTTTGTGCATACTCACAAACCAATCAGCACACACTCCCCATCCTGTGCCTATAAAGACCTCAGACTCAGCCAATAAGAGAAGAGACAGCCTGACTTCAAGGAAGACCTGCCCTTTCTGTCCCCTCTTCGCTGACAGCCAGTTTCATTGCTCAATTTCTTGGATGCTGGACAAGAGCTTGGGACCCACCAAGTGTGGATATACAGAAAGGCTGTCACACTGGAACTCTGCCCTCACCAGTGGAGGAAAGCCACCCCACATGAGGAAGCAAGGGGCCAAATGAGCTGCTAACATGTCATAGTGTGTAGATGGTGGTACTAAAGGAGCATTGTAATACCTTCTCTGGGGCTTCAGGGTCACGGACATCCTCACCTGGGCACCACCACATTCCTCTGGTTGTGGCCCCACATAGAGCTTGTTCCTGTGTCACCATCTGGAAGAGCCGGCCAGATCCTGCACTTGATTGCTTATGTGCTCCCTCCTAGAAGGGGTAGACCATAGCAGGTTAAGTAGATAGGCATCCCTTCCACAAGTACAGTGAAAAGATGAGAAAAATCCTGCGTCATCTGTGGGCTCATCTGGGATACCTGAAGGGTGAGTAAATGCAGACTTAGATTGTTCATTTTTTCTGAGGCTTCTTGTACTCACAGTTTTTTCTGAAGGCAGACAACCAAACCAAGCCAATTACGAATGAAATGGCTTAAGAATGAATGGCACCGTTATAGGGGACAGAATGCTGCAGAAGAACTCAACACCCACTCACCGTTGCTCTCAGAGGTTGGGAATGTCAACCTCCTTCCAGTCTAGACTTTTCTATGGCATTTTTCTTCTTCTTTCTTCTTCTTCTTCTTTCTTCTTCTTTCTTCTTTCTTCTTCTTTCTTCTTCTTTCTTCTTCTTCTTTTCTTCTTTCTTTCTTCTTTCTTCTTCTTCTTTCTCCTCCTCCTCCTCCTCCTCCTTCTACTTCTTCTTCTTCTTTTTTTTTTTTTGGTTGTGCAATGGCACCTGTCTCCTCTTTTACAATGTTAATGGTGTTGCAAACTACAGATATGTGACTGGGTGGAATGAACACTTTGGCGCATCAATCAGATACGTAATTCAGAACAATATGGTTTTCATCTCTTCTTAGAGATAAAGAGAAAGCCGAGATTGAGAGTTTCTCCCTCTGCTGGAGGAGCCAATTTGTGTAAAGGAAGAGGTCTCTTCTCCCAGGCACCTTTCCCTCTCTGCACGTAAATTGTTTTTTTCTTTTTTCACCATGTCAGGAGTTCACACAGCCCTGCAAAGTACAGGGAAAATTTCTTTGTGGGAGTTTTCTTTTTCTTTTTTTTTTTTTTGAAAGGTGCCTTACTAGATCAGGACCCCAATTCATGGGCTCCCTAACTTAAAGAGTTCATGCACACTCCTGAGACACCTTTTTGTCCCAAACTCAATTCGAAGCTTTGGGTTGAACCCAAAAGGGCAGCACCCTTCTGAGATCACTGGGACTCAGCGATACAAGGATGGAAGAAAGGGGATGTCTTTTGCTTCTCTCTCACACAGACCCTGGATATTCACTGGGTAGGAAAAGGAACTGAGGGACGCCTCTCTTTTCCTCTTTCCAGATGTGTGACCAATCACCTTCAATCTGTACTTCTCTTGAATGCCTCCTGAATCACTGGGACTTCTTTAAAAAAAAACCTCTTCCTTTTTTCTCCTCTGTCCTCCCTTTTTTCCTTTTTTCTCCTCTGTCCTCTCTTCACAGATGGGCAATTGTGTCCCTTTACCACAGGACACTCCCTTCAGATGCATCCCCCAAACTAGGAAAAGTTAATTTCCCCAAACCTTAAACTACTTGGCTTAAAATTGAGCTTTGGGGGAAGGGAATGCAGGAGTCTGCTATGCTGGCATAAGAGTAAACTTTTTTTTTTTTTTTTTTTTTTTGAGACGGAGTCTCACTGTCACCCAGGCTGGAGTGCAGTGGCCAGATCTCAGCTCACTGCAAGCTCTGCCTCCCGGGTTCACGCCATTCTCCTGCCTCAGCCTCCCGAGTAGCTGGGACTACAGGCGCCCGCCACCTCGCCCGGCTAGTTTTTTGTATTTTTTAGTAGAGACGGGGTTTCACAGTGTTAGCCAGGATGGTCTCGATCTCCTGACCTCGTGATGCGCCCGTCTCGGCCTCCCAAAGTGCTGGGATTACAGGCTTGAGCCATCGCGCCCGGCCTTTTTTTTTTTTTAAACCACTCAGACTTCTGGCCTCTCTCCCTGTGCAAACCAGAAAAAGGAATGGTAAAGAGGGCTGTAAAGTTTTTTTTTAAAACTGGATGAAGTCTCCATCTTGTTTTACATCCTTGAGAGCCTGACCTTGCACCTACATGGCAGTACTTTCTTTTGGTCTCTGCCATTTTACAATGTGTCTCAAGTTCAATCCTGGCGTAGAGAATGAGCACTTTCGGGTTAATATTTGTATGACTTTTGCCATTTGCTGATTCTCTTCCCTTCCATGAACAACTTCTAGCTTCCTTTATTAAATCTTCTTTTCTCTGAGCTACCTTTAAAAATTATAGTTTTTTTAACCTCTGAATCTAATTCCTCTGATTCCTGCCTCCTAGGTACTAATGGTTCAGACTTCCATTTCCTCTCACAAGTTGTATCTCCAAAGGGATCTAAAGAAGCTCTATGCTGCATCCTTAGGCATCTACGCTATGAACCTAGGGAGTCTTGTTCCTGGTGGCCCTCCCAGTTTAAGTATACAGCTCTCAACGGGCAGTTATGTGGGACCCACTCCCCACCACTCTTGCCAGGGCCCCAAGTTTGTAAATGGGTAGGAGAAAAGAGAGAGGAGAGAGAGAGACAAAGAGACAGAGAGGGAGTCAGAGAAAGAAAGAAGTAGTAAAGAAAAAACAGTATGCCCTATTCCTTTTAAAGCCAAGGCAAATTTAAAACCTATAATTGATTATTGAAGGTCTTCTCTGGGACCCTGTAACACTCTAATACTACCTTTTGTCAGTGTAAACAAGGGCATAGCCTGAAAACACTGAGACCACTGACAACCCGTAGCGCTCCTATCAAAAATCCTTAACCCAGTAACCTGCGGATGGGCCAAATGCATTCAGTCGGTAGAGGCAACTGCTTTGCTAAAATTAGAAAAATAACTTTTAGAGGAAACCTCATTGTGAGCACACCTCACCAGTTCAGAACTATCCTAAGTCAAAAAGGCAACAAAGTATCTTACTAACTCAAAAAACTTGAAGTATGGGGCTATTCTGTTAGAAAAAGATGATTTAACATTAACCACTGAAAATTCCCTTAACCCAGCAGATTTCCTAATAGGGGATTTAAATCTTAATTACCATACAAAGGTCCATCCAGACCTAGAGGGAACTCCCTTCAGGACAGGACGATAGATGGTTCCTCCCGGGTGACCGAGAAAAAACCCACAATGGGTATTCAGTAATTGATAGGGAGACTCCTGTGGAAGCAGAGTTAGGAGAATTGCCTAGTAATTGGTCTGCTCCAACGTGTGAGCTATTGTCACTCAGCCAAGCTTTAAAGTACTTACAGCATCAGCAAGCCCATCTTTTCCTCCTCACTCTCCTTCTCATAGGGAAAAGGTACATAGGATAAACAGGATCCATCTCTCATATTTCATATCCAAAAGGACTTTACCCGGGGCAACAAAAAGTTTAAGATCGATAATTAGGGCATATTCCTACAAAGGAAAAGAAGGACAAAGACCCTAGTGGGCAAAAACTCCATCTCACTCCTGACTCAAAAGGTTACCTACACCCTCTCTGAAACAAATTTGCATAAGAACTGTTGTTTATGGGAGTGCACCTTGATGAGGCAGCTGAGTTGTTATGGAATACTCAGGAACGCAGCCCAGCTCTAGGACTCATCCCTCAGCACAAAGGCAATGTTGGGCACGCTGGTAAAGGACAACTAGAATCCAGCAGCTGGGACCCCTTTCTTTGTGGTCAAGAAAGGTGGGAAAAGGGGTGCAGGACTGCTACATCAGTGAGCATAACTAATCCGATAAGTAGAGGTACGCACCCTGGAAAAGAATAAGCATTAGGACCATAGAGGACGCTCTAGGACTAATGCTCATCAGAAAATGACTAGGGGTGCTGGCATCCCTATTTTTTTTTTTTTTTTTTTCAGATGGGAAATGTTTCCCACAAGGCAAAAACGCCCCTAAGATGTATTCTGGAGAATTCGGCCCAGTCAGAGTGTACATATCTTTTTCCCTGTCAGACTTTGAAGCAAATTAAAATAGACCTAGGTACATTATCAGATAACACTGATGGGTATATTGATGTTTTACAAAGGTTAGGACAATCCTTTGATCTGACAGGGAGAGATATAATATTACTGCTAGATCAGACACTAACCCCAAATGAGAGAAGTGTCACCATAACTGTAGCCTGAAAGGTTGGCAATCTCTGGTATCTCAGTCAGGTCAATGATAGAATGACAACAGAGGAAAGAGAACAATTTCCCACAGGTCAGCAGGCAGTTCCCACTGTAGACCCTCACTGGTATGCAGAATCAGAACATGGAGATTGATGCTGCAGACATTTGCTAACGTGCATGGTAGAAGGACTAAGGAAAACCAGGAAGAAGCCTATACATTAGTCACTGATGTTCACTATAACACAAGGAAGGAAGAAAATCCTACTGCCTTGCTGGAGAGACTAAAGGAGGCATTGAGGAAGCATACCTCTCTGCCACCTAACTCTATTGAAGGTCAACTATATCTTAAAGGATAAGTTTATCACTCAGTCAGTTGCAGACATTAGAAAAAACTTCAAAAGTCCACCTTAGGCCTGGAGCAAAACTTAGAAACCCTATTAAACTCGGCAACCTCGGTTTTTTGTAATAGAGATCAGGAGGACCAGGTGGAATGGGACAAACAGGATAAAAAGAAGGCCACTGCTTTAGTCATGACCCTCAGTCAAGCGGACCTTGGAGGCTCTGGAACAGGGAAAGCCTGGGCAAATCGAATGCCTAATAGGGGTTGCTTCCAGTGCAGTCTACAAGGACACTTTAAAAGATTGTCCAAATAGAAGTAAGCCACCCCCTCATCCATGCCCCTTATGTCAAGGGAATCACTGGAAGGCGCGCTGCCCCAGGGGCAAAGGTCCTCCTGAGTCAGAAGCCACTAACCAGATGATCCAGCAGCAGGACTGAGGGTCCTCCAGATCTGTCACTATCTGAGGGGTCCAAGGTCACTAGATATTTCTCCCAGCCACTGAGTTGTGACTGGGGAACTTTACTCTTTTCCCATCCTTTCTAATTATGCCTGAAAGCCCCACTCTTTTGTTAGGGAGAGACATCCTAGCAAAAGCAGGGGACATTATACACCAGAATTAGGAGAAGGAAAAAGGGTAAATATATACACAGACTCTAAATATGTTTACCTAGTCCTCCATGCCCACACAGCAATATGCAGAGAAAGTGAATTCCTAACTTCTGAGGGAACACCTATCAAACATCAGAAAGCCATTAGATTATTTTTGGCTGTTCAGAAACCTAAAGAGGTGGCAGTCTTACACTGCTGGGGTCATAAGAAAGGAAAGGAAAGGGAAATAGAACGGAACCGCCAAGCAGATATTGAAGCCAAAAGAGCCGCAAGGCAGGATCCTCCATTAGAAATGCTTATAGAAGAACCCCTAGTATGGGGTAATCCCCTCCAGGAAACCAAGCCCCAGTACTCAGCAGAGGAAATAGAATGGGGAACCTCACAAGGACATAGTTCCCTCCCCTCAGGATGGCTACCCACTGAAGAAGGAAAAATACTTTTGCCTGCGGCTAACCAATGGAAATTACTTAAAACCCTTCACCAAACCTTTCACTTAGGCATTGATAGCATGCATCAGATGGCCAAATCATTATTTACTAGACCAGGCCTTTTCAAAACTATCAAGCAGATAGGACCTGTGAAGTGTGACAAAGAAATAATCCCCTGCACTTCAGGCCATACATTTGAATCCCTGTACCTTTAACCTCCTTGTTAAGTTTGTCTCTTCCAAAATCGAAGGTGTAAAACTACAAATGGTTCTTCAAATGGAGCCCAGATGCAGTCCATGACAGATCTACTGCGGACCCCTGGACTGGCCTGCTAGTCCATGCTCCAATGTTAATGACATTGAAGGCACCCCTCCCGAGCAAATCTCAACTGCACAACCCCTACTATGCCCCAATTCAGCAGGAAGCAGTTAAGAGCAGTCATCAGTCAACCTCCCCAACAGCACTTGGGTTTTCCTGCTGAGAGGGGGGACTGAGAGACATGACTAGCTGGATTTCCCAGGCTAAGAATTCCTAAGCCTAGCTGGGGAAGGTGACTGCACCCCCCTTTAAACACAGGGCTTGTAACTCGGCTCACACCTGACCAATCAGGTAGTAAAGAGGGCTCACTAAAACACAAATTAGGCTAAAAGCAAGAGGTAAATAGTCAAATCATATATTGCCTGAGAGCACAGGGGGAGGGACAATGATTGGGATATAAACCCAGGCATTCAAGCAGGGAGCAGGCAACCCCCTTGGGTCCTTGAGTCCCCTCCCATTTTATGGGGGCTCTGTTTTCACTCTATTAAATCTTGTAACTGCAAAAAAAAAAAAAAAAAAAAATTGCATGTTTTGTAAAAACTGCTTGCTACTTCTTTAAAAATACCTCATACATTTGCAGTTATGTCATTATCTTAGTTGAGGCTTGTTGATTTCACCTATGAGGTTACTTTTGGTAAAGTTCAAAAGCCAGAAATATTGGCCACATGGCATCGCTAAGGTTGAGTAACAAGGGATTTAAAAATATTTTCTAACATCACTATGGTTAAAAGTCAGCTTAATTAAAAGTTGATCTCCAAGCTATAGGTATATATAAAATACCTTTATGGTTTTCTATTCAATGATCTTGTTTTTCTGGAATTTTTTCCCCTAGGTTTAATGAATAATAATTCTCCATTTTGTATTGCCACTCTTGATGCATACATGAGAGGCCCTGAGATAATTTTGAGAGCATGGGACTCCTTGGGAAAAACAAAGAAGGTGACACAGACCCCATTTTGGGGAAAAAACTTATGTTCTTCTCATGGAACCCAAGGAATTAAAAGCAGATAGATTCCTTTCAAAATCTGTTTTTCTCTTCTAGCTATGCCTGTTTCTTTGGCCCTGGAAGCTGCATGCTTTCCTAGCCCTGATTCTTGAACGGCTCCACCCTGAGGCCAATAATCCAATTAGGAGATGGCAAATGAAAATTACTACCACTATGTAATAGTTTTTGAAAAAAATTTATTTTAAAAAAGCTACAATGCCTTTAATTTGTATTAATCTTTAAGAAATAAAAACAGCTTTAAAGATTATTGATAAAATGAGTTTTTTTTTTTTTTTTTGGAGACGGAGTCTTGCTCTGTCACCCGGGCTGGAGTGCAGTGGCCGGATCTCAGCTCACTGCAAGCTCCACCTCCCGGGTTTACGCCATTCTCCTGCCTCAGCCTCCGAGTAGCTGGGACTACAGGCGCCCGCCACCTCGCCGGACTAGTTTTTTGTACTTTTTAGTAGAGATGGGGTTTCACCGTGTTAGCCAGGATGGTCTCGATCTCCTGACCTCGTGATCCGCCCATCTCGGCCTCCCAAAGTGCTGGGATTACAGGCTTGAGCCACCGCGCCCGGCTATCTTCAAAATGTAAACATGTGGTCTAAATTATGCAGGTCAGATACTAGGTTTGCTAAATCTTTTAAGATTATAAACTGCTTCTTTGGCTTTTGAGAACTGTTTGACTTGTCTGCTTTACTATTTGGTAAGGCTTGGGGCTACATGGAATTAACCACATCCCTAACTATGCTGAAAAGAGTCAGACATTATCTATGGCTGGTACTTAATTACAATAATTTATGGTCATTTGAATTCTATTTTATAATATCAAGTGTTTTAAACCTTTAATCTGTTTGGTAGCCTTCCCCACATCAAACTTCAGTTTCAAGGCTGTCTTTTTTGACCCCTAAATTTTGGATGTACAGACCTCTGGAAGATCCAGAAGAGAGGTAAACAGAATATTAGACATATTTAGTTACATGGGGTTGCCAAAATAGAAATGTTTAATTTTCTTCAGGGAATATTTTAGTGAATAATATTAATATATGTACTAAAATCATATAGGATTTTTCAAATTCTAATATCTGAGTAAATGCCATGAACTATAATTAAGGTTATTAGATTAAGCTATTGTAAACCATGGAAATAACCAATTTCTCAATTGTGTTTTTAACTACCCTGGACATTCTGTCATTCACAGACAATTGCTGTCTTGTTTTGATCATCTTCAAAGGATAGTTTATAATCAGTTATTGTGCTTTGACAGGTGCTCTTTACTGCAGGTTTATGATTGTGACATTGGAATAAAAGAAAAATGTACAGGACTCATGAGCTGAAATGCTCATTAATATCAAGCAGAATAAGAGTTAACTGAAAGGATTGAACTAATAGAAAACCGAAGTAATCCTTTTTACCTTTTTGCATAAAACATTGCTGATCCTTATTTTGTTTTTCAGAGTCAAGAAAATTTTTCTTTTGAGCTATCTATGACTTTTAACAATTGAGTATACTCCTGTGAACAAAATTTACAGCATATTTGTTTCTTTCTGCCTGGTTTCTCTAGAATTTGAAAACTATTTGTGAGTATTCTTAACGGATGGCAATATAGTTATTTCAATCAGTGCAATCAGAATCCATTTTCTTTTGCAGCAGGACACAACTGGACAAACTGGCTGTTTTACTAAGGCTTTGACTGGAATGGCATGTTTTGCTTTAGGGAATCAAGCTTGACTTGCAGAGCCAATAAAAGCCCCTTGGGAAAACTGGCTTCATACCCTGTCTACATACTTCCCATACAGGGTTCCTCACCTGTGGTGAGTAAATTAGGTCACTTTCTAACAGACCCAGGAGCCCCATGTTTTCTTGGGACCCAAGAAGATAGGCATTTACCCAACTCATAGGTATTTGAGGGTACAATACCATGGCTGGGCTTGGTTGGAAAAAATCTTATCTGAGATTTCTTGTGGAACAGAGTTCCATTGAGGCCAATTTTAAAAGCCTATGTGAAAAATAATTATTCTTGCTGCACTTTATGCAAATAATTTGGCCAATTATAAGACTGAAGTTGACTCTGCAAACAACTCAGTCCTATCATGATTTGTTTTTAACAAAAATGAGAACCAGAGAAAAATTGTTTCAAAACTTATCATACACTTGCCATTAAATTCTAGTCTCATCAGTTGTTATTATTTGCCTACATTTTAGACTAGCATTCCTTCTTCCTGTAAACGAACTAATGACTTCCAACTTCAGAAACAGAAGGGATAAGTAATGTAAAAAATCTGGAGTAGTATTTTAGTTCTGGACAATTATCCTGCAAATTTAGCCAAGTTATAGGAGTAAATAGGATGCCCATAACCCAGAGGTTTCTTGGTTTGTGAAAATTAGACCAAGGGAGCTAACCAGAGCCAAGCCCCATGAGCTGAAATCTTAGCCAGCTTAAGTATAGTCACCAGTTATCCTAGTATGTTGGCAGCCTTGAGATTTTGGAGTTGGTGTGGATATATGTCTTCTAATAACCTGAATTGTTTCTTCTCTCCTAGAGGCCATCAAATTTTAAACAGTCATGTAACTGAAGCCTCGAATGATGGCTACCTTTTATTGGGGACCTTAGATAGGCCTCTAATGGAGATTTGACTGCTATTTTCCCAAAACAGCACCCGTCAGCAGGAAGTAATTAAGATCTCTGTCTTTATTCTAACATGGTTAGATGTACCTCTTCAGAGGGGGGAAATTATAGAGGCATGAGGCAGCCAAATGCCTAGGTTGAGGCACATCCCCAGTGAAACCCACCTCCAAGCCGAAAATGGTTTAAAGCCTGAAAGCCAAGCTACAAGTTAAATCCTCAGCCTGAATTAAGAACTTGTCTTCCTGTTTGGTATACTTTCCTCTGACTGATCCCCAGCCTTCATATATACATTTTACATATACCTACCCTTTCCTAAACGGTTTTCTGCACTGTCTTGCCCACTTTCCTAATCGGTTTTCTGCACTGTCTTGCCCACCTCTGAGTGGTATCTTCACTTTATCCTTTTCTGCATACTCACAAACCAATCAGCACACATTCCCCATCCTGTGCCTGCAAAGACCCCAGACACAGGCAGTAGAGGAAGAGATGGCCTGACTTCAAGGAAGAGACAACCCAACTTTGGGGAAGATGATGTCTCCTTTCCATTCCTTCTCCAGCTCCCCTTTTCTGAGAGCCATTTTCATCACTCAATTAAATTTTCTGCTTTCACACATCCTTCAATTGTTTGTGTGACCTCATCTTTCTTGGACACTGGACAAAAACTTGGGACCCACTGAGTATGGGTACCCCGAAAGGTTGTCATACTGGCCCTTTGCCCTTGCCAGTGTAGGGCAGCTAACCCCCATGACAAGAAAAGAGGGCCACTGAGCTGCTAACATGCCACCATCCACAAACAGTGGAACTAAGGTTAACTTGTGTCATGGGGTTTATTATTCAGATTATTTTCTCACCCCAGTATTAAGCCTAGTACCCACTAGTTATTTTTTCCTGGTTGTCTCCTTCCTCCCACTCTCCACCCTTCAATAGGTCCCAGTGTGTGTTGATCCCTTTTATGTGTTCATGTGTTCTATTTAGTTCCCACTTATAAGTGAGAACATGCAGTACTTAGTTTTCTGTTCTTGTTTTAGTATGCTAAGGACAATGGCCTCCAGCTCCATCCATGTTCCTGCAATGGACATAATCTCATTTTTTTTTTTAACAGCTACATACTATTCCATCGTATATATGCACTACATTTTCTTTATCCAGTGTATCATTAATGGGCATTTAGGTTGAGTTCATGTCTTTGCTATTGTGAATAGTGCCACAATGAACATACACATACTTATGCTTTTATAGTAGAACGATGTATATTGCTTTGGTTACCTACTCAGTAATAAGATCGCTGGGTCAAACGGTAGTTCTGTCTTTAGGTCTTTGAGGAATTGACACATTGTCTTCTATAATGGTTGACCTAATTTACACTCCCACTAACAGTGTAAAAGCATTTTTTCCTCCACATCTTTGACAGCAGCTGTTATTGTTTAGCTTTAAATAGCCA
Source organism: Rhinopithecus roxellana (assembly GCF_007565055.1). NCBI lineage: Eukaryota > Metazoa > Chordata > Mammalia > Primates > Cercopithecidae > Rhinopithecus > Rhinopithecus roxellana. The sequence continues at coordinate 59,900,172 of NC_044561.1, forward strand.
TTCTGACTGGTATGAGATGGTGTCTCATTGTAATTTTGATTTGCATACCTCTAATGATTAGTGATGTTGAGCTTTATTTCATAAAATTGATGGCTGCATATATGTCTTCTTTTGAAAGGTGTCTCTTCACGTCCTTTGCCCACATTTTTTTTTTTTTTTTGAGATGGAGTCTCACTTGGTCACCCAGGCTGGAGTGCAGTGGCAAAATCTCAGCTTACTGCAACCTCCACATCCCAGGTCAAGCAATTCTCCCGCCTCAACTACTCCTGAGTAGCTGGGGCTACAGGCATGCACCACCATCCCTGGCATTTTTTTAATTTTTATTTTCAGTAGGGACGAGGTTTCACCATATTGGCTAGGCTAGTCTTGAACTCCTGACCTCAAGTGATCCACCTGCCTTGCCCTTGCAAAGTGCTGTGATTACAGGTGTGAGTCACTGTGCCTGGCCTTTTGCCCACTTAATTTTTTTTTTTTTTTGTAAATTTGTTTGTTTCTTATAAATGGTGGATAATATACCTTGTCAGATGCACAGTTTACAAAAATTTTCTCCCATTCTGTAAGTTGTCTGCTCACTCTGCTGATAGTTTCCTTTGCATTACAGAAGCTCATTAGTTTAATTAGGTCTCATCTGTCAATTTTTCCTTTTGTTGCAATTGCTTTTGGAATCTTTGTTATGAAATGTTTGCTCATGCCTATGTCCTGAATGATATTGTTTAGGTTGTCTTCTAGAGTTTTTTATAATTTTGGGTTTTACATTTCAGCCTTTTTTCCATCTTAAGTTTTGTATATGTCACAATGAAGGAACCGAGTTTCAATCTTCTGCTTATGGCTAGCCAGTTATTCCAGCATTCTTTATTGGATAGAAAATTCTTTCCCTATTGCTTTTGTCAGCTTTGTCAAAATCAGATAGTTGTAGGTGTGTGGCATTATTTCTGGGCTCTCTATTCTGTTCCACTGGTATATATGTCTCTTTTTATGCCAGTACCATGCTGTATTGGTTGCTGTAGCCCTGTACAATACTGTGGAGCTGGGTAACATGTCTCCAGCTTTGTTCTTTTTGGCTAGTATTGTCTTATGTGGACTCTTTTTAAAAAATCATTTAAAAGATAAAAAATCCAGGAGCTTGTTTTTTGAACAAATTAATAAAACAGACCACTAGCTAAGCTAATAAAGAAGAAAAAAGGGGAAGTCCAAACACACACAATCAGAAACAAGGGGGATATTGCCACTGACCTCTGAGAAATACAAACAACAATCAGAGTGTATTATCAACACTTCTTACACATAAACTAGAAAATCTAAAAGAAACTGATAAATTCCTAGCCACATACACCCTCCCAAGATTGAACCAGGGAGAAATTAAATTCCTAACAGCCCAGTAATGAGCTCTGGGATTGAAGGAGTAATAAATAACCTGTCAAAGAGCCCAGGACCAGAAGGATTCATAGCTGCATTCTACCAGATGTATAAAGGAGAGCTGGTACCATTTCTGATAAAACTGTTCCAAAAAACTGAGAAAGAGAAACTCCTCTCTTATTCTACAAAGTCAGCATCATCCTGATACAAAAATCTGGCAGAGATACAATGACAAAACAAAACTTCAGGCCAATAACCTGATGAACATAGATGCAAAAATCTCAACAAAATATCAGCAAGCCAAATACAACAACACATCAAAAATTTAATGTAGGCTTTATTCCTGCAAGGTGGGTTCAACACACAAAAATTAATGTAATTCATCACATAAACAGAACTAAAAAAACCCCACGATTATCTCAATAAAGGCAGAAATGGCGTTTCATAAAATTCAATATTCTTCATGTTAAAAATTATGAACACACTAGGTATTGAAGAAACGTAACATACAATAATAAGGGCCATTTATAACAAACTCACAGCCACCATTATACTGAATGAACAAAACTTGGAATGATCCCGAGAACCAGAACACAACAAGGATGTCCACTCTTACCACACCTATTTGACACAGTACTGGAACCTTAATTAAAATTTTTTTTTAAAATTAAGATTATTATATCCATGTATTTTTCTGCATAGGCTTTTAAAGTACTTGTGCCATTGAGTTACAGGGCTTTGACTCCTGAGTCTAAAAAGGGCACCAAGTCCAGCTAAATCTTAAACATTGACAAGTAAAGCCTCATCTTCACGCCCATTAGAAGATGCCCATCAAAATAAGCTGCATTCTTGAGACATGGGGCCAGAAATAAAAGCTGTTCAACTCCTCAAGGCCAAGGGACTGTCATGGAAGAAGTGGGCATGTGAGATTTTAAGGGACAATTAACGTCAAAGGTACCCTGATGCAAGACCAGCATATGGGTCCCAGTGTCACATTAACAAGGTTTTTTTTGAAACATTAACTAGCTCCTTAATGAACATTATGAAGGTCATCGAAGGCTTATGGAAGTTGTATCTTATGATGAAGATCAAAATTTTATAGATTACAAAATTTTGAAAAACATTTAATTGGCTTCATGCTGTTTTTATTAGGGCTTAGTGTTTGGAAATGTATGTCTCCTCTCTCAAAGAATAAAGGTTTTCACCTTTTTTTTGAATCCTTATTTCTTTTGTCAAATGAATGACTTATTTTACAATGACCTGTGATATCAAGTGTTCTAAACCTTTAATATTTAAAATACTTTACTAAATCAATTTATAAATTATGACCTTTTCTGACCTAATTAATCCTTTAAGATATTTTTCTAAAGTCCAAAAATGACAAAATTTGGCTTATTTGGTATTAAAAATTATACAGGAAGCACTGTCAAATATGAAATGGTGTTTGGTTTTCTTTGGGCTGTATTTGTATAAATGTTATTGGCATGTGTTCCATAATTATGGGAAATTCCTATAATTCTGATGTAACAGTATACATTATCAGTAATAACTACAAATGTTATGTTAAATTATTGTGTGCCACAGAGTTAACAAATTTCCTTGTTAACTGTTTCTTTGACTATGGGTGCCCTAAAACTTTTTGTCATCCATGAACAATTACTGTGTTGTTTTGGTCCTCTTTTGAAGGTGGTTTTATAATCAGCTATAAAACTCCAGCAGGCACTCCTGAATACAAGTTTATGATAACTTCGAAAATTGTGACATCAGAAGAAAAACTTTCAAAACCCACGGAGAACTAAAATGTTCATGAATATCAAGCAGAACAGGAATTAACTACATGGACTGAACGAATAAAAGATTGAAGTAATCTTTTTGAGTTTTTTTGCTTAAAATATTGCTGATTATTTGTTTTTGTTTTTTCAGTCAAGGAAACTTTTCTTTTGAGCTACTGACACTTTTAACAATTTTGTATACTCCTATGAACAAAATTTAGAGCATATTTGTTTTTCTCTGATTTATCCAAAATTTGGAACATATTTTTGAGTATTCTGAACTTATGGCAATACAGGTATTTGCATAAGTAAAATAAGAATCTGTTTTCATTTATAACATGACACAACTGGAGAAACTGGTAATTTTACCAAGGCTTTGACTGGAATGGTGCACTTTCCTTTTAGAAATCAAACGACTTATGGAGCCAAAAAAAGCCCCTTGGGAAAATTAGCCTCAGACCTTGCTTATACAGTTTACCAGGCTCCTGACCTGTGATAAGCAAAGAATGTCACTTTCTGACAAAAACAGAGCTTCAAGTTTATCTTGGAACCTCAAGAGGAAAAAAATTCACCCACCTCATAGGTATTTGATGGTATAAACCCATGGCTGGACTAGGCTATAAACAAAGTCTTATCTGAGATTTCTTATATTAAACAAAGTTCCAGGAAAGCCAATTTAAAAGTTTATGTAAAAAATTATTCTTGCTGCACTGTATACAAATAATTAGACCAAGTATAACAAAGCAAATCAGTCCTACTATGATTTGTCTTTAGTAAAAAATAGAAAACTGGAGAGAGATTTATGTTTCAAAAACTGTAGTACACCTGTTGTTAGACTCTAGTCTTGCCTAAGGTTTTTCTTTTTCTTTTTAATGCTTTTTTTTATTATTATACTTTAAGTTCTAGGGTACATGTGCACAACATGCAGGTTTGTTACATAGGTATACATGTGCCATGTTGGTTTGCTGCACCCATCAACTCGTCATTTACATTAGGCATTTCTCCTAATGCTATCCCTCCCCCAGCTCCCCACCTCCCGACAGGCTCTGGTGTGTGATGTTCCCACCTTGTGTTCAAGTGTTCTCATTGTTCAATTCCCACCTATGAGTGAGAACATGTGGTGTTTGGTTTTCTGTCCTTGTGATAATTTGCTGAGAATGATGGTTTCCAGCTTCATTCATGTCCCTGCAAAGGACATGAACTCATCCTTTTTATGGCTGCATAGTATTCCATGGTGTATATGTGCCACATTTTCTTAATCCAGTCTATTGTCGATGGACATTTGGGTTGGTTCCAAGTCTTTGCTATTGTGAATAGTGCTGATAATGGAAAGACAGCCTCAAGTGGGTCCCTGACCCCCATGTAGTCTGACTGGGAGACACCTCCCAGTAGGGGCCGACAGACACCTCATACAGGTGGGTGCCCCTCTGGGATGAAGCTTCCAGAGGAAGGACCAGGCAGCAATATTTGCTGTTCTGCAGCCTCTGCTGGTGATACCCAGGCAAACAGGGTATGGAATGGACCTCCAGCAAACTCCAACAGACCTGCAACTGAGGGACCTGTTAGAAGGAAAACTAACAGAAAGGAATAGCATCAACATCAACAAAAAGGATATCTACACCAAAACTCCATCTGTAGTTCAAAGACATCAAAGGCCTAATATTTTTCAATGGTTATTATTTTCTTCAGTTTGGACCAAATTCTAATTTTTCTTGGCTACAAGTCTTCAAAATATTGTCTTCAATTCCTTTCCTTGTTTTCCCCATTTTTCCTAATGTGGAGTCACTGAAAACTAAGCTGTGCTTTTATAAAGCCCTGTGAGCTGAAGCTAGGCAACTTAAACTTCAGAAGACAGTAACAGCAACCTACTTACATACATAAGCCACTTTCATACCTGCCTACTGATGTATGGACTTCAAAGTAATGTGGCCTATATTGGTTTCCCAGGACTGTTACTTTGTTCATTGTTTTATTTTTCTTCCTTCCTCCCACTGTTTTCTCTTCAAAGGACATGAAACTTGATGACTTGCTAAAAACAAACTTCCCTAACAACTTGGGACCATGAATCTAGGAATAAACCATTCTAGCTATGAGAGATCAGACTAAATCTGCGACCAGAGACTCACTTTATCTTAAAATACTTTCTTCAACAGATTTTTAAAAAGCAAATGGGGGGAAATGTGCAAGGAAAATAAACCTTGGGACCCCAAAATTATTAAGCTAAAGGAGAAAGTCAAGATGGGAACTGGTTAGGGCAAACTTGCCTTCCATTCTATTCAAAGTCACCCCTGTGCCCACTGAGGTAAATTCATATCTGACTGCCTCACTTGGAGAGGCCAATCAGAAATTCAAAAGAATGCAACCATTTCTCTCATCTACCTATGGCTTGGAAACCCCCTCCACTTCGAGTTGTCCCACCTTCACCTCGAGTTGTCCCACCTTCTCAGACTGAACAAATGTACATCTTATACATATTTAATGATGTTTCATGTCTCCCTAAAACGTATAAAACCAAGCTGTGCCCCTGCCGCCTCAGCTACATGTCGTTTGGACCTCTTGGGGCTGTGTCACAGTCGCGCATCCTCAACCTTGGCAACGTAAACTTTCTAAATTAACTGAGACGTGTCTCAGATTTTGGGGGTTCACAAACTATACCCCAAACTTATAGTAACAAAAACATTATAGTTCTGGTACAAAAACCATGACACAAAAACCAATGGAACAGGTTAGAGAAGGTTGTAGGCTGCACTCCTACAACCTTCTTTGACAAAGTCTATAATTAGAAGCAATGGGGAATAGACTCCCTATTCAAAGAATGGTACTAGGATAAATGGTTAGCCATATTCAGAAGATTGAAAATGGACAACTTCCAACATACAAAAAAAAATCAACTTAAGATGGATTAAAGACCTAAATGTAAAACCAAAAACTATAAAAACCTAGACAAAAGCCCAGAACATACTATTCTGAACATAGGCCATAGCAAAGATTTTATGATCAAGTTTTCAAGAGCTATTGCAACAAAAACATGAATAGACAAGTGGGACCTAAGTAAACTAAAGAGATTGTGTTCAACAAAAGAAACTATCAGCAAAGTAAACACAATGTACAAAATGGGAAAAAATATTTGCAAACTATGCATCTGACAAAGGTCTCATATCCAGAATCTGTAAGGAAGTTAAAAAAAATTTTAAACAACAACTAAATAACCTCATTGAAAAATAGACCAAGGACAAGAACAGACACTTCTCACAAAAGACATACATGCAGGCAACAAGCATATGAAAAAATGCTCCACTTTAAAAATCACTAATCATTAGAGAAATGCAAATCAAAACCACAATAAGATACCATCTCACACCAACCACAATGGCTACTAATAAAAAGTCAGAAAACACCAGATGTCGGTGAGGTTGCAGAGAAAAGGGAAAACTTACACACTTCTGTTGGGAATGTAAACTAATTCAGCCATTGTACAAAGCAATTTGAAGATTTCTCAAAAAAATTAAACAGAACTACCATTTGGCCCAGCAATCTCATTACTGGGTATATACATAAAGAAATATAAATTGTTCTACCAAAATGACACATGCATTTGTATGTTTATCACAGCACTATTCACAATAGCAAAAACATAGAACCAACCTAGAGGCCCATCAGTGGTGAACTAGATAAAAAAATGTGTACAGCCTGATGTGGTTGCTGACGCCTGTATTCCCAGCACACTGGGAGGCCAAGATGGTTGGATCACTTGAGTTTAGTAGTTTGAGACAAGCCTGGCCAACATGGTGAAACACCATTTCTACTAAAAATACAAAAATTAGCCAGGTATGGTGCATGCCTGTTGACCCAGCTACCTGGGAAGTTGAAGAGGGAGAACAGCTTGAACCTGGAAGGCAAAGATTGCGGTGAGCCGCAATTTTGCCACACTCCAGCCTGGGCGACAGAGAGATTCTGTCTCAAAAAAAAGTGGCACATATACACCATGAAATACTGCGCAGCCACAAATAAACAATAAAATTATGGCTTTTGCAACAAAATGGATATAGCCGGAGGCTACAGCCAGCAAATTAACAAATTAACATAAAACATAAAACAAAAAAACATATATTATCACTTATAAGTGAGAGATAAACATTGGCTACACATGGTCCAACACAGGGACCGATACCAGGATACCAGGGCCTGTGTGAGGGTAGAGGGTGGAAAAGGTGTGAGGATTGAAAAACTACCTATGCCTATTAGGTACTATGCTCACTACCTCAATGACTAAACTATTTTTTCCACAAAACCCCAGCAGCATGTAATTTACCTACATAACAAAGCTGCACATGTACCCCTGAACCTAAAATATAAATTAAAAAAGAAAAAAATGAATGTCAATAAGATACTTGGTAAACCCACAAGTGTTTGGAAATCAAACAACAAACTTCAAAATAATTCACAAAGAAACAACAATCAAAATAAAATTTAGAATACGTTTTGAAATAAAAGACAATAAATATCTGAAGTGCTAAAAAAAATAGAGATGGCTTTAGTCCCAAAACTTATATCTAAAAACATTGAAATTTCAATTGGATAATAGTTGGTACGTGATTTGATAAACTACTTTAAAGTTAATACAAAAATGAGAACCCGGCTGGGTGTGGTGGCTCACGCCTGTAATCCCAGCACTTTGGGAGACCGAGGCGGGTGGATCATGAGGTCAGGAGTTTGAGACCAGCCTGGCCAAGAGAGTGAAACTCCATCTCTACTACAAATACAAAAATGAGGTGTGCACTGTGGCGGACAGCTGTAATCCCAGCAACACAGAAGGCTGAGGCAGGAGAATTGCTTGAACCCGGGAGGCAGAGGTTGCAGTGAGCTGAGATGGCGCCACTGCACTCTAGCCTGGGAAATGGAGTAAGACTCCATCTAAAAAAAAAAAAAAAAGAACCCATACAAAAACAGTTAGTTTATTCTCCAAAAGAAAAAAGAACAACAGTGAGTAGAGGTCTGCTTCTATTGGCTATCAGAAAACATTATAACTCTACAGTACTGTGATGATACAAAGCACATCCACAGCAGTAGTGTGACATTCAGATATAAAATATACAAGAATTTCAGAGAAGACAAATGTAACATTTGAAATCAGTAGAAAAATGTATTGCTTTGAGAAAGTTGGTTATTTGGAATATAAAGAAACAATACATTTCAAATAACCTAAAGAGTGAAATAAACAAAATAGTATAAGTAAGTTTTTAAAATATTCATGCCTTTTCCTCATGACATGAAATACAAATATTATAAAGCAAAAGATAGACAAATTTTACTAACTAAAAAAACTGACTTTTAGCAAACAACTGATAAATACTGTGAAAAGACAACAGACTAGAAGAAAATATTTACAAGGTATATATAACAAGATACAAAATTCTGTATATTCAGAATGTACAGAAATTATTCAAATAATAAAGAAGTTGCAAACCCCAGTGGGAAAATGAGCAAAGAATATAAAGAGGAATTACACAGAAGAAAATGTATGCATCATATGTATTAACAAATGAAAAGATACTTCATCTGTGTAATGGCCAAAATGTTATGTTAAAATATAAGACAGCATTTCTCCCATCTCATTGGTAAAAGAAAAAATACATATGCACTTCGGAAATTCATATGTCACTTCAGTACTTTTACAATTAATACTACTTCGGTTACTCTAAAGAAGTTGAAAAATAAAAGGAGTCAAAAGCAATATGAAAGAAATTATTGCAAATATGTGTACAATATGGTTAGGAGAAACCCAAGACAGACCCCAGAGGCATATATTTAAAACGAAGACTAATCAGTTTATACATACAAGAATTTAAAAATATTCTGTACATTAGAAAACTCACACAGTTCTACCGTGAAGTCTAAATAGATTTTTGGGCATCTAGACTAATATTGGGTTTGTATACTCCCAGAAAATTCAAGACTAGGAAATGGACACTAACTTACAACCCTGAAGCATATTATCACATAGAAGTCTTGTGTAGTTTGCTAAAATGTAATGCAGTACCTGTCACAGAACGAGCACATAACTTATGTTGGCTGCGATGTAGCACAGTAGCAAAAAACTTTAGAATTAGGACACAATGTTTTTTTTTATACTTGAAGTTCTAGGATACATGTGCACAACGTGCAGCTTTGTTGTGTGTGTGTATATATATGCACACACACACACACACACGTGCCATGTTGCTGTGCTGCACCCATTAATTCGTCATTTACATTAAGTGTATCTCCTAATGCTATCCCTCCCCCCTCCCCCTGCCCCACAACAGGCCCTGGTGTTTGATGTTCCCCACCCCGTGTCCAAGTGCTCTCATTGTTCAATTCCCACCTGTGAGTGAGAACATGTGGTGTTTGGTTTTCTGTCCTTGTGATAGTTTGCTCAGAGTGATGGTTTCCAGCTTCATCCATGTCCTTACAAAGGACACAAACTCATCCTTTTGTATGGCTGCATAGTATTCCATTGTGTGTATGTTCCACATTTTCTTTTTTTTTCTAATGATATTTTATGTTCTAGGGTACATGTGCACAGCGTGCAGGTTTGTTACATATGTATACATGTGCCATGTTGGTGTGCTGCACCCATTAACTTGTCATTTATATTAGGTATATCTCCTAATGCTATCCCTCCCCCCTCCCACACCCCACAACAGGCCCGAGTGTGTGATGTTCCCCTTCCTGTGCCTAAGTGCTCTCATTGTTCAATTCCCACCTATGAGTGAGAACACGACATGTTTGGTTTTCTGTTCTTGCGATAGTTTGCTGAGAATGATGGTTTCCAGCTTCAGCCATGTCCCGACAAAGGACATGAACTCATCCTTTTATATGGCTGCATATTATCCCATGGTGTGTATGTACTACATTTTCTTAATCCAGTCTGTCACTGATGGACATTTGGGTTGGTTCCAAGTCTTTGCTATTATGAATACTGCTGCAATAAACATACGTGTGCATGTGTCTTTATAGCAACATGATTTATAATCCTTTGGGCATATACTCAATAATGGGATGGCTGGGTCAAATGGTATTTCTAGTTCTAGATCCTTCAGGAATCGCCACAGTCTTCCACAATGGTTGAACTAGTTTACAGTCTCACCAACAGTGTAAAAGTGTTCCTATTTCTCCACATCCTCTCCAGCACCTGTTGTTTCCTGACTTTTTAATGATCATCATTCTAACTGGTGTGAGATGGTATCTCATTGTGGTTTTGATTTGCATTTCTCTGATGACTAGTGATGATGAGCATTTTTTCATGTGTCTGTTGGCTGCATAAATGTCTTCTTTTGAGAAGTATCTACTCATATCCTTTGCCCACTTTTTGATGGGGTTGTTTTATTCTTGTAAATTTGTTTGAGTTCTTTGTAGGTTCTGGATACTAGCCCTTTGTCAGATGAGTAGAACGCAAAAATTTTCTCCCATTCTGTAGGTTGCCGGTTCACTCTGATGGTAGTTTCTTTTGCTGTGCAGAAGCTCTTTAGTTAAATTAGATCTCATTTGTCAATTTTGGCTTTTGTTGTTCTTGCTTTTGGTGTTTCAGACATGAAGTTCTTGCCCATGCCTATGTCCTGAATGGTATTGCCTAGGTTTTCTTCTAGGGTTTTTATGGTTTTAGGTCTAACTTTTAAGTCTTTCATCTATCTTGAAATAATTTTTGTATAAGGTGTAAGGAAGGGATCCAGTTTCAGCTTTCTACTTATGGCTAGCCAGTTTTCCCAGCACCATTTGTTAAATAGGGAATTCTTTCTCCATTTCTTGTTTTTTTGTCAGGTTTGTCAAAGATCAGATGGTTGTATATGTGTGGCATTATTTCTGAGGGCTCTGTTCTGTTCCATTGGTCTGTATCTCTGTTTTGGTACCAGTACCATGCTGTTTTGGTTACTGTAGCCTTGTAGTATAGTTTGAAGTCAGGTAGCGTGATGCTTCCAGCTTTGTTCTTTTGGCTTAGGATTGTCTTGGCAATGCAGGCTCTTTTTTGGTTCCATATGAACTTTAAAGTAGTTTTTTCCAATTCTGTGAAGAAAGTCATTGGTAGCTTGATGGGGATGGCACTGAATCTATAAATTAACTTGGGCAGTATGGCCATTTCCACAATATTGATTCTTCCTATCCATGAGCATGGAATGTTCTTCCATTTGTTTGTGTCCTCTTTTATTTAATTGAGCAGTGGTTTGTAGTTCTCCTTGAAGAGGTCCTTCACATCCCTTGTAGGTTGGATTTCTAGATATTTTATTCTCTTTGAAGCTACTGTGAATGGGAGTTCATTCATGATTTGGCTGTTTGTCTGTTACTGGTGTATAAGAATGCTTGTGATTTTTGCACATTGATTTTGTATCCTGAAACTCTGCTGAAGTTGCTTATTGGCTTAAGGAGTTTTTGGGCTGAGACGATGGGGTTTTCTAAATATACAATCATGTCATCTGCAAACAGGGGCAATTTCACTTCCTCTTTTGCTAACTGAATACCCTTTATTTCTTTCTCCTGTCTGCTTGCCCTGGTCAGAACTTCCAAAACTATGTTAAATAGGAGTGGTGAGAGAGGGCATCCCTGTCTTGTGCCAGTTTTCAAGGGGAGTGCTTCCAGTTTTTGCCCATTCAGTATGATATTGGCAGTGGGTTTGTCATAAATAGCTCTTATTATTTTGAGGTACGTTCCATCAATACCTAATTTATTGAGAGTTTTCAGCATGAAGAGCTGTTGAATTTTGTCAAAGGCCTTTTCTGCATCTATTGAGATAATCATGTGGTTTTTGTGTTTGGTTCTGTTTATATACTGGATTATATTTATTGATTTGCCTATGTTGAACCAGCCTTACATCCCAGGGATGAAGCCCACTTGATCATGGTGGATAAGCTTTTTGATGTGCTGATGGATTCGGTTTGCCAGTATTTTATTGAGGATTTTTGCATCAATGTTCATCAGGGATATTGGTCTAAAATTCTCTTTTTTTGTTGTGTCTCTGCAAGGCTTTGGTATCAGGATGATGCTGGCCTTATAAAATGAGTTAGGGAGGATTCCCTCTTTTTCTATTGATTGGAATAGTTTCAGAGGAATGGTAGCAGCTTGTCTTTGCACCTCTGGTAGAATTCAGTTGTGAATCCGTCTGGTCCTCTACTTTTTTTATTGGTAGGCTATTAATTATTGCCTCAATTTCAGAGCCTGTTATTGGTCTATTCAAGGATTCAACTTCTTCCTGGTTTAGTCTTGGGAGAGTGTATGTGTCTAGGAATTTATCCATTTCTTCTAGGTTTTCTAGTTTATTTGCATACAGGTGTTTATAGCATTCTCTGATGATATTTTGAATTTCTGTGGGGTCAGTGGTGATATCCCCTTCATCATTTTTTATTGCATCTATTTGATTCTTCTCTCTTTTCTTCATTAGTCTTGCTAGCGGTCTATAAATTTTGTTGATCTTTTCAAAAAGCCAGCTCCTGGATTCACTGATTTTTTGAAGGGTTTTTTGTGTCTCTATCTCTTTCAGTTCTGCTCTATTTCTTGACTTCTGCTAGCTTTTGAATGTGTTTGCCCTTGCTTCTCTAGTTCTTTCAATTGTGATGTTAGGGTGTCAGTCTTTCCTGCTTTCTCTTGTGGGCATTTAGTGCTATAAATTTCCCTCTACACACAACTTTAAATATGTCCCAGAGATTCTGGTATGTTGTATCTTTGTTCTCATTGGTTTCAAAGAACATCTTTATTTCTGCCTTCACTTCATTATGTACCCAGTAGTCATTCAGGAGCAGGTTGTTCAGTTTCCATGTAGTTGAGTGGTTTGGATTGAGTTTCTTAATCCTGAGTTCTAGTTTGATTGCACTGTGGTCTGAGAGACAGTTTGTTATAATTTCTGTTCTTTTACATTTGCTGAGTAGTGCTTTACTTCCAACTATGTGGTCAATTTTGGAATAAGTGCAATGTGGTGCTGAGAAGAATGTATATTCTGTTGATTTGGGGTGGAGAGTTCTATAGATGTCTATTAGGTCTGCTTGGTGCAGAGTTGAGTTCAATTCCTGGATATCCTTGTTAACTTTCTATCTCGTTGATCTGTCTAATGTTGACAATGGGGTGTTAAAGTCTTCCATTATTATTGTATGGGAGTCTAAGTGTCTTTGTAGGTCTCTAAGGACTTGCTTTATGAATCTGGGTGCTCCTGTATTAGGCGTATATATATTTAGGATAGTTAGCTCTTGTTGAATTGATCCCTTTACCACTATGTAATGGCCTTCTTTGTCTCTTATGATCTTTATGTTTAAAGTCTGTTTTATCAGAGGCTAGGATTGCAACCCCTGCCTTATTTTGTTTTCCATTTGCTTGGTAGATCTTCCTCCATCCCTTTATTTTGAGCCTATGTGTGTCTCTGCATGTGAGATGGGTCTCCTGAATATAGCACACTAATGGGTCTTGAGTCTTTATCCAATTTGGCAGTCTGTGTCTTTTAATTGGAGCATTAGCCCATCTACATTTAAGGTTAATATTGTTACGTGTGAACTTGATCCTGTCAGTAGGATGTTAGCTGGTTATTTTGCTCGTTAGTTGATGCAGTGTCTTCCTAGCACTGATAGTCTTTACATTATGGCATGTTTTTGTAGTGGCTGGTACCAGTTGTTCCTCTCCATGTTTATTGCTTCCTTCAGGATCTCTTGTAGGGCAGGCCTGGTGGTGACAAAATCTCTAAGCATTTGCTTGTCTGTAAAGGATTTTATTTCTCCTTCACTTATGAAGCTTAGTTTGGCTGGATATGATATTCTGGGTTGAAATTTTTTTTTTTTTTTTTTTTTTTTTGAGACGGAGTCTCGCTCTCTCGCCCAGGCTGGAGTGCAGTGGCCGGACCTCAGCTCACTGCAAGCTCCGCCTCCCGGGTTTACACCATTCTCCTGCCTCAGCCTCCCGAGTAGCTGGGATTACAGGCGCCCGCCACCTCGCCTGGCTAGTTTTTTGTATTTTTTAGTAGAGACAGGGTTTCACTGTCTTAGCCAGGATGGTCTCGATCTCCTGACCTCGTGATCCATCCATCCCGGCCTCCCAAAGTGCTGGGATTACAGGCTTGAGCCACCGCACCCGGCCTGAAAATTCTTTTAAGAGTGTTGAATATTGGTCCCCACTCTCTTCTGGCATGTGGAGTTTCTGCCGAGAGATCTGCTGTTAGTTTGATGGGCTTCCCTTTGTGGGTAACCCAACCTTTCTCTCTGGCTGCCGTTAACATTTTTTCCTTCATTTCAACTTTGGTGAATCTGACAATTACGTGTCTTGGAGTTGCTCTTCTAGAGGACTATCTTTGTGGTGTTCTCTGTATTTGCCGAATTTGAATTCTGGCCTACCTTGCTAGGTTGGGGAAGTTCTCCTGGATAATATCCTGTGGAGTGTTTTCCAACTTGGTTCCATTTTCCCCGTCACTTTCAGTACACCAATCAAATGCAGATTTGGTGTTTTCATATAGTCCCATATTTCTTGGAGGCTTTGTTGATTTCTTTTTACTTTTTTCTCTAAACTTCTCTTCTTGCTTCATGTCATTCATTTCATCTTCAATCACTGATACCCTTTCTTCCAGCTGAATGAGTAGGTTACTCAAGCTTGCACATTTGTCACGTAGTTGTTGTGTCATGGTTTTCGGGTCTGTCAGGTCATTTAAGGACTTCTCTATATTGGTTATCTAGTTAGCCATTCGTCAATTTTTTTTCACGGTTTTCAGCTTCTTTGCGCTGGGTTCGAACTTCCTCCATTAGCTTGGAGAAGTTTGATCACCTGAAGCCTTCTCTCAGCTCATCAAAGTCAGTCTCCATCCTACTTTGTTCCGTTGCTGATGAGCTGTGTTTCTTTGAAGGGGGAGAGACGCTCTGATTTGTAGAATTTTCAGCTGTTCTGCACACTTTTTCCCCATCTTTGTGGTTTTATCTACCTTTGGTCTTTGATGATGATGATGTACAGATGGGAGTTTTAGTGTGGATGTCCTTTCTGTTAGTTTTCCTTCTAACAGTCAGCACCCTCAGCTGTAGGTCTGCTGGAGTTTGCTTGAGGTCCACTCCTGTTTGCCTGGGTATCAGCAACAGAGGCTACAGAAGAGTGAATATTGCTGAACAGCAAATGTTGCCGTCTGATCATTCCTCTGGAAGCTTCGTCTCAGAGAGGTACCCAGCCGTGTGAGGTGTGAGGTGTCAGTCTGCCCCTAGTTGGGGGTGTCTCCAAGTTAGGCTACTCGGGGGTCAGGGACCCACTTGAGCAGGCAGTCTGTTCATTTTCAGATCTCAAACTCCATGCTGGGAGAATCACTCTCTTCAAAGCAGTCAGACAGGGACATTTACATCTGCAGAGGTTTCTGCTGCCTTTTGTTTCGCTATGCCCTGTCCCCAGAGGTGGAGTCTGCAAAGGAAGGCAGGCCTCCCAGTTCGAACTTCCTGGCCACTTTGTTTACCTAATTAAGCCTCAGCAATGGTGGGCATCCCTCCCCCAGCCTCGCTGCCGCCTTGTGCTTAGATTTCAGACTGCTGTGCTAGCAATGAGGGAGGCTCTGTGGGCGTGGGACCCTCCGTGCCAAGTGTGGCATATCATCTCCTGGTGTTCCGTTTGCTAAGACCCTTGGTAAAGCATAGTATCAGGGTGGGAGTGACCTGATTTTCCAGATGTTGTGTGTCACAGTTTCCCTTGGCTAGGAAAGGGAATTCCCTTCCCCCTTGGGCTTCCTGGGTGAGGCGATGCCTTGGCCTGTTTTGGTTCTCACTCTTTGGGCCACACCCACTGTCCGACAGGCCCCAGTGAGATGAACCCAGTACCTCAGTTGGAAATGCAGAAATCATCTGTCTTCTATGTCACTCAAGCTGGGAGCTGGAGGCTGGAGCTGTTCCTTTTCGGCCATCTTGGAACCACCCCACCATGCACCACCTTTTCTTAATCCAGTCTATTATTGGTGGACATCTGAGTTGGTTCCAAGTCTTTGCTATTGTGAATAATGCCAAAATAAGCATACATGTGCATGTATCTTTATAGCAGCATGATTTGTATGCCTTTGGGTATATACCCAGCAATGGGATGGCTGGGTCAAATGGTATTTCTAGTTCTAGATCCTTGAGGAATCGCCATATTGTCTTCCACAATGGCTGAACTAGTTTACAGTCCCACCAACAGTATAAAAAACATTCCTAATTCTCCACATCCTCTCTAGCACCTGTTTCCTGATTTTTTAATGATCGCCATTGTAGCTGGTATGAGATGGTATCTCATTGTGGTTTTGATTTGCATTTCTCTTATGGCCAGTGATGACGGACATTTTTTTCATATGTCTGTTGGCTGCATAAATGTCTTCTTTTCAGAAGTGTCTGTTCACATCCTTTGCCCACTTTGGCTGCATAAATGTCTTCTTTTCAGAAGTGTCTGTTCACATCCTTTGCCCACTTTCTGATGGGGTTGTTTGATATTTCTTGTAAATTTATTTGTTCTTTGTAGATTCTGGATATTAGCCCTTTGTCAGATGGATAGATTGCAAAAATTTTCTCCCATTCTCTAGGTTGCCTGTTCACCCTGACGGTAGTTGCTTTTGTTGTGCAGAAGCTCTTTAGTTTAGTGAGATTCCATTTGTCAATTTTGGCTTTTGTTGGCATTGCTTTTGGTGTTTCAGACATGACATCTTTGCTCTTGCCTATGTCCTGAATGGTATTGCCCAGGTTGTCTTCTAGGATTTTTATGTTCCTAGGTCTCATATTTAAGTCTTTGATCCATCTCGAGTTGACTTTAGTATAAGGTGTAAAGAAGGAGTGCAGTTTCAGTTATTGGCATATGGCTAGCCAGTTTTCCCAACACCATTTATTAAATAGGGACTCTCTTCTCCATTGCTTGTGTCAGGTTTGTCAAAGATCAGATGGGTGTAGAAGTGTGGTGTTATTTCTTAGGCCTCTGTTCTGTTCCATTGGTCAGTATCTTTGTTGTGGTACCAGTACCGTGCTGTTTTGGTTACTGTAGCCTTGTAGTATAAAGTCAGGTAGCATGATGCCTCCAGCTTTGTTCTTCTTGCCCAGGATTGTCCTGGCTATGCGGGCTCTTTTTTGGTTCCATATGGAGATTAGTTTTTTCCAATTCTGTGAGGAAAGTCAGTGGTAGCTTGATGGGGATAGCATTGAATCTACAAATTCCTTTGGGCAGTAAGTCCATTTTCACGATATTGAGTTCCTATCCTTGAGCATGGAAAGTTTTTCCATTTGTTTGTATCTTCTCTTACTTCCTTGTGCAGAGGTTTGTAGTTCTCCTTGAAGAGGTCCTTCACATCCCTTGTAAGTTGTATTCCTAGGTACTTTTTTTCTCTTAGTAGGAACTGTGAATGGGAGTTCACTCATGATTTTGCTCTCTGTTATTGGTGTATAGGAATGCTTGTGATTTTTGCACATAGATTTTGTATCCTGAAACTTTGCTGAAGTTGATTATCAGCTTAAGGAGATTTTGGGCTGAGAAGACGGGGTTTTCTAAATACACAATCATGTCATCTGCAAAGAGTTACTTCCTCTCTTCCTACTTGAATACCTTTTATTTCTTTCTTTTGACTGATTGCCCTGGCCAGAACTTCCAATAGTATGTTGAATAGGAGTGGTGAGAGAGGGCATCCTTCTCTTGCGCCAATTTTCAAAGAGAATGCTTCCAGTTTTTGTCCATTCAGTATGACATTGGGTGTGGGTTTTTCATAAATAGCTCATTATTTTGATATGCGCTCCACTGATTCCCATTTTACTGGGAGTTTTTTTTAGAATGAAGGGGTGTTGAATTTTGTTGAAGTCCTTTTCTCCATCTATTGGGATAATCATGTAGTTTTTGTCATTGGTTCTGTTTATGTGATTGATTACGTTTATTGATTTGTGTATGTTCAACCAGCCTTGGATCCCGGGTATGAATCCGACTTGCCCATGGTGGATAAGCATTTTGATGTGCTCCTGGATTCGGTTTGCCAGTATTTTATTGAGAATTTTTACATCAATGTTCATCAGTAATATTGGCTTGAGATTTTTTGTGTGTGTGTCTCTTCTGGGTTTTTGTTATCAGGATGATGCTGGTCTCATAAAATGAGTTAGGGAGGAGTCCCTCTTTTTCTATTGTTTGGAATCGTTTCAGGAGTAGTGGTACCAGCTCCTCTATCTCTGGTAGAATTCAGCTTGTTAATCCTTCTGGTCCTCGACTATTTTTGGTTGGTAGGCTATTAGTTACTCCCTCAATTTCAGTACTTGTTATTGGTTTATTCAGGGATTTGACTTCTTCCTGGTTTAGACTTGGGAGTGTATATGTATCCAATAATTTATCCATCTCCTCTAGATTTTTGTATTTCATTTGCGTAGAGGTGTTTATTCTCCGATGGTAGTTTGTATTTCTGTGGGATCAGTGGTGATATTCCCTATATCATTTTTTATTGCATCTATTAGATTCTTCTCTCTTTTCTTTTTAGTCTGGTAGCAGTCTATTTTGTTGATCTTTCCAAAAAACCAGCTCTTGGATTCATTGATTTTTTTGATGGGTTTGTCATGTCTCTATCTCCTTCAGTTCTGCTCTGATCTTAGTTATTTCTTGTCTTCTGCTAGCTTTTGAATTTGCTTGTCCTTGCTTCTCTAGTTCTCTTAATTTTGATGTTAGGGTGTCGATTTTACATCTTTCCTGCTTTCTCTTGTGGGCATTTAGTAATCCTGAGTTCTAGTTTGGTTGCTCTATGGTCTGAGAGACTGTTTGTTATGATTTCCATTCTTTTACATTTTCTGAGGAGTGTTTCACTTCCAATTATGTGGTCAATTTTAGAGTAAATGTGATGAGGTGCTGTGAAGAATGTATATTCTGTTGATTAGGGGTCAAGAGTTCTGTAGATGTCTATTAGGTCTGCTTGGTCCAGAGCTGAGGTCAAGTCCTGAGTATCTTTGTTAATTTTCTGTCTTTATCTGTTTAATATTGATAGTGGGGTGTTAAAGTCTCCCACTATTATTATGTGGGAGTCCAAGTCTCTTTGTAGATCTCTAAGAACTTGCTTTATGAATCTGTGTGCTCCTTGTACTGGGTGCATATATATTAGGGACAATTAGCTCTTGTTGCATTGATCTCTTTACCATTATGTAATGTCCTTCTTTGTCCCTCTTGATCTTTGCTGGTTTAAAGTCTCTTTTATCTGAGATTGGGATTGCAACTTTTTTTTTGCTTTCCACTTGTCCACTTGCTTGGTAAATATTCCTTCATCCCTTTATTTTAAGCCTATGTGTGTCTTTACATGTGAGATGGGTCTCCTGAATACAGCATGCCGATGAGTCTTGACTATCTAATTTGCTAGTCTATGTGTTTCAATTGGGGCATTTAGCTAGTTTACATTTAAGGTTAATATTGTTATGTGTGAATTTGATCCTGTCATTATGATGCTAGCTGGTTGTTTTGCCCGTCAGTTGATATAGTTTCTTCATAGTGTCAATGTTCTTTACAATTTGGTAGGTTTTTGCAGTGGCTGGTACCAGTTGTTCCTTTTAATTTTGTAATTACTTGCCATTGTATCCATCTTAGAACATTGATCAAATAATCACAAATATCATAGAGATGATACTCTCTGCTATTAACCAAATTTTCCTTCTTTGTGAAACCAACTGACTAAATTCTTCAATTTTGGTATTTAGAAATAATTTATAATTTATTTTTGGTGGAATTTCGTACAAATTCTCCAAAAACCAATAATAACCAATTTTATTGGGAATGTATTAAATGTAATTTTATTTTTTGATCAATGAAGACTAATTTTCTAATTTTGTTCAAAATTTTTAGATTGTCTTGCATAATAAAGTTATTACAGAGAATGTTTACTGCCACATATAAATTCAAAAGACTTGTTAGTTTACATTGTCCATTTAATGTTGACCAAAATTGCTTGAAATTTTCAGAAAAAAAACTTTTGGTAAGCGTAAGGAAAGTTTGATTGCATTTTGTTTATAATCTTGTTCTTTTGTTTTCATTCTGACTTGGCAGGCTGCACACTTTTTTTTTTTTTTAGTTTCACGTAGGTTGTGGCCATTCGTTTTCTATCTTAAGTCTTATTTGATTGTTCTTCCAGAAAAAAATTTAACATTTGCAGTGCTGTATCTGGATTAAGCAGTTTGGTTGGAGGAATTTAAACCTTTAGATTACAAAACAGCTTACTTTCAATTGTCATAGCTGACACTGAATCTATGCCTAAGGGTGTAAGCAATGTGGATACTGGAATGTCTCTGAATTTTATATTAATGCATTTACTAGCTAAATAAGTAATATACTGATCTGTTGATATCTGAGATGAAGAATGAA
The DNA here is from genome assembly GCF_007565055.1 of Rhinopithecus roxellana. NCBI lineage: Eukaryota > Metazoa > Chordata > Mammalia > Primates > Cercopithecidae > Rhinopithecus > Rhinopithecus roxellana. The sequence continues at coordinate 59,920,598 of NC_044561.1, forward strand.
TAAAATCCACGTAAAAATCTTTCATAAAACTAAATTTATCTTGGAATTCGTAGTAAAAATAAATTCTTTTGAGATGAAACTTCGGGAAGTTTTCCTATAATTTCTTGAAATCTAGTTTGACAGTACACTGTAGTCTCATTATTCTGCATTCTTCGTTCTGATTTTCCAGGAACCTGCATTTTTTAATGAATCAGAAATTGGACTTCTCAATAAAATAATCACAACAGAACAATCTCCTTTCTGTAGAAAAAAAAAAAAAAAAAAACACCACTATTTCAAGGCCAGAGAGCCCCCTTTATTATATGGCTTGTTGAGAATTACTCAGAAGCAAGCATGATTGAAGATACTGATGGATTTGTGGTATTTAAGGAGTTTTCTCTGGTGGCTAAAATGCTTTGAAAATAGTTTGTGCAGCATGTTGTAAGGTATTAAAGTGTTCCTGGGGTATCTTTATTTAGTGTTTGAATTCTCCACAAGAAGAAAATATAATAAAACCCTTGATTTAAATCTTCATTGTATCACCTACTCTCGTCTCACTTGCTTTTTCATTTCTGAAACCCAATATACTTAGAGTCATAAGGCAAATATTTAGCTATTTCAAATACATTGCCTAGAGCAATTAGTGGAGGCATTTCACCACGGTTTTGAAGCACCTGAATTGTGACATTGGTTTCCACATTTTCTAGAAGCAAGTTATCATTAGATTGTGTTTGTTTACTATACATGAACACTATCTGTTCTAGTCTTCATAGCATGGAACCTTATTTGTCTGTAAAGAACCTACACACTTTACACTTCAAAGTGGTTTTCTATAGATGACCTTTATGTATATACCCACTTTCCGCTCCAGATTTTTGCCAATCTTTGGTGGAAAAACAGCTTTTTCTTCTATCTTTCTGGTTCTTGTGGGCATGACAAATGCCATTTGCAAGAAGCAGTCTAAAAGCACTGGATAGATACAATATTCACGCATTACTCTCTGGATATCTTCATTGACTGCTTGTTGTTATGTCATCCTTTAGCTCATCACAGAATGAAACAATGGCTTTTAACTGTTTGAAAATAACATCCAACATAAAAGAGGCATTCAGAAAGTTCATCACTGTTTAAAATCAACTTACATTTACTAGCAACTCTAGAAAGCATCTTCTTTCTGTAACTTAAGAATTTGGTAGACAGCAACTATATTAGAATTCTTCCAAGGCATCCTGCAGTGATTATGGAATCACATCTTTGTATCTCGACAGAATGATTTTACATCTTTTATTATGTCTAACATGAATTGGCAAAACAATATCTCACAAGGAAACCAAGTCTACCTTGGAACTACTACATTAAGTTTAAAATAAACAATTTTTCAAGTTATCTAGAAATACTAAAACTAAATACCACTTACCTCTAAAATATTCTCTGGCACTACATCTTCATTTGCATACTCTTTCACTGTCATCTTGTAAAATGACTTACCTGATTTTGCTGGTAAAAGCTGACATTTACATTTTCATCATGCTTAACGGTTATAAAATTATTTTTCGTTTTCTTTTTTCACCCACTGGCAACATTTCATGACTCTAAAGCACTTATATTCTCATCATCTCATTTCTGCAGAGAAATAACACAAAGCAATATGACTTTTTAAAATCATCCAGATAGGAGTTTATGATTTATGTACTTGAACAACCATTTAATTTGTTCTTTTTTAAGTTATCTGCTGCAGTGCTTTCTTAAAAACATTAGATTTGCTCTTCTATTTTGTGCTAGGACATGAAACAAGGTAAAGAAAGAAGGTTGAGGCCTCATTTAACATGGGCCTACAATACTTTTCTGGGTGTTAAGGAGATCATAAAAACACCATCAAAACTATAAGTTAAAGTGCATTGACTGAATTTTTAAAATAATAATGAGACACAAAAAAGTTTCAAATTATTTTTGTTGAAATAAATGTTTTATAATTGTAATCTTTTCAAGGGACAGGGCTGCTATGTTGCTCAGAGTACAGTGACAAAATACAGTGGCTATTCACTGGTACCATCATTTCACACTACAGCCTTGAACTCCTGGGCTCAAGTGATCTTCTGGAGTAGCTGGGACTATAGTTGTGCACCACTGCACCTGGCTTTTGTGATTTTCCCCAACTTGAAAAATAGCCAAACTTTAGACAATTTTTTAAATAAGTCAAGCATAGTTGAACTATTTTGTTCCTTACCAACTCTATAATTCATACGCCTTGTCATTTTTGGATTCACTTTGAGATCCCCAGAAATAGACTCTTACTGAGTGAAATCACATGATGATGTTACCGATCTGGGTGATCCTTGGTTGTTTTCTTGGAAAAAAGAATTTACCCAAAAGACCAATTTGTAAAGCAAGCAAGAGTTTTATTGCGGAAGTACAAGTACACTCCAAGTGATAGGCTAACCCTGCTGGAAACATCCCGAAGATATTTTGCACTGTGATCTTCTATTGTCTTAGTTCCTTCTTTACCCAGTTGTCATCAAAGTTTGGGGGATCCTCCCTTACTGTGATTAATGCACATGTATGGAAACCAGTGATCAGTGGTGGCACTGCTTATTATGGCCATCCCAGGAAGGTATAGCCATCAATTTTGTACTCATTGTGCCTGCTCAGCTCTCAGGAATTCCCCTTTTGCCTTTTTCCTTCCTTATCAGGATCCAGTTAACAATATTCTGACAGTTCGGCCATGGAATAAGTACTGGGCATCCTAAAAGGTGTTCCAGAGCATTCTTTCCAACATGGATACCTCCCCCTCTTGCCTGCTCATATCTGTCTACTCTTACATTTCTCCCTCAAGGAGTTGGGACTCACAAATCTTTTGGGAGATGGGGCAGAGGTTATTCTCTGTAGCTATCTGCTGCTGAAAAGGGGGCATCGAAGGTCTTTAGGGTCCTTCCTCCTTGCTTGCTATCATGGTGAGGAGGTTTTGACAATTGTTGCTATCTCTTGGAAGGTTTAACCTGTGGTGTCTAGAGGAGATATGCAGGGACTTGGTTGTCCTGGAGGGAAAGAAAGAGGTTGATATCGCCATCAAAAGACTATTTAAAGTCTGATGGCTTCTCGGTGGGAGGAAATAAACTGAAAAGATTGAGAAAGCAAGGCCCCAAAAGGAGAAGGAAGACAGAGGCCAGGGATCCCATTAAAGGGAAGAGCTAAGACTGAAGAGCAGGAGACACCCCAGCAGAGCCAACCCTTAGTAGCCCTTTCCTAAAGGTGAGAGGCCTGGTTTATAAGGTCTCTAATGTGGTCCTGAACCTGCCCTGATCTGTTAACAGAAAAGTACAAGAATTATATTACAAATCCGAAAACCAAAAGAAGAGAGATACTATAACTAACCTTGGAAAAGTAGTTCTCCATTCTGATATTTGAAGACAATGAGCTTGAGGTAGGATTCCTTAAGTCTTCTCTTGGATTATGTATTCTGTTGAGACCTCTAAACTGTCATTAAACTTTCCACTGCAAGGTGATTCTAGGATTGGGATCATAACACACATACCCAACAAAGATCTGGTCTGCTCCTTCACTAGAAGTTTGGTGCTAAAATCTGCTAGAATTTCCTTCTGTGAAGATTGCAAAAGACAAATGCTAAGTGTTTATTTTTTCCCCAAATTGTAGGAGATTGGTCAGGGTGGTGGGAGAAATTTTAGGAAAAAGATGCAAACCTTCCTGGAAGGCCAGGAGGTTTTGCAAAAGCTTTTCAAAAGAGGATTTGGCTGATGGCAGCTGAATTCTCTCAGGGTAGATAACAAGGAAGTGTAAGGGAATTGATCTAGATAAGTTAGTTTGCTTAGGCCTCAGAATCTGGCCTTTAATCATCCACATGCAGGACTGCTCTCTCTGGTGGGGAGAAGACCATCTTAATTACCCACAAGTTGTGGCTGACTCAAAGCCTTTGTCATTAAATCTGTAGTAAATAAATTCCCACAGCGCTGGCTTGTCAGGGCTGTGGCTCCTGTGACTCTTTACAGCACCCTCTTTGGTGTTTGTGAGTGGCCCAGTCCCCTAGCCGCCAGCCCAGACAAAAAACCTGTCTGCGTACATTTTTTCATCCATTACTCGGCGAGGGTCTGCAGGTCAGATCCAGCAGGCAGTGTCCCTGTGTGAGGAAAGCTGCAACAAATCACGATGGAATCCTTGAAAATGAAGGTGAAGAGACTGTGTAGTCAGTAAGTCAGTAAGTCACTGGTGCCCGCTTGGGATTTCCAAGTTTGAGGGAATTGTTCAGGCTAGGGTTTCATCATGGGGCAACAGTTATCAGCTCAGCAGCAACAGTATATAAAAGTATTGAAACAGTTGCTTAAAACTAGTGAAGCCTCGGTTTCGCAGGCTCAATTAAGGTACCTAATACAAACTCTTGTTTCCCATAACCCATGGTTTCTGAAAGAAGGCACGCTAGATGCAGAGGTCTGGGAGCAAGTGGGGAGAAATCTTAAACATCATCATACACAAAGGCAACAGCTCCCAGTAACATCTCTAATGTTACAGGCCTTAGTCAGGGCTGCTTTGGTCCTGCTCTACAAAGAAGAGCCCAAAAAGGGAAGGGAAGAGGAACCATCACCTAACTTACCACCTCATCCTTCTCCCTAAGCCCAGCCATTACCAGGCAAAAATAACAAAGAGGAAATGGAGGTTTTGCCTGAGCCCCCTCCTCCAATACAACTGGAAAAAAGACAAGGGATACACTACAGCTCTGGGACCCTGTCTTAGGCAAGTGGCATTAGAAGGGGGGCTCTTACCCTGCCCGGTAATGCAAGATCAACAAGGCAATCAGGTATATGAACGCATTTCTTTTGACACTTATAAAGGGATAAGAAAACGCATTAAACAAAAAGGAGCCACTAGCCCATTTACAAAAGGAATAATTGAAGCCATAGCAGACTACCACATGACCCCATGGAACGGGTCAGTGCTAGTTAAAATAGCTTTGGAGCCCAGCCAATACCTCCTGTGGAAGGCAGAATATGATGAGTTGTGAGAACAAGCCAACCAGAATCAAGTGGCCGGGCAAGACATAACAGCTGCTATGCTCCAGGGGAGGAGTCCCCATGCCAAAGTACAACTACTAAATTTTGTTCCCCAAGCCTATACACAAGTGTCTTTGTGTGCTGTCAGGGCTTGGGACCGAATTCCTGAAATCAGAGTTCAAGAGGGATCTTTTATAAATGTTTGACAAGGGCCTCAGGGCCATTTATAGAATTTATTAATTGGTTAACCCAGGAAATTAAGAGACAAATTAGTCATGCCCAGGCCGCTGATATCTTATTGTTGCAATTGGCTTATGAAAATGCTAACATCGACTGTCAGCAAGTAATGCAGGCAAGCAGAGGAAAGGCAGACACAGTCAGGGAACTTATACGAGCATGTCAACTGGTGGGGACCGAAATACACAAACATACAAATATTGGCTATGGCATTAAGACCTCCTAAAGTGAAAAGGGAGAAAAACCCAAATTGTTTTCTATGTGGAGAGCCAGGTCATATGAAGAGGGAATGCCCCAATAGCAGAGACCCAGGTAACTCAGGAAAAGAACCCCCTTCTCTATGCCCCCAATGTAAAAAGGCGAAACATTGAGCAAATCAATGCAGGTCCAAATTTGATAAAAATGGCAACACCCCAAGTAATCTGGAGGGAAACTTCATGAGGGGCTGGCCCTAGGCCCTGCTCCTAACTGGGGCAATGTCAGTGACTTTCCTCGATTGGATGCAAAGCCCACAGTCTTCTCTCTCACAGCAGCCACCACTGGCAGCAAAGGACTGGACTTACTCTGCCCAAAGAATTAGTGCTAAAAGAAGCAGAAGGCCCTAAAAGGGTTCCAACTGGAATCTTGGGTCCACTGCCTCTGGGAACAGTGGGATTAGTCCCGGTTAGGGCGATCAATCCTAACCAGTAAAGGAATCAGTGTGCTCACTGGGGTAACTGTAGTGATTATCAAGGGGAGATATTAGTTATGATGGAATGTAAAGGTCTGCATAGTCTTTCCCCCTGGATCAAAGACAGCTCAGTTACTATTTTTACCATACTGGGTCTCCAATGCCCAGGGAAAGGAAAGGAGAAAGGGAAGTTTTGGAAGCACGGGAGCCACAGGAGTATACTGGAACCAATTAATCACTCATCAGAGACCCATGATTACCTTAAAAATTGGAAATAAAATTTTACTGGCTTATTGGACACAAGGGTGGAGATTTTGATCACTAGTGATCAAAATCGGCCAGAAACTTGGCCTTGGATCACTCAGGAACAAAAAAGTGTTGGCATCAGGGAAGCACACACAGCCAAGCAGAACACCCCCCCACCCCCACCCAAACATGTTGCGATTCAGAGGGAAGAAAAGCAGTTATACAACCTCTAATCATGTCAATTTCTGTTAACCTTTGGGGATAGGGCCTTTTAGCCCAATGAAGAGGGGTCACTCCGCAGACCCCTTTCTAATAATGGCCACTGTTATGATCCCTCCCCTACCCCTAACGTGGCTCTCTCAAAATCCTATTTGGGTAGAAAAGTAGCCTTTAAAGGGAGAGAAATTACAATGAGCCCAAGAATTAGTTGAGGAGCAATTAAAAGACAGCCATATAGAACCATCAAACAGCCCTTGGAATTCGCCCATTTTCAAAATTCCCCCAAAGTCTAGCAAGTGGAGACTTTTGCATGACTTACGGGCTATCAGTGCTAGTTTGCAACCTATGGGGCCCCTTTAACAGGGCCTCCTTTCCCCCACAGTGATTCCTCAAGTTTTGGCCTATAGTCATGATTGACTTAAAAGACTGCTTTTATACTATTTCCCTTGCAGAACAGGACAGAGAAAAATTTGCATTTACTATACCAGCTATCAACAGTGAAAGAGTAGCTAGCTGATTTCATTGTAAAGCGCTTCCTCAAGGAATGGTAAACAGTCATACCATGTGTCAGTATCATGTAAATCAAGCTTTGCTCCCCAGTAGAAAACAATTTCCTAATTGCAACATTATTATTCATTTTATGGATGATATTACTGGCAGCCCCAACAGAGTCAGTATTTTTAAGTCTGCATGCCTCTGTCATAAAGAATACACAGTTACGAGGTTTAATCACAGCACCTGAAAAAGTACAAATGTCCTCTCCTTGAAAATTTCTTGGATCCATACTAACTTCTCGGTCAGTAGGACCTCAAAAGGTTAAATACTAGCAACTTACATATCTTAAATGATTATCAAAAATTACTAGGCAATATTATTTGGCTTGGGCATAACTACTAATAAGTTGCAAAACCTGTTTTCTATCCTAAAGGGCAATACAGCCCTAAACTCTCCCAGGTATTTAACTCCTGCAGCAGAAAGGGAAATTGAGGAACTAGAGCAAGCTATTTCTCAGAGGCAACTAGATCACACAGACCCAAAATACTCAGTTCAATTGTTTGTTTATCCTACTAAACATTCTGTAATAGGATTAACAAGCCAGATGGCTCCAGGGCTATGCTTCCTAGAATGGGTTTTTTGCTCACATACAGGGACTAAAACCCTATCTCCCTATAACCAGCTAGTTCGTAAAGTCATCTATTCAGGCCACAAATGATGCAATCAGTTGCTAGGTTATGATCCTGATGTCATCAGAATTCCTTTGAGTGAAATGCAATTTGAAGCAGCATTGCCCCTATCTAGATCTTCAGATAGCACCCTCTCATTATGCAGGTCATATAGAGCATGCCCTCCCTGCTGACAAACTAATTCAGTTCTTATCTCATACTCCTGTAGTTGTGCCTACAAAGTAGTTCACTCCCCCATACCTAATGCTTTAATGGTTTTTACTGATGGCTCTGGTAAAAATGGAAAAGTGGCTATTTGGTGAAGACCACATAATTTCCTCACTCATTCTGGATTTAACAGCACTCAGAGACCTGAGGTTGGAGCCTTAATATTGGTGCTGGAGACGTTTTCTACTCAGCCTATCAATATTGTTAGTGACTCTGCTTACTTTATTGCGGAACCTTGTGACAGCCCTCATTAAGTCTACTCTCGAGCCCACACTGTGTGCACTTTTTCTGCAACTTCAGCAATTGCTAGATCAATGTACACATCCTATTTTTATCACATGTATTTGAGCCCACAGCTTACTGCCTGGCCCACTAGTTCATGTCAATGATCAAGCAGACTGCAAGTTACGACGTCACTGCTTAACCAAGTCACCCAATTGCATCCATATTTCCACCAAAATTGGAGGAGCTTAACTAAACAATTCCAACTTACCCAAAGACTAGCTAAACAAATTACCCTGCAATGCCCAGATTGCCAGCTCACAGGCACGTCTCCTCCTTCAATGGGTGTTAACCCTAGAGGACTAGAACCTAATCAGTTATGGCAAACAGATGTTACACACGTCCCTGAATTTGGAAAACTAAGATATGTACATGTATCCATTGATATCAATTCTCACCTAATTAGTGCACATGCTTTTCCTGGAGAGTCCACCAGGTATGTCATTAAATATCTTCTTTTAACTTTTGCATTTATAGGGTGGCCCACAAAAATTAAAACTGACAATGATCTGGCTTATGCCAGCTCACAAGTTAAACAATTTTGTCACATGTGGAACATCCAACATTCCACAGGTATCCCATATAATCCCCAAGGACAGGCCATAGAATGTGCCCATCCCACCTTTAAATATATGCTTAAAAACTACAAAGGGGGAATATGAGTAAGGATCCTGCAACACTATTGGTACAAGCCTTGTTTACCTTTAATTTTTTAAGTTTAAATTTCAGTCAGCTGTAGAAAAGCACTTTGCTAAAATCTCTCACGACATAAAACCCAGTTTTATGAAAAGACGTAAACATTAATGTATGGTGTGGTCCAAATGATTTGCTAACATGGGAAAGAGGATATGCTTGTGTTCACACTCCCTCAGATCCTCTTTGGATTCCAGCATGACACATCAAACCATACTACGGTGTGGCTAGGATCCAACCCGGTACCAGAAATGAAGAAAACGACCCTGCAGGACCCGCAGTCCCGGACGATGCAGCTTCTCAGACAACGCAAGCCCTGGACACTACCTGGGAGATGCTGAAGAAGACAACTCAGGAGGCTAAGCAAATCCTGCTCTAGACACAGACACCATTCGCTCCAGATAATCTGTTCCTTGCTATGCTCTTTGTCGTACATTGCAACTCGCATAGGGTATTGATCCTTTTTATGCTCTCATTTTGCCTGCAACTCGTACTTGCTACACTCTATTGGGCTCATCTCTTAGATCTGCCTTTTTTTCCCCAGCCTGTTACTTGGGCAGACACCCCCTTCTCAGCCTCTAATAATGTAACTGCTTGGCTAGGAGGGATTGACTTTACCCAAAGTGGGGTCCCTCATTAATAGCACACATTGACTAAGGTGCCAGGTAACACTACATATCACTCCACTATCCTCCCACTGTAAGTTATAATAGTTCTAATCTTTACTGTGTACCTGCCCAAACACAATTATGGCTAGGTTATGGCAAAGGAAATGCCTTAACATTCTTGGTTGCAGGTAGTCTTAAACCGGGCAATGCAACCAATGCCACTTTTCCCAACATTCCTTCCTGTGCTAAAGAATGCAGGCAGGAAAGTAATGGATCCACTTTGGCTGGTAGGTCTGTCACAGGGGATAAGCCCATAGCCTCCAGTTAGGCAATTATAACATCTTAGACGGGAGCCTCTACTGCCATTTGCAGAGCAACCATACTGATGTCAGCATCCATTGTGGCATCAATCACAATTTTGTAGCTACGTTCCATTCCCCTATAATTTCAGCTGATGGGGGGATGGGATATGCCAGACCCCAAGTAGAGTCCATGCCATCCCAAGACACTTTATGGTGCCTGGGACATCTTAGCACCTCCCTTAACACCTGGCATGGGACACATCATAATTAAAGTAACAATTATACTATAACCTTTATTCATAATCACACAGATCAGTGCCTCATTTGCACTAGCCATCCATATGTTTTCCTTATGGGATCAATATTTCCATTACACCCCAAAACTCCATGTTTGTGACCTGAGTGCAAGGACAGGCTTAGTTTGCCTCATGCATCACTAATTACAATATATTTAATTTCAATATTACTAGTGTCATGGTATTAAGGAAACAATTTGAAGCATTCCTACCAATTTGACACATGGATGGCAAGGTTCCTCTGCTCTTGCCACCTTAGAACATGCCGTGTCCCAGGTCAGACACAAAAGATTCACAGGCACACTTTTAGCCTTTATAGTCTCAGCCATAGTCATCCTGGCAACTGCTAATGCTGCTGTGGCCTTCATTACTGAATCAGTACAAACAGCTACCTTTGTAGATAACTTGGCCAGAAATATGTCTAACGAGTTTCTCTTACAGCAGGGTATAGATCAAAAGATTCTTGCATGCCTGCAAGCCCTCCAAGCTGTCTCAGAATATGTAGGGGAGTGGCAAGATGCACTGGCATTCCAACGGCAATTAAACTGTGACTTGGAGCATAAGCATATCTGTGTGACCTCTCTACCTTGGAATCAATCAATACATAGTTGGGATGAGGTGAAATAACACCTCTGGGGAACCTTACATGATAATTTAACAGCAGACATAAGGCAACTTAAAACTAAAATTCTAGAATCCCTAAATGCCATAGCTCTACACACCCAACAAACAGTCATACGGAAGAATGTGTGAGAACATCTCTCCTGGATAGACTCCCACTCCTGAGGGTCAATCCTTGACTGAAAAAGAATGTTACCGATTATACTTATGTTTGTCTTATGTTATTTACTAATTCTATGATGAAAAGCTGGAATACGAGTTATAACTTCTGTGCCTGACAAACCTGTTGCTTCACACATCTGTACTCTTCAATCAAAAAACCTGATGCAAAAAAAAAAAAAAAACATAAAAGGGGGAGATGCAGGAGATCAATCAGGGTTGTGGGAGAAATTATAGGAAAAAGATGCAAACCTTCTTGAAAGGCCAGGAGGTTTTGCAAAAGCTTCAAAAGAGGATTTGGCTGAAGGCAGCTGAATTCTCTCAGGGTAGAAAACAAGGAAGTTTAAGGGAATTCATCTAGGTAGGTTAGTTTACTTAGGCCTTGGAACCTGGCCTTTAACCATCCACACACAGAACTTCTCTCTCTGAAGTGTGTGTTTGTGTGAGGCAACCATGTTAATTACCTACAAGTTGTGTTGACTCAATGCCTTTGTCATTAAATGTATACTAAATAAATGCCCACAGCTGTGGCTTGTCAGGGCTGTGGCTTCTGTGACTCTTTAAGGCACCCTCCTCAGTGTCTGTGAGTGGCCCAGTCCCCTAGCCACTGACCCAGTAAAAATGTCTGCATACATTACTTCATCCGTCCCTCGGCCAGAGTCTGCAGGTCAGACCTGGCACCAAATGATGTCTAAATAATGTGTTGTTTAAAAAGTCACCATGAGTGAATGAAATATACCACAAATGATGTGTCTCCATCTGCTTAGAGGTCCATCTTGCTCCAAGCTCCATCTTGCTCAGAGGTCCAATCACTCCAAGCTCTACCTTATGCCAAGCACCTTTTGTTCTGAGCTCCATCTGCTCCAACCTAAACCTTGATAAGGACTCCATCTTGATCAGAGCTCCATGTGATCCGAGATCCATCCTGCTCAGAGTTGCATCTGCTCTAAGGTCTATCTTGCTCCAAGCACCATCTGCTCTGAGCTTCATCTGCTCCAAGCTAAATCTTAATCATAGCATCATATTGCTTGGAGCTTCATCTGCTCTGAGTTCCATCTCAGTCAAAGTGCCATCATGCTCAGAGCTCCATCTGCTCCAACCTCCATCTCCCTCAGAGCTCCATCTGCTCCGAGTTCCATCTCGCTCAGAACTCCATGTTTCTCAAAGTTCTATCTGCTCCGAGCTCCATCTTGCTTATAGCTCCATCTGCTCAGAGCTCCAACTGCTCCGAGTTCCATCATACTCCAAGCAAAATCTGCTCCAACCTCCGTCTTGCTTTGAGCTCCATCTGCTCGAAGCTCCATCTTACTCTCTAAGCAACATCTTTTCCGAACTCCATCTGCTCTGAGGTCCAGCTTCTTTGGAGCTCCAATCACTCTGAGCTCCATCTTGCTCTAAGAGCACCATCTGCTCGGAGCTCCATCTTACTCTAAGCAATATCTTTTCTGAACTCCAGCTTGCTTGGAGCTCCAACTGCTCTGAACTCGAAATGGAGCTCAGAGTTCCATCTTGCTCAGAGCAATCACTCTGAGATCAATCTTTCTCTGAGCATATCTTCTCTGAGTCTTACACTGAGAAACACCTGCTGCAAGCTCCATCTTGCTTGGAGTTCCCTGTTCCAAGCTCTATCTACTCCAAGCTCCATCTTGCTCAGAGCGCCATCTGCCCCAAGCTCCATCTTGATTGGAGCTCCAATCACTCCAAGCACTATCTTGCTGTGAGCACCATCTGCATAGACATTCATCTTACTCAGAGCTCCATCTACTCAGAGATCCAGCTACGCCAAGCTCCATCTTGCCGGGAGATCCAATCACTCCAAGCTCCATCTTGCTGGGAGCTCCAATCACTTCCAGCTCCATTTTGCTCTGAACACCACGTGGTTGGAGCTCATCTTACTCTAAGCAACATGTGCTCTGGGTTCCACCTTGCTCGGAGCTGTAATCGCTGTGGGCTGCATTTTGCTCTGAGCTCCAACAAAAACTGAACATGTCCAAACTCTATCTTACTTAGAGCTCCTTTTTTCCCCCCTCAGAGCTCTATCTGTTCCAAGCTGCATCTTGCTCAGAGCTCCAATCACTCAGAGCAACCTTCAGAGTGGCAATCACTCCGAGCTCCCTCTTGCTCTGAGCACCGTCTGCTGTGAGCTCCATCTTACACCAGCAATATCTGCTCCAAGTTCCATCTTGCTTGGAGCTCCTTCTTGCTCAGAGGTCCATCTAATCCGAGCTCCATCTGGTTTGGAGCTCCAATCACTCCAAGCTCCAGTTTGCTCTGAGCACCATCTGCTTGATGCTCCATGTGCTCCAAGCTCCATCTTTCTCAGAGCTCCAATCACTCCAAACTCCATCTTGCTCTGAGCACCCTCTGCTCAGAGCTCCATTTGCTCGGAGCTCCATCTTCTAGCTCCATCTTGCTGAGATCTCCAATCACTTCCAGCTCCATTTTGCTCTGAGCATCATCTGCTCAAAGCTCCATCTTACTGTGAGCAGCACATTCTCTGAGCTCCATCTTGGTCTGAGCTCCATCTGAAACAGCAATATTTGCTCCAAGCTCCATCTCGCTTACAGCTCCTTCTTGCTCAGAACTTAATCGGCTCCAAGCTCCATCTTGCGCAGAGATCCATCTGCTCTGAGCTCCACCTTGCTGAGAGCTCCAATCTCTTCCAGCTTTGTTTTGCTCTGAGCACCATCTGCTCAAGCTCCATCTTATTGTGAGCAACATGTTTTCTGAACTACATCTTACTCAGAGCTGTATCTGCTCCAAGCCCCATTGTGCTAGAAGCTCTAATCACTCCGAGCTCGATCTTGCTCCGAGCACCATTTGTTCAGAGCTCCAATCCTTTAGAGCAACGTTTTTAAGTGCAAATCACTCCGAGCTCCACGTTGCTTTACGTTCCATCTTACACTGAGCAATATCTGCTCCAAGTTTCATCTTGCTTCGAACTCCTTTCTTTCAGAGTTCTATCTGTTCCAAGCTCAATCTTCTCTGAGCTCCATCTTGCTTGGAGCTCCAATCACTCAGAGCTCCATCTTGCTCTGAGCACCATCTACTCTGAGCTCCATCTAAAAGTGAGCAACATCTGCTCCAAGCTCCATCTTGCTTAGAGCTCCTTCTTGCTCAGAGATCCGTCTTGCTCAGAGTTCCAATTGCTCAGAGCAATGTTCACAGTTCCAAGCACTCTAAGCTCCATCTTGCTCTGAGCTCCATCTTACACCAAGCAACAACTGCTCCAAGCTCCATCTTGCTTGGAGGTACTTGATCAAAGCTCTATCTCCTCCTAGCTCCATCTTGCTCGGAGGTCTAATCACTCCAAGCTCTATCTTGCTCTAGGCACCATCTGCACAGATCTTCATCTTTCTTGGAGTTCTAATCATTCTGAGCTCCATCTTGCTGTGAGCACCATCTGCTTGGAGCTCCATTTTACTGTGAGCAGCATCTTCTGTGAGCTCCATCTGTTCCAAGCTCCAATCACTCTAACCTCCATCTTGCTCTGAGTACCATATGCTTGGAGCACCATTTTACTCTGAGCACCATCCACTGTGAGCTTCATCTTGCTCAGAGCTCTATCTACTCTGAGCTCCATCTTGCTCCGGGCACAATCTGCTTACAACTCCATCTGCTCTGAGCTCCATCTTGCTCACAGTTGTAATGACTCTGAGCTCCATCTTGCTCTGAGCTCCATCTTGCTCATAGTTGTAATCACTCTGAGCTCCATCTTGCTCTGAGCACCACCTGCTCTAAGCCCCATCTGTTCAGAGTTCCATTTGCTCCAAGCTCCATCTTGCTCGGACCTCCAATTACTCTGAGCACCATCTTGCTCTGAGTACCATCTGCTCCAACCTTCTTCTTTCTTGGAGCTCTAGTCACTCTGACCTCTACCTTGCTCTGAGCACCATCTGGTTGGAGCTCCATCTTACTGTGAGCAACATCTTCTCTGACCTCCATCTTGGTCGGAGGTCCATCTGCTCCGAGCTCTAGCTTGCTTGGAGTTCCAATCACTCTGAGCTCCATCTTACTCTAAGCACCATCTACTTAGAACTCCATCTTACTCTGAGCAACATCTGCTCTGAGTTCCATGTTGCTCAAAGCTCCATCTGCTCCAAGGTCCATTTTGCTCAGAGCTCTAATCACTCTGAGCGCTATCCTGCTGTAAGCACCAACCGCTCTGAGCTCTATCTAAAACTGAGCAACATCTGCACCAAGCTTCATCTTGCTTAGAGCTCCTTATTGCTCAGAGTTACATCTTCTCTGAGCACCATCTTGTTCAGAGCTCCATCTTGCTCAGAGTGCCAATTGCTCAGAGCAGTGATCGGGGTTCCAATGACTCCAAGCTTTATTTTGCTCTGAGCTCCATCTTACATAGAGGAACATCGGTTCCAAGCTCCATCTAGCTTGGTGCTCCTTTTTGTCTGAGCTCTGTCTGCTCTGAGCTCCAAACACTCCATGCTCCATCTTGCACTGAGCTCCATCTGCTCCAAGCTCCATCTTGCTGGAGCTCCAATCCCTCCAAGCTCCATCTTGCTCTAAGCACCATCTGCTCTGAGCTCCTCCTTGCTCGGAGTTCCAATCACTTTGAGCTCCATACTGCTCTGAGCACCATCTGCTCTGAGCTCCATTTTGCTTTGAACTCCATCTTGCTCTGAGACTATATGCTTGCAGCTCCATCTTTCAGTAACATCTACTCCAAGTTTCATATTGCTCAGAGCTCCATCTCACCTGGAGCTCCATCTGCTCTAAGCTGCATCATGCTTGGAGCTCATCTTGCTCAGAGGTCCATCTTGCTTTGAGCAACCATCTGCTCCACGTGTTTACTGCAGCACTATTCACAATAGGAAAGACATGGAACCAATCCATATGCCCATAAATGATAGACCAGAAAAAGAAAATGTGCTACATACACACCATGGAATACCATGCAGCCATAAAAAGGTATGAGATCAAGTCCTCTGCAGGGACATGAATGAAGCTAGAAGCCATCATCCTCAGCAAATTAACACAGGAATAGAAAATCAAACACTGCATGTTCTCACTCATAAGTGGGAGCTGAACAATGAGAACACATTTTAATAACATTACATTCTCTGAAGATGGTCTCTGTTTCTCTTAACAAGGGATATTTATACTTTGTAATTTTTCTCGCTAAAGGATTGTGGCTTCTCCTGTCTGTGCCAGTTTAGGGTACAGGTTGACTACCTCACCTTGAAATTACCTACTCCATGTCCACACGTGATTGGTCTCTCCTGTGAACTGTTTGTTCACAGATTCTTACCACCTGTGGGTCATTCGAGGGGAGGTGATCTCACATAGTTCTGCACCAGGCAAATCACCAACTGAAAGAATTACTGAAACAATGTGTGTGTCTGGTATTTCAAACAATAAATAGGGGCCAGTTGAACGTGATAAAGTCAGTAACATCTTAAGATGATAAAATGTCAGTAACATCTTAGATGACCAAGAATAATCCTGTGGGCCCTAAGACCGTATCACAATATGGACTATGTCAGCAAAAATCTCACCCATCAGACAACAGCAAATTTAACATTTGAGCCAGAGCTCTTGATGTGTGAAAGCACACGACCAGCAGGAGGCAAAAACATTAGGGAGACAAAGGCTTTGCTGCATATCTGTGGGTTTCAGTCTCCAGTGAGACACTCAGAGCCTACATCTCCTCTGTTACCAATGCTGCTTTTATTGTACAGCACATTTCCACATATGTTTCATTCTATTTTTTGAATTCTGTACTTCATTGTTCTCTCAGTGTAGTTATGAATCAACATCACACTTTCAATTTCCAACTATTTACAATACATGAAAGGAAAAGTTATTTTTTATATTCAGACTTTTATGGGTATTTTTGTTGATTCTTCTTTGCAATAAATTTTCTTATCTCCAGAGCACAGATAGTAGCTATATTGGAGTCAAGCTCAATTTATGAATTGATTAAAGAATCATTGACCTCTTCATACTGTTAAATATACTTTTGTAAAATTGTGGTTCATTACTTTTTATTTGTCCAAACCCATTTCCTATTTTATACGTTTTTATAGCAATTCTGATTTGGTTAAATTTTTAAAATATACTATGCTGTAGAATCCCTGACAGTGTCTTTTTACATCTATGATCATGAACACATGGCATTCTCATTAACTCTATGAATGCAGTTAACAGTATTAGTGGGTTTCCTAATGCTGAATCTCACTTCTCCTGCCATGAAGGATGTCTGGTCATGCTATAATATCCTAATATGTTGATACAAAGGCGTCTCATATTTGTAACTTTTACTTTTATATCCATATGTCGATTTGTCTGTAGTATTCTGTGTGTCTCAATCCAGTTAATGGTCTTATTTATCACCCTTACATATCCTTCCAACATTTTGGGGGGAATGTTTAACTGCTTTATAACTCTTATACAGGTTAAGTGGTTAAGTGACATTTGATTATTGTTTACTGAACTTTTTTTTTTTTTGAGATGGAGTCTCTCTCTGTCCCTCAGGCTGAAGTGGAATGGCATGATCTCAGCTCACTGCAACCTCTGTCTCCCAGGTTGAAGCTATTCTGTTGCCTCAGTCTCCAGAGTAGCTGGGATTACAGGTGCATGCCACCACGCCCAGCTAATTTTTGTATTTTTAGTAGAGATGGGGTTTCACCATGTTGACCAAGCTGGTCTCAAACCCCTGACCTCATGTGATCTGCCCACCTCGTTCTCCCAAAGTGCCGGGAATACAGGCTTCAGCCACCACGCCCAGCCTACTAAACTCCTTTATACTGGAACTTATTTGTATATGAGAGCTCTCTGTTGATAAATTCTTTGTTATTTCTATTATTTCATTAACATTTACCCCTATTGAGACAGAGATTCTAAATGATGGACCACCCAACTGGTACTGTGTTCATAATATTGTTAATCACAGTAAAAGTAGGTATTCTCTTAGAAAATCAAGGCTGAAAACAAAAACAAAAACAAAACAAAACAAAAACCAAAAGAAAACCACACACACAAGAAAACAAAATAAAACTTACACTGACCCTCTCTCCATCCATTAGTGGCATCAACACAGAAATATAACCAAATGGACCAAATGAGGGAGCCAGATAATCAGACCAAAATTATGTAGAGTAAACACGTATTTCAGAAACACACCAAAGACACCCAGATTGAGAAGCCTGGATAGTCACGTGCAAAGGACTGAAGTAAGACCCTTATGTTGCACAAGACACAAACATCAACACAAAATAAACTGAACACCTAAGTCTAATCCTGAAACCAAAAAAGCTCTCAGGAAAAAACACAGGGTGAGTGTCTATTTTGGGGAAACTTGGATCTGTGAACACAAATTGCAAAAAGAAAAAATTAGGGAGAATATACCCATAAACAATACAATGGCTTCACCATCTCTCTTTTGTATTTCCCAATGGGACACAGAAATCACTGCTAACCAAAGCAAATGTAAACATGTTAGACAAACGACAACTTTAAAATTGCTAAACAAGGAGAAAACAACGAACCCAAAGAAAAGGCATCCTACACATTGGGATAAAATTATGGAAAATCATGTATCTGAAAGGAACTGTTATCTAACATACACAAGAAACTAAAGCTAATAAGTGGGCAAAAAGATAAAACAACTAAAACCTATATTTATCCAAACAATCTGCTACTGGCATAAAAATAGAAAGGCTTCCCAATGGACAGAATGAGGGAGTCCCATATGCCACCCAAATGTATATACAGTGAACACATTTTTCAAAAGAACACTGAAAGACACAATGAGAAAAGGAAAGCCTCTTCAATAAACAATTTTAAGCAAACTGGATAACCACACAAAAGAGTGAAACAGGACAAAAATCAATGTAAATTACATTAAAGACCTAAACTCAATCTGGAAAACCACTTACTTCTCTTCGGAAACATAGGGTGAGAGTATATTTTAGAAGACTAACCGGCCGGGCGCGGTGGCTCAAGCCTGTAATCCCAGCACTTTGGGAGGCCGAGACGGGCGGATCACGAGGTCAGGAGATCGAGACCATCCTGGCTAACACGGTGAAACTCCGTCTCTACTAAAAAAATACAAAAAACTAGCCGGGCGAGGTGGCGGGCGCCTGTAGTCCCAGCTACTCGGGAGGCTGAGGCAGGAGAATGGCGTAAACCCGGGAGGCGGAGCTTGCAGTGAGCTGAGATCCGGCCACTGCACTCCAGCCTGGGCGACAGAGCCAGACTCCGTCTCAAAAAAAAAAAAAAAAAAAAAAAAAAAAAAAAAAAAAAAAGACTAACCTAGGCACACACGTTGCAAAATGTAAAATATAAAAATAAAAAGAAGAAAAATAGAAGAAAAAAACCCATAGACAATGCCAGGGTGTGACAATCTTTCTCTTTTTTTTTTTTTGAGATGGAGTTTCACTCCTGTTGCCCAAGATGGAGTGCAATGGTGCGATCTTGGCTCACTGCAACCTCCGCCTCCCAGTTTCGGGTGAGTCTCCTGCCTCAGCCTTTCGAGTAGCTGGGATTACGGGGATGCGCCACCATGCCTGGCTAATTTTTTGTATTTTTAGTACAGACGGGGTTTCTTCATGTTGGTCAGGCTGGTCTTGAACTCCCGACCTCAGGTGATCCACCCGCCTCAGCCTACCAAAGTGCTGGCATTACAGGCGTGAGCCACCGCGTGTGGCCTATTCACTGTTTTTAGTTGCACACAAGTCACCACTAGCATATAAACATGTGGTACTATGGAAAACATTGGATCTTATGTAGGGAAAAGAAAACAATGAACCAGAAGAGAAGGCATCTCACAGACTGAAAGAAAACTATGGAAAATCCTGTCTTTGAAAGGGGTCATTATAAAATACGTGCAAGAAACTAACACTACCATGTGGGGGGAAAATAAAAACAGAAGCAAAAACAAACACCCAAGCTAAGTTTGGACCAAGGACCTGAATAGACATGTCTGAAAAGTAGACGTGAAACTGACTCACAGGTAAAGGAAAAGTTTCTCAAAAGCTCTAATCCTCACGAGAATGTGAAGGAAAACCACACTGAGATACCACTTCCACTCTCATAGAATGAATGTTACCTAAAACAAAAATAAAAGTTTGAAAAGGAAACAACTGGTATAGACTTGCAGAAGGGGAAACTCTTCTAATACACGATTGGTAGGAATGTCAATTTGTACACACATTAGGAAAAACAGCCAGAAGTTCCTCAAAGTAAAAACGCCATTTCATCTAGCCATCCCGCCATTGGCTATACATTTACAGCCAACGAAATTCCTGTGTGGAAGAGATACCTGCCTTGCCCTGTGTACTGTGGTACTCACAATAACTAAGACAGGAAATACACCTACCTGTTCATTCAATGATGAAGGGATGAGGAAACTGCAATATACATCCAGAATGGAATACTCTTCAACCACAGAAATGAGTGAAATCTAGTCATTTGCAGCCATGTGGAAAAACCTGGGGGGACATTATGTTAAAGGAAATGAGCCAGGCAGAGAAAGGCATATACTGCATAATCTCATGCACGTGGAATCTAAAACACTTCACCTCATAGAAGTAGAAAGTTCGACAGTGGTTACCAGAGGCTGAGGAGAAGAAGGGGCCTGGGCAGGGATTGGTAATGGGTACAAAATTACACTTAGAAAACTGAGATCAATCCTGCACTTCTCTTCTATAGCAGGGTGACTAGGGTTAATATTGTAGTAAATTTTCCAAATAGCTGGAAAGGATTCTGAATATCTTGTCCACAGACAAATAATACCTAGAGGACAGACTTCATAGATGCTAAATACTGTGATTTAATCAATATGCTAGGTGTACCTATATCAAAATGGCCCCTGCATCCTCTAGTTATATACATATACTCTAGGGCAATTTCTTTTCTTTTCTTTTTTTTTAAAGGATGCCAACGATGCTAAAATTCACATGGAACCATGAAACACCCTGAATTTCGAAAGCAATCCTGGAAATACAAAGTACGTGGGATGCATCACTGTCCTCCATTTGAAATAACATTGAAAAGCTAGTTATCTAAACAGATGACTGGCATTAACCAAGAAATCCAGACCAACAGATAGAATGAGGGAGCTCAATCACAAACCCAAATTCCTAGGTAGTGTACACATTTTGTAAAAGAACACTAAAAGACATGACAAAGAAGGGGAATCAGTTTAATAAATTGTTTTGAAAATTGGATATCCCGGCCGGGCGCGGTGGCTCAAGCCTGTAATCCCAGCACTTTGGGAGGCCGAGGCGGGCGGATCACAAGGTCAGGAGGTCGAGACCATCCTGGCTAACACAGTGAAACCCCGTCTCCACCTAAAAAAAAAAAATACAAAAATAGCCGGGCGAGATGGCGGGCGCCTGTAGTCCCAGCTACTCGGGAGGCTGAGACAGGAGAATGGCGTGGACCCGGGAGGCGGAGCTTGCAGTGAGCTGAGATCCGGCCACTGCACTCCAGCCTGGGCGACAGAGCGAGACTCCGTCTCAAAAAAAAAAAAAAAAAAAAAAAAAAAAAAAAAAAGAAAATTGGATATCCCTATGTAAAATAATAAAATAGGACCCCTATTGTGTAAAAGGCATAACAATCAACTCAAAATGAATTAGAGACTCATAAACAAAACTTGAAAGAATCAAGGTCCTCCCATGAGAAGACATAAGGTGTGGGGATATTTAGGTCAGCAGGGATCTGTGCTTACAGTGTGCCAAAACAAAACAAAAACACAGGGGAAAACTCATGGGTGATGGATTAATTTGGTCATGATTTTGTTTTCCTTCTATCAGTCACCTACATCACAGGGAATCAAGAAAACAGACACACATGGGATTGCATCACCCTCTAGAGTTTGTGCCCAAGCAGATAAAAAAAAAAACCATGAAGAAAATAAAAAAAAAACTCTGAAGTTCACAAGAAAGGTTTCGGCAAACATACATCTGATAAAAGGTTGTCTTCAAAATGTCTAAGCAACTAACAGTACTTACTAGCAAAAACACAAAAGAGAAACTAATAACCAAACAAAATGGGGCATAAGAACCTGAACAGACATTTCTGAAAGAAGACATAACATTGAAAACAAGTTTTAAAACCTTGGATAACATCACAAATCATGAGAAAGATGTAAATCAAAACAACACACATATCATCTCACTATAATTCAAATGGATGTTATCAAAGTGATAAAATATATCAAGAGACACAAATGCTGGTGTAAATTTCCAGAGAGGAACTCTTTTGGTAAGAATGTTAATTAGTATACATACTACAAAAATCAGTGGGAGATTCCTCCAAAAATTAAACCTACAACTACCATTTCATCTAACAATTTTACTACTAAGTATACCTTCGGTGCAAAAGAAATCAGTCCATGCAAGAGATATCTGCCATCCTATGCAAACTGCAGCACTATTTACAACTGTCAAGATAAAGAATAAACTTACCTGCCCATCCCACACATGAAGGGATAAAGTAACTGTGGTGGATGTCTACAAATAGAATAGTATTCAGCCAGAAAAACAGAATGAAATTTCATCATTTGGAGCCATACTGTTGAACCTGGAAGACATCATGGTAAATGACCTAAACCAGGCAGAGAAAGAAAAACACTGCCACATCTCACTCATGTAGGATCCGAAATAAAACGCTTTATTGCATGTATCTAGAGAGCACAACAGTGGTTATCAGAGGTTGGAGGGAAGAGGGGGCACGGACAGAGATCAGAAATAGGTACAAAATTACACTTAGATGAGAGGAATGAATTGTTCCTCTGTTCCACAGCACAGTGACTAGAGGTTAACACAACATCACATCTTTTTCACAAAATCTGGAAAAAAAGATTCCAAATGTTTTCACCACAAAGAAATTAACAACTGTTTGTGATAATGGAGACGCTTGTAAAGGCAAGATTCCAAATGTTTTCACCACAAACACTCTGTATGTATACAAATGTGCCCTAATTATGGACCTTTACATTGTAAAAAAATTAACAGAAATAAATACATAGTGCTAAAAATCACAGGGAACCACAAAAACAATGAATATCTAAAGGAATCCTGAGAAATACAATCGAAGTGAGAACCCACAATCCTCGATATCAAATTAAACTGCCAAGTTGTAATTATGCAGCAGATACATGGTACTTGCATAAAAACGAATACCTAGAACTATGGACAAAACAGGGAGGACAAAAACATGATCAGCACAAATATGGACACAGTCAACTGACTTTGATAAAGAACACTACAACGTGGAAAGCAGAGTCTGCTCAATGAATACCTTTAAGAAAAATTATATCCGGATTCAGAGGCGAGAAATAGGACCCTTATTTTACACGATGTATGAAAATCAACCTCCCCACCCACAAACCGAAGGCCAAAACAAAATACCATAAACCACAAAATGTTTTTAACTAAAACACAGGTTGAGCATATATTTTGGGTCACTTGAATCTCTGCTAACCTTTGCAAAGAGGAAAAGAAACAAACACTCTGGAAGAAAAACCTCATTGACAATTAAATGCTTTGTTACTGACACATGTTTTCTAATATGGGTGACCACGATTACATGCATGAAATGCAAAAACAAACAAACAAACAAAAAACCATGTGGAACTACATCAATCTGAAAAGTTTCTGCATAGCAACGAAAACTACTTTCCAAATAAAAAAGCATCCTATAGATTAGGCAAAAATTTCAGGCAATCATGTAATTCATGAGGAGTTGTCAACTAACTTGTACACAAAAAACACTACAAAGTAGAAAAAAAATCCAATCTAATATTTCTCAAAGAACCTGAACAGACAATTCTGCACAGATATAAAATGGAACAACAGATAAGAGATAAGGTCCTCAAAATTAACTATTCATTAGAATACTGTAATTCAAAACCACATGTATATAATCTCACACTTATTGAATATTCCTAGAAAAAATTTTAAAAATAGGAGGGGCTGGAAGTGGTGGCTCACGCCTGTAATCCCAGCACTTTGGGAGGCCGAGGCCGGCGGATCACCTTAGGTCAGGAGTTTCAGACCAGCCTGACTAACACTAATATCGTGAAACCCCGTCTCTACTAAAAATAAAAACACAAAAATTAGCCGGGCGTGGTGGCGGGCGCCTGTAGTCCCAGTTACACAGGAGGCTGAGAGGAGAATTGTTTGAAACCGGAGGCGGAGGTTGCAGTGAGACGAGATGGCGCCACTGCACTCCAGCCTGGGAAGCAGAGCGAGACTCTGTCTCAAAAAAACAAAAACAAAAACAAAAAAAATTGGAATGGGGGTGTGGTTTTGGAGAAAGCGTAACTCATACACTGTATGTGGAAATGAAAATTAGGGTACACACCATGGAAAACAGCTAAATAGCTGGAGACTCCTCGAATAATTGAAACTGCAGCTGTCCCCTGCTCTAGCGAGGTCTCTTTCTAAAGATCCTGAGGCATCAAAAATCACCCTACACTCCAGCTGGGAGGCCCGTGGGGCTCGGAGGGACCCGGGTCCAGCGCTTCACCGCCGGCTCTGGGCCAGGGCGTTCCCATAGGCTGGACGCGGGTCGCACAGGGGCACAGCCTTCCCGGCCGGGGTGCGGACGCTGCAGCGGCCAGGATCCCACAACCGCCCCGCGCTGACGACTCGGGCCCAGATGCCCACGAACAAGTCAGGGCCCGAAAGCAGGGAGCGGCCGGGAAGGAGCAGGGAGACCAAGAGGGTTCCCAGTGGGGTGCATCCCCCGTCACTTACCGCCAAGACCTACCTCTTCCTCCACCAACACACGGAAGCCACCACAGCTTCTGCAAGGCTCCCTCTGACCACGCCGCCGCCGCCGCTGCTGCCCGGGCCTCGCACGAAGCGCAGTCTCGGCTTCCGTAGGGGCCTGCACGCTGGCAGCGTCCCTCGCGCCAGGCTGAAGCACCGCCCCCTCTTAAAGGGGCCGCGGCTGGGACTGGCCAAAAGCTGTTTCGGGTTGCACAGGCTGAACCTCTGCCCAGCCCCAGGGGTGAACGAAAGGCCCCCAGTCTCTCATCCTCCTGGGGTCTATGGCCCTAGAGGTCGCAGGAGCCCCTCCTGTGACCCTAGCCCCTAGATCGGCTCCCTTTGCCTGGGGAGCGCCCGGGACCTGCCCCTGCCCCTGCCCTCCTCTCGACCTCAGCTTCACCATCTGCAAAGGAAGCGGCCTGGCTGGAGCTCTGGGGTCCCTCAAGCTTGGCGCCTCTGGATCCAGGGTGGGCTCCCCTGCCCCTCTGCAGAGGGGGCCCAAGAACCACGGAAACCTGGGGGTTGGAGGGACAGTCCCGAGGGCAGCAGGGCCTCCTTGGCCTCATTGTCCGCGTTCGTCCTGTGGGAGCCCTGGGGCCTCGCTGCGTCCCAGACACCTGCGGCCTTACCAGGGCTGCCTGGGTCACCGGGCTCCCCAGGAGGCAGGCAGGGGCCCTGGGGTCCAGCGCTGCCCCGACCTCAATTCCATTCTGCGTCAGCACTCGCGAGGGGGTCCTTGCGGACTGGACCCAGACCTACCTATCCGGGGAGAGGGACCCGCATCCGTCTCTGTGACACCCATGGAAGGGGCCGTGCTGACCTCTCCCGGGTATATGGGGGTGAGGTGGGGGAATCCCGGCCACCTCTTGAGCCTCCCACCCTAGCGGGCGCGCAGGAGCAAACGAAAGGACGGAGAGCCCACACATTTTCAAACTTCCATTTCCGTTTTTTCTTTTTCTTCCCCCCTCCAAAATGAAAGACGTGTGTAGCTTCGTAGCCTGCACATCATCCATTCCTCAGGGCCGCAGTGCGGATCCATCCCGCCGGTTGCCTCTAGGGTTCTGGGCGCCCGGCGGTCCGCCTGCAGCCCGGGGCCTGCTCAGGTGAGGTCTGCGGCCGCCACAGCGCTGAGGTCCAGCCTGGCCCGGGACGCACGGGCCGCTGGGGTGCTGGCTGCTATGCTCCGGGGAGGTGGAGCGGGAGGTTGCCCCAGGCCCTGGCTGCAGAACTCTTGATGTCATGCCTGGCACCCTCCATCCACCGCCTCGGGGCAGCACTCCAGAGCCCCAGCCGGGGCAAGAAGTCGATCACTTCGTTCTTCATTCGTTGGAAAAATTGAAAAGCACATTATAATCCCTGGAACAGCTACGTCAGAGATAGAGCAAAAAATTAAAATAGGATTGTAAATACCACATTGAAATAAGTTTATTTAAAAAATGGTAATCAATGGAAAAACAGGATCAGAAGACAAGAGAGAGAGAAAACAAGTTATCTGACTGCAACGGAATTAGAAACTAACAACAGTAAGACATATTGGACATCTGAAAATATGTGAAAATTTAACAACCCACCTCTAAATCATTGGATCAAAAAAAAAAAAATCACAAGATAAATTGGAAAATATTTTGAGCTGCACTCTGGTCTGGGGAACAGACTGAGACCCTGTTTCTAAGAAAACAAAACCAAACGAACTTCAAAAAGCTATAAAATTAAATGCCAACTTTCCCCTTTACCCAAACTCTCCATGGCTCTCCTTTGCCCTCTGAGTCAAGCCCATGCTTCTCACTGTAGGCTCCAGGACCTAGGTGGCCTGAGCAGTACACTCCCTATCACCATCTCCTCCTCTCATGCTGTCCAGTCACACAGACTCTTCTGCTTCCAAATGCCAAGCTCCTGATCACCTCTGGGCCTTTGCCGCTGTAGTTCCCGCTCCCAGGACCAGTCTTGCCTTAGACCTTCCCATTCCTGCCTCTTCCTGGCTTGGCTGCCTTTTTCTGGTGCTTCAGCTCTCAGCTCAAATGTCACCTTTTCAGAGAAGACTTCCTTGAAATCTCTGCCTAACACAGCCTGTATGAAGGTCAACACTTTTCTCTTTTTAGACTTACGTTTTGACATAAAGAAGTTTCATAAAGATGACTTGGGCAGCTATCATCTATTTAAAATGTCTGACTTTGTTGAAATAATTTGGGCTTTCCTGTTACTTTGAGTTTTGATAAAACAGCTGTAAAGCCATCTGCCTTTTTTTAAAAAAATTGAGATTGATGTATACTTTCTGTTATTACTTTTTTTTTTTTTTTGTACAGATGGGGCTCTCATTCTGTCTCCCAGGCTGTAACACAGTTGCTCATAGCTCATTGCAGCCTCAAATTACCTTGCCTTTGTAACAGTAGGTCCTCAGTCACCTTTGTCATCTATGGATGTTGATTTACTTAAGCTTTCTAATTATTTGGAGGTCAGCTTAGCTCAGTGGTTAGCACAAGTTGCTAATAAATGCTCAAGTATGAGGGTGCCAAAGAAAGGGGTAGGAAAGTGCAAGACTCTTAGCTTCAAATGCCCAGTCCCCAACTCATCTGCTCAGGCCCCTACCTAGCCTCTGCATCTAAGCCAAACTACGTGCCTTCTCCCCTTAGATGCCCTCTTGGATTTCTCCTGTCCTGTCTTCCCTGCTCTATCCTCGGGTCAGTGGATCCACCTATCTGCCTCTGTGCTGGGCAGATGCCACAGCTCTCTGCTTTCTGGCTGGACAAGGCAAGGGGGCAGGTGTGTGTGTAGAAGATGCCTCCTTAAACCTTGGCCTTTGCCTCATGCCTGGCACATTAAACCTTTGCTGATACCTCCCCAGAAATGCCAACCTCACCAACATCTACAGAATGGGCCGCCAGGGTCTGTCTGGAGCTTGGGTGGGATTTTCACATGACTAAAATACACACGCACACCCTGGGCTTCCAGGTCTGCATTCCTTGACTGGCTCTTCACACCTGAGTCCAAGACAGGTCAATGGTGAGTGGCTGGATTTGCAAGCATGTGTATTTCTGGGCAGGATATCAGCTGGGGCAGTCTGAGAGGAAGCTGTCAAGGGAAGCTAAAGAGGAGGGAGTTGGTCACATCTCTCTTTACCTGTTGCACTCTCTAAATTTTACTGTCCACTCCTAGGCCTGATCTAGAGGACTGTCTAGTCTAGGGGAGACAAAGCTGGATGTATCTACTGCCAGCCCCATTGGGTCAGAACTACAGGGGAAGAATGGGGACTGTGGGATTCCAGAGGAATGACAGGGAGGGCTTCTTGGAGGAGATGTTGTTTTTTGAGCTGAGTTTTTTTTTCTCTGTAGCTCAGTCTGAAGTGCAGTGGCACAATCACTGTTCACTGCAGCCTTGACCTTCCATGCTCAATTGATCCTCCTGATTCAGGGTGGAACTACAGGCACATGCCACCACATACAGCTAATTTTTATACTTTTTGTAGAGATGGGGTTACACCATGTTGTTCAGACTGGCCTCAAACTCCTGGGTTCAAGTAATCCTCCTGTCTTGGCCTCTCAGTGTGCTGGAACTACAGGCATGAACCTCCTCATCTGACCTGAGCTGAGTTCTGAAGTGTCACTAGGAGTTGGCTAGGTGAGGAAGGGAAAAAAGGACTGTCTAGACAGAAATATTTATCAAAGATAGAGAGAAGTAGGCAGGAGCTGATTAGGGCAAGCTGTTTGAATGTCAGGTTGGGTGCCGAAATTTTCTCACAAGGCCAATGTGGAACCATGGAGAATGTGTAAGCAAGGGAGGCCATGATTAGAGCTTGATCTCTCAGGGGCAGAGTGGGGGACAGTTTGGTTCTTTGGTGATGGAATCAGGAGAGTTGCAGTGTCATGGGGGGGTCAGGAGAGTTAAGCCCTGCATCAGCTCATCTACACCTGTCACCTCACACCAGAGTTGGTGGGGCACCTCCTGATGTTCTGGAGGGTCAAATAAGCCGTGGGACCCAGTGACTTACAGTGTGAGGTACAGACCAGCACACAGGGTACCACCCCAGCTCTGCTCAGATGGACACAGCCCTGACCTCATCTCCAGCCTCCTGCCATCTCCACTCCAACCCTCATAGTCCTGCTTTCCATGGTAGCCATGAGCTGCATGTTAAAATGATAAATCAGTCCCATTCCTTCTCTCCTCAAAACCCTCTCATAACTCATCTTTGCTCTTAGACTAAAACCCAGAGCCTCCTGCATCTCAGAAGGCCCAGTGTGGCCCAGCCTCTGTGGCCTCTCACCCTCCCCACCCACTCCAACCTCACTGCTGTTTCTCTCACCCTTGGGATCCTTGTACCTGCTGTTCCTTCTGCATGGAATTCACTTCCTGTCTCAGCTCTAGGATCTCAGTCCAGAAAGGGCCCCCTGACTTTCTGCCTCTTAGGGTTCCCCTGTCACGTGACCCCCCCGCACTAGCCATAGTGTCTCTGTAACTAAAATTGAGACAGACTGAGAAGGGGCTTAGTTGAGCCTTCTATGCTCAAGAGACTTAGGCCCAAGCTCAGCCCAGTCCCTGCTGTCATGAGACCACAGGCATAGGGGTCATTTGGGGGATGATCTTGGCACTGGGTCATGTGGGATGGTGTCACCTCCAGCCTCCAGGGACCCATCCTGGCCATGGGAATGTGTCCAATTCCTGTCCAGGATTAAAATTAGCCCTGGAGATTACATTTAGCAAGTCAATCTGGAGCTTAGGGGCTGGAGCCCATAGCCTGGGCTCTGCAGAGCTGTGGTGGCTGAGAGACCCAGCCCAGAGAACATGGAGGTATGCCTGGGGTCACACAGTGGGCCACAAGTACCATCTGAGGTGTCAGATACTTGTGGGCCTGGGACACCTGGATGATCAAGGGTCCTCCCCAGACTGCATGGGCTGGAGTAGTGCCAGAGGTTGGGGTTCTGAGAAGCATCTGTGGCCACTCCCAGAGAATGACCTGAATTTCCTGATAATTTGTTGCCAGGCCCTGTGGCAGGTGCTTGGCATTTCATGCCTGCCATAGAGGTCTGTTACCTGTCCCATGCACAGAACAGCAAATAGACGCCTAGGAAGCAGCCTCCCATGCTGACAGCCACCCAAGGGTCATAGAAGAGGCTGAGACCCAAGCACAGGCCCATGGTACCCTGGGGAGGTCACTCATCTGAAGCCTCAGTCATCTGTGACATGGCAGAGGCTGGGAGGTGGAGTGTGTTCACACAGATGGCAGAGCGGAGATGTCCCCTGAAGGTCTTAGGGGCCTGGAGATGGCGTGCCTGCTGCAGAACAGACAATATGATTTCTTTTCATTGAGGAACCTTGCATGGGCATGCTGGAGAAAGCCTTGTCCCTGACGTGGCCCAGCAGCCTCCTACTTCTGAGACCCTCACCAGGGGGATCCATGATCCCTTGAGGTGGGGTCCAGGTTTTTCCTGAGTCACCAAGTGGACCCCTGGACCTAAACTCTGGTCTGAGGGCTCCAAGCCAGAGTCTTTCCAGGGAATCCCTGTACTCTCGCACTGGAACAGGGTGGAGTTTCCGTCATTCTCTTTAAAGAAAAAAAAAAAAATTAGAAACAATTCACTGGTGGTTGGGGGAAATTGGAAGATTCATATAATCAAAAACAGTTAAAAGAGACTGGGCGCAGTGGCTCATGCCTGTAATCCCAGCACTTTGGGAGGCTGAGGCAGGCTGATCACCTGAGGTTGGGAGTTCGAGACCAACCTGACCAACATGTAGAAACCCCGTCTCTGCTAAAAATATGTATTTAGCCAGGTGTGGTGGTGCTTGCCTGTAGTCCCAGCTACTCAAGAGGCTGAGGCAGCAAAATTGCTTGAACCTGGGAGGTGGAGGTTGCAGTGAGCTAAAGTTGTGCCATTGAACTCCAGCCTGGGGTTTAGCTGGAGTTCAACAGCAAGACTCCATCTCAAAAAAAAAAAAAAAAAAAAAAAAAAAAAAAAAATTGGAAAAGTTGTTGGGAATATAATCCACACAAAAATATCCTCAATCATATTAGCATGGTCAACATGCCAATTCAAGAAATTGAAATTCTAGAAATTTAGAGTACTATGCAGGACAACAATCACCAAGACACAGTTATCAGATTCTCCAAGGTCAACATGAAAGAAAAAGCCTTAACAGGAGTTAGAGGAAAGGGTCAGGTCACTTACAAAGGGAACTCTATCAGGCTAACAGTAGACCTATCTGCAGAAACCTTACAATCCTTAAAATCTTGGAAGCCTATTTTCAGCATCCTTAAAGAAAATAAATTCTAACCAGTAATTTAATATCCTACCAAACTAAGCTTCATAAGCAAAGAAGAAATAAAATCCTTTCCCGGAAAGCAAATGCTGAGAGAATTTGTTACCATTACACTAGCCTTACAAGAGGTTCTTTAGGGAAATGAAAAATGAAATTTGCTAACATAAAAACACGTTTAAATACATAGCCCAAAGACCCTATAAAGCAGCTACACAGTTGAATCTACGAACAACCAGCTAACAAAACAATGACAAGATACAAATCTCACACATCGATATTAACCTTGAATGTAAATGATCAAAACACCCCACTTAAGAGGGACAGAGTGGTAAGCTGGAAGACTCAACCATATACTGTCTTCAGGAGACCTATCTAATATGTAATGCCATCCATGGGATGAAAGGAAAGGGTTGGAGAAAGATCTCTCATACAAATGAAAAACAAAAAGACCAGAGGTTGCTCTTGCTATGTCACATAAAACAGACTTTAAACCAACAAGAGTAAAAAAAAAAAAAAAAAAAAAAAAAAAAAGGATTATATAATGATAAAGCATTTAGTTCAACAAGAAGACTTAAAAATCCTAAATATGTAGGCACCCAACATTAGGACACTCTGATTCATTGAACTAATACTTCTAAACCTGCAAAAAGACTTACATAGCCACACAATAATAGTGGGGGATTTGAACATCCCACTGACAGCTTTAGACAGATCGTTGTGATGAAAACTAACAAAGAAATTCTGGACTTAAACTTGACACTTGACCAATTTGACCCGATAGAGTCTTGTTATTTTATCTAACTTACCATTCTATCCATTTTAGGTGGGGTTGTTTAGACCATTTACATTCAAGGTTAATATTGATATGTGAGATTTTTATCCTGTCATTATTTTGTTAGCTGGTTGTTTCGTAGAGTCAACGATGTAGTTGTTTTATAGTCTTTGGGCTGTGTACTTAAGTGTGTTTTTATGTTAGTAGTACTCCACCCAACAAACATATAATATTCCACATGCATATTCTTCTCATCTGCATATAGAACACACTATAAGATTGGCTACGTGCTTGGCCATAAAGCCAACTCTCAATAAATTCCAAAAGGTTGAAATTAGACCATACTCTCAGACTACAGTGCAATAAAAATATAATTTAACACCAAGAATGTTGCTCAAAACCACAGTTATATGGAAATTAAACAACTTGATCCTGAATGACTTTTGCATCAACAATAAAATTAAGGCAGAAATAAAAAATTCTTTCAAATTAATGAAAACAGACAAATCATGCCAAAATTTCTGGGATACAGCAAAAGTAGTATTAAGAAGAAAAGATAAACTTTACTAAATGCCCACATCAAGAGAATAGAAAGGTCATAAATTAACAGCCTAACATTACACCAAAGGAACTAGATTGACAAGAACAAATTAACCTTGATGCTAACAGAAGAAAATAGATAAAATCAGAGCAGAACTGAATGAAATTGAGATACAAGAATTTGTACAAAGTATCAAAAATCAAAAGTTTGTTCTTGGAAAATATGAACACGATTGATAGACTGCTAGCTATATTAACAAAGTAACAAAAGGAAAGACCAAAATAAGCACAATCAGAAATGGCAAAGGTGACATTACTACTGATTCCACAGAAAGACAAAAGATCTTCAGAGACTATTATGAACACCTCTATGCATACAAACCAGAAATTCTAGAGGAAATGGATAAATTCTTGAAAACACGCAACCTCTCAAGAGTGAATTAGGAAGAAATTGAAACCTTGAAATGTCCAATCTTAAATTGCAAATTGAAGCAGTTATAAAAATCTACCAAGCAACAAAAGCCCAGGACCAGATTGATTTATAACTGGATTCGACCAGATATACAAAGAACAACTGGTATCAATTCTGCTGAAATGATTCCAAAAAATAGAGGTTACTCCTCCTTAACTAACCTGTGAAGCCAGTGTCACCCTGATATCAAAACTAGCAAAGACACAAGAAAAAAAAAAAAAAACCCTACAGGTCAATATCCCTGATGAACATATACCAAAAATTCTCAACAAAATACTAGCAAACTTAATCTAGCGGCACATCCAAAAATTAATTCACCATCACCCAGTAGATTTCTTTTCTGGAATCAAGGTTGTTTCAACATATGCAAATCAATAAATGTGATTTACCGTATACACAGAATTAAAAACAAAACCCACATGATTGCCTCAATAGATGCACCCATACAAAAAAAGCTTTTGATAGAATTCAATGTCTCTGTGTGTTAAAAAAAAAAACCCTCAATAAAGTAGACATCAAAGGAACATACCTCAAAATAATAAGAGCCATCAATGACAAACACACAGCCAACATTATACTGATTGGAAAAAAGCTAGAAGCAGTCCCCTTGAGAAGTAGAACAAAAAATGATTCCCATTCTCACCACTTCTATTTGATGTAATACTGGAAGTCCTAGCCAGGGCAATCAGGCAAGAGAAAGAAATAAAAGTCATCCAAAGAGAAAAAGAAAGAGTCAAACTATTTCTCTTCACTGATGATATAATTCTATACCTAAAACCCTAAAGACTCCATCAAAAGGCTTCTAGAAGTAATAAACAACTTCATTAACATTTCAGAATAGAAAATCAATGTATGAAAATCAGTAGCATTTGTATACATCAATAATGTTAGAGCTGAAAGCCTAATCAGGAATGCAATCCCATTAACAATAGCCACAAAAAGAATAAATCCCTAGGAATATATGTAACCAAGGAGGTGAAAGATCTCTACAAGGAGAACTACAAAACACTTCTAAAAGAAATCATAGATGACAAACAAATGAAAAAAAATTCCATGCACATGGATTGAAAGAATCAAAATTATTAAAATAGCCATACTGCACAAAGTGATCTACAAATCCTATCCTATCAAATTGCCAATGCTATTTTTCACAGAATAAGAAAACACTGTTCTAAAGATTATAGTGAACCGAAAAAGAGCCCCAAGAGCCAAAGCAAACCTAAGTAAAAAGCCAAACCAGAGTCATCACATTATCCAACTTCAAACTATGCCACAAGGTTACTGTAGTAGCCAAAACAGCAAGCTACTGGTATAAAAACAGATACATAGGCCAATGGAACAGAATAGAGAACACTAAAATAAAGCCACATACTCTTAAGTATCTAATCTTCAACAAGTTAAGAAAATAAGCAATGGAGAAAGAACTGTATGCAACAAATGGTGCTGGGATAACTGGCAATCCATATACAGGAGAATGAAACTGGACCCCTACCTATCACCCTATAGGAGAGTTAAATCAAGTTGGATTAAAGTCTTATATGTAAGACATCAAACTATAAATATCCTAGAAGATACTCTGGAAAATTCTTTTCGCAACATCAGTCTTGGCAAATAATTTATGAATAAGTACTCAAAAGCAATTGCTACACAAAACCAAAAATTGACAAGTGGGACTTAATTAAAGAGCTTCCATATAGGAAAAGAAATTATCAATTGAGTAAATAGAAAACCTACAGAATGGGAGAAAATATTCGCAAACTATGCATTCAATAAAGACCCAATATCCAGAATCTATAAGGAACCTAAACAATTTAACAAGCAAAAACCAAATAGCCCTATTTAAAAATGGGTAAAAAACATGCACAGACATTTCTCAAAAGAAAAGAAGGAAAGTGGGGGGGGGCGGAGCAAGATGGCCGAATAGGAACAGCTCCAGTCTCCAACTCCCAGCGCGAGCGACACAGAAGACCAGTGATTTCTGCATTTTCAACTGAGGTACTGGGGTCATCTCACTAGGGAGTGCCGGACAATCGGTGCTGGTCAGCTGCTGCAGCCGGACCAGCCAGAGCTGAAGCAGGGCGAGGCATCTCCTCACCTGGGAAGCGCAAGGGGGAAGGGAATCCCTTTTCCTAGCCAGGGGAACTGAGACACACAACACCTGGAAAATCGGGTAACTCCCACCCCAATACCACGCTTTAAGCAAACGGGCACACCAGAAGAATATATCCCTCACCTGGCCGGGAGGGTCCCACGCCAACGGAGCCTCCCTCATTGCTAACACAGCAGTCTGCCGCGATCTAACCGCAAGGCAGCAGCGAGCCTGGGGGAGGGGCGCCCGCCATTGCTGAGGCTTAAGTAGGTAAACAAAGCCGCTGGGAAGCTCAAACTGGGTGGAGCTCACAGCAGCTCAAGGAAACCTGCCTGTCTCTATAGACTCCACCTCTGGGGGCAGGGCTCAGCTAAAAAAGCAACAGGGGAAGCAGCAGAGGCCTGAGCAGACACGAACGACTCTGTCTGACAGCTTTGAAGAGAGCAGTGGATCTCCCAACACGGAGGTTGAGATCTGAGAACGGACAGACTGCCTGCTCAAGTGGGTCACTGACCCCGGAGTAGCCTAACTGGAAGACATCCCCCACTAGGGGCAGTCTGACACCCCACACCTCACAGGGTGGAGTACACCCCTGAGAGGAAGCGTCCAAAGGAAGAATCAGACAGGTACACTCGCTGTTCAGCAATATTCTATCTTCTGCAACCTCTGCTGCTGATACCCAGGCAAACAGGGTCTGGAGTGGACCTCAAGCAATCTCCAACAGACCTATAGCTGAGGGTCCTGACTGTCAGAAGGAAAACTATCAAACAGGAAGGACACCTATACCAAAACCCCATCAGTACGTCACCATCATCAAAGACCAGAGGCAGATAAAACCACAAAGATGGGGGAAAAAGCAGGGCAGAAAAGCTGGAAATTCAAAAAATAAGAGCGCATCTCCCCCTGCAAAGGAGCACAGCCCATCGCCAGCAACGGATCGAAGCTGGTCAGAGAATGACTTTGACGAGATGAGAGAAGAAGGCTTCAGTCCATCAAACTTCTCAGAGCTAAAGGAGGAATTACACACCCAGCACAAAGAAACTAAAAGTCTTGAAAAAAGAGTGGAAGAATTGACAGCTAGACTAAGTAATGCAGAGAAGGTCATAAACGAAAAGACAGAGATGAAAACCATGACACGAGAAATACGTGACAAATGCACAAGCTTCAGTAACTAACTCGATCAACTGGAATAAAGAGTATCAGCGATTGAGGATCAAATGAATGAAATGAAGCGAGAAGAGAAACCAAAAGAAAAAAGAAGAAAAAGAAATGAACAAAGCCTGCAAGAAGTATGGGATTATGTAAAAAGACCAAATCTACATCTGATTGGGGTGCCTGAAAGTGAGGGGGAAAATGGAACCAAGTTGGAAAACACTCTTCAGGATATCATCCAGGAGAACTTCCCCAACCTAGTAGGGCAGGCCAACATTCAAATTCAGGAAATACAGAGAATGCCACAAAGATACTCCTCCAGAAGAGCAACTCCAAGACACATAATTGCCAGATTCACCAAAGTTGAAATGAAGGAAAAAATCTTAAGGGCAGCCAGAGAGAAAGGTCGGATTACCCACAAAGGGAAGCCCATCAGACTAACAGCAGATCTCTCAGCAGAAACTCTACAAGCCAGAAGAGAGTGGGGGCCAATATTCAACGTTCTTAAAGAAAAGAATTTTAAACCCAGAATTTCATATCCAGCCAAACTAAGTTTCATAAGTGAAGGAGAAATAAAATCCTTTACAGATAAGCAAATGCTTAGAGATTTTGTCACCACCAGGCCTGCCTTACAAGAGACCCTGAAGGAAGCCCTAAACATGGAAAGGAACAACCGCTACCAGCCATTGCAAAAACATGCCAAAATGTAAAGACCATCGAGGCTAGGAAGAAACTGCATCAACTAACGAGCAAAATAACCAGTTAATATCATAATGGCAGGATCAAGTTCACACATAACAATATTAACCTTAAATGTAAATGGACTAAATGCTCCAATTAAAAGACACAGACTGGCAAACTGGATAAAGAGTCAAGACCCATCAGTCTGCTGTATTCAGGAGACCCATCTCACATTCAGAGACATACATAGGCTCAAAATAAAGGGATGGAGGAAGATCTACCACGCAAATGGAGAACAAAAAAAAGCAGGGGTTGCAATCCTAGTCTCTGATAAAACAGACTTTAAACCATCAAAGATCAAAAGAGAAAAGAAGGCCATTACATAATGGTAAAGGGATCAATTCAACAGGAAGAGCTAACTCTCCTAAATATATATGCACCCAATACAGGAGCACCCAGATTCATAAAGCAAGTCCTTAGAGACTTACAGAGAGACTTAGACTCCCATACAATAATAATGGGAGACTTCAACACTCCACTGTCAACATTAGACAGATCAACGAGACAGAAAGTTAACAAGGATATCCAGGAATTGAACTCATCTCTGCACCAAGCAGACCTAATAGACATCTATAGAACTCTCCACCCCAAATCAACAGAATATACATTCTTCTCAGCACCACATCGCACTTATTCCAAAATTGACCACATAATTGGAAGTAAAGCACTCCTCAGCAAATGTAAAAGAACAGAAATTATAACAAACTGTCTCTCAGACCACAGTGCAATCAAACTAGAACTCAGGACTAAGAAACTCAATCAAAACCGCTCAACTACATGGAAACTGAATAACCTGCTCCTGAATGACTACTGGGTACATAACGAAATGAAGGCAGAAATAAAGATGTTCTTTGAAATCAGTGAGAACACAGATACAACATACCAGAATCTCTGGGACACATTTAAAGCAGTGTGTAGAGGGAAATTTATAGCACTAAATGCCCACAAGAGAAAGCAGGAAAGATCTAAAATTGACACTCTAACATCACAATTAAAAGAACTAGAGAGGCAAGAGCAAACACATTCAAAAGCTAGCAGAAGGCAAGAAATAACTAAGATGAGAGCAGAACTGAAGGAGATAGAGACACAAAAAACCCTCCAAAAAATCAATGAATCCAGGAGTTGGTTTTTTGAAAAGATCAACAAAATTGACAGACCGCTAGCAAGACTAATAAAGAAGAAAAGAGAGAGGAATCAAATAGAGGCAATAAAAAATGATAAAGGGGATATCACCACCGACCCCACAGAAATACAAACTACCATCAGAGAATACTATAAACACCTCTACGCAAATCAACTAGAAAATCTAGAAGAAATGGATAACTTCCTGGACACTTACACTCTCCCAAGACTAAACCAGGAAGAAGTTGAATCCCTGAATAGACCAATAGCAGGCTCTGAAATTGAGGCAACAATTAATAGCCTACCCACCAAAATAAGTCCAGGACCAGATGGATTCACAGCTGAATTCTACCAGAGGTACAAGGAGGAGCTGGTACCATTCCTTCTGAAACTATTCCAATCAATAGAAAAAGAGGGAATCCTCCCTAACTCATTTTATGAGGCCAACATCATCCTGATACCAAAGCCTGGCAGAGACACAACAAAGAAAGAGAATTTTAGACCAATATCCCTGATGAACATCGATGCAAAAATCCTCAATAAAATACTGGCAAACCGGATTCAGCAGCACATCAAAAAGCTTATCCACCATGATCAAGTGGGCTTCATCCCTGGGATGCAAGGCTGGTTCAACATTCTCAAATCAATAAACATAATCCAGCATATAAACAGAACTAAAGTCAAGAACCACATGATTATCTCAATAGATGCAGAAAAGGCTTTTGACAAAATTCAACAGCCTTTCATGCTAAAAACGCTCAATAAATTCGGTATTGATGGAACGTACCTCAAAATAATAAGAGCTATTTATGACAAACCCACAGCTAATATCATACTGAATGGGCAAAAACTGGAAAAATTCCCTTTGAAAACTGGTACAAGACAGGGATGCCCTCTCTCACCACTCCTATTCAACATAGTGTTGGAAGTTCTGGCTAGGGCAATCAGGCAAGAGAAAGAAATCAAGGGTATTCAGTTAGGAAAAGAAGAAGTCAAATTGTCCCTGTTTGCAGATGACATGATTGTATATTTAGAAAACCCCATTGTCTCAGCCCAAAAGCTCCTTAAGCTGATAAGCAACTTCAGCAAAGTCTCAGGATACAAAATTAATGTGCAAAAATCACAAACATTCTTATACACCAGTAACAGACAAGCAGACAGCCAAATCAGGAATGAACTTCCATTCACAATTGCTTCAAAGAGAATAAAATACCTAGGAATCCAACTTACAAGGGTTGTAAAGGACCTCTTCAAGGAGAACTACAAACCACTGCTCAGTGAAATCAAAGAGGACACAAACAAATGGAAGCACATACCATGCTCATGGATAGGAAGAATCAATATCGTGAAAATGGCCATACTCCCCAAGGTTATTTATAGATTCAATGCCATCCCCATCAAGCTACCAATGAGTTTCTTCACAGAATTGGAAAAAACTGCTTTAAAGTTCATATGGAACCAAAAAAGAGCCCGCATTGCCAAGACAATCCTAAGTCAAAAGGACAAAGCTGGAGGCGTCACGCTACCTGACTTCAAACTATACTACAAGGCTACAGTAACCAAAACAGCATGGTACTGGTACCAAAACAGAGCTATAGACCAATGGAACAGAACAGAGTCCTCAGAAATAATACCACACATCTACAGCCATCTGATCTTTGACAAACCTGAGAGAAACAAGAAATGGGGAAAGGATTCCCTATTTAATAAATGGTGCTGGGAAAATTGGCTAGCCATAAGTACAAAGCTGAAACTGGATCCTTTCCTTACTCCTTATACGAAGATTAATTCAAGATGGATTAGAGACT
Source organism: Rhinopithecus roxellana (assembly GCF_007565055.1). Lineage (NCBI taxonomy): Eukaryota > Metazoa > Chordata > Mammalia > Primates > Cercopithecidae > Rhinopithecus > Rhinopithecus roxellana. Next base: position 59,959,988 of record NC_044561.1, read on the forward strand.
TAAATGTTAGACATAATACCATAAAAACCCTAGAAGAAAACCTAGGTAGTACCATTCAGGACATAGGCATGGGCAAGGACTTCATGTCTAAAACACCAAAAGCAACGGCAGCAAAAGCCAAAATTGACAAATGGGATCTAATTAAACTAAAGAGCTTCTGCACAGCAAAAGAAACTACCATCAGAGTGAACAGGCAACCTACAGAATGGGAGAAAATTTTTGCAATCTACTCATCTGACAAAGGGCTAATATCCAGAATCTACAAAGAACTCAAACAAATTTACAAGAAAAAAACAAACAACCCCATCAAAAAGTGGAGAAAGGATATGAACAGACATTTCTCAAAAGAAGACATACATACAGCCAACAGACACATGAAAAAATGCTCATCATCACTCGCCATCAGAGAAATGCAAATCAAAACCACAATGAGATACCATCTCACACCAGTTAGAATGGCAATCATTAAAAAGTCAGGAAACAAGAGGTGTTGGAGAGGATGTGGAGAAATAGGAACACTTTTACACTGTTGGTGGGATTGTAAACTAGTTCAACCATTATGGAAAACAGTATGGCAATTCGTCAAGGATCTAGAACTAGATGTACCATATGACCCAGCCATCCCAATACTGGGTATATACCCAAAGGATTATAAATTATTCTACTACAAAGACACATGCACACGTATGTTTATTGCGGCACTATTCACAATAGCAAAGACTTGGAATCAACCCAAGTGACCATCTGTGACAGACTGGATTAAGAAAATGTGGCACATATACACCATGGAATACTATGCAGCCATAAAAAAAAAAAAGGATGAGTTTGCGTCCTTTGTAGGGACATGGATGCAGCTGGAAACCATCATTCTTAGCAAAGTATCACAAGAAGAGAAAACCAAACACCGCATGTTCTCACTCATAGGTGGGAACTGAACAATGAGATCACTTGGACTCGGGAAGGGGAACATCACACACTGGGGCCTATCATGGGGAGGGGGGAGGGGGGAGGGATTGCATTGGGGAGTTATACATGATATAAATGATGAATTGATGGGTGCTGACGAGTTGATGGGTGCAGCACACCAACATGGCATAAGTATACATATGTAACAAACCTGCACGTTATGCACATGTACCCTAGAACTTAAATTATAATAATAAAAAAAAAGAATTGATGCAAAAAAAAAGAAGACATATAAGTAGCCAAAAAACATACAAAAAACTGCTCATTATCATAAAAATGCAAATAAAAACTATAATGCGATACCATGTCATACCAGTGTGAATGACTTTTGTTAAAAAGTCCAAAAATAACAGATGTTGGTGGGGCTGCAGAGAAAAGGAAATACATACACTGTTGGTGGGAGTGCAAGTGAGGTAGGCTACTATGCAGGGCAGTTTGGAGATTTTTCAAACTACTGCATTGAACTATCATTTAACCTAGCAGTTCCATTACTGGGTATATACCCAAAGGAAAATAAATCTTTCTATTTGTACACACATGCACCCTTATGCTCATTGCACACTGTGTACAAAAGCAAAGACATGTAGTCAATCCAGGCACCCACCAATGGTGAATTAGATAAAGAAGTGTGGTACATATACACCATGGAATACTATGCAGCCATAAAAAAGAATGAAATCATGTACTTTGCAGCATCATAGATGCAGCTGGAGGCCATTATCCTAAGTGAACTAATGCAGAAACAGAAAACCAAATACCACGTTTATTCATTAATGAATAGAAACTAAACTTTGCATACACATGGACAGAAAGATGGGAACAATAGACACTGGGAAATACAGCATGGGGGAGAGAGGGGGTTAAGGGTTGAAAAGCTACCTATTGTGTACTGTGTTCATTGCCTGGGTGATAGGTTCAATTATACTCAAACTTCAGCATCATACAATATGCCTTTGTAACACACTTGCACATGTACCCTCTGAATCTAAAATTGAAATTATAAATGAAAGAAATGGATATGAGAACTTTCATGAAGGGGTGGCCTGCCCCTCCACACCTGTGGGTATATCTCATCAGGTGGGACGAGAGACTGAGAAAAGAAATAAGACACAGAGACAAAGTATAGAGAAACAACAGTGGGTCCAGGAGACCGATACTCAGCATACCAAGGACCTGCACTGGCGCCGTTCTCTGAACTCCCTCAGTTTTTGTTGATTATTATTTTCACTATCTCAGCAAGAGGAATGTGGTAGGAGAGCAGGGTGATAATAGGGAGAAAGTCAGCAAAACAACATGTGAGCGAAAGAATCTATGTCATGATTAAGTTCAAGGGGAGGTACTATGCCTGGATGTGCATGTAGGCCAGATTTATGTTTCTCTCCACCCAAACATCTCAGACGAGTAAGAATAACAAGGCAGCATTGCTGCCAACATGTCTTGCCTGCTGCCATAGGGCGGTTTTTCTCCCATCTCAGAACTGAACAAATGTACAATCGTGTTTTATACTGAGACATTCAGTTCCCAGGGGCAGGCAGGAGACAGTGGCCTTCCTCTACCCCAACTGCAAGAGGCTTTCCTCTTTAACTAATCTACCTCAGTACAGACCCTTTACGGGTGTTGGGCTGGGGGATGGTCAGGTCTTTCTCATCCCACGAGGCCATATTTCAGACTATCACATGGGGAGAAACCTTGGACGGTACCAGGCTTTCCAAGGCAGAGGTCCCTGGGGCTTTTCGCAGTGCATTGTGCCCCTGGTTTATTGAGACTAGAGAATGGCGATGACTTTTACCAAGCATACTGCTTGTAAACATTTTGTTAACAAGGCATGTCCTGCACAGCCCTAGATCCCTTAAACCTTGATTCCATACAACACATGTTTTTGTGAGCTCAAAGTTGGGGCAAAGTGGCTGGGGCAAAGTTACAAATTAACAGCATCTCATCAAAGCAATTGTTCAAGGAACAGGTCAAAATGGAATTTCTTATGTCTTTCCTTTCTACATAGACATAGTAACAGTTTGATCTCTCCTTCTTCTCCCTTCATTTCATATTTGTGTTTCTGTCTGGTTTGGCAGATAAGCTTGAAACTCAGGAGGCACATTTGGAAAACTTAACTTACCATATTATACTACTGTTCTCTTTCTGCATTCATCTACTTAGGATAATGGCCTTCAGCTGCATCCATGTCCCTGCAAATGACATGATTTTATTATTTTTTTAGGGCTGCGTGGTACTCCATGTTGTCTATGTACCATAAATTCTTTATCTAATCCCCATAATACTTTTATCCACCTAATGCTTGGGATGGCCGGCAATAGACATTCCAAGTGTTTCCCCAGGGTTGTCTTCATAGCCCCACTATTTTTGAGTGAATAATTGTTGAGAGATTGAACTTAACACCCACTGCCACTTGCTCTTAAACAGTTGTATTGATGAGATTATGCTAACTTTTGAAGACTTGTCATTGCTACAGCAACACCTTGATGCCTTATGCAATCTTCTTCAATCCAGAGCATGGGCAACGAACCCACAAAACATGCAAGGCCCCAAACTTTCTGTAAAGGTCTTGGGGGTCACTTGGTTAGGCAAAACATGCCTTATCTCAGGTGCAGTCATTGACAAAATACAATTTTCTGTGCCTAGAACAGTTAAATTGTTACAAAGTTTCCTAGGTCTTTTAATGATACTGACAGGCTTTTATTCCACATTTAGCTCAATGTTTGTGTCCATTATTCTCACTAGTAAAGAAGGGGTCTTGTTGGTGCTGGGATAAAGAACAAGAGGAAGTGTTGGGAAGGTTAAATACACATGGTTCAGGAACAAGCCTGAGGTTTCCCCCTTAGCAGGATACCAATGTCTTTAGATGTGACCATAAGCCCTGAGAGGACAAGTTGGGCCCTCTGACAAGTCCAGCATGGGAGAGTAGAATTCCTCTAGAATTTTGGCCACAATATTGGAAGGGTGCTGAAACCTGCTATTCCCCAACTGAACAACAGGTCCTGGGAGTATATAAGTCCTTGCAGCAAGTTGAAGCCACAACTGCTGCTTTGCTGGTAACAGTGAGAACTCCCTTTACAAACAGGTCTCTCACTTTACAAAAGTGGCTTGTATATCTGAAACACTGTAGTGCCCTCTCCATAAGTCCCTTGGGAGATGAACTGCATGCCACATTAGAGCCAGTTCAGTATGACAGAAGATGTATGTACATGAAGACACAGACCCTATTCCTGAAAATGTTGGTACTCAAATTGCTCAAGCCAAAGTAACCTGTGTGTATGGACAACAGTAGCTGTCAGATACCGTATGATTTGAGACAAGAATACATCAAAGCAGTCACTAGACAGAACTCTGAGCTGCATGGTTGGTTTGTACTTATGAGCTATCACCTACAGGTTTCTGTACAGACCATTGGGTAGTATTTAAGGGTCTTACAACTTGGCTCATCCAGTGGGCCCAGGATGACTGGCATGTGCTGAGAAAAACCCTGTTGGGGGCTGCCATATGGAAAGACATTTGAAAAAGGAAACAGGAACCCACTGTGAGTCTAATTGTATATCATGTTTCAGTACACTGGTCAGATTTGCCCCCGATAATACAAAAGTTGACACTCTAGCAAAAATTGGAACACTAGATCCCTCGAAATCCTCTGACCTAGTTGATTAGGTGCATAGACATAGTGAGTATTACAGCGCATAGTAACTATTAAGTGGCCTGGCAAGTAGCAGGGGGAACAGGATTGCCTCTGTTTATGCAGATTCAGTGGTAACAGTAACAAACTGTTTCGTTTGCTACTGCTGTGCCCTCACTGTATCCCACATACATTGGGACAAGTACATAAGACAAAAGACAGCCACCTTTGTGACAGACTGGCAGATAGATACATTGAACCTCTGCCAGTAAGCTTGAGACAAAAGTATGTGCTAACATGTGGATACTGCCATGGGATTGTTGCAGGCCTTCTCTTGCAAAAAGGAAAATCAAACAGCCACTATGAAGGATTTGGAGCAACTCCGTGTCACGTATGGATATCCTCGATGTATTGATAGCGACCAAGGCATATATTCCACTTGGCATGATATCCAAGATTGGGTGCGTAAAAATGACAGAGATTGAATATTTCACTTACCCAATCCCCGAGTGGCACAGTTAACTGAAAAGAAAAATGACATTTTAAAGGCACAACTGTGAGCAATTTGCAATACAATACCTTGCATGCAGGGGTAAAGATTTTGCCTCAGGCCATTTGAAACATCAATTCAATTGAAATAAATACAAAGCTGACATCATACCAACAATTTCTATTAGGGTCTGGGACAAAACACTCCACAGGCCAATAACTGGAAAACGGCCTTTTTCAAAGAGAATTCTGGGTAGCTGTTTCACAGGGTCTTTTGCCACACCTGTAACCTTAAAGATAATATCAACACTTTTATCACTTAGGCAACATGTTTGGCATGAGCCCCTAGCCCATAGTGTTCAGGCCGCCTATGTTCTAATCAACAAAGATGAACCTAGATGGAAAAAAATGTCCCATTAAGTATTTTCTAAATCTGTTTAAAGTTTTTGTTCCTGCTGCTGATCTGCTTTATGAAAGAAGAAATGAACCTTTTCCTATGGTGGGCTACTCTGCCATCTTCTCCCAGTGGCTTTCTTCTTGGTTTAGATCTGGGGGTTCATAGTGGCAAAAGCTGTAATTAATTCTTGATCTTGTCCTTGCCATAGGTATCACTTCTTGTTGTTTGTGTTGCTGTTGTGGTCTTTTCTTGCAACTGGCAAATAAATTTGCAAAATATGTGGCACTGGATGTCTCCCTCTAAAAGCTCAGAGACCATCACAGAAGAGGTTGGCACATGGGATTTTAAGAGCCAGATTAGAGGGGTGGAATGTGGAGAACGAGAGTGATTTTATTACAAATGCTGATCTTCAGTTACAAATGTAACTTCAGACTAACCCCAAGTCTGAGGATGCCTGCACATACATATCTAGTTGATGTATTACTCTTTATGTAGGAACACTGATTGGCTGTAATTTTCCTCCAAAACAACACTTGATGCTGTTGTAGAAATCACAGGCTGTGATGTGTGTGGATACCTACACATTCTTTCCAAAGCATGCACACTTTTTCCCCAAAGTAGAAGCCCTGAATCTGGGGGATTCTTTTGCAGAGATCTACCTGTCTTGCAGTCACCCAAGATCATGCTTCCTTCTGTAAGCTCCTCCAATAAACCATCCTATATTGAACAACCAGATTTGTCTGCCTCCTTTTTTGGTTTATTGGCTCCTTGGGCATGTGGGGGTTGCTTTGCCTATATATGACCCTTTCATGGACATTTAGGACTTTATTTATATAAAAATGTTAGTAAGTCAATATATAGTGACAGAAATGAAATAGATGTTTCACAGTCATAATGTGGGAATAGAGCATTTATTGAAAAACAAACAAACAAGCAAACAGAATTTAACTTTTGTAGTGATTAAAGCGTTTTATGTTATATTTGTGATGGTGATTTACAATCATCTGTAATATCTGACACAAAGTAATTTGTCAACATTTCTCAATTTTTTTTCTTGTAATTGGTGAATTTTAAAGAATGTAAATTGGGCCGGGCGCGGTGGCTCAAGCCTGTAATCCCAGCACTTTGGGAGGCCGAGACGGGCGGATCACGAGGTCAGGAGATCGAGACCATCCTGGCTAACACAGTGAAACCCCGTCTCTACTAAAAATACAAAAACTAGCCGGGCGAGGTGGCGGGCGCCTGTAGTCCCAGCTACTCGGGAGGCTGAGGCAGGAGAATGGCGTAAACCCGGGAGGCGGAGCTTGCAGTGAGCTGAGATCCGGCCACTGCACTCCAGTCCGGGCGACAGAGCGAGACTCCGCCTCAAAAAAAAAAAAAAAAAAAAAAAAAAAGAATGTAAATTGAACTTTAATACAATTATTTAAAAATTTACTAGGAAAGATTGTGTTGGAATTGAATGTGTTGGGAGAATATGTTGGAATTAGGCATGCTTAATCCTAGCAAGTGTCTGATTATTTAGGAAAGCTGTTTTTCGGTATCAATTTAAACTATACAAATGCTCGCCCTGTGACCAAAAAATATTGTAAATATGCACATCAAATAAATGTATTCTTCTGACCACATCAATTCTATTGTGGCCAAAACATGAAAACTATCCAGATGTTTGTCAATACTAAAGTGGATAAATTACAATATAGTGAGGTAGATAGCTTTTGCCTAATATACAGGTGCCTATGACTTTCTCCCATACATCTTTTACGTTTATATTGAAGTACTCTTCCAATGGGACACTGCCAGTCCACACTACCTACAATCGCCTCCATCTACCTGATGTATTTTAGCTCTTACCACACATCAAAATTGAACCTTTCATGTTTTATCTTTTTCTATCTGGACCATATTTACGGTCTAGGATGTAGCCTCCATGAGAGTGTAGGAATGTGTCAATTACATTACAGAATTATTATCTCTGGGGCTTAGAATAATGCCTGACATAACAGAACATAAAAAGATTTTTAGAATGGGTAAATCAACGAAAAAAAGAAAGTTGCACATCTGTGTCTTAAACATTTCTTGGATCATCAGGGCAATGGGACAACTTAAAGAATCTAAGTTAAAGAATTTGTCCAGTTTTAATGAATGAACACAGTCCAAGTACAACCTGGAAGAAGGGTTAAAAAAAAAAAAAAAAAAAAAAAACGCTTCAGTGTCTAAAAGCCACATCACCTCTTACCACAGAAAAGAGACTCATGTCTAGGCATAATGCTAAAGGAGCACAAGTATGACATCCGGAACAAAGGGATGATCCTTAGGCAGGATGGTGTTTCTGTTATTCAGAATTTCCTTTGATCCACTGCAGAAACCTGTGGCAAGTTGTTGTGGCTGGTGGTGCCTAAAAATGAGTGTGTCCACTGAAAACCTGGGTTTTTGAACATTTCACTGAAAACCAGGAGATGAGGGCAAATTCCCATGTCACTATAAAAACATGGAGCCACATGTCCAAAGTAAAGTGAGAATGAGCCAGAATTTAATAAAGTGTGAAGATAAGAAACAAGCCATCTGAAAACTCACATAAAGCAACCAAGAATGGCTTGAAAACAAATGAATGTTTTGGGCAATCATAAATAAGGTTTGCTCTACATTTTTTATCTGTGTAAGTTCCACCTTCACTAACTTGAAATATGTGAGTCTAATGTTCTCTGACATGCATAGTTTATTATAAGAAATCAGCTTTTGTCTAATTGAGGATGCTTTGTAAATTGAGTCACTTTTCTCTTTACCACATTCAAGATTCTTGTTTTTGTCTTTGTTTTCTAAAAGGTTGATTATAATGTGTGGATCTCTTTGAGTTTATCCTTCTGAGAGCCCTCAATAATTCTTGGTTTTGTTGATTAATGCCTTTCATCTTGTTTAGAAAGTGTTAAGTGATTATTTTCTTTTAAAAAGTTACTGCCTTTTTTCTCTCTCCTCTCCTACCTTGAATTCTATAATTGCAATGTGCATATATGTGATGTTCAATCCCCCGTGTTTCAGAATCTGTATATTTTTCTTCATTCCTTTGCCTCTTTGATAGTCAGACTGGATAATTAACATTAACATATGTTCACATTTACTGACTGTTTTGTGTACTCAAGTCTACCGTTCAAGTCCCCTGTTGATTTTTGCATCAGTTATTGCAACGTTCAGATTGATAACTACTTTTGGCTCATTTTCAAAATTTCTATCTCATTGATATTCTCCATTTGGTAATGCCTCATCTTCCTGGATTATTATGGTAACTTGTATATATTTTTCTCTAACTCTTTTAAATATATTTAAAGCAGTTATAAAGTTTCTGTCTCATAAGTCGAGTGTATAGATGTCTTCAGGGACAGTTTGTTAATTTCTTATTAGTGGGCAATATTTTCATATTTTTGTGCATGATTTCTAACTGTTTTGTTCAAAAGTGGGCATGTGGGATATAGTGCTGTGACACAGGAGATCAGATTCTTTCTCTTCCTTTGAGATTTTGTAGCTAAGTATCATGAGTTTTAATTGTTTGTTTCTTTGGGCTGTTTTGTAATCTATATTTATAACATGCCATTATTTGCTGTAAACAAACACTGGAGTCTCTCTTTTTTTTTTTAGCTATGTGATAGGCTGATGATTTGACAGAAATATACTTGTTTGCCTTTCCCATAAAAATAAATCTCCAGCTGTCAAGATGACAGATTAAAAGATACCCTGGCATCCCTGCTCCCACAGAGGTACAACTAGAGACAATTCAAAGTCAAGACTATCCCTCTAAACTCATGAAATTCACGAGACAAGCAGAGATACTCTGTGGGCCCATGAATCTGTGAGAATTTATGATTGATGATATCATTTGGATATTTGTCCCACTCAAATCTCTTATTGAGATGAAATCCCCAGTGTTGGAGGTGGGGCCTGGTGGATAATGTTTGGGTCATTGAGGTGAATTTTTCATGGCTTGGTATTTTCTTCATGATAGTGAGTTTTCATGAGGTCTGTTTTTTCAAAAGCATGTGGCATCTCCCTCTCCTCTTGATCCCACTCTCACCATGAGACATGCCTGCTCCCACTTTATATTCCACCATGAGTGAAAGCTCTCTGAGGTCTTTCCTGAAGCTGAGCAAATGCTGGTGCCATGTTTTCTGTACAGCCTGCAGCACTGTGAGCCGATTAACCCTCTTTTCTTTTCTTTTCTTTTCTTTTCTTTTCATTTCTTTTCTTTTCTTTTAGAGATGGAGTCTTGCTTTGTTGCCTAGGCTGGGGTGCAGTGGCGTGATGGCCCACTGCCATCTCCTCCTCCCGGGTTCAAGTGATTCTCCTGCCTCAGCCTCCTGAGCAGCTGGGACTACAGGTGCCCACCATCATGCCTGGCTAATTTTTTGTATTTTCAATGGAGATGGGGTTTCACCGTGTTAGCCAGGATGGTCTCAATCTCCTGACCTCGTGATCCACCTGCCTCAGCCTCCCAAAGTGCTGAGATTACAGGCGTGAGCCACTGTGCCCAGCCTAAACCTCTTTTCTTTGTAAAACACCCAGTCTCATGTATTTCTTTATAGCAAGAGAGAATGACCTAACATAGAAAAAAATGGTACTTAGGAGTGAGGCATTGCTATAAAGATACCTGAAAATATGGAAGTGACTTTGGAAATGGGTAATGGGAGGCTGAAAGAGTTTGGATACTCAGAAGAAGACAGGAAGATAAGGAAATGTATGTGGTATTTCCCCTCTCACCCTATTGCTTCTGCTTTCGGCATGTGATGTGCCTGTTCCTACGTGTTCACCTTCTACCATGAATAAAAGATGTCTGAGGCCTCCCTAGAAGTTGAGCAGATATTGATGCCATGCTTGTGCAGCCTGCAGAACTGTGAGCCATTTAAATCTACTTCCTTTATAAATTACCAGGCCTAAGGTATATCTTTATAGCAATGCAAAAATGGCTTATTGCACCTGATAAAAACAATGACCATTTTAGAGCCCCTCCTTCAAGTTGGCATAATGCCACTCACACAAAGTTTCCCTAGACCCAGGTTTTCTGAGGTGGGAGGGAAAAACTGGAGGTAGGCTGTAAATAATCTCATGAGTCTGAAAATCTTTACAGAAAGCCCATTGTGTTCTCATCTCACAGAATCCATTGGGAGTGCTAGAAAAGCTGAAAAGTCTCTCATGGGGTGAATGAGGGACAAAAATTAAGTGCACTGAGTGTAGTGATTAGCATGTGGATCTTTGTGGCTGCTCTGCATCAGGTCAGAAGGCTTCCATGCAAAGGAGATTACCTTGTGCCATAATTCTGCAGAGGACACACTGCACAAGAAAGTCCAAAATTATAGCTGAATTTCCCACAAAGACCACATGCTTGTGTAAAGCCTATCCTGCCCTGGTAACAATTAAAAGGTTAGTGATTAAGTTTCAGTGCTCATTTAAATCTTCCCTCAGATTGGAAAACATTAACAAGACTGTGACATAGTTCTGGTACAGTATTTAGTCCAGTGCTCACTATAAGTCTTATCCAGACCAGAAACAACAGCAGGGTAACAGGTTAATTCTGCTGTATTGTATTAGTTCTAGAGCTCACTATAAGTTTTGCCCTGAATAGGAAGTGCCAACAGGTCTAACATCACCAAAGAACGCATAAAACAGCTGGAAGAGATGGCTGTCTCCTCAGATTTAAAAAACTTAAAAGTAAAGATGCAACAAATGTGATAACAAAGGAAAATCTGACAGAAGTAAAAGAAAGCTGAAAGCCCTAGTAATGGGCCCAAAACAATTAAAGATCTATGAAATATCTAACAAAGAATTCAGGATAATTTTCTTAGACAAGGTCATAGAATTTCAAGAAATATTTATAAAACTGAACCAAATTTAAAAACCATCCAAGAATGAAAAATTAGAAAAAAAATAGAAATCCTAGAAATAAAGAATACTATAATTGAAATAAAAAATTATTAGAAATATTCAACAGCAGACTTGATAAAACAGAGGGAGAAATCAGCAAGATTGAAGACAGAATATGTGAAATTACCCAATCAGAGAGAAAAAGAAATATTTCAAAAAAGTGAAGAAGACCTTCAAGAATTATGGGACATCATCAAACAAACTAAACCCCACATAACTGGAGTTCCCAATGGAGATGAGAAAGAAAAGTTCCTAGAAAGCATATTTAAAGAATAATGGCTGATAATGTTCCAAATCTGGAGAAAGATGACAGCATCCATGCACGGGAAGCTCAGAAGCCTTCAGTTAATTTCAACCAAAAGAGGAACAATTCAAGGCACATCATAAACAAATTATCAAAAATCAAAACAAAAAATACCCAAAGCAGCAAGAATAAAACAAAACATATTTTATAGAGCTCCAATACAGCTTTCACTGGATTTCTGATAGAAAGTCTGTAGGTCAGGAGACAATATGATAAAATATTCAAAGTGCTGAGGGAAAAAAGATTCAGACAATAACACTATATCAGTCAGTTGCAGTTGCTCATGCTTGTAATTCCAGCACTTTGGAAGGCTCCAACAGGATTGTTTAAGCCCAGAAATCAAGACCAGCCTGGGCAACATAGTGAGACCCCCATCTCAACAATGAATGAATAAAAATATTAGCTGGGCATGGTTGCATGTTCCAGCTACTCAGGAGGCTGAGGTAAGAGTAACATTTGAGCCCAAGAGTTCAAGGCTGTAGTCAGCTGTGATACCACAACTGCACTACTGCATGGGCGATAGAGATCCTATCTCAAAAAAAAAAAAAAAAAAAAAAAAAAAAAGAGAGAATACTGTACCCATTGAAGCTAATCTTCATATACAAAAGATAAACGTTGCAGGAAGTCAGGGACCTGGAAAGGAGGGACCGGATGAAGCCATGGCAGAAGAATATAAATTGTGAAGATTTCATGGATTCATTTATCACTTCTCCAATCAATACTCTTGTGATTTCCTATGCCTGTCTTTACTTTAATCTCTTAATCCTGTCATCTTTGTAAGCTGAGGATGTATGTTGCCTCAGGACCCTGTGATGATTGAGTTAGCTGCACAAACTGTTTGTAGGGCATGTGTGTTTGAACAATATGAAATCTGGGCATCTTAAGAACAGGATAGCAGTGATGTTCAGGGAACAAGGGAGATAACCTTAAAGTCTGGCTGCCTGTGGGCCGGGCAGGACAGAGCCATATTTCTCTTATTACCAAAAACAAGTAAGAGAAGTATCACTGAATTCTTTCCCCAGTAAGGAATATTAATAATTAACAGCCCTGGGAAAAGAATGCATTCCCAGGGGAGGCCTCTGAAATGGCCGCCCTGGGAAAGTCTGCTGTATGCAGACGTAGATAGGGATGAAACATGCCCTACTCTTCTGCAGTGCTCCCAGGCTTGCTAGGATTAGGAAATTCCAGCTTGGCAAATTCTAGTAAGACTGGTTCTCTGCTCTTGAACCCTGTTAAAATGTTTATCAATGACAATGTATACACAGTGGGACATGGAAGTTCATTAGTGATTCCAGTTTCACCCTGACCTTGTGATCTTGCCCTGACCTCCTGCCTTGTGGTCTTTTGTTGCCCTTAAAGCATGTGATCTCTGTGACTCACACCCTATTCGTACACTCCCTCCCCTTTTGAAAATCGCTAATAAAAACGTGCTAGTTTTGCGGCTTGGGGAGCATCACAGAACCTGCCGATATGTGATGTCTCCCCCGGACATTCAGTTTTAAAATTTCTCTTTTTTGTACTCTTTCCCTTTATTTCTCAAACCAGCTGACACTTTGGGAAATAGAAAAGAACCCATGTGAAATACCGGGGGCTGGTGTCCCTCGATAGATAAATACTTTCCCAAACAAAAGCTGAGAGAATTTTTCAATACCAGATGTATTTTACAGGAAATGCTGAAAATAATTCTTCAATCTGAAAGAAAAACATATTGACATGTAACAAAGGATCAGATGAAGTTATAAAACTCACTGATAAAAGAAAGAACACAGAAAACATCAGCCTAATACTGTAATTGTGGTAGGTAAACCACTTATATTTTAAGTATTAGGACTTAATCCAAAAGTATTAACCACAATAAAACTACAACAGTTGGTGAGATAGATAATATAAAAAGATATGATTTGAAATACCAAAAAGTCAAAATGTGGGAGAGATAATGTTAAAGTGCAGAGTTTTTTTTTTTTACTTGTATTTGTATTAAAAGTTAAATTGTTATCAGTTTAAAATAACATGTTATAATTATGAATTTTTTTGTAAGCATTATGGTACCTACAAAACTAAAACCTATAATAGATACACTAAAAATTATAAGGTATCACAAAAGAAAATCACTTAGCCACAAAGGAAGACAATAAGAGAGGAAGAAAGGATCTGCAAAACAACCAGAAAAGTGGTAACAAAATGGCAGTACACAACCCTTACATATCAATAATAACCTTGAGGGTAAATGGATTAAATTATTTAATTAGAAGACACAGAATAGCTGAATGGACTAAAAACCAAGACCAAATATGTGCTGTCTACAATAAAAAGTCACTTAATCTGTCTACAAAGACAGATTGACTTAAAGTGAAGTGATAGAACAAGATATACCATCAAATGAAAACCAAAAAATCACAAGAGTAGATACATTAGATAAAGCTGACTTTAAGTCAAGCATGGTAAAGAAAGATGACGAAGGCCATTATACAGTAATTAAGAGGTCAATACAGCAAGAAGTTATAACAGTTATAAATAAATATGTACCCCACACAGGGACACACAAATATGTAAAGTAAATACTAACAGACCTACAGGGAGAAATGGACTATAATCCAATAATGATAGAAAATTTAAGCACCACATTTTCAGCAGTTAAAAAAAAAAAAAAAACCAGACGAAAAATCAACAACAACAAATAAGTGGAGTTAAATTGCACTCTAGCCAAAGTAATTCTAAGAGGGAAGTTTACAGCAGTAAATACCTACATGAAAAAAAGAACTATTTCTTTTTTTTTTGAGACGGAGTCTGGCTGTGTCGCCCAGGCTGGAGTGCAGTGGCACGATCTCGGCTCACTGCAAGCTCCGCCTCCCGGGTTCATGCCATTCTCCCGCCTCAGCCTCCGAGTAGCTGGGACTACAGGCGCCCGCCACCACGCCCAGCTAATTTTTTGTGCTATTAGTAGAGACGGGGTTTCGCCATGTTAGCCAAGATGGTCTCGATCTCCTGACCTCGTGATCCGCCCGCCTCGGCCTCCCAAAGTGCTGGGATTACAGGCTTGAGCCACCGTGCCCGGCCTTAAAAAAAAGAGAACTATTTCAAACAAACAATCTAATATTATATTTCAGGGAACCATAAATGCAAGAAAAAACAAAAGGCACAAAGCAGTAAAGTAGTAGAAGGGAAAAAATAATAAAGATCATAATAGAAATAAACAAAATAGAAAATTTTAAAAATAGAAAAGATGAATGAGACAGTTGGTTTTCTGAAGACAAAATCAACAATTTGTTTGTAGACTAAGAAAATAAGAGACAAGACTCAAATAAACAAAATTAGAGATAAAAAAGAAATTACAATTGATACTACATAATACAAAGGATTACAAGAGACTTTTAAGAATAAATATTTGCCATCAAAATGAAAAACCTGGACGAAATGAATAAATTACCGAATACATAAAACCTACCAAGATTGAATCATGATGAAATAGAAAAATTGAAATGACCAATAATGAGTAAGAAGATCAAACTGAAAATAAAAACTCTCCCATCAAGGAAAGGTTCAGGAACTGATGGCTTCACCATTGAATTCTTCTTCTTCTTCTTCTTCTTCTTCTTCTTCTTCTTCTTCTTCTTCTTCTTCTTCTTCTTCTTCTTCTTCTTCTTCTTCTTCTTCTTCTTTTTTTTTTTTTTAAAAACAGAGTTTTACTCTTTTTGGCCAGACTGGAGTGCAACAGCACGTTGTTGGCTCACTGCAACCTCTGCCTCCTGGGTTGAAGCGATTCTCCTGCCTCAGCCTCTCCAGTTGTTGGGATTACAGACATGCGCCACCACGCCCCGCCAATTTTGTATTTTCAGTAGAGACAGGGTTCCTCCATCTTGGTCAGGCTGGTCTCGAATTCCCGACCTCCGGTGATCTACCCACCTTGGCCTCCCAAAGTGCTGGGACTACAGTCGTGAGCCCGGCCTTCACCGTTGAATTCTAACAAACATACAAAGAATTAACAACAATACTTCTCAAACTTTTACAAAATGTGGAAGAGGAGGGAATTCTTCCAAAATAATTCTACAAGGCCAGCATTAACCTGATACCAAAAACACAACAAAAAGAAAACCAAAAACCAATTTCTCACATGAGCATAGATGTAAAAACACTAAAAGAAAAAAACACCAGCAAATTGCACCCAACAACACTTTGAAAAGATTATTTACCATACACAACTAGGATTCATCCCAAGGATGCACAGGTGGTTCAATATCGTCAAATGAATAAACATGACACATCACATTAACAGAATCAAAATAAAAAACCATGTGGTCATCTCAATACATGCAGAAAAGTGTTCAGTGAATAGAACAACTCTTACGATACAAACTCTCTACAATTTAGATACTAGAGGAACACACTTCAACACAATAAAAGTCATAGACGGGAAATCCACAGCTAACATCAGAGTGAAGGGAGAAAGTTAAAAACCTTTTCTCTGTGATCTGTAACAAGGCAAGTATGCTCACTTTTACCACTTTCATTCAGCATATTACTTGAATTCCCAGCCAAAGCAATTATGCAAAAGAAGGAAATAAACATTTAAACTGGAAAATAAGAAGGGAAATTGTCTCTGTTCTCTGATGGCATGATCATATGTATAGAAAATCTTGACTCCTTTAAGAAACTATTAGCAATAATACATTCATTCAGTAAAGGTGTAGGATAAAAAATCAACGTACAAACATTAGTAGCATTTCTATATGCTCATAACAAGTATCTGAAAAAGAAATCAAGAGAGTAATCTCATTTATAGCTGCTATTGAATAAAATAAAATACCTAGGATTAAATTTAACTTAGAATGTGAAACATTTCTACAATAAAATTATAAAACACTGATTAAACAAATTAAAGACAAAAAAGATATCCTGTGTTCCTATTTGGAGGAATACTATCATTAAAATGTTCATACTATCCAAAGTGATCTATAGATTTATCATAATTCCTATAGAAATGGTAATGAAGTTCTTCATAGAAATAAAAAAGTGCAAAATGCAAATTAAATCACAAAAGACCAAAACAGCCAAAGTAACCTTCAGCAAAAATAAATAAAATAAAGCTGGAGACATCACGTCATCTGACTTCAAATGTACTACAAATATATAGTAATCAAAACAACGTAATACTGACAAAAAACCAAAAACAAACAAAAAACAAACAAACAAAAAGCCTCCCAGGAACTTAGACCAATGAAACAGACTAGGGAAACCAGAAATAAATCCATGCTAAAGAGTCAGCTGATTTTCGACAAAAGTGCCAAGAACACACATTGGAGAAAAGACAGTCTCTTCAATAAATGATGCTGGGAAAACTGTACAGCCACAAGCAGAACAATAAAATTAGATTCTTATTTCTTACCACATTCAAATATCTACTCAAATAGATTAAATACTTAAATGTGGCCTGGCGCGGTGGCTCACGCTTGTAATCCCAGCACTTTGGGAGGCCGAGGTGGGCGGATCACGAGGTCAGGAGATCGAGACCATCCTGGCTAACACGGTGAAAACCCATCTCTACTAAAAAATACAAAAAATTAGCCGGGCGTGGTGGCGGGCGCCTGTAGCCCCAGCTACTCCAGAGGCTGAGGCAGGAGAATGGCTTAAACCCGGGAGGCGGAGCTTGCCGTGAGCTGAGATCCGGCCACTGCACTCCAGCCTGGGTGACAGAGCAAGACTCCGCCTCAAAAAAAGAAAAAACTTAAATGTAGGACCCACAATTATAAATTCACTAGAAGAAAACACATGGGAAATGCTCTATCATATTGCTCTTGAGAAGGAGTTTTTGTATAGAACCTCAAAAGCAAAGCCAACATAAGCAAATCTAGACAAATAGATGATATCAAACTGCAAAACTCCACAGCATACAGAAGCAGCATATTATCTACCAAAAAGCTACACGATAAACAATCAACAGAGTGGAGAGACAACTTACAGAATGGGAGAAAATATTTGCAAACTATACAAACATCCAGAGTATCTAAAAGATTCAAGTCTATTTTCTCATTGATCTTCAGGATGTTTTTTAATCCATTATTGAAAATGAGGCATTTAAATCTCCAACTCTTGTTGTGGGATTATCTAGTTCTTGCTTCATTTCTGTCAGTTTTGGCTTCACATATTTTATTGCTTTTTTACTTCCATATTGGCTGACAATTGTTAAATCTTCCTGTGGAACTGACTCTTTTATCAATACAGAATGTCTCACCTTAGACGTCTAAGTGTGTCGTTTTTTTTGGCTTTTGTTTTTTAAAATTCTTTTTTAAAATTTTGTAATTGCAACCACAACTTTATTATGCCTGCTGCTTGCATGTTTTTATTTCTTTGCTTTTGCGCAATTTGTTTCTTTGGATCCAAAGTGATTGTGGTGCAGACAGCATATAGTTGTTTCTTACTTTTATAATGTTTGACAATCTCAGCTTTTAAAATTTAATTATTTAATGTTTTTATACTTAGTGTCAATAATTATATAGCTGAATTTCTATTTGCCATACTATTTTTGTTTTCTGTATATCACCTATGTATTTTATTATTTTTTCTACCTATTCTGCCATTTTACATTAAGAAGATATCTTCATGCAACATTGCAATTTATTCTATGATTTTTAAATATATATTTGGAGCTATTCCTACTTTCAGGGCTTCTGACACACATCTTAACTCATTAGAATCTGCTTTACATTTATACTGACAATATTGGTGAGTTATATGAATGCTAGTATATGTATTTCTATTTCTCTTTTTCATTTTGTGATATTAATTTTATACTTATATCTATGTGTTATAACTAATTTTATACTTACATCTGCATGTTATAAACTTAATATATTTTACACTTTTTATTTTATATAATTTTATTTCTTTTAAAGAGGCTGAGAAAAGAAAAAAAGCAATTATTCATCTACAAATCTTGTCATATGAACTTTCCTATTTTCCGTTTCTGGATTTCCTCATTTATTCCAGAATATTCAAGTTATTTGAAATATGTCAGAGAATATTTCTTTATTCCAAAACAACTTTGTTATCACTCACCTCTTTAGTTATTGTAAATATGTTACATTTATATTTGCAATAGTTCCAGCAACGCAATACTGTTTTTATTGTTATACATTCATTTTTGAAAATAAGATGAGAAACAAAAAGGAATATGTATACATAACATCTTTTATAACGACATGATTATCTTTACTGGTGCTTTTGTTATTTTATGTAGATTTCAAATTATCATCTTTGGTCATTTGATTTCAACTAAGTTGAAAGCAACTCAGTGTTTATCTGGAAAGGGCTTATTTTACATTTTTTTTTGTTGATAACTTTCTTGTTCAGAGGATTCTTTGTTGAGAGTTTTTCTCTGAAGAGTAGACAAAAATTTTTGAGTAGAGTTGAAAGGCTTAGACGAGAGCAATCAAATTAAGATCTTAGCAAATTGGATTGCAAATGAAATCATATTGATAGCAGCTAATGATATACTGAACTGGATTGGAGAGGGCAAGAAGAATTTAACTTGTGGACAATCAAGTCTCAGGCCCTCAGAACTGAGGCCAAATGGAGGACACACTTTTTAAAGGATTAAAGACAATGCATGAGAGCACAGCATGCTGAACCTAAACTGGCAGAGATTTTGCACTGTGCTAAGATCCATAAACTTATAGAAAGAAAAGTCACAATTTTAACTATAACAGTTTAACATAAAGTATTCAACTAACAGCAGATTGCAAATATGCAGTCATTAATTATAATTAATATTAGGTTTAGTTATAATAGAATTGTGTTTGATGGGTAATAGAATTGTGTTTGATGGGTGTTACAGGAGCAAAAGAAACATTCTTTGCTATGAAGTAAGTGCTCCATTACTGAGTGTTTAAAATAAAACCCTCCTGTGAGTGGAAGCCACAAATGCAACCGAGGGATGTGGTTGTAGAATACGCCACCAGAATATCTTGATACTTCGCATTTAAGAGAGATCTCTTGGCATGGGCAGTTCATATCCACTCTTGTTTAAAATGGAAGTGTCCTTCTGTACTCTGTAAATGCGCCTGGACAAATTAGCGGGAGAGGTAAAAAGCAGTCCACATTTTGCTCCCACATCTGGTGCTCTGGCTCAGAACTGTGTCCTCAGGAAGACAGAGCACATTGCCCATGTAGATCTAATAGAGGTGACATTTTTTTGATTCTCACAAAGGTGCTTATGGCCTACTTCTTACTCCAAAAAATAGAGACCACCAGGGAACATTTGTGAGGGCTACCATGAATTACCTGAAACAGCAGAGATGCTTTGGGAAATCTAACATTGTGTTCTCATCTTGAAGGCTGAGCAATTGAGAGACACCTGTTTTGTCTACTAGGACACAGACCATACAACCCACTGAGCTGAAAATACCTAGAGAAATAAGCTCACACATGAAAAAGTTTGGAGCACAGTTGTTCCTACAGTGTTTTCTAGGAATTGTAAAATTCCATTTTCCCTTTGGTGGCTCCCTTTCCTACAATCACAAGGTTAGGGCTTGCAATCTTTCTATACCTGACATGAAAATTATAAACCTGGAGGGAGATGAGCTGATGGCATTGCTTCCACATGAGTATGGGCTTCATCTTAAAAACAAAGGCTCACTCCAAAGACTCAACTGAGCGACTGACAGCATTGTTAACAGAGACTGTCAGCATTGTTAACAGAGAGCTCAAGACTCAGGTGAGTGGTGAGATGAAGCAGGATTTACTCAAGGAACAGCTAGGATAATTCTTTTTTCATAATTTCAGTCATATCTCGCTGAATCATAACTGAAAACAATAGATATTTTCAGATGAAAATATAAATTTTTTGACTCATGAGTCTATAAGGTATTAATTTTGAAGATACTTTGGTAATTTTGTAATACCATGTTTGAATTGCATTTGCATTATACGTCTTGTTTTACTAACTTTTCTCAGTTTAACTTACTGTATGTACTCAGGTGAAATTTTGTACTTTATTTTTTAAAATAATTATTTAATTTAATTTAATTTCCCTTCTTTGTAATGGTAATTTCATATTTTATTTTATTTTTATTATACTTTAAGTTCTAGGGTACATGTGCACAACGTGTAGGTTTGTTACATATGTATACATGTGCCATGTTGGTTTGCTGCACCCATTAATTTGCCATTTACATTAGGTATATCTCCTAATGCTATTCCTCCCCCTTTCCCCCCACCCCATGACAGGCCCCGGTGTGTGATGTTGCCCTTCCTGTGTCCAAGTGTTCTCATTGTTCAATTCCCATCTATGAGTGAGAACATGCAGTGTTTGTTTTTTTGTCCTTGCGATAGTTTGCTGAGAATGATGGTTTCCAGCTGCGTTCATGTCCCTAAAAAGGACATGAACTAATCCTTTTTCATGGCTGCATAGTATTCCATGGTGTATATGAGCCACATTTTCTTAATCCAGTCTATCATTGATGGACATTTGGGTTGGTTCCAAGTCTTTGCTATTGTGAATAGTGCCACAATAAACATACGTGTGCATGTGTCTTTATAGAAGCATGATTTATAATCCTTTGGGTATATACCCAGTAATGGGGTGGCTGGGTCAAATGGTATTTCTAGTTGAAGATCTTTGAGGAATTGCCACACTGTCTTTCACAATGGTTGAACTAGTTTACAGTGCCACCAACAGTTTAAAAGTGTTCCTATGTCTCCACATCCTCTCCAGCACCTCTCCAGCACTGTTGTTTCCAGACGTTTTAATGATCGCCATTCTAATTGATGTGAGATGGTATCTCATTGTGGTTTTGATTTGCATTTCTCTCATGGCCAGTGACAATGAGCATTTTTTCATGTGTCTGTTGGCTGCATAAATGTCTTCTTTTTTAGAAGTGTCTGTTCATATCCTTTGCCCACTTTTTGATGGGGTTGTTGGATTTTTTCTTGTAAATTTGTTTAAGTTCTTTATAGATTCTGGATATCAGCCCTTTGTCAGATGGATAGATCACGAAAATTTTCTCCCATTCTGTAGGTTGCCTGTTCACTCTGATGCTAGTTTCTTTTGCTGTGCAGAAGCTTTTTAGTTTAATTAGATCCTATTTGTCAATTTTGGCTTTTGTTGCCATTGCTTTTGGTGTTTTAGACATGAAGTCCTTTCCCATGCCTATGTCCTGAATGGTATTGCCTAGGTTTTCTTCTAGGGTTTTTATGGTTTTAGGTCTAACATTTAAGTCTTTAATCCATCTTGAATTAATGTTTTTATAAGGTATAAGGAAGGGATCCAGTTTCAGCTTTCTACATATGGCTAGCCAGTTTTCCCAGCACCATTTATTAAATAGGGAATCCTTTCCCCATTTCTTGTTTTTGTCAGGTTTGTCAAAGATCAGATGGTTGTAGATACGTGCTATTATTTCTAAGGGCTCTGTTCTGTTCCATTGGTCTAGATCTCTGTTTTGGTACCAGTACCATGCTGTTTTGGTTACTGTAGCCTTGTAGTATAGTTTGAAGTCAGGTGGCATGATTCCTCCAGCTTTGTTCTTTTGGCTTAGGATTGTCTTGGCAATGCGGGCTCTTTTTTGGTTCCATATGAACTTTAAAGTAGTTTTTTCCAATTCTGTGAAGAAAGTCATTGGTAGCTTAATGGGGATGGCATTGAATCTACAATTTACCTTGGGCAGTATGGACATTTTCACAATATTGATTCTTGCTATCCATGAGCATGGAATGTTCTTCCGTTTGTTTATGCCCTCTTTTATTTCATTGAGCAGTGATTTGTAGTTCTCCTTGAAGAGGTCCTTCCTATCGCTTGTAAGTTGGATTCCTAGGTATTTTATTCTCTTTGAAGCCATTGTGAATGGGTGTTCATTCATGATTTGGCTCTCTGTTATTGGCATAGAGGAATGCTTGTGATTCTTGCACATTGGTTTTGTATCCTGAGACTTTGCTGAAGTTGCTTATCAGCTTAAAGAGATTTTGAGCTGAGTCAACGGGGTTTTCTAAATATACAGTCGTGTCATCTGCAAACAGGGACAATTTGACTTCCTCATTTCCTAATTGAATACGCTTTATTTCTTTCTCCTGCCTGAATGCCCTGGTCAGAACTTCCAACACTATGTTGAATAGGAGTGATGAGAGAGGCCATCTCTATCTTGTGCCAGGTTTGAAAGGGAATGCTTCCAGTTTTTGCCTATTCCATATGATATTGGCTGTGGGTTTATCATAAATAGCTCTTACTATTTTGAGATACATCCCATCAATACCTAATTTTTTGAGAGTTTTCAGCATGAAGAGCTGTTGAATTTTGCCAAAGGTCTTTTCTGCATCTATTGAGATAATCATGTGGTTTTTGTCTTTGGTTCTGTTTATATGCTGGATTATGTTTATTGATTTACATAAGTTGAACCAGCCTTGCATCCCAGGGATGAAGCCCACTTGATCATGGTGGATAAGCTTTTTGATGTGGTGCTGCATTTGGTTTGCCAATATTTTATTGAGGATTTTTGCATCGATGTTCATCAGGGATATTGGTCTGAAATTCTTTTTTTGTTGTATCTCTGACAGGCTTTGGTATCAGGATGATGTTGGCCTCATAAAATGAGTTAGGGAGGGGCCAGGTGCGGTGGCTCACACCTGTAATCCCAGCACTTTGGGAGGCCGAGGCGGGCAGATCACAATGTCAGGAGATCGAGACCATCCTGGATAACATGGTGGAACCTCGTCTCTACTAAAAATACAAAAAAATTAGCCAGGCAAGGTGGCGGGCGCCTGTAATCCCAGCTACTCGGGAGGCTGTGGCAGGAGAATGATGTGAACCTGGGAGGCAGAGCTTGCAGTGAGCCGAGATCGTGCCACTGCACACCAGCCTGGGCAACAGAGCGAGACTCCGTCTCAAAAAAAAAAAGAAGTTGAGTTAGGGAAGATTCCCTGTTTTTCTGTTGATTGGAATAATTTCAGAAGGAATGGTACCAGCTCCTCCTTGTGCCTCTGGCAGAATTCAGCTGTGAATCCATCTGGTCCTGGACTTTTTTTGATTGGTAAGCTATTAATCACTGCCTCAATTTCAGAACCTGTTATTGGTTTATTCAGGGATCCAACTTCTTCCTGGTTTAGTCTTGGGAGGGTGTCCAGGAATGTATCCATCTCTTCTAGATCTTCTAGTTTATTTGCATAGAGGTGTTTATACTATTCTCTGATGGTAGTTTGTATTTCTGTGGGATCAGTGGTGATATCCCCTTTTTCATTTTTTATTGCATCTATTTGATTATTCTCTCTTCTTTGTTAGTCTTGCTAGCAGTCTATCAATTTTGTTGATCTTTAAAAAAAAAAACAGCTCCTGGATTCATTGATTTTTTTGAAGGTTTTTTGTGCCTCTATCTCCTTCAGTTCTGCTCTGATCTTAGTTATTTCTTGCCTTCTGCTAGTTTTTGAATGTGTTTGCTCTTGCTTCTCTTGTTCTTTTAATTGTGATGTTAGAGTGTCAATTTTAGATCTTTCCTGCTTTCTCTTGTGGGCATTTAGTGCTATAAATTTCCTTCTACACACTGCTTTAAATGTGTCCCAGAGATTCTGGTATGTTGTATCTTTGTTCTCATTGGTTTCAAAGAACATCTTTATTTCTGCCTTCTTTTTGTCATGTACCCAGTAGTCATTCAGGAGCAGGTTGCTCAGTTTCCATGTAGTTGAGCGGTTTTCAGTGAGTTTCTTAATCCTGAGTTCTAGTAGATACTGTGGTCTGAGAGTTTGTTATCATTTCTGTTCTTTTATATTTGCTGAGGAGTGCTTTACTTCCAACTATATGGTCAATTTTGGAATAAGTGTGATGTGGTGCTAAGAAGAATGTATATTCTGTTGATTTAGGGTGGAGAGTTCTGTAGATGTCTATTACTTCTGCTTGATGCAGAACTGAGTTCAAGTACTGGATACCTGTGTTAACTTTCTGTCTCGTTGATCTGTCAAATGTTGACAGTGGGGTGTTAAAGTCTGCCATTATTATTGTGTGGGAGTCTAAGTGTCTTTGTAGGTCTCTAAGGACTTGCTTTATGAATCTGGGTGCTCCTGTATTGGTTGCATATATTTTTAGGATAGTTAGCTCTTCTTGTTGAATTGATCCCTTTACCATTATGTAATGGCCTTCTTTATCTCTTTTGATCTTTGTTAGTTTAAAATCTGTTTTATCAGAGACTAGGATTGCAACCCCTGCCTTTTTTTGTTTTTCAATTACTTGTAGATCTTCCTCCATCCCTTTATTTTGAGCCTATGTGTGTCTCTGCATGTGAGATAGGTCTCCTGAATACAGCACACTGATGGGCTTCGACTCTTTATCCAATTTGGCATTCTGTGTCTTTTAATTGGGGCATTTAGCCTATTTAGCCTATTTACATGTAACGTTAATATTGTTATGTGTGAATTTGATCCTGTCGTTATGTTGTTAGCTGGTTATTTTGCCTGTTAGTTGATGCAGTTTCTTCCTAGCATCAAAGGTTTACCTAGTCAAACCTCAGCAATGGCGGATGCCCCTCCTCCAGCGTGGCTGCTGCCTCCCAGTTTGATCTCAGACTGCTGTGCTAGCAGTGAGCAAGGCTTCATGGGCGTGGGACTCGCCGAGCCAGGTGTGGGATATAATCTCCTGGTGTGCCATTTGCTAAGACTGTCAAAAAAGTGCAGTATTAGGGTGGGAGTGTCCCGATTTTCCAGGTACCATCTTTCATGGCTTCCCTTGGCTAGGAAAGGGAAATCCCCCAACCCCTTGCACTTCCCGGGTGAAGCGACACTCTGCCCTGTTGCGGCTCACACTCTCCATGGGCTACACCCACTGTCCAACCAGTGCCAATGAGATGAAGCATGTACTTCAGTTGGAAATGCAGAAGTCACCTGTCTTCTGTGTCAGTCACACCGGGAGCTGTAGACCAGAGCTGTTCCTATTCAGCCATCTTGGTGCCTCATCTTGTTTTTTTCTTTTTCTGATTTCAACTTGACAGCAGCACTCAACTGTGCTGATGGTGCAGATGCATGTTGGTGGGAACTTTTCATTGTTTGATTCTGACATTTGTGATAAATGGATTCACTTACTAAAGTTTTGTAGAGAGAGTAATAGCTATTTAATCACCTAGATGATGTTTCCTTTATAAAATCAAACATATCTGGTGGTTTTAAAGCAATATATTTTTTACCTCAGTCACTTATGATTATTAGAGAAGAATACTAAGTGTCAAGATGTTTGCATTGTCTTTCATATTTTTATTTATGGGACAGTGTAATGATAAACGACTTTGAATATATAACCAGACACACTTTCATCCTCCCCCAATTTGTGCTAATTTACTGTTTTTTATATTTCATGCATGAAGCTAAATTGTTTTTACCCATGGATTAAAGTAAAATGATACAATGATACCTGAATCCTGTTCAAATAACATGAAACGGAAACTGCAACATTGTTTTGCAAAATTTTGCAAGGTATTATGGTATTGAGGATGTCCCAAGAAAACTTGAGAGGCATTAGCTTTCTCATTTGAGACAGACATTCTTGTATCAAGTAAAGTCTCAGGAAAAAGAACCATGTGTGACTATTTTAATGCAACCTCTTGGTTGAAACAAAATGATTAAAAGTAGTGTTTATCTTGTTGATAACTGAGAGGCAAATATTAAAAATTTTGTTTTGAGATGAAGAGAGTTCACATGATAAATCTCTGGGATGTGAACTAAACTGGGAGGGCACCAGGACCATTTCTAAGACATACAGTTAATTAGGGTTTGGGTAAACAGAATATCATTCCCCATTCCCTAAAAAAGATACTTACATCCAAGTTCTTAGATACTGGAAATACATTACAATTCACGGCAAAGAGAATATAAGGCTGCAGATGGGATCAAAACTGCTGATATGCTGATGAAAACTAAGAAGACTATTATGAATTATCATGGTGGGCCCAGTAGAAGCATAAGCATCAAAAACCGTGGAAGAGTGAAGAATAAACCATATCAAAGTGATAGATCATGAGAAAGACTCAATTGGATATATTTTTGTTTGTTTTAGTGAGTCTTTCCACTTCAGCATATGTTTTATTCAATTCAACTGTGCAAATGTGATTCATTTTATATGCTTGTCACTGAATTGAGTGCTAAAAATAAAATGAGAGAACACAAAATAATAAAAATACGATTTCTAAAGATGGAGGGCAAAGGACATTAGGAATATAGTGTGCACCTTATACAGGCATGATTGCAAATGTATTCATTGCACATATATATACATATATATATATATATATAATTATATATATATAATTATATATATATAATTATTTGGTTTAGAAAATAGTGCAGGAGGTACATTATTAAGAATTTATAGTCAAGGTTAATCAAGAATAAGTGAGTAAAATAAAAATAATAATGACGTTAATAATTTCAAACACTGCATAAAGAATATTGATGATATGAAGTCAATTTTTTTTTTTCAGATCTACAAAATATGTTTCTTCTATGCCATTAGGATGAACACAGTTTTCACTTATGTTATCTTTTAAAAAGTATCAAGCTAGCATTGGAATCTCAGCTAACATCTTCCTTCTTCTCTTCCACATTTTTACATTCTTTCAGGATCACAGGCCTAAGACCCATGCCCTGGTCACCAGTCATTTGGCCTTTGTCCAGCTAGTAATGCTCTTCACTGCAATGGAGATTTTGTCTCCAGACATGTTTGAGTTACTGAATTTCAGAATAACTTTAGATGTAAAGCTTTGTTCTATGTGCACAAGGTGATGAGGGTCCTCTCCATCTGCACCACCTGCCTCCTGAGCATGCTGCAGGCCATTACCATCAGCCCCAGAACGTCCTGGTTGGTGAGATCTAAACATAAATTTACAAAATACAATATCCTGGGCTTATTCGTTTTTTGGTTTAGCAATTTGTCTTTCAGTAGTGATATGATAATCTACACTGTAGGTTATTCCAATGACTCAGATAATTTTGAATATCAGCAAATATTGCATACTTTTCCCAATGAATGTCATCATCAGGGTGCTATTTCTTATGCTGTTGTTATCCAGAGATGCCTTCTTCATAGGAATCATGCTCCTTTCAAGTGTATACATGCTGATTCTTTTGTCCAGGCATCAGAGGCACTCCCAGCGCTTTCACAGCAGCAGCCTTATATTAAGGACCTCCCTAGTGAAAATGGCCACCAAGACTTTCCTCATGCTGGTGAATTTCTTTGTGCTCATGTACTCAGTGGACTTCACTCTCTCATCCACAATGCCGTTATGCGTATTTGGCCCTGTCATCTATGGTGTCCACAAGTTTGTGGTCAATGCCTATGCCACTGTCAGTCCTCTGGTGCTAATCAGATCTGATAAAAGAGCCATCAATATTCTGCAAAAGTTTCAATGGAAGTGCCATCTATTTTTTTTTTTTTTTTCTGAGACGGAGTCTGGCTCTGTTGCCCAGGCTGGAGTGCAGTGGCGCAATCTCAGCTCACTGCAAGCTCCGCCTCCTGGGTTTCCGCCATTCTCCCGTCTCAGCCTCCAGTGTAGCTGGGACTATAGGCGCCCGCCACCTCGCCCGGCTAGTTTTTTGTATTTTTTTAGTAGAGACGGGGTTTCACCATGTTAGCCAGGATGGTCTCGATCTCCTGACCTCGTGATCCGCCCGTCTCGGCCTCCCAAAGTGCTGGGATTACAGGCTTGAGCCACCGCGCCTGGCCATGCCATCTATTTTTAACAAGTTGGTGATAAAATTTTCTAAAAATTATTTCTTCATAATCAAATTATACAAAAAACACATAACTTTCTTTCTGATTTAAATATGTGAATTGTACTTTTATAATATCTCAACAACTTTTAATTTTTTGGTGCGAAGAACTATGTGCTTTCCTCAGTTCAATGTCCACTATGATTTTGTATTCTCAAGGTCTGTCTCTCACCCCTTTATTTTAATTTTACCTTTATACAGGAAAACGTTATTTTCTTCTCGAGTACACTCTTACATGGCTCCTATTGGCAAACAAACCTCTCAGTTTTAATTTTTGAAATTATTTTAGTTTTTCTTCTTTATTGAAGATATTTAGCTACATTCAAATTCTAGCTTGAATAAAAATTTTTTAAGCATGATTTTAAAATTTGTTTTTAATTGAAGATAAAGTGTAAGTTTATTATGTACAAATGATGTTTTGAATTACATATAGATTATAAAATGGTTAAATCTAGCTAATTAACAAATGCATGATCTAAAAGTTATTATTTTTTGTGGTGAGAGCACTTAACATCAACTACTTTTCCATTTTTCAGGACTGCAATGCCATAATTAAGTATGGCTGCCATGTTGCACAACAGAGCTTGTAAAATGTATTTCTTCTCTCTAATTGTAATTATGTTTCCTTTGACCAACATCCTTGCATCCTCCCCACTAACCAACCCACACTCTGGTAATCACCATTCTACTCTCTACTTCTAAGAGATAAACTTGTTTAGATTCCACATTTGAATAAATTTCTGTGTTTTTTGTCTCTCTGTCTCTGGCTTATTTCATTTATCATAATATCCTCCAGGTTCATCTGTGTTGTCTTAAATGAATTCTGCCATTCATTTTGTTATGCCATATATTTGTGGCTGGATAGCATTTCATTGTGTTTACATACCATGTTGTCTTATCCATTTATTCTTTGATGGGCACTGTGATTGATTCCATATCTTGGCCACTGTCAATAGTGCTGTAATAAACATGGGAGTGTAGCTATCTCTTTAACATTCTGACTTTATTTCTTTTGTCCATATGCCCAGTTGTGGAATTGCTGGAACATACAGTAGTTCCATTTTTAGGCTGAGAAACTTCCACACTTGTTTTTCACAGTGGCTGTATTAATTTGTATTCAAACCAACAGTGTATAAGAGTTACCTTTATTCCACATCCTTGCCAACACTTGTTCTCTTTTGTTGTTTTGATTATGGCCATTCTAATTAAGATAAGGTAAGGTCTGGTAGTTTTTGATTTGCATCTCCCTGGAAGTAATAAACACCAAGATAGAGAAACTGAGAGATACAAGAGGACAGAAATGACTCAGTGATAAACACCATGGAGTCTCACCCAAAATTGGCACACTCTGATCCTCTAACCAAATGACAAGCCACAGTCCAATTACTTGTTTTAAAGAAAAATGAGGAAAAAAAATCACTAAATACAAGGACAGGCAAGGACAGTGTCCCCCTTTGGGCACGACAACTGGTTTTATGTGATAATTACAGCACCTCTTCTTGCAAACATTTGTATAAATGGAGGATTTTACTAAGGATGACAGACATCTAAGGTTCCCAAAGTTAAGAACTTTAAGTATTCCCAAATTGGTCTTCTTGTATGCTAAATTAGAGAAGTTAGTTTTCGGAATCATGAAAAATAAATGAGGGTTGTATTTTAGCTGGCGCCTAAAAACATCCAAAAGTGGAAATGATAAACTTCCTTCCTTCCAGAAAGGTAACAACAAAATATTTGAAACTACCTCAGAATTAAAGAAAAGTAGCAAAATCAGCTTCTAAAATCAGGAAGGTGCCAGAAACTGTCTTCTTTTTCTTCTCCCGAACCTCTGCTTTCTAAACTTCCTTGCCTGGATGATCTCATTTTTTTTCTGTTTCTCCTCCCCATATTCCTTCTTCTTAAACCACAAAGGGTCCAGAAATAGCTACAGAAGAAGAAAAATAGTAGTCATTTCTTTTAAAGCAAAACTCACAGAAGAATGGGTTCAAACATAAGATACACACTTTATACCAAGTCAGAATTAAGTGCTCCAATGTTTGGATTTCCTCATCTTGACACCTTAAGTTTGCCAAGGAATTCCAAATAATGCTTAAGACCTGTGATTCAGGGTTTTCAAACCAATATCAGCTAATTGATTTACTAGTCCTCCAAAACAAAGCCGAAGAATGCTACAAGGTAGCAAATTAGAAACAGCTTTAGCAGATTTTATCAAACTAAAGTGCAAATGGGAGAGAGAAGTGTAGGCAGTTTTGCAACTGCCTCTGTGGGAATTTACCACAGCTATTCCCCCTAATCCTACAGACTGGGCAAAATACAACAATGTAGTATATATCCCAGCAAAACCATACCTGATTATTATATCACATTTATTTTTATTTTTGTGGGTATACAGTAGTTGTGTGTATAAATGGGGTACATGAGATACTTTGATACAGGCATGCAATGTGTAATAATCACAGCATGGTAAATGGGGTATCTATCTCCTCAAGCATTTATTCTTTGTATTACCAAAATTCAATTATATTATTTCAGTTATTTTAAAAGCTACAACTAAATTATTATTGATTATAGTAATTGTCAATTATTGACAATTTCAGTGTTGTGGTATCAAGTACTACTGTTGTGCTATCAGTACAAACTGTGCTATCAGTACAAATACTACTGTTGTGCTATCAGCACAAATACCTTGTTGTGCAATCAAATAGTACCTCTACCTCTTATTCATTCTTTTAAACTATTTTTTGTACCCATTAACCATCCTCACTTCCCTGCATGCCCCTACCAAACCGCCCCCCTACTATGCTTCTCAGCCTCTGGTAACCATCCTTCTACTCTCTGTCTCCATGAAGTCAACTCAGTGGGATCCTCAGCTCCCACAAATAAGTGAGAACATGCAAAGTTTGTCTTTCTTTGGTTGGCTTATTTCATTTAATATAATGACCCTCATCCATGTTGTTATAAATGACAGGATCTCATTCTTTTTTTCTGGTTCCACTGTGTATATGTACCACATTTTCTTTATCCATTCATCTGTTGATTGACACTTACGTTGCTTCCAAATGTTGGCTATTTTCAACAATGCTGCAACAAACATGGGAATGTAGACATCTCTTCAATATACTGACTTCATTTCTTGCGAGTATATACTTAGCAGTGAAATTGAGTGAAATTGCTGGATTATATGGAAGCTCTATTTTAATTTTATGAGGAATCTCCAAGCCGTTTTCCATAGTGGTTGTGCAACTTACATTTCCACCAACAGTGTACCAGGCTTCCCATTTCTCCACATTCTCACTAGCATTTGCTGTTGCCTGACATTTGGACAAAATTCATTTTAACTGGGGTAAGATGATATCTCATTGTAGTTTTGATTTGCATATCTCTGATAACATACCTGCTTGCAATTCATATGTCTTCTTTCAAGAAATGTTTGTTGAAATATTTTGCCCATTTAAAAAATCAGATTACTAGGTTTTTTTCCCATACAGTAGTTTGAGCTGTTTATCTGTTCTAGTTATTAATCCCTTGTCAGATGAATAGTTTGCAAATATGTTCTCCTATTCTGTGGGTTGTCTCCTCACTTTGTTGATCATTTCCTTTGACATGCAGAAGATTTTCAACTTGATGTAACTTCATTTGTCCATATTTGCTTTGGTTGCCTGTGCTTGTGGGTTATTACTCAAGACATTTTTGCCAATACCTGGAGAGACTTTCCTCAATGTTTTCTTGTAGTTTTTAAATTTGAGGTCTTAGATTTAAGTATTTAGTCCACTTTGATTTGAGTTTTGTATATGGCAAAAGATAGGGGTTATAGGTTCATTCTTTTGCATGTAGATATCCAGTTTCCCCAGCATGATTTATTGAAGAGATTGTTTTTGCCCTAATTTAAGTTCTTGGCACCTTTGTCGAAAATGAATTCAGTGAAAATGTATAAAATTTTTTTCTGGATTGTCTGTTCAATTCCATTGGCTCATGTGTCTATTTTTATGCCAGTACCAGGGTGCTACAGTTACTATAGCTTTGTACTGTAATTTGAAGTCAGTTAATGTGAGTCCTGCATTTAATCTGTGAATTGCTTTGGGTAATGTAGACATTTTAACATACTAACACTTTCAATCCATGAACATGGAATATCTTTCACTTTTTGTGTCTTCAATTTATTTTATGATTGTATTATAGTTTTTATTGTAGAAATCTTTTACTTCTTTGGTTAATTTCTGTGTGTTTAGTTCTATTTGTGACTATTATAAATGGTATTTCTTTTTAATTTCTTTTTCAGATTGTTCACTCTTGGCATACAGAAATGCTACTGATTTTTGCCAGGCGCAGTGGCTCACGTCTGTAATCCCAGCACTTTTGGGAGACTGAGGCAGGCGGATAACGAGGTCAGGAGATTGAGACCATCCTGGCTAACACTGCGAAACCCTGTCTCTACTAAAAATACAAAAAAAATTAGCTGGGCGTGGTGGTGGTGGTCACCTGTAGTCCCAGCTCCTCGGGAGGCTGAGGCAGGAGAATGGCATGAATCCGGGAGGTGGAGCTTGCAGTGAGCCAAGATAGCGCCACCACACTCCAGCCTGGGTTACAGAGCAAGACTCCAACTCAAAAAAAAAAAAAAAAAAAAAAAAAGAAGTGCTACTCATTTTTATATCTTCATTTGTATCCTGAAACGCTACTGGATTTATCAGTTCTAGTAGTTTTTGTGGAGTCTGTAGGTTTTTTACAAATATAAGATTATATCATCTGCAAACTAGGATAATTTGTCTTCTTCCCTTCTATTTAGATGCCCTTTATTTCTCTCTATTGTCTGATTGCTCTTGCTAGGACTTCCAGAACTATGGGGAATAACAGTGGTGAAAGTGGGCATCCTGGTCATGTTCCAGATCTTAGAGAAGGGGATTTCAGTGTTTCCCCAGTCAGTATGACACTAGCTGTGGGTATGTCATATATGGCTTTTATTATGTTAATAATGTTCTTTCTCTACCCAAGTTCATGATGGTACGTTGAATTTTATCAAATGCTTTTTTCAGCCTTAATTTAAATTATTATAAGATCTTTGTCCTTCATTTTGTTGATGTGAGGTATCATATGGATTGATTTGCAACCATTCTTGCATCCTTGTGATAAATCACACATGGTCACGAAGAATGATCTGTTTAATGTAATGCTTAAAGGTTTGCTAGTATTTTGTTGAGGATTATTGCATCAATATTAATTGGAGATATTGTAGTTTTCTTTCTTTCTTTCTTTCTTTTTTTTTTTTTTTTGAGGCGGAGTCTTGCTGTCTCCCAGGCTGGAGTCCAGTGACCAGATCTCGGCTCTCTGCAAGCTCCGCCTCCCGGGTTTACACCATTCTCCTGCCTCAGCCTCCCGAGTAGCTGGGACTACAGGCGCCGCCACCACGCCTGGCTAGTTTTTTGTATTTTTTAGTAGAGACGGGGTTTCACCGTGTTAGCCAGGATAGTCTCCATCTCCTGACCTCGTGATCCGCCCGTCTCAGCCTCCCAAAGTGCTGGGATTACAGGCTTGAGCCACCGCGCCCGGCTGTAGTTTTCTTTCTTAAAGTGTCTTTGATTTTGGTATAAAGGTAATTATGGTGTTATAGAATGAGTTTGGAAGCATTCCCCATCTCTATTTTGTGGAATAGTTTCAGTAGGATTGGTGTTAGTTCTTTAAATGTTTGTTCGAGTTCAGTAGTAAAGCCATAGAATACTGGGCTTTCTTTACTGCGAGACATTTTATTACAACTTTGATCTCATTGTTATTGGTCTGTTCATGTTTTGTATTTCTTCATGTTTCAATTTTGGTGTGTTTCTTGGTGCTAGTCTTGCCCACTCAGACCTGCTCCATGCTCTCCATCAGACAGCTGGTGGTCCTTCTTGAAGGGTTCTTGAAGAGAACTAGCAGTTGGCCTGAAGCCCCTTGGCCTCATGCGGACTCTCCAATACTCATTGAACTTCATGGTGAGGGACAGGGGACCCACCCTGTCTCTCAGCTGGAAAGCAGGGAGTCCTTGTTCAAGGAAGCCCCTGGGGCAGCCGCAGGAGGCAGCCCTGGGAAAAAGCGCCCAAGGCCCCCCTCGACCGGCCATCCTGCCTCCTCTGCAGGACCTTCTCTTCCCCTCTTTCCCTCCCTCCTGAGGTGAAAAGGAGGGGAGGAGGCCATGGAGCCCACTGTGTCAGGGAAGCCTGGCCCTCCCTTTTGAGCCTCCAGGGGACTCTCATGGGTCTCACCCCCTTCTCCAGGACCTGGAAGCTTCTTTCCCTGAAGAGCCCTGAGCTCCAGTCCCAAGTGTCTCTTCCCCATTGCTTCCTGTTTCTCCTTTTGCCTCCACCACCACCATCAGGAGCTCACACTCCCTGCTTTTGGGCTTGAAATGTTGTACTATGTGCTTGACTCACTATCCTGCTTAATCTTCAAAATCACTCTATCTAGAAGACATTTTAGGCTGGGCATTGTGGCTGATGCCTGTAATCCCAGCACTTTGGGAGACCCAGATGGTCTGATTACTTGAGTGTATGAGTTACAGACCAGCCTGGGCAACATAGCAAGATCCTGTCTCTACAAACACAGAAAAAAAACTAGCAGGGTGCTGTGGCACATATATGTAATCCCAACTACTTGGGAGGCTGAGATGGGAGGATCGCTTGAGCCTGGGAAGTTGAGGCTGCAGTGAGCTGAGATCACGCCACTGCACTCCAGCCTGGGCAACAGACTGAGACTCTGTCTCAAAATAAAAATAAAAATAATGTAAAAAGTGAAATTGCCGAAATCACTCATTTAACCAATAAGATGAGCAACTACCTACCAGGGACAATAAAAGTTTAAAGGTGCCAAGAATTATGAAGGCAGTATTGAACTCACTTGAAATATGAACACCACATTGGGTGAATTTAGATAGGAAGGCCAAGGAGACATTCCTAGGAATATCATTATATATGGGAAAACACTGAAAAAAGACTCTGCAATGTTTGAGAAAATAATGGCCATAGAAAAAGATTTCATGGACCTTCCGGCTTATGAAAAAATCAACTGAAATTGCTTAACGTTAGGTTAGAGCATTAAAAAGGAAAAATAAGCCTTTATATAAGAAGATAATTGGAATAGGGGACAGGAATGACCCATTTCCCGGTCTCTGCCTAGAACAGGGCTGGGGAAAAAATCTGTGGTCATCACATTCACCATTGCATAAACACATATTCTTTCTATATGTCATCATGAAGCAAGTGCTACAAAGGCAAGGCAAGAAAAAGGAATAGAGAATACCGCTGGGTGCTTTTCTGTAGGGTGATCAGGAAAGGACTCACTGAAAAAGAGACATTAGAGCAGCGCAAGTGTGAGAGACAGAGTCATAGAGAGATCTGTGGGCAGAGGATTCCACGTGAGGGCAACAGACACTGCAAAGCCCCGGAGGCAGGGAGTGCTTGGCGTGCCTGAGGAGCCAGCAAAAGGTCAGTGGGGTTGGAATGGAGTGAGTGAGGAGTAATAGGGGCAGAACACATATGTCCTTAGAGATCATGGCTCTAGGTGTTTTGTTTTATTTTCCAATTTTTAAAATTGTGTTAAATTACACATAACATAAACTGTAGTAGTTTAACCATGCTTCAGTGAACAGTTCAGTAATATTAACACTCATATGGTTGTGCAACCATTACCACCATCCATCTCCAGAATTCTTTCCAACTTGTAAAACTGAAACCCTCTATCATTAAACAATAACTCTCCATTCTCCCTTCTACCCAGCCCCAGGCAAGCACCATTCTACTTTCTGTCTCTATGCATTTGACTATTCTTGGGACCTTATAAAAACAGAATCTATGGTATTTGTCTTTTGTGACCTATTTCACTTACTCTAACATCTTCAGGGTTATTTTAATAACATTTGTCAGAATTACCTTCCTTTTGAGAAATGAAGAATATTCCATTATATGTATAGACCACATATTGTTTATCCATTTATCTATCACTGACATTAGAATTGCCTCCATATTTAAGCTATTGGTGAATAATTCTGCTATGACCATGGATGTACCAATACTTCTTTGACCCTTCTTTGAATTCCTTTGTGTAGACACCCAGAAGGGAAGTGCTGGATCATGTGAGCCTCCACCCCACTGTCTGAAGTCGTCCTTAAGCCTCCACTCTGCTGTCCCCAGAGCTGCCACTGATGTTCTACCCTACTATCTGGGAGCTGGTCTGAGTCTGCACCCTGCTGTTCTTGGAGCCCAGAAAGCCCACCAGGGCTGGTCAAACTCCACCCCTCCCTTGATATCTCCTCCCAGGCATCAGCACTTTGGAAAAGCCATTATGTACCTTTTAATATCTAGGACAGGTGCCTCAGGAAGGCATGGAAGGCGTGGAGAGATCACCACCACCAGGTTATGGTGTCTCACCTGTGTCCACTGGCCCCATGCTGGTCCTTTAAGGGGTAAGAGCAGAACAGGCTGGGAGACTACACCTCTTTCATCAAAGTGGCCATAGATAAAGCCAGAAAGGAGACAGGAGAATGTGGTGCTGTGGGCAGGATGCTGAGGGCAGAGGCCCCTCCCCACAGGTCTGCCTGAGCAGATCAGGCAAGGAGGAGCTTCTAGCCTCCATCCAGGCAGGACTTCTAACCACTGCTAGAGGCCCCTTCTTGGGAGGTCCTGTCCCAGCCAAGGGCCAGCTCTAGAGACTTTTGTCCATTTTCCGTAAGACAGACATGATGCAGGTGGCTGTATCTGGGCCCCAGAACTTTCAGGACTGAGCCCTGGTGAAGACAGGAGGGCCCTGGATGTCCCTGTGCAGTCGATGCCTCTGGCTGGGACCATTCACCACCCAGATGCCTCCTCACTAGGTCTCTAAGCCTCACTGGTCATGTGAAAGGCCACGGGGCAGGGCTGGCATGGGTTCAGGGCTCCATGTGCTTCCTGAGAGGGATGAAGGGTTGCATCCCCCATAGCAGCCCAAGGCATAGTAGCCACTACTACCCCACTCAGTCTCAGTGAGCAGGCTTGTGGCGGATATAGGGGCCTGGTCCTCCAGTGGCAGGTAGGCAGGCAGCGGTGCCTCTCACTCCTCACACTCCGCTGGCAGCATATCCTCCAAACTTGGGGCCCCTGGGAGGTGTTTCCATGCCCTCCTGCTCTCCTCCAGGTCACAGATTTCCAGGGACATGCTGAGCCACAGGTGAGCACCACAGTGGCCCCTTGCACACTGAATTCCAAGGCTCCTTGTGAGGTGCTGGCACAGTCCTGGCTCGGCTGCACACTGGCCCTGTGGGCCCCCATCCAGGTCTGGAGCAGAGTATGGGATGAGGGAAGGGCTCAGGCAGCATGATCAGAACTCACCCTGGGAGTGGTAACCTCCTCCTTAGCAGGCCCTCCCTCCTCCTCCAAGAAGCCCTCCTGATGTCCACATCAAGCAGCACCTGTGCCAGGAACATTGTCTTCCTTACTATGTGCCAGCTCAGCCTCAACATGGGACCCTGAGTCTCTTCAGTCCCCTCACTGCTCCCCTAGCACAGAGCCTGGTGCTCACAGCAGCCTGCACCAGGGTACAGATGGTGACATGTGCTGAGGACAGAAAAAACGCCTGGCAGCATGCAGCGTGTGTGCCAGGGCCTTTCAGCAGCTACAGAGACTGGGTACGCCCACCTGAACAATTTTCTCTGTCTCTGTCTCTGTCTCTGTCTCTGTCTCTCTCTCTCTCTCACACACACACACACACACACACAGCATGACAGACAGGTGACACTAAGACTGGTAACTTTCAAGGTACTTGGGAAAGGCCAGCTGACCTGAATCCCTCTGTGGAGACATAGGAGACCTCTGCCTCCAAAAGGAAGCTCTTCCTTTGGTGGGACCAGAAGTATCCACCCAACGTACCACACACACTACACCTTCCATCACTGCACTGCTCCCTGCCAGACCCCCACCCATGGGCCTGAATAATCCCTGGCAGATGCCCTGGTTCTACAGAGAAGGGCCGGTGCCTGCAAGCGGATGACACAGGTCAGGGTACAATCACAACCTCTGCCCCACTCAGCCTTGTCTTCAGCTACCCAGGCTCTTGACAGTCACATCTGCCACTCTGAGGAAAGACGGGAACTCTGCTAAGACCCAGGTGCTCAGTTTTAAGCTTTAAATTATATTTTTGAACAATCCTAAGAACTAGGTTCCCTGTTGAAAGGGAAAATGATTTTTTCTGCATAATAATGCTGGCAATACTGTATGGAGGGGATGTCTCTGCCACACAGGGTCCAGGGAAGCCGCAGCACCAGGAAAGGAGACCCTGGTGTCACCCTACAAGGAAGAAGTTGAGACAAAGTTAATCTCAGTAGAGAGTTTATTTGAGGCAAATTTCAGGATTGCAACTCCGGAGCATAGATTCAAGTTATCCTGAATATACACTCCAATTAGCAGCAGTTATGAGCTGATTTTTAAAGGCAAAACAAGGGGGACAGGGAAGGGGCAGATACAATTCCTCAGGAATTTTAGTTGGTTCATAGCAATAACACACCTTAGTGATGGGCTGTACACTGTTAAGCTACAGGGTGCGATGTATGGCATCCGATGTGACACGGTTAAGCTATAGGGTGTGGGGTGTGGCATTATGAGGTAAATTCAAAGCTACTTCTGGCAACAGCAGTATCAAGAAATGAACACACAGCTCAATGTGAGGGAGTAGGACATGACTGTGGTCTCATTTTAATGCCTCCTTCTGGACCTGATAATTAGAAACACTTGCATTTCTAAGATAAAAGTTATTTTATTTCCTGACTGGTGAACACCCAGGTCAGCTTGGTCCAGACCCCAGGGACCTTATGCCTTATGCCCTTTGCCCACAGTGAGAAGCCTGAGGGAGGACACTGGAGCCCACCCCCTGGAGCTCTCCCTCTGCCCCTCCTCCTACCCACAGGGCATGAACTGCCAGCTCAGCAGGGAGGGGAGGGTCTATGTGACCCCCAAGTAGTTCACCAATACATGGGCTGTAGGAGCCAGACAGGGCTCAAAGAGGGGAAATGCAGAGCCCATTCCTGGCTCTGGTACCAATGTGTGACCCCAGGGGAACCGAAGGGGTGGGCAGACCAGGAGCCCAGGGTCAGTGAGGGTCCCAAGTGCAGCATAAGTGCCAGAGACCTTTCCCCATGGCCACAGGACAGACCATCACAGAAGGAGGAAGTGAGACCTACGGTGGGTGCAGACAGCTGCAAACCAGAGGAAATAGAGATAAGTTATGAGAAATTTACATTTTTTTCCCATCAACCATGCAATGGAAGATACAAGAAAAATCATCAATGGAAAGTAAAGTGTTTTTTTGTCCACTTGAGACACAGAGGATAAATTTAAATTCACTGTATATATATATATAAAAGGCTCAAGACACTGATAAGTCCCTCAACCATCATCAAAGCCAACATCCTGGGCAGGCTAGACCTTGGGGCAACACCTGCCCTCCCTCTATGCCCTGTAGCAGTCTCTGCACGCTCCTCAAGTTCCCATTGTGTGCACTGTAGGGGGCTGGAAGAATGTTGCTGGAGAGGATATATTCTGGAAGACGGTTCTTTCCACCCCGAGGCCAGAAGACAGTCAGAGGTCCATGGGGACCCAGGTAGGGGCTCCTGCTGAGGCCCCAGTTGGCATGAGGTCACTGCAGGGGCTGAGCTCCCTTCCAACCAGGAAGAGCTCATCTGTCTCATCCCTGCCACTGCCTCTCTCCCTTCTCACCCCATTCAAACCTACTCTCAGGGCGGGAGCCAACTGGGTACCCTGTGGCCTCCCTGGCTAACTGATTTATACTAAGGCATACGTCCTATACAGTGTGAGCTGTGATGGTGAGTTTAGAATTGATTTGCCATAACTGCAGCCTGCAGAGGGAGCCAGCACCTCCAGGAACCCCATTCTTGCCATCAGCAGAGGGTCTATGGGTCCTACTTCATCCAATGTCTCCCTGAGCACCATGTCTGCCTGACCAGGACCCACTGGTCCTCCCATGAGGATGTTGCCTAGGGTTCCAACCCAATAGGTCCAAATACACCTCACCAACCTCCCCTCTGGGCTGTCCCCCCATTCCCCACCTCAGGGTCACTACTCATATCTCATCCACCCACATGTCTCCTCAGTCTCAAGACCCTGCAATTTCCTCCACTTGGCTCCATCTCCACTTTTCTCACCAGCTCAAGCCAAATCTTATCTCTGTGGACATCCCACTGGCCCTCATCAGGTCCCCCATGTCTGCTTGTTCCCGCAATCCATTCTCAAAACATAAAGCATAACATGTAACACAGTTTCACACTCTTCAGCACTTTCCTTTGCTCTAAGGAGAAGCCAGGCACCCACTCACCCGGCCCCACCTAGCACCCCCATTCCCACACCCTCTTCCTTGCATCCTCCCTGCTACCTGATGGGGCCCCTGTGCCTCTCTTGTAAGCTGACAGGCAGTGCACTTTGGGGATGGCTTACTGAAGACGCCCCTTGTCTGTCCTGTTCTCTAAGACATCTGCAGGGGCAAGAACAGATCCTGTGCACATCAGATGCCCCCAACCGTGCTTTCACACAATGTGTGAACAAAGAAGCAAACCAAGCTCCTCCAGAGGCAGGAGACAAGGACCTCCGGCTTCTTGGTCCCCATGACGCAGGGTCTGGTTGAGGCCAAGCCGCTCTCCTCTTCCACCTCTTCTCTCCTTCCCTTCTCTCCCCAGGCAACATGAGAACCTCCAACTGGCCCAGGGAAGAACTTGTAAAGCCCACCCCAACCAGGATAAGACAGTGGGGCATAAATGGGATGAGAGGGGTTGGCTCTTGGTGCCACACTTCACGAACACTCACACATGCACACACTGATGCATGCACACACTGACACGTGCACGCAAGTGACATAAGTACACACGTGTGCACACAGCGACATCCCAATACATTCACAAACATACACAACACAAACAGCCCAAACCCTCACTCTAAAACCTAACCCCAGCCCCAAACTGCAACCCAGAACTCAAGTCCTAGCCTGAACCTTGACCCCAAACCCCACCTCAAGTCAGAAGGTAAACCACAGGCTGAATCCGGAACTGGAATTCAAACCCCAGCAGGAATCTGAACTCTTCCGTTGTCTTTCCTCACCCGGCGCATAGGACTCAGCACCTGAGGCTCTGCTGGGCCCCTCGTTCTTGTCCTCCCCACCAGCTGCGCTCCCTGTCCCCGCCTCCCAAGGAGCCGCCCAGCCCATGTCCCCCACCCCGGTGGTCCCGATGAGATGCACCCAGGCTGACCCAGGGTGCAAGTCCCCACTGCAATCCCCAACCCAAACCCTAAACCAGAGGCCTTGTCTAAACTTTACTCCCAAACTTCCCCTCAAATTGGAACCGGAACCACAGGCGCAAGCCTGAACCGGAACTCGAAGCCCAGCTGGCCTGAACCCCGCCCTCGCCTGTGAGCGCCTGCGCTCCGGTCTCGCCCTCTCCACGAGCTTCGCGTCTGACCCCGACCTCCACCAGAACTGCTTTCGACCCCGCAGTCCCAGGGAACCCCAAGCCGCCCCCCACACCCCACCTCCAGCAGCACCCTCTCGCCCTGTCACCGCACCTTCACTGTGAGCTGGGGACCCCATTTCCCTGCCGCCCCCCTCCCCCACCCGGGAGCTGTGACCACCTGACCCAACATTTACGCCTTTGTCTTCGTGGCCCGGAAGCGGCCCTGCAGGCAGAGCATGACAAGTGGCCACGTGCTGCACAGCGGCTGGCTGAGGAAGTCACCCCCCGAGGAGAAGCTGAGGCTCTTCGTGAGTGCGGGCAGTGGGGGTGGGACCAGGAGCGCCGCGGAGGGTCTGGGGGCTCCGGGAGGGGTGTGGGGAAGGCGGCCTGGGTCCACGGGAGGAGCTGTGGGTGGAGGCGACTTTTCCACGTCTGCATGCGAAGGCCACTCCCCGCCAGCGAGAGACAGGGTCCGGGTTTGCGTGGGTTGCGTTCCGAGTCCCAGGGAGTTGATTCCGGGGCTGGGGACCCTTTTACCCTGAGCGCCGTGGGCCTGCAGGTCGGAGAGTGGGCGGGAAAGGAGACCAGGCCTGTGGACTCACAGCAGGCTCCGCAGCCTCACAAAGGACAGGAACCTCGCACCCGCTCCCCTTCCCTCCCAGACCCTGAGAATGGCGAGCACCTCGCACCCTCTCCTTTTCTCCCAGGCCCCAAGGAAGGCAGGCGCCTCAAACCTGCTCTCTTTCCTCCCGAGCCCCAAGAAGGCAGGCACCTCACACCCCTCTTCTTCCCTCCCAGTCCCCAAGAAAACGCAGGCGCCTCGCACCAGCTCCCCTTCCCTCCTTGCCCTCCAGTCCCGGGTCGTTCGCGTCCTTCCATGCCTCCACGCCTGCTTAGGGACAGTGTGCACTGCAGTGTAGTTTTCTATATATTAATTCACGTGGTTAAACGATTTAGAAAAAAAGAAGATTGGCTGCCCTTCCCCCTAGTGGCTAATTTGAAGAGTGTCGTTCTAAATTTCAACAATTTTACTGAGGAAACAGTAATTGTTAGGAGTCAGTATGATTATGTCAAGGTACATAGAAGAGGCTTTTCTCTCCTATTCCTTAGCCCCAGGTCCAGCCCTTAAAGAATCTATCCAGAATAAACTGATCCTACAGTCATCTTCCCTTTCCTTTGCTTCCCTGTGGTATGGGCTATAACCAATTCTGCGTTCTTGTCTTTCTCCATTTGTTTTTTCAAGTTTTTATTATAATTTAAGTTCTGGGATACATGTGCAGAACGTGGAGGTTTGTTACATACATATACACGTGTCATGGTGGTTTGCTGCACCCATCAACCCATCATCTACATTAGGTATTTCTCCTAATGCTTTCCCTTCCCCTGCCCCCCAACGCCAATAGGCCACGTTGTGTCATGTTCCCCTCCCTGTGCCCATGTGTTCTCATTGTTCAACTCCCACTTATGAGTGAGAACGTGCGGTGTTTGGTTTTCTGTTCCAGTGTAAGTTTGCTGCGAATGATGGTTTCCAGCTTCATCCATGTCCCTGCAAAGGACATGAACTCATTCTTTTTTATGGCTGCATAGTATTCCATAGTGTATATGTGCCACATTTTCTTTATCCAGTCTGTTATTGATGGGCATTTGGGTTGGTTCCAAGTCTTCGCTGTTGTGAATAAACATATGTGTGCATGTGTCTTTATAATAGAATGATTTATAATCCTTTGGGTATATACACAGTAATGGGATTGCTGGGTCAAATGGTATTTCTTGTTCTAGATCCTGAGGGACAGTGTGCACTGCAGTGTAGTTTTCTGCAGTGTAATTTTCTGAAGGGGTGTTGAAGGCAATTCCTTGAGGAATTGCCACACTGTGTTTCACAGTGCTTGAACTAATTTACACTCCAACCAACAGTGTAAAAGCATTCCTATTTCTCCATATCCTCTCCAGTATCTGTCATTTCCTGACTTTTTAATGATCGCCATTCTAACTGGCATGAGATGGTATCTTGTTGTGGTTTTGATTTGCATTTCTCTAATGACCAGTGATAGTGAGCTTTTTTTTCATGTTTGTTGGCCACATAAATATCTTCTTCTGATAAGTGCCTGTTCATATCCTTTGCCCACTTTTTGACAGTGTTGTTGTTTTTTTCTTGTAAATTTGTTTAAATTCCTTATAGATCTTGGATATTAGCCCTTTGTCAGATAGA
Source organism: Rhinopithecus roxellana (assembly GCF_007565055.1). Classification (NCBI taxonomy): domain Eukaryota; kingdom Metazoa; phylum Chordata; class Mammalia; order Primates; family Cercopithecidae; genus Rhinopithecus; species Rhinopithecus roxellana. The sequence goes on from NC_044561.1 coordinate 60,004,060, forward strand.
TGGATTGGAAAAAATTTCTCCTATTTGGTAGGTTGCCTGTTCACTCTGATGATAGTTTCTTTTGCTATGCAGAATCTCTTTAGTTTAATTAGATCCCATTTGTCAATTTTGGCTTTTGTTGCCATTGCTTTTGGTGTTTTAGTTATGAAGTCTTTGCCCATGCCTATGTCCTGAATGGTATTGCCTAGGTTTTCTTCTAGGGTTTCTATGGTTTTAGGTCTTACGTTTAAGTCTTTAATCCATCTTGACCCTGACCTCCTTCAGAACTGAGTTAATTTTTGTGTAAGGTGTAAGGAAGAGTTCCACTTTCAGTTTTCTGCATATGGCTAGCCAGTTTTCCCAACACCATTTATTAAATAGGGAATCCTTTCCCCATTGCTAGTTTTTGTCAGGTTTGTCAAAGATCAGATGGTTGTAGATGTGTGGTGTTATTTCTGAGGCCTCTGTTCTGTTCCATTGGTCTATATGTCTGTCTTGGTACCAGTACCATGCTGTTTTGGTTACTGTAACCTTGTAGTACAGTTTGAAGTTGGGTAGCGTGATGCCTCCAGCTTTGTTATTTTTGCTTAAGATTTTCTTGGCTATACGGGCTCTTTTTTTGTTCCGTGTGAAATTTAAAGTGGATTTTTCTAATTCTGTGAAGAAAGTCAATGGTAGCTTGATTGGAATAGCATTGAATCTGTAAATTCTTTGGGCAGTATGGCCGTTTTCACGATGTTGATTCTTCCTATCCATGAGCATGGAATGTTCTTCCATTTGTTTGTGTCCTCTCTTATTTCCTTGAGCAGTGGTTTGTAGTTCTTATTTCCTTGAGCAGTGGTTTGTAGTTCTTGAAGAGGTCCTTCACATCTCTTGTAAGTTGTATTCCTAGGTATTTTATTCTCTTGGTAGCAATTGTGAATGGGAGTTCACTCATGATTTGGTACTCTATTTGTCTGTTATTGGTGTATAGGAATCCTTGTGATTTTTGCACATGGATTTTGTATCCTGAGACTTCACTGAAATTTAAGGAGTTTTTAGGCTGAGTCGATGGGGTTTTCTAAATGTGGAATCATGTCATCTGCAAACAGAGACAATTTAACTTCCTCTCTTCCTGTTTGAATACCCTTTATTTCTTTCTCTTGCTTGATTGCCCTGGCCAGAACTTCCAATACTATGTTGAATAGGAGTGGTGAGAGAGAGGGCATCCTTGTGCCAGTTTTCAAAGGGAATCCTTCCAGCTTTTGCCCATTCAGTATGATATTAGCTGTGGGTTTGTCATAAATAACTCTTATTATTTTGAGATACATTCCATCAATATAGTTTATTGAGAGTTTTTAGCACGAAGGGGTGTTGAATTTTATTGAAGGCCTTTTCTGCATCTATTAAGATAATCATGTGGTTTTTGTCGTTGATTCTTTTTATGTGACAGATTACATTTATTGATTTGTGTATATTGAACCAGCCTTGCATCCCAGGAATGAAGTCGACTTGATTGTGGTCAATAAGCTTTTTGATGTGCTGCTGGGTTTGGTTTGCCAATATTTTATTGAGGATTTTTGCATTGATATTCATTAGGAATATTGGCCTGAAATTTTCTTTTTTTGTTGTGTCTCTGCTAGGGTTTTGCATCAGGATGATACTGGCCTCATAAAATGAATTAGGGAGGAGTCCCTCTTTTTCATTGTTTGGAATAGTTTCAGGAGGAATAATACCAGCTCTTCTTTGTACCTCTGGTAGAATTTGGCTGTGAATCAGTCTGGTGCTGGACTTTTTTTTGTTGTTGTTGATAGGCTATTAATTACTGCCTCAATTTCAGAACTTATTATTGGTCTATTCAGAGATTTGACTTCTTCCTGGTTTAGTCTTGGGAGGGTGTATGTGTCCAGGAATTTATCCATTTCGTATGGATTTCCTAGTTTACTTGCATAGAGGTGTTTATGGTATTCTCTGATGGTAGTTTGTATTTCTGTGGGATCAGTGGTGATACTCCTCTATCATTTTTTGTTGTGTCTATTTGATTCTTCTTTGTTGTGTCTATTTGATTCTTGTTAGTCTGGCTAGTGGTCTATCTAATTTGTTAATCTTTAAAAAAAACAGCTGCTAAATTTATTGATTTTTTGAAGTCTTTTTTTGTGTCTGTATCTCCTTCAGCTCTGTTCTGATCTTAGTTATTTCTTGTCTTCTGCTGGCTTTTGAGTTTGTTTGCTCTTGTTTCTCTAGTTCTTTTAATTCTGATGTTAGGGTGTCGATTTTAGATCTTTCTCACTTTCTCTTCTGGGCATTTAGTGCTATACATTTCCCTCTAAACACTGGGTTAGCCGTGCCCCAGAGACTGTGGTACATTGTGTCTTTGTTTCCATTGGTTTCAAAAAAAAAAAAAAAAGATCTTTATTTCTGCCTTAATTTTGTTATTTACCCAGCAATCATTCAGAAGCAAGTTTTTCAGTTTCCATGTAGTTGTGCATTTTTGGGTGAGTTTCTTAATCCTGAGTTCTAATTTGGTTGTATTGTGGTCTAAGAGACTGTTTGCTATGATTTCCATTCATTTGCATTTGCTGAGGAGTGTTTTACTTCCAATTGTGTAGTCAATTTTAGAATAAGTGAGTGCTATATGGTGCTCAGAAGAATGTATATTCTGTTGATTTCAGATGGGGAGCTCTGTAGATGTCTATTAAGTCCACTTGGTCCAGAGCTGAGTTCAAGTTCTGAATATCCTTGTTTCATTTCTGTCTTGATGATCTGCCTAATATTGACAGTGGGGTGTTAAAGTCTCCCACTATTACTGTGTGGGAGTCTAAGTCTCTTTGTACGTCTCTGAGAACTTGCTTTATGAATCCGGTTGCCCATGTCTTGAGTGCATATATATATTTAGGGTACTTAGCTCTTCTTGTTGAATTGATCCCTTTACCATTATGTAGTTGCCTTTTTTGTCTCTTTTGATGTTTGTTGGTTTAAAGTGTGTTTTATCAGAGACTAGGATTGCAACCCCTCCTTTTTTTTTGCTCTCCATTTGCTTGGTAAATATTCCTCCACTCCTTTATTTTGAGCCTATGTGTGTCTTTGCACATGAGGTGGGTCTCCTGAATACAGCACACTGATGGGTCTTGATTCTATCCAATTTGCTAGTCTGTGTCTTTTAATTGGGGCATTTAGCCCATTTACATTTAAGGTTAATATTGCTATGTGAGAATTTGATCCTGTCATTATGCTAGCTGGTTATTTTGCCTGTTAGTTGGTGCAGTATCTTCGTCATGTCGATGGTCTTTACATTTTGGTATGTTTTTACAATAGCGGGTACCAGTTTTTCCTTTCCATATTTAGTGGTTCCTCAGTCTTGTAAGGCAGGCCTGGTGGTGACAGAATCTCTTAGCATTTGCTGGTCTATAAAGGATTTTATTTCTCCTTCGCTTATGAACCTTTGTTTGACTGGATATGAAATTCTGGGTTGAAAATTATTTTCTTTAAGAATGTTGAAAATGGAGGTTCCAAGATGGCCGAATAGGAATAGCTCCAGTCTGCAGCTCCCAGCATGAGTGATGCAGAAGGTGGGTGATTTCTGCATTTCCAACTGAGGTACCACGTTAATCTCACAGGGGCTTGTCAGACAGTGGGGGCAGCCACGGAGCAGGGCGGTGTATCACGTCACCCAGAAAGTGCAAGGGGTTGGGGAATTCCCTTTCCTAGCAAAGGGAAGCCATGACAAATGGTACCTGGAAAATCAAGACACTCCAACCCTAATACTGTGCTTTTCCAAAGGTTTTAGCAAATGGCACACCAGGAGATTATATCTTGCACCTGGCTCGGAGGGTCCCATGCCCACAGAGCCTTGCACACTGCTAGCACAGCAGTCTGAGATCAAACTGAGGCGGCAGGGAGGCTGATGGAGGGGCATCCACCATTGCTGAGGCTTGAATAGGTAAACAAGGGCCTGGAAGCTCGAACACATAACAACATTAACCTTAAATGTAAATGGGCTAAATGCTCCAATTAAAAGACACAGACTGCCAAATTGGATAGAGAGTCAAGAACTATCAGTGTGCTGTATTCAGGAGACCCATCTCACATGCAGAGACACACATAGAGTCAAAATAAAGGGATGGAGGCAGATCTACTAAGCAAATGGAAAACAAAACAAAACAAAAAAAGTAGGGGTTGCAATCCTAGTCTCTGATAAAACAGACTTTAAACCAACAAGGATTAGAAGAGACAAAGTAGGCCATTACATAATGGTACAGGGATCAATTCAACAAGAAGAGCCAACTGCCCTAAATATATATGCACCCAATACAGGAGTATCCAGATTCATAAAGCAAGTCCTTAAGAGACCTACAAAGAGACTTAGACTCCCACACAATAATAATGGGAGACTTTAACACCCCACTGTCAACATTAGACAGATCAACGAGACAGAAAGTAAACAAGGATATGCAGGAATTGAACTCAGCTCTGCACCAAGCGGATGTAATAGACATCTACAGAACTCTCCACCCCAAATCAACAGAATATACATTCTTCTCAGCAATACATCACACTTATTCCAAAATTGACCACATACTTGGAAGTAAAGCACTCCTCAGCAAATGTAAAAGAACAGAAATGATAACAAACTGTCTCTCAGACCACAGTACAATCAGACTAGAACTCAGGATTAAGAAACTCACTGAAAACCGCTCAACTACATGGAAACTGAACAACATAACGAAAAGAAGGCAGAAATAAAGATGTTCTTTGAAACCAATAAGAACAAAGACACAACATACCAGAATCTCTCGGACACATTTAAAGCAGTGTGTAGAGGGAAATTTATAGCACTAAATGCCTACAAGAGAAAGAAGGAAAGATTTAAATTGACACCCTTACATCACAATTAAAAGAACTAGAGAAGCAAGAGCAAACGCATTCAAAAGCTAGCAGAAGGGAAGACATAGAGCAGAACTGAAGGAGGTAGAGACACAAAAACCCTTCAAAAAATCAGTGAATCCAGGAGCTGGTTGTTTGAAAAGATCAATAAAATTGATAGACCACTAGCAAGACTAATAAAGAAGGAAAGAAAGAAGAATCAAATAGATGCAATAAAAAATGATAAAGGGGATATCACCACTGATCCCACAGAAATACAAACTACCATCAGAGAATAATATAAACACCTCTATGCAAATAAGCTAGAAAATCTAGAAGAGATGGATACATTCCTGGACACCCTCCCAAGACTAAACCAGGAAGAAGTTGAACAGACCAATAACAGGTTCTGAAATTGAGGCAGTGATTAATAGCCTACCAACCAAAAAAAGTCCAGGTCCAGACGGATTCATAGCCGAATTCTACCAGAGGTGCAAAGAGGAACTGGTACCATTCCTCCTGAAACTATTCCAATCAATAGAAAAAGAGGGAATCCTCCCTAACTAATTTTATGAGGCCAACATCATCGTGATACCAAAGCCTGTCAGAGACACAACAAAAAAAAGATAATTTTAGAACAATATCCCTGATGAACATCGATGCAAAAATCCTCAATAAAATACTGGCAATCCGAATCCAGCAGCACATCAAAAAGCTTATCCACCGTGATCAAGTTGGCTTCATCCCTGGGATGCATGGCTGGTTCAACATAGACAAATCACTAAATGTAATCCAGCATCGAAACAGAACCAAAGACAAAAATCACATGATTATCTCAATAGATGCAGAAAAGGCCTTTGACAAAATTCAACAGCCCTTCATGCTAAAAGCTCTCAATAAATTAGGTATTGATGAGCTGTATCTCAAAATAATAAGAGCTATTTATGACAGACCTGTAGCCAATATCATACTGAATGGGCAAAAACTGGAAGCATTCCCTTTGAAAGCTGGCACAGGACATGGATGTCCTCTCTCACCACTCCTGTTCAACATAGTGTTGGAAGTTCTGGCCAGGGCAATCAGGCAGAAGAAAGAAATAAAGAGTATTCAATTAGGAAAAGAGGAAGTCAAATTGTCTCTGTTTGCAGATGACATGATTGTATATTTAGAAAACCCCATTGTCTCAGCCTAAAATCTCCTTAAGCTGATAAGCAACTTCAGCAAAGTCTCAGGATACAAAATCAGTGTGCAACAATCACAAGCATTCCTATACACCAATAACAGGCAAACAGCCAAATCATGAGTGAACTCCCATTCACAATTGCTTCAAAGAGAATACCTAGGAATGCAACTTACAAGGGATGTGAAAGACCTCTTTCAGGAGAACTACAAACCACTGCTCAACGAAATAAAAGAGGACACAAACAAATGGAAGAACATTCCTTGCTTATGGATAGCAAGAATCAATATTGTGAAAATCTCCATACCGCCCAAGGTAATTTATAGATTCAATGTCATCCCTATCAAGCTACCACTGACTTTCTTCACAGAATTGGAAAAAACTAAAGCTCATATGGAACCAAAAAAGCGCCTGCATTGCCAAGACAGTCCTAAGCCAAAAGCACAAAGCTGGAGACATCACGCTACCTGACTTTAAACTATACTACAAGTCTACAGTAACCCAAACAGCATGGTACCGGTACCAAAACAGAGATATAGACCTATGGAACAGAACAGAGTCCTCAGAAATAATATATCACACATCTACAACTATCTCATCTTTGACAAACCTGACAAAAACAAGAAATGGGGAAAGGATTCCCTATTTAATAAATGGTGCTGGGAAAACTGGCTAGCCATATGTAGAAAGCTGAAACTGGATCCCTTCCTTATACCTTATACAAAAATTATTTCAAGATAGATGAAAGACTTAAAAGTTAGACCTAAAACAATAAAAACCCTAGAAGAAAACCTAGGTAATACCATTCAGGACATAGGCATGGGAAAGTACTTCATGTCTAAAACACCAAAAGAAATGGCAACAAAAGCCAAAATTAAAAACGGGAGCTAATTAAGCTAAAGAGCTTCTGCACAGCAAGAGAAACTACCATCAGAGTGAACAGGCAACCTACAGGATGGGAGAAAATTTTTACAATCTACCCATCTGACAAAGGGCTAATGTCCAGGATCTACAAAGAATTTAAACAAATTTACAAAAAAAATCAACCCCATCAAAAAGTGGGCAAAGGATATAAGCAGACGCTTCTCAAAAGAAGACATTTGTGAAACCAACAGACACATGAAAAAATGCTCACCATCACTGGCCATTAGAGAAATGCAAATCAAAACCACAATGAGATACCATCCCACACCAGTTAGAATGGCAGTCATTAAAAAGTCAGGAAACAACAGGTGCTGGAGAGGATGTGGAGAAATAGGAATGCTTTTACAATGTTGGTGGGACTGTAAACTAATTCAACCATTGTGGCAGACAGTGTGGTGATTCCTCAAGGATCTAGAACTAGAAATACCATTTGACCCAGCCATCCCATTACTGGGCATATACCCAAAGGATTATAAATCATGCTGCTATAAAGACACATGCACACTTATGTTTATTGCGGCACTATTCACAATAGCAAAGACTTGGAACCAACCCAAATGTCCATCAATGATAGACTGGATTAAGAAAATGTGGTGCATATACACCATGGAATACTATACAGCCATAAAAAAGGATGAGTTCATGTCCTTTGTAGGGACATGGATGAAGGTGGAATCCATCATTCTCTTTTTTTTTTAAATTATACTTTAAGTTATAGGGTACATGTGCATAACCTGCAGGTTTGTTACATATGTATACTTGTGCCATGTTGGTGTGCTGCACCCATCAACTCGTCAGCACCCATCAACTCATCATTTACATCAGGTATAACTCCCAATGCAATCCCTCCCCCCTCCCCACCGCCCCGCCGTGATAGGCCCTAGTGTGTGATGTTCCCCTTCCTGAGTCCAAGTGATCTCATTGTTCAGTTCCCATCTATGAGTGAGAACATGTGGTGTTTGGTTTTCTGTTCTTGCGATAGTTTGCTGAGAATGATGGTTTCCAGCTGCATCCATGTCCCTACAAAGGACTCAAACTCATCCTTTTTTATGGCTGCATAGTATTCCATGGTGTATATGTGCCACATTTTCTTAATCCAGTCTGTCACTGATGGACCTTTGGGTTGATTCCAAGTCTTTGCTATTGTGAATAGTGCTGCAATAAACATTCGTGTGTATGTGTCTTTATAGCAGCATGATTTATAATCCTTTGGGTATATACCCAGTAATGGGATGGCTGGGTCATATGGTACTTCTAGTTCTAGATCCTTGAGGAATCGCCATACTGTTTTCCATAATGGTTGAACTAGTTTACAGTCCCACCAACAGTGTAAAAGTGTTCCTATTTCTCCACATCCTCTCCAGCACCTGTTGTTTCCTGACTTTTTAATGACTGCCATTCTAACTGGTGTGGGATGGTATCTCATTGTGGTTTTGATTTGCATTTCTCTGATGGTCAGTGATGATGAGCATTTTTTCATGTGTCTGTTGGCTGTATGAATGTCTTCATTTGAGAAATGTCTGTTCATATCCTTTGCCCACGTTTTGATGGGATTGTTCGTTTTTTTCTTGTAAATTTGTTTGAGTTCTTTGTAGGTTCTGGATATTAGCCCTTTGTCAGATGGGTAGATTGCAAAAATTTTCTCCCATTCTGTAGGTTGCCTGTTCACTCTGATGGTAGTTTCTTTTGTTGTGCAGAAGCTCTTTAGTTTAATTAGATCCCATTTGTCAATTTTGGCTTTTGTTGCCGTTGCTTTTGATGTTTTAGACATGAAGTCCTTGGCCATGCCTATATCCTGAATGGTATTACGTAGGTTTTCTTCTAGGGTTTTTATGGTATTAGGTCTAACATTTAAGTCTCTAATCCATCTTGAATTAATTTTCATATAAGGAGTAAGGAAGGGATCCAGTTTCAGCTTTCTACTTATGGCTAGCCAATTTTCCCAGCACCATTTATTAAATAGGGAATCCTTTCCCCATTTCTTGTTTTTGTCAGGTTTATCAAAGATCAGATGGCTGTAGATGTGAGGTATTATTTCTGAGGACTCTGTTCTGTTCCATTGGTCTGTATCTCTGTTTTGGTACCAGTACCATGCTGTTTTGGTTACTGTAGCCTTGTAGTATAGTTTGAAGTCAGGTAGCGTGATGTCTCCAGCTTTGGTCTTTTGACTTAGGATTGTCTTGGCAATGCGGGCTCTTTTTTGGTTCCATATGAACTTTAAAGCAGTTTTTTCCAATTCTGTGAAGAAACTCATTGGTAGCTTGATGGGGATGGCATTGAATCTATAAATGACCTTGGGCAGTATGGCCATTTTCACGATATTGATTCTTCCTATCCATGAGCATGGTATATTCTTCCATTTGTTTGTGTCCTCTTTGATTTCACTGAGCAGTGGTTTGTAGTTCTCCTTGAAGAGATCCTTTACATCCCTTGTAAGTTGGATTCCTAGGTATTTTATTCTCTTTGAAGCAATTGTGAATGGAAGTTCATTTCTGATTTGGCTCTCTGTTTGTCTGTTACTGGTGTATAAGAATATTCGCTTGTGATTTTTGCACATTAATTTTGTATCCTGAGACTTTGCTGAGGTTGCTTATCAGCTTAAGGAGATTTTGGGCTGAGACAATGGGGTTTTCTAAATATACAATCATGTCATCTGCAAACAGGGACAATTTGACTTCTTCTTTTCCTAACTGAATACCCTTGATTTCTTTCTCTTGCCTGATTGCCCTAGCCAGAACTTCCAACACTATGTTGAATAGGAATGGTGAGAGAGGGCATCCCTGTCTTGTGCCAGTTTTCAAAGGGAATTTTTCCAGTTTTTGCCCATTCAGTATGATATTGGCTGTGGGTTTGTCATAAATAGCTCTTATTATTTTGAGATACGTTCCATCAATACCGAATTTATTGAGCGTTTTTGTCATGAAGGGCTGTTGAATTTTGTCAAAGGCCTTTTCTGCATCTATTGAGATCATCATGTGATTTTTGTCTTTGGTTCTGTTTATAAGCTGGATTATGTTTATTGATTTGCGTATGTTGAACCAGCCTTGCATCCCAGGGATGAAGCGCACTTGATCATGGTGGATAAGCTTTTTGATGTGCTGCTGGATCTGGTTTGCCAGTATTTTATTGAGGATTTTTGTATTGATGTTCATCAGGGACATTGGTCTAAAATTTTCTTTTTTTGTTGTGTCTCTGCCGGGCTTTGGTATCAAGATGATGTTGGCCTCGTAAAATGAGTTAGGGAGGATTCCCTCTTTTTATATTGATTGGAATAGTTTCAGAAGGAATGGTACCAGCTCCTCCTTGTACCTCTGGTAGAATTCAGCTGTGAATCCATCTGTTCCTGGACTTTTTTTGGTTGGTAGGCTATTAATTATTGCCTCAATTTCAGAGCCTGCTATTGCTCTATTCAGGGATTCAGTTTCTTCCTGGTTTAGTCTTGGGAGAGTGTAAGTGTCCAGGAAATTATCCATTTCTTCTAGATTTTCTAGTTGATTTGCATAGAGGTGTTTATAGTATTCTCTGATGGTAGTTTGTATTTCTGTGGGGTCGGTGGTGATATCCCCTTTATCATTTTTATTGTGTCTATTTGATTCTTCTCTCTTTTCTTCTTTATTAGTCTTGCTGGTGGTCAATCAATTTTGTTGATGTTTTCAAAAAACCAACTCCTGGGGAATCCATCATTCTCAGCAAACTATTGCAAGGACGGAAAACCAGACACCGCATGTTCTCACTCATAGGTGGGAATTGAACAATGAGAACACTTGGACACAGGGTGGGGAACATCACACACTGTGGCCTGTTGTAGGGTAGGGGGAGGGGAGAGGGATAACATTAGGAGATACACCTAATGTAAATGACGAGTTAACGGGTGCAGCACACCAACATGGCTCGTGTACATATGTAACAAACCTGCATGTTGTGCACATGTACCATAGAACTTAAAGTATAATTAAAAAAAAAAAGACTGTTGAATATTGACCCTCACTGTCTTCTGGCTTGCAGGGTTTCTGCAGAGAGATCTGCTCTTAGTCTGATGGCTTCTCTTCGTGGGTAACCCGACCTTTCTCTCTGGCTGCCCTTACCATTTTTTTCCTTCATTTCAAACTTGGTGAATCTGATAATTATGTGTCTTGAAGTTGCTCTTCTTGAGGAGTACCTTCGTGGTGGTCTCTGTATCTCTTGAATTTGAATATTGGCTTGTCTTGCTAGGTTTGGAAAGTTCTCCTGGATCATAAATATCCTTAAGAGCGTTTTCGAATTTGGTTCCATTCTCCTCGTCATTTTTACGTCTGCCTCAAAGGTAGATTTGGCCTTTTCACATAGTCCCATATTTCTTTGAGGCTTTGTCCATTCCTTTACATTTTTCCCCCAATCTTGTCTTCACACTTTATTTCATTAAGTTAATCTTTAATCTCTGATATCCTTTCTTCTGCTTGATCAATTCGGTTATTGACACTTGTTTATTTTTCACGAAGTTCTCGTGCTGTCGCTTTCAGCTTGATCGAGTCATGTATGTTCTTCTCTAAGCTGGTTATCCTAGTTAGCAGTTCCTGTAACCATTTATCGAGGTTCTTAGTTTCCTCGCATTGGGTTAGAACGTGCTCCTTTAGCTTGGAGGAGTTTTTTTTTACCCCCTTTCTGAAGCCTGCTTCTGTCAGTTCATCAAACTCATTCTCCATCCAGTTTTGTTCCCTTGCTGGCAAGGAGTTGTGATCTTTTGGAGGAAAAGACACATTCTGGATTTTGGAATTTTCGGCCTTTTTGCCCTGGTGTTGTTTCCTCATCTTTGTGGATTTGTCTATTTTTGGTCTTCGATGGTGATCTTTGGATGGGGTTTTTGCGTGGGTGTCCTTTTTGTTGATGTTGGTGCTATTGCTTTCTGTTTATTAGTTTTCCTTCTGACAGTCAGGCTCCTCTTCTGCAGGTCTGCTGGAGTTTGCTGGAAGTCCACTCCAGACGCTGTTTGCCTGGGTATCACCAGTGGAGGCTGCAGAACAGCAAAGATTGCTGCCTGCTCTTTCCTCTGGAAGCTTTGTCCCAGAGGGGCACCTGCCAGATGCCAGCTGGAGCTCTCCTGTATGAGTTGTCTGTCAACCCCTGCTGGGAGATATCTCCCAGTCAGGAGGAACAGGGGTCAGGGATCCACTTGAGGAGGCAGTCTGTCCCTTAGCAGAGCTTGGGTGCTGTGCCGGGAGATACACTGTGCTCTTCAAAGCCACAGGCAGAACGTTTAAGTCTGCTGAAGCTGCGCCCACAGCTGCCCCTTCCTCCAGGTGCTCTGTCCCAGGGAGATGGGAGTTTTATCTATAAGCCCCTGACTGGGGGATGCTGCCTTTCAGAGATGCCCTGCCCAGAGAGGCAGAATCTAGAGAGGCAGTCTGGCTACAGCGGCTTTGCTGTGCTGTGGTGAGTTCTGCACCATGTTTAAACTTCCCAGTGGTCTCTTTCTCCGTTTTTACCTTTGGCTGGTCATTGTCCCTTTTTATGAGGATCCTTAGCCATTAGACTGCATTCTGCTGGCCTGAGGTAGAGACAAATGCCACAGATCAATACAGGTTACCAGGGCTCAACTGAGGCCCTGAAAGGAGGCAACTCCAGCAGCAGTAAATATTAAATATTGACATAAATCTGAAATACAGATGCAGTTTTAGAACCAAGAGCTAGACAAAGGAAGAAATTAACAAGAAACTCTGGCTTTCTGGGACAAAGCCAAGTTCAGAATAAAGGTAATCCTGATCTGAAGTTCCATAGCACAAAGCATTTCCCTCACAGTCACCTTATTCAGAAGTCTCTTTGAAGTCTGTGTGCATCTTCTGTTCATAGCCAGGTGCTTCTCTAGGGAGGTGGAGATGATTCTTGGACAAATGATTGTATTTAGCTTGACCTGATGTCTTGTGTGGTTGTGGCCTGAATTTTGCAGGCAGTCCCATGTGATTTGAATCGTGGCTCTACCTAATAGCTGTGCATTATAGGCAAATCTACTTAGTGAATGAAGCTTCACTTTCTACAAAATGTGGGGTGCAAATAATATTTATCACAGGTGACTGTTGTATTAAGAAATTGTATAATGTAAGGTTGATACAAGGCATGGAGCTCAGTCCCTGAGGTAGAGTTAGCCATCAAATGAACTGCTTAGTGTGGCATGTGCTACCTTCCAAATTTCCCGTGCCACATTCTCCCATGACAGTGAGAGATCACTGTCATTTAGCCACAGTGACCCCTTTCTTGCTTTGGAAAGAGCCAAGTTCTTCCCCACTTAGGGCCTTTGCACTTGCAGTTCCCTCTTCCTGGGATGCAGCAGCTTCCTCCACCACTTTCACATTCCTGGCTTCTTCTCATTCTTCTAGTATCAGCTGGTATTTTCAAGCAGTGTTGTAAGGTGATTGAGAGCACGTGCTCTGGTTTCAAATTTTGACTCTAGCACTTACTGGCTCTGTGACTTCGGGCAAGTTACTTCTCTGCATCCCAGTTCTTAAACTGTTCATTGGAGTAGTAATATCTATTTGACTAGGTTGTGAGGATAAATAAATTCATATATATGTGTACATATACACACATGTTTAGCATTTGGAATGGTGCTCAGTGTGTAGTAAGGCTCTGTGGAAGTGATTGCTGTTATAAAATGTCACTACCTCGAAGAGACCTTCCTTGCCCAGGTCATCTAGCAGTCTCCCCCAGACTGCTGTGATTATTGTCATATTTGGATATGTAATTACTGACATACTTGGGTTTATTTCTATTGTCTTATTTCATGCTATTTATCCTGCTTGAAAAAAATGAATTGAAAAATGAATAGCCACTTTGTGAGATGGTATCATGAAATTGAACATATGTTTAACTGAAGTTCCGGAAAGAGGATGAGGGAGAGGAGAGAAAAAATATTTGAAGAAATTTTAGCTGAAATTTTGCCAAATTTGATCATAAACAGTAGTCCACAGCTCCTAGAAGTTCAGCTAATTCCAAGCAGGATAAACACAAAGGAGAATGTACCTAAGCTCATCATGATCAAATCGCTGAAGACAAAGGTAAGGAAAACAAGGCAGGAGAATCGCTTGAGCCCAGGAGGTGAAGGTTGCAGTGAGCCAAGATTGCACCACTGCACTGCAGCCTGGGCAACAGATCAAGACTCTGTCTCAAAACAAAAAACAAACAAAAAAACAGCCAGAGGGGTAACCCACACTGTACCAGATTGACAGTCAGCTTTTACCAGAAACAGTGGAGGCCATAAGACAGTGCACTGACGTGTCAACAGCCCTGGAGGAAGAAAACCATCATCTGAGATTCTACACCCAGTGCAATTTTCTTTTCTTTTCTTTTTCTTTTTTTTTTTTTTTGAGACAGAGTCTCGCTCTGTGGCCCGGGTTGGAGTGCAGTGGCAGGATCTCAGCTCACTGCAAGCTCCGCCTCCTGGGTTCACGCCATTCTCCTGCCTCAGCCTCCCAAATAGCTGGGACTACAGGCGCCCACCACCTCGCCCGGCTAGTTTTTTGTATTTTTTTTTTTTAGTAGAGACGGGGTTTCACCATGTTAGCCAGGATGGTCTCGATCTCCTGACCTCGTGATCCGCCCGCCTCGGCCTCCCAAAGTGCTGGGATTACAGGCTTGAGCCCCCGCGCCCAGCTGCAATTTTCTTTTTAAGTGAAGACACTATAAAAACATGGTCACATTTTTTAAAAAGCTAAGAAGGGTGTTATCAGAAAGGATGCAAAATAAGAAATGCTAAAAGAAATATTTCAGGCTCCTGGAAACCATGACCTGTGGCTTTTATCCTATATGTAGTCTGCCTAACAGAATCTGATCACTGTAGGCACACATTGGTTTTTCTTTAAGTGTTCACTGAATATTTGCTAGGTGTGAGGCACAGTACCAAGGCTTTTAGCTGAGTCACTTCATATCCTTAGAACAGCCTGATAGCATAGGCACAGTGTTGTCCTCATTTCTCAGGTGAGGAAATGAAGACATGGAGAACACAGGCCATGACACAGTCTGTGGTGCCATCATCCTGGATTCTCCAGTGGCAAATTCTGTTTTAAAATATGAAGGCAAAACAAACACACTGTCAGAGCATCAGATAGAAAACAACAACAACAACAACAACAAAGACCATATGTTACCAGACAACCCACAATATGAGAAATGCTAAAAGAAATACTTCAGCAGTATGCTTCTAGGGAGTGTAATGATACTGATACACAACATGGACGCAGAAGGATTTCCAGTAAATTACAGGCACTGGAAGAAAGTGTTGGGAGGATGAAGACTGGAGCTGAGCAATCCACAGCTTTCAAGGATCTGCTTACAGATTTGGGAAACTGTATTCCATTATCCACCCAACTATCTTTGCAACGCTGTCGTCATCACTGTTCCCCCTCCCCTACCCTCAGCCCAAACTCTACACGTAAAGCAATATTGGTGAGAGAACAAGCAGAGCCCATGAAACCAGGCTGCTGGGCTTGAAGTCTTGCTCTGCCACTTTATGACCAAGGCGTTTATAGAATGAATGTAAAGTTGGCTTAACATTTAAAAACAGGCCAGTGCAATTCATCACAGTAAGAGAATAAAGAAGAAAAATCACCTGATCATCTGAATAGATGCAAAAAAGTATTTGACCAAATTTCAGCAAACCATAGAAAATTAGTTGTATCTATGAAGAACCTACAGCTAACATCATTCTTAATCATAAAATACTGAACGTTTTGCCCTAAGATCATGAACAAAGCAAGGATGTCTGTGCATATGACTTTTATGCAGTGTTGTACCAAAGGGTCTAGTCAGTGTAACAAGCATTAAAAAGAAATGAAAGTCAGGGAGATTGTAAAAGATGAAGTAAAATTGTCTTTATTCTCAAAAGGCATGATTGGATATACAGGAACTTCTAAGAAATCTTCAAAAACCCTCCCAGAACTAGGTGAATATAGCAAGATCACAGAATTTAAGGTGAACATATAAACTTAATGTATGGAAATACAGCTGCATAATTTACACAAAATCGAAATAATGCAGTAGCATAAAAACCCTCACAAGATATGAGAGTAAACGCCAGCTAGAGTAGTAACAGTACACTTGCTATGCTCATAATATACATGCACCTGCACCATGCACACACACAATTGTGAAGGCAGCAGCCTGGGCAAGACTTCAGGTGACTGTAAATAAGTAGCACTTATTTTTATGTTCCTCAACTCTATCCTGTCTGGCTGTGCCTCAATCTTCAATCTTTTTCAATCCAAGGCTTATTGGGCATGGGTTATGCTGGGAGATTTAAGTGAGGCCCAGGAGTTGATATAGCAGCAATGAAGTCTTTGGGACCTTCCCTGAGTCATTTTAGTGGTGCAGAAGGGGAACAGCCTAATTAGAGTGATTTCACAAAACAGGAGAAGAGGAAATGAAGATTAGCAGTGAGGAAACTCTTCAGAGTTTTAAGGTAAAGAGGGTAGAAAACCTGGGCCATAGTTGGAAGAGAATGCGGGCTAAAGACAAACTTTTAAATTTTTTCTAAGATGGGAGAAGTTTGCGTCTTGATGGGAATGATCCTAGTAGAGGTGAAGAACTGTTGGGGTGATGTCCATTTGTGAGTGAGAGGGTGTTCACAAATGCAAGAAGGTTGGCCTTAGAATGGATGAAGATTCTGTGCTCCCCAGTGACAAGGTCCAGGGCTATAGGCACAGGCAGGCTGGTGGGTGTGGAGGCGGATTCTCTTTGCATTGCTTATATTTTCTCATGGAATAAGAAACAAAGAAATAGGGGCGTTGGAGGTTTAAAGGGAGAGAAGTTGAGAAGTTGTTGCAAAACAGCAGGAGAAAGCCATGAACTAGGTAAATATGGTAGGACATTGGGCCACGTGAGGGCCCCTTGAAGTTAAAGTGATACCAGCAGCATGGTTATGTAATTCTCTCCAGCTGTTCACAGCTGAATGGGAACAGGTGGAGTAGGCAAAGCATTAGGCTTAGCCAGGGGCTGTGGTTTTGCCAGATAAATAAGAGGAATGGAGAAAGAAGCAAGGGTGTGATTATAATAGAGCCATGGAAAGGAAGTTTGATAAGGGGGAGAATAACAGGGATAAAAGGTGAGTGGGAAAAGGTGGTAGGAGTCCTAGAGTGTAGGTCTCCTGCGTTCTAAAGAGTTGTGATAATAGCCCGATGCTTGGCATCTGTAGTCCTTCAGGGTTGTATACCAAGTGGTTTGGGTTTATTTGCATAATAAAACTATAGGGTACTCAGGGTGGTGGTGGTGGTGATTCCAGTAGCTGAGACAAGCTCCAAAGAGGTAAGTGGCTTATGTGGCTTACTGGAAAGTCATACCTGGAGCCAGTGGAAAAGCATAGACTCTTCCACAGTTCTCTACCATGGGTAGTCTTTTATCCCTGTGTGTGGTGTCTGCTCGTGGATCACTCAGTCTTGTTGAAGAGATGGAAGAAGGCAGCCTGAGAGAAAATGTAATCATGCATTCAATTCTATGGGGTGGAGTAGTGTAAGGAGTTTATCTGATCACTAATACATACTGAGCACTTAGCATGTACGAGACACTATTATAAGTACTAGGGATACAGCAGTGAACAAGATAGAAAAAAAGCCTCTCAGTGCTTTGGGAGGCAGAAGCAGGAGGATCACATGAGGCCAGGAATTCAGGATGAGCCTAGGCAACATAGTGAGACCCCATCTCTGCAGAAAAATATATTAAAGAATTAGCTAGGTATGGTGGTGTGTGCTCTAGTCCCAGCTACTTAGGAGGCTGAAGTGGGAGGATTACCTAAGCTCAGGAATTAGAGGGTGCAGTGAGCTGTGACTGTGCCACCACTGCACTCCAGCCTGAGTGACAAGAGTAAGACTCTTCTTCCCTTAAAAATGAAGCATCCTGAAGTCCTGTGCTTGAGAGAAGTTTTAGAAGGGTTTTTCTGTGACTCTTCTAAAGCATCATGATATGGTAAAAAGCACATTTTACTAAAAGTTGGGAAACATGTTTTTCTGCTACTTGTTTACTGCTAATACTTCTGCTTCTGACACTGTTGCTTCAACTCACCATGCTTAGTGGAGGTCCCCATCTATAAACTAAGATGTTGTGGCTTTGAGAGTTCTGCTCTGTCTAAAAGTGCTATGCACTGAGGTCAGTGTTTTAGCCTAATGACATTGTTGCTATAAAGTGTCCTCACCCAACCTCCTGCTCTAAAGTGTGGAAATGCACATGTTATTTTGTAGTGATGAGACTCTGTTGACATAGTGAGACGCTGCAGTAAAATGCATTCAGAGTCACTCGCCACCTTTGAAACTCTGGGGAAATCCGAAAGGGAGACATAGGCTGAGTGCAGGTCCAAGTCCCATCCTCACCTTAGTGATGTCTTAGATCTGTTAAAAGCTTGGTAATAACAAATGAATGTTTCCCCTCTTCTTACTCCTTCCTGGTGGGATTTAGGCCTGGAGGAAACGCTGGTTTATCCTGCGGAAGGGCCAGACTAGCAGTGACCCAGATGTTCTGGAATACTACAAGAATGATGGCTCCAAGAATCCCCTGCGCACCATCAACCTGAACCTCTGTGAGCAGCTGGATGTTGGTGTGACTCTGGACTTCAACAAGAAGGAGATTCAGAAAGGCTACATGTTTGACATCAAGACCAGTGAGCGTACCTTTTACCTGGTGGCTGAGACCAGGGAGGACATGAACAAGTGGGTCCAGAGCATCTGTCAGATCTGTGGCTTCAGGCAGGTTGAGGAAAGCACAGGTATGGGAGCACACACAGCCCTGTCTCAGGAGGGGCTGAGATGAGGCCCTCCGATCTCCAGCAAGGAGGGTAGCTCTAGCTGCCAACACTGCCAAGAAGTGTTGGGCTCGTGATGAAGCTAAAGGCATTTTGGGTGTTTCTTCAGATACCTCGATATCACTACCATCGTCAGTCCTCCACCTCTCCCCCTTCCCTGAGCTCTCTGCACCTTTGCCCTGTCGCCTCTCAGCCACCCCTAGGGAAGACCTCTCTTTCACCCTCTACTGATCCATCTCTGGCTGTTCTGGCCCACCTACTTCAGACCGCCTGGCACAGTTGCACTTGACCCTTGGTGGGTTTGTTTAGGGGTGCTTTGTGAATCTTACTGATTTATAATCACTTAGGAGGGGACAGGTGAAAGGAGCAAATACAGAGTTATGCTTGGGTTTTAATAACCTTCACAAAAGAGTAGTTCAGCTTTTTAAAATGAATTGTAAGTTGCAGAAGTGCTCCTTCACATTTGTTCGGGCTCATCCTCTACTCACCGGGAAGGTTAAGGAGCAGGCTTTTTTTCTTTCTTTTTTTTTTTTTCTGAGGCAGTTGTATGGTCTAAATTGGTCATTCTTGAACCTGGTTGCACATCAGAATTGAGGGACATTTTTCAAATGTTGATGCCAAGGACCTGTGCCAAGTGAGTTACCTAGAAATCTTTGAGTGGTGGACCCAGGCATTAGTGTCTTTTGGAAGCTCCACTCTTTCCCACTTTTTTGGGAGGGTAAAATTGAAAAGAAAAGCTTCATTTTGAGTAGCAAGGGTCCAGGGCTCAGCAGATACTTCCTGTACATATTTTAGATTTTGAAGGCCACATATAGTCTCTATTTTATATTCCTGTTTTTTTAAAATGTTACAATCCTTTGAAAATGTAAAAACCATTCTTAGCTCATCAGCATCAGGATAACCTGGGAACTTGTTAGACCTGCACATTCTTGTCAGAACGTCAGTAAGTAATTCATTCTTGTAAGTCAGTCTGCACCCCAGTCCAGACTTACTGAATCAGAAACTCTGGGACAAAACACAGCAGTCTGGTTTTAAGAACTCTTCAGGCAACGTTTATTGTCAGAACTGCTTTGAAAGGATGTTTCTGGAGCTATAGGCCTTTTGAGAGAGCTGATCAGCTTTATAGCCATGACTTGGTGCTGATAGACCCCCAGGTCTGCATATAAATGGACTCTGGGTCATGGATAGGACTCTACTGCCTGAGTGCTAGACAGGGGCTGTGGAGGTGAGGGTGGGTCCCTCTTTCATCCTCACAGCCCACACATACAACTGGGGGCATGAAGGATGCTTGGGGTGACAGGACAGAGTGAGTGGGTTGTGGAAAAGTGGCCTTTCCTACCAGACTGAGGTGCCTGGACTTTATTGGGAGGGCAATGAGGAGCAGTGACTGTCACCAGGAGAGTAGTTCCTTACTATGCTACATCCTTTGTTTGATCAACACATACTTGTTGTATCACATACTGGGCTTGATTCTGAGAACAAAACCATTGCAAAAGAGATAAAATCTCTGCCTTCACTGAGTTTCGAGCTGAATGTATGGGGCGATGAGAGAAAGGTTGGTATTTTACAAGAATTCCATTTGAAACACGAGCAATTACTGGCAAGAAACTGGTTGAAGAAATAAACAGAAATATGGTTTTAGAAAGAGAGAGAATGCTTTGTGAGTCAACTTAAGGATGCAGGGCCACTGTGGAAGAGCTTTCCACGAGCAATGCCGTAAAGACAGGACATGGTTGGTGAAAAACAGTGAAGGGTCACAGTGATGCCTGGGCTCTGGCTTGGAGAGTGGAGTGGACAGTCATGCTGATGTGCCTCACCTAGAGGGAACACAGGCATGCGAGGGGCTCGCTTGGAGCATCGGGGACACCTGCTTGTGGGGTGTCTGCCTTGCAGCGGGGAGCCCCAGAAAGGCCTGAGCTGCAGGTTCAGATTTTAGCGTTGCCATAACTTAGGCGGTACCAGGGGCTGTGGGAGGACAGGATCATCCTGCAGTATCCAGAGTCAGGGTGAGGAGGGTCTAGAGCGGAACCCTGAAGAATAGCTCCATTGAAGGCAGAGGAAGCAGATCCAACAAGATGGTAGGAGCAGAGGCTCGGCAGAGCTTTCTGTTGCACCCTCCGTGGGCAGTAGCTGTGTTCATCCTTGGTGTCGTGGCTGCTTGGCCCCCTAGCATAGACTCTTTCTCCTCCACTGGTAAAGCATTCATCTTGCAGGTCTTTTGGAGCTGCAAGGCCATTGATTCTGTTAGCAGACATCCCACTCACCAGGAGACCTGCATGGGAGCTCATCTTGGAGTGCACGTAGCTGTCAGTGGAGCCATCTTTCCCAGAGCCCTGTCAGATGTTTCTGTTGCTCACTGGCAGAACTTGTCTTGCCCAGCATCAGAAACAGCTGGAGAGGAGCAGACACTCAGGGGCATTAGCCAGCTGGGGTTCCTGCTTCAGGCCATGAGGTGGCACAGCCAGAAATAGGCCAGATATCAGGGAGGCAGAAAGAGAACTCGGTCCCCTCTGATATGACTTGAGGAACCCTTAGAAAGCCACCATCAACACCACCCAAACATAACCCCACTAACGATCACATCATTTGAAATTACACCTGTAGACCTTCATTTCTTTTGAACAAGAAGTTTTGCTGTTGGGATTTTTGATTGCTGAAAGTTATGTTTTTATTTATTCTGCAAACACAAACTAAAAACTGTCTATGTACCTGGCCTCTATCAGGTGAATGCTTGGGCCGTGGAGGTGACAACATCAGTTGCGGCTCTCAAAAACCCATGGACTGGGCAAGGAAGTGCCTATGATGGGATCATGCATATAATGGGAACATGGGCCAAATGCTGTGACACCCAGAAGAAAGCTGGTTCAGGAAGTTTCAGAGAGAATATGATATTTGAGCAGGGTCTTAAAGTCTGCATGTGAGTTTGAGTAGAAGTGAAATCCATGCAGAAGGAACAGCATAAGCCAAAGCAAAGAAGCCTGAAAGAGGCTGGTGTGTGCAGGATGGCCGATGCTGCCATATACCTCGGTTGTGGGTGTAGGAAAGCAGGAAACAGGTCAGACTGTGAAAGGCCTTGTAGGTTCTGTTGAGGAGTGTGGACAGGTCCTGGAGAGCAAGCCAGATGAACAGTGTGCTGGGCTTGGGGTGCAGCAAAGTACCACCTGTCCATGATACCCTCTCTTCCTTGCCAACACATCAGGAGTCTGAGATGCTGTGGAAGGACAGGCAGGAAAGCTGGGTTTCCAAGAATGCGGCTTCAGTTGGCAAGCCTCACTTGACCCAGACAGCCTTAACTTTGAGGGAGGCCGTGACAGAGGAGCCACCATGGAGGAGGGAGGTGGTGGCACTCACTACTGCAGAGGCTGTCTTGCCTGGGGGCCTGGACCACACTCCTGGACTGTGGGGAGTCACACCGTCTGGGAGTGGCACAGTCATGGCCCAGGGCAATATGAGGCTTCCAGGCTGCTGTAGGGTAGGAAAGAGGCAGAGGGTCTGCTCCTCAGCCGTGATAGCCAGGAGGCCCCAGCCCTCCTCTGGGAGGAAACAGGGGCGGGCATGTGAGAGGAGGGGCGCTGGGGCTGGATTATCGCTCTGCCTTCATGTGTTTCTGCCTCTAGCAGCCCACTTTAGGACAAAGATGCCCTTCCTTCTTGTTTCATTCACAGGCTCCCTGGGAAACACTTCCTCAGCCAGTCACAGCCCCTGCTCTTCTGCAGCTGAGCCCAGCCGCTCCCATCAGCACCTCCCCCAAGAACGAGAACCCACATCTGAACCCCCTGTGTCTCACCGTGTGCGGCCCACCTGGCCCATCCCTGCACCTCGGGGGTGTCTCTGCTCGCACCAGCACGCCAGCCAGAAAGCAGGACATGCAAGGTAGGGGACCACTACGGCCAGTAGGGGGAGTGACCCCCACAAGGTCTTGTTCTTTTCAGACCCTGATTTTTTTTAAATTTCAAAGAGAAGGACATAAAATATTATATTTTTCCAGGTAAGCAAACATACATAACAAAATTTAATTTTTTGTTTATGTAGCCTTCACATTTTATTGGTTTTATTTATGTTGCTACAAAGTGATAATTGGATTCTTTTTTTTTTTTTTTTATTTTTTTTATTTTTTTATTATACTTTAAGTTCTAGGGTACATGTGCATAACGTGCAGGTTTGTTACATATGTATACTTATGCCATGTTGCTGTGCTGCACCCATCAACTCGTCAGCACCCATCAATTCATCATTTATATCATGTATAACTCCCCAATGCAATCCCTCCCTCCTCCCCCCTCCCCCCTCCCCCCTCCCCCCTCCCCATGATAGGCCCCAGTGCGTGATGTTCCCCTTCCCGAGTCCAAGTGATCTCATTGTTCAGTTCCCACCTATGAGTGAGAACATGCGGTGTTTGGTTTTCTCTTCTTGTGATAGTTTGCTAAGAATGATGGTTTCCAGCTGCATCCATGTCCCTACAAAGGACGCAAACTCATCCTTTTTTATGGCTGCATAGTATTCCATGGTGTATATGTGCCACATTTTCTTAATCCAGTCTGTCACAGATGGACATTTGGGTTGATTCCAAGTCTTTGCTATTGTGAATAGTGCCGCAATAAACATACGTGTGCATGTGTCTTTGTAGTAGAATAATTTATAATCCTTTGGGTATATACCCAGTAGTGGGATGGCTGGGTCATATGGTACATCTAGTTCTAGATCCTTGAGGAATTGCCATACTGTTTTCCATAATGGTTGAACTAGTTTACAATCCCACCAACAGTGTAAAAGTGTTCCTATTTCTCCACATCCTCTCCAACACCTGTTGTTTCCTGACTTCTTAATGATTGCCATTCTAACTGGTGTGAGATGGTATCTCATTGTGGTTTTGATTTGCATTTCTCTGATGGCGAGTGACGATGAGCATTTTTTCATGTGTCTGTTGGCTGTATGAATATCTTCTTTTGAGAAATGTCTGTTCATATCCTTTCCCCACTTTTTGATGGGGTTGTTTGTTTTTTTCTCGTATATTTGTTTGAGTTCTTTGTAGATTCTGGATATTAGCCCTTTGTCAGATGAGTAGGTTGCAAAAATTTTCTCCCATTCTGTAGGTTGCCTATTCACTCTGATGGTAGTTTCTTTTGCTGTGCAAAAGCTCTTTAGTTTAATTAGATCCCATTTGTCAATTTTTGCTTTTGCTGCCGTTGCTTTTGGTGTTTTAGACATGAAGTCCTTGCCCATGCCTATGTCCTGAATGGTACTACCTAGATTTTCTTCTAGGGTTTTTATGGTATTAGGTCTAACATTTAAGTCTCTAATCCATCTTGAATTAATCTTCGTATAAGGGGTAAGGAAAGGATCCAGTTTCAGCTTTCTACTTATGGCTAGCCAATTTTCCCAGCACCATTTATTAAATAGGGAATCCTTTCCCCATTTCTTGTTTCTCTCAGGTTTGTCAAAGATCAGATGGCTGTAGATGTGCGGTATTATTTCTGAGGACTCTGTTCTGTTCCATTGGTCTATATCTCTGTTTTGGTACCAGTACCATGCTGTTTTGGTTACTGTAGCCTTGTAGTATAGTTTGAAGTCAGGTAGCGTGACGCCTCCAGCTTTGTCCTTTTGACTTAGGATTGTCTTGGCAATGCGGGCTCTTTTTTGGTTCCATATGAACTTTAAAGCAGTTTTTTCCAATTCTGTGAAGAAACTCATTGGTAGCTTGATGGGGATGGCATTGAATCTATAAATAACCTTGGGGAGTATGGCCATTTTCACGATATTGATTCTTCCTATCCATGAGCATGGTATGTTCTTCCATTTGTTTGTGTCCTCTTTGATTTCACTGAGCAGTGGTTTGTAGTTCTCCTTGAAGAGGTCCTTTACATCCCTTGTAAGCTGGATTCCTAGGTATTTTATTCTCTTTGAAGCAATTGTGAATGGAAGTTCATTCCTGATTTGGCTCTCTGCTTGTCTGTTACTGGTGTATAAGAATGCTTGTGATTTTTGCACATTAATTTTGTATCCTGAGACTTTGCTGAAGTTGCTTATCAGCTTAAGGAGATTTTGGGCTGAGACAATGGGGTTTTCTAAATATACAATCATGTCATCTGCAAACAGGGACAATTTGACTTCTTCTTTTCCTAACTGGATACCCTTGATTTCTTTCTCTTGCCTGATTGCCCTAGCCAGAACTTCCAACACTATGTTGAATAGGAGTGGTGAGAGAGGGCATCCCTGTCTTGTGCCAGTTTTCAAAGGGAATTTTTCCAGTTTTTGCCCATTCAGTATGATATTAGCTGTGGGTTTGTCATAAATGGCTCTTATTATTTTGAGATACGTTCCATCAATACCGAATTTCTTGAGCGTTTTTAGCATGAAGGGCTGTTGAATTTTGTCAAAAGCCTTTTCTGCATCTATTGAGACAATCATGTGGTTCTTGTCTTTGGTTCTGTTTATATGCTGGATTACGTTTATTGATTTGCGAATGTTGAACCAGCCTTGCATCCCAGGGATGAAGCCCACTTGATCATGGTGGATAAGCTTTTTGATGTGCTGCTGTATCCGGTTTGCCAGTATTTTATTGAGAATTTTTGCATCAATGTTCATCAGGGATATTGGTCTAAAATTCTCTTTTTTTGTTGTATCTCTGCCAGGCTTTGGTATCAGGATGATGTTGGCCTCATAAAATGAGTTAGGGAGGATTCCCTCTTTTTCTATTGATTGGAATAGTTTCAGAAGGAATGGTACCAGCTCCTCCTTGTACCTCTGGTAGAATTCAGCTGTGAATCCATCTGGTCCTGGACTTTTTTTGGTGGGTAGGCTATTAATTGTTGCCTCAATTTCAGAGCCTGCTATTGGTCTATTCAGGGATTCAACTTCTTCCTGGTTTAGCCTTGGGAGAGTGTAAGTGTCCAGGAAATTATCCATTTCTTCTAGATTTTCTAGTTGATTTGCGTAGAGGCGTTTATAGTATTCTCTGATGGTAGTTTGTATTTCTGTGGGGTCAGTGGTGATATCCCCTTTATCATTTTTTATTGCATCTATTTGATTCCTCTCTCTTTTCTTCTTTATTAGCCTTGCTAGCGGTCTGTCAATTTTGTTGATCTTTTCAAAAAACCAACTCCTGGATTCATTGATTTTTTGGAGGGTTTTTTGTGTCTCTATCTCCTTCAGTTCGGCTCTGATCTTAGTTATTTCTTGCCTTCTGCTAGCTTTTGAATGTGTTTGCTCTTGCCTCTCTAGTTCTTTTAATTGTGATGTTAGAGTGTCAATTTTAGATCTTTCCTGCTTTCTCTTGTGGGCATTTAGTGCTATAAATTTCCCTCTACACACTGCTTTAAATGTGTCCCAGAGATTCTGGTATGTTGTATCTTTGTTCTCATTGGTTTCAAAGAACATCTTTATTTCCGCTTTCATTTCGTTATGTACCCAGTAGTCATTCAGGAGCAGGTTGTTCAGTTTCCATGTAGTTGAGCGGTTTTGATTGAGTTTCTTAGTCCTGAGTTCTAGTTTGATTGCACTGTGGTCTGAGACACAGTTTGTTATAATTTCTGTTCTTGTACATTTGCTGAGGAGTGCTTTACTTCCAATTATGTGGTCAATTTTGGAATAAGTGCGATGTGGTGCTGAGAAGAATGTATATTCTGTTGATTTGGGGTGGAGAGTTCTATAGATGTCTATTAGGTCCGCTTGGTGCAGAGATGAGTTCAATTCCTGGATATCCTTGTTAACTTTCTGTCTCGTTGATCTGTCTAATGTTGACAGTGGAGTGTTGAAGTCTCCCATTATTATTGTATGGGAGTCTAAGTCTCTTTGTAAGTCCCTAAGGACTTGCTTTATGAATCTGGGTGCTCCTGTATTGGGTGCATATATATTTAGGAGAGTTAGCTCTTCCTGTTGAATTGATCCCTTTACCATTATGTAATGGCCTTCTTTGTCTCTTTTGATCTTTGATGGTTTAAAGTCTGTTTTATCAGAGACAAGGATTGCAACCCCTGCTTTTTTTTGTTCTCCATTTGCTTGGTAGATCTTCCTCCATCCCTTTATTTTGAGCCTATGTATGTCTCTGCATGTGAGATGGGTCTCCTGAATACAGCAGACTGATGGGTCTTGACTCTTTATCCAGTTTGCCAGTCTGTGTCTTTTAATTGGAGCATTTAGTCCATTAACATTTAAGGTTAATATTGTTATGTGTGAACTTGATCCTGCCATTATGATATTAACTGGTTATTTTGCTCGTTAGTTGATGCAGTTTCTTCCTAGCCTCGATGGTCTTTACATTTTGGCATGTTTTTGCAATGGCTGGTACCGGTTGTTCCTTTCCATGTTTAGTGCTTCCTTCAGGGTCTCTTGTAAGGCAGGCCTGGTGGTGACAAAATCTCTAAGCATTTGCTTATCTGTAAAGGATTTTATTTCTCCTTCACTTATGAAACTTAGTTTGGCTGGATATGAAATTCTGGGTTTAAAATTCTTTTCTTTAAGAACGTTGAATATTGGCCCCCACTCTCTTCTGGCTTGTAGAGTTTCTGCCGAGAGATCTGCTGTTAGTCTGATGGGCTTCCCTTTGTGGGTAACCCGACCTTTCTCTCTGGCTGCCCTTAAGATTTTTTCCTTCATTTCAACTTTGGTGAATCTGGCAATTATGTGTCTTGGAGTTGCTCTTCTGGAGGAGTATCTTTGTGGTGTTCTCTGTATTTCCTGAATTTGAATGTTGGCCTGCCCTACTAGGTTGGGGAAGTTCTCCTGGATGATATCCTGAAGAGTGTTTTCCAACTTGGTTCCATTTTCCCCCTCACTTTCAGGCACCCCAATCAGGCGTAGATTTGGTCTTTTTACGTAATCCCATACTTCTTGCAGGCTTTGTTCATTTCTTTTTCTTCTTTTTTCTTTTGGTTTCTCTTCTCGCTTCATTTCATTCATTTGATCTTCAATCACTGATACTCTTTCTTCCAGTTGATCGAGTCGGTTACTGAAGCTTGTGCATTTGTCACGTATTTCTCGTGTCATGGTTTTCATCTCTGTCATTTCGTTTATGATCTTCTCTGCATTAATTAGTCTAGCTGTCAATTCTTCCACTCTTTTTTCAAGATTTTTAGTTTCTTTGCGCTGGGTACGTAATTCCTCATTTAGCTCTGATAAGTTTGATGGACTGAAGCCTTCTTCTCTCCTCTCGTCCAAGTCATTCTCTGACCAGCTTTGATCCGTTGCTGGCGATGGGCTGCGCTCCTTTGCAGGGGGAGATGCGCTCTTATTTTTTGAATTTCCAGCTTTTCTGCCCTGCTTCTTCCCCATCTTTGTGGTTTTATCTGTCTCTGGTCTTTGATGGTGGTGACGTACTGATGGGGTTTTGGTATAGGTGTCCTTCCTGTTTGATAGTTTTCCTTCTGACAGTCAGAAGGACTGTCTGTTGGTCTGTTGGAGATTGCTTGAGGTCCACTCCAGACCCTGTTTGCCTGGGTATCAGCAGCAGAGGTTGCCGAAGATAGAATATTGCTGAACAGCGAGTGTACCTGTCTGATTCTTCCTTTGGAAGTTTCCTCTCAGGGGTGTACTCCACCCTGTGAGGTGTGGGGTGTCAGACTGCCCCTAGTGGGGGATTTCTCCCAGCTAGGCTACTCAGGGGTCAGGGACACACCTGAGCAGGCAGTCTGTCCGTTCTCAGATCTCTACCTCCACGTTGGGAGATCCACGGCTCTCCCCAAAGCTGTCAGACAGAGTCGTTCGCGTCTGCACCGGCTCCCGCTACTTCCCCTGTTGGTCTTCAGCTGTGCGCTGTCCCCAGAGGTGGAGACTACAGAGACAGGCAGGCTTCCTTGAGCTGCTGTGAGCTCCACCCAGTTCGAGCTTCCCAGAGGCTTTGTTTACCTATTTAAGCCTCAGGAATGGCGGGCGCCCCTCCCCCAGCCTCGCTGCTGCCTTGCGGATAGATCGCGGCAGACTGCTGTGTTAGCAGTGAGGGATGCTTCGTGGGCGTGGGACCCTCCCGGCCAGGTGTGGGATATATTCTGGTGTGCCTGTATGCTTACAGCGCAGTATTGGGGTGGGAGTTACCCGATTTTCCAGGTGTTGTGTGTCTCAGTTCCCCTGGCTAGGAAAACGGATCCCCTTCCCCCTTGCGCTTCCAGGTGAGGCGATGCCTCGCCCTGCTTCAGCTCTCGCTGGTCAGGCTGCAGCAGCTGACCAGCACCGATTGTCCGGCACTCCCTAGTGAGATGACCCCAGTACCTCAGTTGAAAATGCAGAAATCACCGGTCTTCTGTGTCGCTCGCGCTGGGAGTTGGAGACTGGAGCTGTTCCTATTCGGCCATCTTGCTCCGCCGATAATTGGATTCTTAAGAAACCTACCATTATAAAAAATCATGCCATGAAAATTTTGTTTGATTTTGGGGAAAAAAGCATTAGTGGCTAGGGTTTCAGAACTGCAAATAACAAAGTCAGTTTATGTGCTGGCCTTAAGAGGACAGCTATGAAACCTTAAGATTGATGAACAGATCCACAGCTCAGTTGAATTCTAAGCTGTGCTGCTCCCCAGTAGCTGCAGTCGTGGCTATTTACATTTAAGCTAATTAAAATTAAATTAAATTTCAAGTTCAGTTTCTCAGTTATAGTGGCCACCAAAGTGACTAGCAAAGATAGGCAGCATGTCCATCACCACAGATGGTTTCACAAGGGACTCCTTGCTCCGGAACCACGACCTCTGCTTCTCTGACACCACTGGCTGTCTCACAGGGGCAGAGCCTGCACCAGTTTTATCACCTGTAATTCCCAGCGTAAGGGCAGGCAAATGTGCAGAGGGGATGGGCTTGGCCAGAGCTGGTGCTCAGTTGCCACCATGGCACACAGATCACAGTCACATTCCTTGGTTTGTTAGTTTAGAAATACCTAAATCATGCTGTGAAAATGAAGGCAGACAGATAAATGTCTGTGTTAATAGATTACTTCATGACATCTCTGAGAATATTTTCATACATAATCTCACTGGAACCAGTCAAACATATGAGAGATAGCTAGAAAGATCATTTGTCTCTATTTTATAGGTGAAGCAGCTGAGGCTCACAGCTATCAAATGGTAGAGGAGGGACTAGAACCCAGATGCCCTCACATCTGTCCTGAACTCTTTGTCTCACACTTTGCTGCACTCCTGGTTTTCTCATTCTTTTTCTGTAACACAGCAGGGGCTCCAACACTCAATCTAAAGGCTGGTTCCATCAGCCATTTTCCTGAAGCAACGCTATTACTTCATTTGTAAACTTTCAGCAGTTCCACCTTCATCAACTGATACATGAAGATCTGTGTTCTAGAAGGATAGAAAGAATTAACCAAGATCACTGAACTAGTTAGTGGCAGAACCATACCAGTACCTGCCTCTCCTGAGTCCCAGACCAGGGATAGGCAGTACAGTGCAATGGAAAGCATGGCACAGGTTTGGCATCAGCCAGATATGGCTTCAAATTCAGGTTCTGCCACTTGTTATCTTAGGCCACTTATTTAACCTCTTTGACCTTCAACTTCCTTATCTTCAGAATGGAAATGACTAACTCAAGGGTTGATGGGTGTAAGGTGACAGAACACACATCAAGTGCACAGTGGCAGATGCTCAGTCCATGTTACCTGTGGTTCTCCCTGTGCCCCTTTCCTTCTACTGAATGTGTGAATGCCTGGACAGAGAGAAGTGAGGTCTTACAGGCGTTCTTGTAAAAGACACAGTGCTTCGTGTTGGTGCCGTTCACACTTTGACATGCATGTAGAACACTTGGTGAGCTTGCTGTGATGCTTGTTTTCATCAGTGAACCTGGGGTGGGTCCTACAGTCCTGTCTTGCTGACACGGACTGAGGATACCAGTGCAGCTTATCTGCAGGACACACTTTATGTAGAAGGCTTGGTATACTAACAGCCACTACCACCTGCACTCCAATGACACAGCTGAAGCAAAAGGAGACAGACACATAAATGTCTCTGCCTGCATGAGCAGTGAGGGTCCACTTTCTGCATTCCTTCCTCCTGAAATTCCTGTTAGTCGTACCAGCAGGAGTTGGTTTCTTTGAATCACCACAGCAGTTTTTTATGTTCTCTCTCCCAGCATTTGGGGCTGTCTGCCTCATGTTAAATGGATTTCCATGTTAAGATGTTCTGGATGTTATGGAGGTCGTGTTACGGATTTCCGTATTAAGGTGCTCTTAGGACACAAGGCAAGGCATGTAGCACGTCTGCATCAATACATGATCAGTGTTTGATGGTCGTGTGCTGTAGTGAGATGGCACAGTGGAGGAGAAAGAACTGTCTACAGCTTGAGAACAGCACTGCCACGGGCCCTTGGCCAGGCTGTGCTGTCTTCTCTCTTTGTTTTCGCTTGTGTGGATGAGGGAGTGAGAGGGCAATGAGCAATATTTCAGGGTAGTTTCTACAGAAAAGTTCAAACACTGTTTGCCAAATTCCAAGGGGAGATGGAGAATAGGAAGGAAGCTTTCTTAAGTCCTGAAAGATGGTATTGTTTCTAATGGTAGTGGCATAGCTTGCATCATACTAAATTACTGAACAGTTAGAAACTGAGACATTAAAAAACAACTGTTTGAAGGCACTGAAGAACAATCAAAACTCTGGCAGGAACTGGAACAGATTTGACTCTTGAAAGAACTGAGATTCAATTTCCATGGCTTTTCCTAGAACAGATCCCAGATATTCAGTGTATGATGAAAAATTACTAGCCTTATGAGTAAATGGTAAAAGTTGACCCACAATTTAGAGAACTCAGTACATAGAAACAGACCAGAATAGACCCAGATTTTGGAGCTAGCCTACAAAGACTTTAAAATAAGTATGTTAACTTTTTAAATCTATGGGCAAGAAATGTACGTAATGGGTGAAGAGATTGATGGATTTCGGGAGAGATACAGGGACTCTGGAAAAGGACTTAGAAATTCCAGCTCCACTGTGGTGGCAGACCCACTGCAGGATATCCTTCCCAGATCACAGATTAAAACTCTGGACACATACAAAGTATGATTACCCAAAGACCCTGAGAAGTAAATGAAAGGAGGCAGAGTGTGGACTGGAGAAAAACTTGGAGCAGTAAATATGCAGAGGTCAATTTTCTGTCTTCCATGGATTTGCCTCCAGGGTACATCCACACAAAGCAACACAGTGGGGCCAGTGGTTAGAACTTTCCTGGAAACCCCGTCTTTCTAGGTAGAGGAACCAGAAAAGAGCCCAGTGGAGCTGGAAAGGATTCTAGAGCAGAGTGAGCTGGAGAAGGGATCTGCTAATTCTGAGCATGAAACCACCAAAGTCTTATGCTCAGCTTGAGCTACACATGTATGCAAAGTCCCAAACCACTGTAACAGAGCTATATGAACTGAGCACAGCTTGGAACTACCACACGTAGGAGAGTTGGAACTTGTAGTCTCAACCTAACCAGCTTGATTTTCTGCAGAAACCAAAACATCAACATTCTCCCAAGGATTATGGCAACCCACAGTCTACACAAAACACAACATGCACAACATTCAGGATGCAATTCACAATTTCTCAGCTTATGGAGAACCAGCAGAATTTAACCAGTTCTAATTGGAAGACACAGATGCGAACCTCAAGATAATACAGATGTTGGATATCTATTCAGCAGTGAGATTGCTGGATCACATGGTAGTTCTAGTTTTAGTTTTTTGAGGAACCTTCATACTGCTTTCCATAGTGGCTGTGCTAATTTACATTCCTACAAAGAATATATAGAGCGTTCCCATTTCTCCATGCCTTTGTCACTATCTTTTTGATAATAGCCATTTTAACTGGGGGAGATATCTCATTGTGGTTTTGATTTGCATTTTTCTGATGACTAGTGATGGTGATAATTTTTTCATTTACCTCTTGGCCATTTGGATGTCTTCTTTGGAGAAATGTCTGTCCAGATCTTTTGTCCATTTTGTAATCTGATTATTTGATTTTTTGTCCATTGAGTTGTTTGAGTTCCTTATATATTCTATTAATTTCTTATTGGATGAATAGTTTGAAAATACTTTCTCCGATTGCGTAGATTGTCTCTTCACTTTGTTAATTTTTCCCTTTGCTGTATAGAAGCTTTTTAGCTTGATATAATCCCATTTGTCAGTTTTTGCTTTGATTACTTGTCCATTTGAGGTCTTATGCAAGAACGTTTTGGCTCGACCAGTGTTTTGAAGTGTTTTCTCAATGTTTTCTTCTAGATGTTTCATGGTTTCAGATCTTACATTTACATGTTTAATCAATCTGGAGTTGATTTTTGTATAGAGTGAGAGATAGAGCTCTGGTTTCATTCATGCATTCACATGGATATTTATTTTTCCTAGCACCATTTATTGAAGAGATTATTCGTTCCCCAGTGTATACTCTTTGCATCTTTGTTGAAAATGAGTTGACTGTAAATGCATGAATTTATTTCTGGAATCTGTATTCTGTTCCACTGGCCTGTGTGTCCATTTTTAAGTCAGTGCCATGCTGTTTTGGTTATAGCTTTGTAGTATATTTTGAGGTCAGGTAATATGATTCCTCCAGTTTTGCTCTTTTTTGCTCAGAGTTGCTTTGGCTCTTCTGATTCTTGTGTGGTTTCACAAAAATTTTAGAGTTTTTGTTTCTATTTATGTAGAGAATACAGAATGGTATTTTGATAGGCATTGACTCTGCAGGTTTCTTTAGATAGTATTGGGATGATAAGACCCAACACCAGGCCATGGGGGCTATGAAGTCTGGCGGAGTCAAAGGATTGAGAAAAGACAAGTTAAGAGTGAAAGTGGGACCAGGGGGCCAATGCTAGTATGGAGGGTGTGAAGGCCCCAGGCTCTGGGAGCCCATGCTATTTGTTGGTGATCAAACAAAGAAACAGGTGGTGAGGACGTGGGGATTGAAAGGTAGCGATGCGTCAAGTGCATGATCTACAGCTGTGATGGTTTAGCATTTTCTTTGACGCATACAGAACATGTTCTGCTACTTGAGATAATGGGAAACATGTTCTTCTAGTTTAAGATACAATCAATCTATGAGCCTGGGAATGCTAGAAGCAAGGAGCCAGAGGCCACTAGGGGTTTTATACCTTGAGTCCTGGATTCCATCCAAGCCACGAGGGGTTTTATGCCCTAGGCTTAGATTATGGTGCAGCAGGGCAGCCTTCCACCCTTTGGCACAGAACTTGGTGTTCCAGAGGCCAAGAGGGGTTTTAGACCCTGGACCCTGGACATGTTCCAAGACTCTTTTACATTATGTCAGACAAGCAAGCCCTGTCTCAGCTTTTTTTCCAACACTCGGCTTTTCCCCAACATACCCCCTTTTCTTTTTTGTAAAACCTCCACAGCTATCATTGCTTGTTCTCAGTGGTGGCTTTCACTTCAGCAGCAGCTTCCGCATCTGCAGACTAAAAGGAGACAGCACAGCACATAATTATTAGAACAGGATTTGCAAGTGTAGAGCTTTCAGTGGCCTTAATCTATTTAAGAGGATTGATTGTAGAAAACCTGTCGGCTGTCTTGTTCAAAATGTCAGTTCCAGGGAGCAGATTCAGGTGAGCCTGAGAGGCTTCAAAAACCTGCTCTTTTAATTTTACAATATCAAGGGTGAGATTTTCATCTCTGCCCTCCAGATGGCATTTAATTTTTTCCCATCAGTGTTCTGTTTCATTATAACTGTGGGGAGTAATACAAAACTGTTTTCTCATCTATTTGAGCTTGAGAGTTCCATAATTTTGTAGAGTTCTTTTTCCACTTATCGACAAATTCAACAGTTTACACAGATGAATGTAAAGCCACACCAGCTACTACAGCAGTAGTAGTAACAGCAATAAGGCCAATTATAGCAAATATAAGAGCAACTATAAATCTTCAGGATAAGAGTTTTTAAGGCTCTTAGTTACTATATGACTGGATGGTGATGCCTCCCATGGTCTCTTTAGAGACACAGGGATCCAAACTCCTTCTCTGGCTTTAATTATCAGGATAGTCTGATTTTTATTAAAAGTTGGTAACATTTCCTTATTGCTAACATAAAAGGTGGCCAAACACAACTTTGAATACAAAAGATCCTGTTGGAAAAAAAAGAAAGAGCATATTTATTTTTACCTCTCTCCTCTTTATGTATATTTACCCTCCCAAGTTTTGATTGAACTTTGAGCTATAGCTAATTTCCATAATTTTGAATGTTCCTGTCCTATGGCAGGAGATACCATTTTTGTACTGGGGCAACAATGCCAGCAGGATTCTATATGATAGGGGCATTAGCTTCCGTCTGAATATATTGTGTATGATTTAATTGCCAGTGATTCCATCAGCTTACTACATTTGTGTCACAAGAGGGCCTTCTGGTGCAATTTTCTTTGAAGATCATCTTAGGGAACTAATCAATGTTGATTCCATAGGAATTATTTTGTAGCACCTCAGCCTTACTTGCTATATAATCTTCCCACGTTCAAGCATCCATACCTTCACATCAGACTCTATTTTGTTTACATTTGAGCTTATTTGGATGGAACTTCAGAGTTTTAGGATTGGAATAATTATATTTTAAACTATATTCCAAAATCATATGCAAAGCAGCCTGTGATTTATTTTTTCTGGGGACTACTGCCAACCAGACTTGTGTGTCAATCTGTAAACATCCAACAACAGGTCCCAGGCGTATTGGGGGATATTTATATCCTATAAATATATTCATTTTCATCCCTTCCTCATTAGGATGCATTGGCCCTTATTCAAAATGGAGTCGCTCTGGTTTGAATGCTTCTTACGTATTTCCCCTTTCCCTTTTACAAGAGGACCCTTAATCCTAACGGTTGCATGAGGATGAAGGTCCATCTTCTGTAACTTCCTCATGCTGAATAGGGGCGAAGATATTCTTGCCTAACTATTAGGGTCTCTTGTATTCAGGGTAGAGAGGAGCTCAGCATTGGTCAGTTAAGCATCTATTGTACCTCTGAATCCCAGCAAAAGGTAAAACCCTGGCACTCCAGCAGTTTCTCAGCTTCCTGTGTGGTTTTCTTGATCTGTCCCCATGTCATGGGGGTTGATGTCACCATGATTCTGATCAGTCCTTGTTCCATCTTTGTATTCAGATTCAACTGGCTCATGGCTCGTACTGGGGGAACCAGGTCCATGGTTGGGATCCCTGGGTCCCTCCAGTCTCCTGTTCCATGATTGTACACATCTTGAGGGCACCCACACGGTTTGTTCATCTCCTACAAAAACACAAGCATACCCTCGACCCCACGTTAGTAAATCTAGCAAAACAGATGCAAAAACTTTTGTTACTGTAGTCAGGAGGCATGCCATTGCTGAAGCATTTGCTCTACAAGCTGTAACTCAGCTTCTGCCTCTGGTTAATTACCATGGTGTAAAACTTTCCACTGATAATGAGAAACAGGCCCCTTCTGACAGAAGGCACAGAGAAAGCAAATCGAGGCTTAAAAGCAATCCCTAAACCTTCAATGTGCACTGTACAGGTGGGTCCACTAGGTGCTGTGGCTCATGATAGATCTTCAGATGTTTGTTGGGTACCCATACAGGCAAATCCTCTTCCCCATAAAATTATCTTTCCTTTTTCCCAGCTCTTTGTATGTGCATCCCTCCACCGTATATCTTGTCCAGACTTTTTATTTTAGTTTTCTATATTCCTTTTTTTTGTGTGTCCAAATTGCCCACAATTAAAGCAAGAGCCTGAGAAACGGGGCATATTCTTTCCTGCTTTCAATCCTGCCATAGCCTGAGCTAAAAGAGTAGCCTTATGTAAGTTACCTCCAATGCCATTGCAAGCCTTAACATATTCAGTTAAATGAACCTTCCCTCTCAGAGGTCTAATAGCAGTTTGACACTCTGAATTAGCATTATTATATGCAAGAAGCTGTATTACAACATCCTGAGCTGTTTTATCAGTTATGGCTTTATACACAGCCTCTTGGAGCTGAGCAATAAAATCAATATATGGTTCTGTAGGTCCTTGTCAGACAGAACTGAAAGAAGGATATTTTTCCCCTGTAACATTTATCCTTTCCCATGCCTGTAAGTACACAGAGCACAGCTGAACAATGGCAACATCCTCCATTACTGCTTGATTTTCTAACTGACCCCAATTAGGGCCGATTCCCATTAACTGTTCAAAGGAAACAGGCATAGGGGGCTGCACTTGTGTGTTTTCCTTTTCCTGAGTTTGAACTTCATCAGCCCACCAAGTTTTAAACTGTAAATACTGAGATGGAGTGAGAACAGATTTTGTTAAGGTATCCCAATCATATGGTGTTAACCTGTTATCAAGAGCCACATTTTTAAACAAAGTTTGCACAAAAGGAGAGTTCGGTCCATATTGACTAATGGCTTGCTTAAATTCCTTTAATAACTTAAAAGGAAAAGTGGCCCAATTAGCTATATTCTTTCCTCCTTGCTGAGTTATAGTAACTGGAAATTACCATGCTTCAAGTTCTCCCTCAGCTCTAGCTTTTTAAGTAGAATTTTGTATAGCACCACAAATTGCTCCAGATTTTAATGTTGCAACTACAGGAGCAGTAAGTTTTTCAGTTAGTTCATTTTTTTTTTTTTTTTTTTTTTTTGAGACGGAGTCTCGCTCTGTCGCCCAGGCTGGAGTGCAGTGGCCGGATCTCAGCTCACTGCAAGCTCCGCCTCCCGGGTTTACGCCATTCTCTCGCCTCAGCCTCCCGAGTAGCTGGGACTACAGGCGCCCGCCATCTCGCCCGGCTAATTTTTTGTATTTTTTTAGTAGAGACGGGGTTTCACCATGTTAGCCAGGATGGTCTCGATCTCCTGACCTCGTGATCCGCCCGTCTCGGCCTCCCAAAGTGCTGGGATTACAGGCTTGAGCCACCGCGCCCGGCCCAGTTAGTTCATTTTCTTGCCCATTAAAGGGAGAGAGTGGAGGTGGCCATTCACTTAATTCAGCAGATGGAACCAACAGCTAGTAAAACATACTTTTTTCAGTTACCCTTTCTTTTCTTTAACCTTTTCTGGTTTTTGTTTCTCACATTCAGAATTTGAAGTTAGTTTTTTACACTTGTCCTTCTCTTCCTCATCTGCATCTGCCTCATTATCTGTTTGAAATGACTCAAGAGCTGCCCACATTGACCAGATGGAAACTGGAATTTTTGCTCCATCTTTATACACCTTTTTAAAATCTCTGCCAGTCCTCTCCCATTCATCCAGCTCCATAGTCCCTTGTTCCGGGAACCATGGGCAAAACTGCTTTACTGTACTAAAGAGTGATAACAAATTCCGAGTACTAACTTTCACTCCCCCTCTTTGTAATAAATGCCTTAAGAAATTCAAATAAGCAGAATGTTTGCTTTCACTTTGTCCCATTGTTACCCTGGTTCTTCCGAGCACTCAGCCTTCCCGCCGAGTTTCTTTCAGTTGTCTTCAGGTGTCCTCTGATGATGCATCCTCCACTTTCACATGCTCTAGGCTTCCTTCACCATGGTCTTTGTTGCCTCACGTTGGGCGCCAGGAATGTTGGGGTGATCAGACCCAACCCCAGGCCATGGGGGCGGAGTCAAAGGAATGAGAAAAGGCAAGTTAAGAGTGAAAGTGGGACTAGGGGGCCAACGCTAGTATGGAGGCTGCAAAGGCCCCAAGCTCTGGGAGCTCACGCTATTTGTTGGTGATCAAACAAAGAAACAGGTGGTGAGGATGTGAGGATTGAAAGGAAGTGATGCATCAAGTGCATCTTCTACAGCTGTGACACTTTAGCATTTTTCTTTGCAGCATATGGAACATGTTCTGCTACTTGAGATAGTGGGAAACATGTTCTTCTAGTTTAAGATACAATCAATCTATGAGCCTGGGAGTGCTGGAAGGAGCCAGCAAGTCTAGACACTTTCCAGAGTCCACTAGGGGTTTTATGCCCTGAGTCCTGAATTCTATCCAAGCCACGAGGGGTTTTATGCCTTGGGCTTAGATTATGGTGTGGCAGGGCAGCCTTCCACCCTTTGGCACAGAACTTGGTGTTCCAAAGGCCAAGAGGGGTTTTAAATCCTGGACCCTGGACATGTTCCAAGGCTCTTTTACATTATTTCAGACATGCAAACCCTGCCTCAGCTTTTTTCCCAACACTCAGATTTTCCCCAACAGAAGTGAGGTAATATGATTCCTCCAGTTTTGTTCTTTTTGCTCAGGGTTGCTTTGGCTGTTCTGATTTGTGTGGTTTCATATAACTTTTAGAATTTTTATTTCTATTTCCATGGAGAATACTGAATGGTATTTTGATAGGCATTGATTCTGCAGATTTCTTTAGGTAGTATGAACATTTTAACAATATTAATTTTTGTAATCATGATCATGTGATATTGTTCTATTTTCATGTCCTTTTTAATTTTTTATAAGCATTTTATAGTTTCATTATTGAGATCTTTTACTTCTTTAAGGTTATTTCTAAGTATTTTTTTGTAGCTACTGTAAATGGGATTGCTTTCTTAATTTCTTTTTTAGACTGTTTGCTGTTGACATATAGAAATACTACTGATTTTTACACATTGATTTTGTATTCTGCATCTTTGCTGAATTTATTTATCCATTCCAACAACCTTTTGGCATTTTTAAGTTTTTTCAAATATAAGATTATATTGTCTGCAAACAAGGGCAATTTTACTTCTTCCTTTTCAATTTGGATGCCCTTTCTTTCTCCCTTCTCGTTGCTCTGGCTAGAACTTCTAGTACCATGTTGAATAACAGTGTGAAAGTGGGCATTCTTGTCTTATTCCAGATTTTAGAGGAA
The DNA here is from genome assembly GCF_007565055.1 of Rhinopithecus roxellana. Taxonomy (NCBI): domain Eukaryota; kingdom Metazoa; phylum Chordata; class Mammalia; order Primates; family Cercopithecidae; genus Rhinopithecus; species Rhinopithecus roxellana. Next base: position 60,043,450 of record NC_044561.1, read on the forward strand.
AGGCTTTTAATATTTCCTTGTTCAGTATGATGCTAGCTGTGGGTTTTGCATATAAAACCTTTTATTGTTTTGAGGTCTGTTCCTTCTATACCTGGTTTGTTGAGAGTTTCTATTGTGAGGGATGTAGCATTTTATCAAATAACTTTTTGTCATATTTTGAAATGATCATATGATTTTTGTTTTTGAATCTATTAATGTGGTGTATCGTGCTTATTTATTTGCATATGTTGAACCCACCTTGCATCCCTAAGATGAATCTTACTTGATCAAGATGAATTATCTTTATAATATATCATTATAAACATCAGGGATGTTTCCTTTTTTGTTGTAGCTTTGTCTGTTCTTGGTATCAGGATAGTGCTTTATAGGATGAGTTTAGAAGTATTCCATCCTCCTCAACATTTTGGAATAGCTTGAGAAGAATTGATGTTAGTTCTTTAGATGTTTGGTAGAAATCAGCAGTGAAGCCATCAGGTCTTGGGTTTTTCTTTGATGGGAATTTCTTTATTACTGCATGTATCTTGTGACTTGTTGGTCTGTTCAGGTTTTCTATTTCTTCATGATTCAACCTTGCTAGGTTGTATTTGTGTAGAAATTAATCCGTATCTTCCAGGCTTTCCAATTTTTGATATATTGTTGCTCATAATAGTCTCTGATGGTCCTTTGAATTTTTGTTTTATCGGATGTAATGTCTCCTTTTTGTCTCTAATTTTATTTAAGGCTTGACTCATTTTTTGTTAATCTAGCTAAAGGATTTCAATTTTGTTTATCTTTTCAAAAAAACAAAGCTTTTGTTTCATTGATATTTTATTCACTCTAAATTGTATTTATTTCTGCTCTGAACTGTAATATTTATTTCCTTCTAATTTGGGGTTTGTTTTTTTCTTACTTTTCTACTTTTTTAAGGGGCATCATTTAGTTTTTTTCTACCCCACACTATATTTTATTTTATATTTATTTAGTTATTTTTATTATACTTTAAACTCTGGGATACATGTGCAGAACATGCAGGTTTGTTACATAGGTATACACGTGCCATAGTGGTTTCCCGCATCCATCAACCCGTCATCTACATTAAGTATTTCTTCTAATGCTATCCCTCCCCTATCTCCCCACCTCTTGACAGGCCCTGGTGTGTCCCTATGTCCATGTGATCTCATTGTTCACCTCCTACTTATGAGTGAGAACATGCAGTGTTTGGTTTTCTGTTCTAGTGTAAGTTTGCTGACAATAATGGTTTCCAGCTTCATTCATGTCCCTGCCAAGGATGTGAACTCATTCCTTTTTATGGCTGCATAGTACTCCATGGTGTATATGTGCCACATTTTCTTTCTTTTTTTTTTTTATTATACTTTAAGTTCTAGGATACATGTGCATAACGTGCAGGTTTGTTGCATATGTGTACTTGTGCCATGTTGGTGTGCTGCACCCATCAACTCGTCAGCACCCATCAACTCGTCATTTACATCAGGTATAACTCCCAATGCAATCCCTCCCCCCTCCCCCCTCCCCATAAAGGCCCCAGTGTGTGATGTTCCCCTTTCCGAGTCCAAGTGTTCTCATTGTTCAGTTCCCACCTAGGAGTGAGAACATGCGGTGTTTGGTTTTCTGTTCTTGCAACAGTTTGCTGAGAATGATGGTTTCCAGCTGCATCCATGTTCCTACAAAGGACACAAACTCATCCTTTTTTATGGCTGTATAGTATTCCATGGTGTATATGTGCCACATTTTCTTAATCCAGTCTGTCACTGATGGACCTTTGGGTTGATTCCAAGTCTTTGCTATTATGAATAGTGCCGCAGTAAACATACGTGTGCATATGTCTTTATAGCAGCATGATTTATAATCCTTTGGGTATATACCCAGTAATGGGATGGCTGGGTCATATGGTACTTCTAGTTCTAGATCCTTGAGGAATCGCCATACTGTTTTCCATAATGGTTGAACTAGTTTACAGTCCCACCAACAGTGTAAAAGTGTTCCTATTTCTCCACATCCTCTCCAGCACCTGTTGTTTCCTGACTTTTTAATGGTTGCCATTCTAACTGGTGTGAGGTGGTATCTCTTTGTGGTTTTGATTTGCATTTCTCTGATGGCCAGTGATGACGAGCATTTTTTCATGTGTCTGTTGGCTGTATGAATGTCTTCTTTTGAGAAATGTCTGCTCATATCCTTTGCCCACGTTTTGATGGGGTTGTTTGTTTTTTTCTTGTAAATTTGTTTGAGTTCTTTATAGGTTCTGGATATTAGCCCTTTGTCAGATGAGTAGATTGCAAAAATTTTCTCCCATTCTGTAGGTTGCCTGTTCACTCTGATGGTAGTTTCTTTTGTGGTGCAGAAGCTCTTTAGTTGAATTAGATCCCATTTGTCAATTTTGACTTTTGTTGCCGTTGCTTTTGGTGTTTTAGACGTGAAGTCCTTTCCCATGCCTATGTCCTGAATGGTATTACCTAGGTTTTCTTCTGGGGTTTTTATGGTATTAGGTCTAACATTTAAGTCTCTTATCCATCTTGAATTAATCTTCGTATAAGGAGTAAGGAAGGGATCCAGTTTCAGCTTTCTACTTATGGCTAGCCAATTTTCCCAGCACCATTTATTAAATAGGGAATCCTTTCCCCATTTCTTGTTTTTCTCAGGTTTGTCAAAGGTCAGATGGCTGTAGATGTGTGGTATTATTTCTGAGGACTCTGTTCTGTTCCATTGGTCTATATCTCTGTTTTGGTACCAGTACCATGCTGTTTTGGTTACTGTAGCCTTGTAGTATAGTTTGAAGTCAGATAGTGTGATGCCTCCAGCTCTGTTCTTTTGACTTAGGATTGTCTTGGCAATGGGGTTTAGACCGTGTGGGACGTGCTCAGGGTTGAGAAGTATCTGAGCTGGAGTAAAGGACCTGGGCAGGCAGATGTTGGGACATAAGAAAGTGGGGTTTAAGGAGGAAGAGTTTGGATCTGCTGGTTCAAAGTGTTTGGGCCAAGCTCAGGAAAAAGGATGGCAGCACCCCACTTTTCTTTCTTTATTTTTGCATTCATTTGCTTCTTCCTTCAGCAAACATTTATTCATTGTTTACTGTGTGACAAGCACTAACCTGGGTGCTGAGGAAAGAAAGATGAGTAAGACAGGGTTTCCTTCCTCAGGGAAATCATAGTCTGGTGGACGAGATAAGTAACAATGGAGTGTGATGCAGATAGCAGTATGCTGCTACTCCAAGAACAGTTATTCAGGTGGGTGGTTACGCTTGGAGGAAGAGGATATAAGAGAGGCTTTTAAAAATGTGCCTTTTGAGCTGAGTTTGAAGGATAAATGGAGTAGGAGCTTGCCAAAGGGACCTCAAAAGCCATCCAGGGACAGCTGACAACAGGACAAAGCCCAGAAGTGTCACTGAGGAGCACGCTGGGGACACAGTAGTGTCTGGTTTGAATGGGTCCTAGGTGGGAAGTGTAACTAGGGAGAAAAGACTGGAGAGATGGAATGGAGTAAAGCTGGGAGTTTGGACTTCGTCCTAAGGTCTCTGTGACAGTGGTGAAGATGTTCAAGCTGGGAGGTTAGGAAGGTAAATAGCAGGATGGAGAGGGCTGGAGAGGCCCTGGGAAGATGTGAGGAAGACTTGTTATGAGACCTTTTGTGGTCCATTAGAAGGATCAGGAGGAAATGAGTAGGGTGGGCTCACTAAGGCAGACTGGTGAGTGAGTGAGAGTGTGGGTAACTCCAGTGTTTTGGGTTTGAGAGGCTGGTGCCAATCCTAAGACAGAACAATCAGGAGAGATAGATTTCAGGAGGAGGATGATGGGCTTATTCTGAATATGTGTGAGATTACCGCAGGACACCTGAGGTGCTTTCCCACACCCCATCCCCACCTTGACGTCCTTCCAAAGCTCCTGATCCCTTCAGTGCTGGCCTGGCCCCTCCACTGTCATCTCTCAGCCTGAGCAGCTTGCAGCCCTTTGAATGGCCAGGCTGTGTTCTGCATCTTGCTGTTTCCAAGTGGAACAGCTTTTCCCTTGTCTCAACTTTCGTCTGGCCAGCTGCTGCTGATTCTTCTGGGCTCACTTAGATGGAAGGCTTTGCAGAAGGCTTTCCTGGTGGTCTCGACCACCACCAGGGAGGGCTCATCCAGATCTTTCAGTAGCCGTGTGCTCATCCCATCTGATTGTGGTGGTGTGCATTCATGACACCTCCTCCACTGCTGTGACGCCTGTCCTGCAGGGCAGGTGGCATCTGTGTCTGCTGTGCCTGGCCTAGATGGAAAGTGGGGCATGAGCAAACATCACAGGAGCAAATCCAGGTGGCATATCTACCAGAGAGCTGGAAACTCCAAAAGATCAAGTGAAAGGCACCAAAGACAAATATGAACATGAGGATCCTGCATCTTCTTCCACTCTCGTGTCTGCTGGTGAAGCACAGCATGCTTTAGAGACACGTGTTCAGTTATGGAGGCCCATGCTGTTGGCTTGGTCTTGTGTATGGAGAGGAATAGAAAGGGAGAAGGAATGCAGAGGCCCAGGGAGGAAGGCTGTGGAGCTCGGTGGCCCATGTTCACAGAGAAGGTAGCCTGGTCTGAACACCTGCTTCCCTTCATTTTTCTAAGCTTCTGGGCCAGCTGTGGCCATGTCCCCAAGGGAAAGCTCTCCATAGGCTGAGAGCACACCAGTGAGGCAGTTCCACGAATTGGTCTCAGAGGGCTATGACCCCTAGAAACAGCTTGCAAATGTGCATGTGTGTGAGATATGCCTCATTCTGGGGAGATACCCCAAGAGCTTTTGCTCAGCTTTTTAAAGATGCCTGTGGCCATGAAGAGGCTGAGAACCACTGCTGTAAGGATCCAGTCTTACTTTTTTCCCTACATTAAATCCTAGGAGGAATAATAACATAAAAGATGGGAAGAAGACCTAGATCCATACTTGCTCAAAACTACATCCTCCAGTTTCCCAGAGCACCCACACAGAACATAGAACCCAGTTCCAAACCACTCTCATAAAGCCGAAGGCTGTAGAGCTGCAGAGCCAGATGGACACTTGGAAATCACTGTGATTTCCGAGTCATGTCTGGGGCAATCAGGAAGGCACACAGAGCTTATCAGTGGCAGCGCTGGAACATGACACAGCTCCCTTCTCATTCATTGATTCTCTTTTTACTACTTGCCTTATCTCCCAAAACCTACATTTTAATAATTCAAAACTTATTCTTTTTTCTTTTTCTGAGGTACGGTCTGGATCTGTTGCCCAAGCTGGAGTGCAATAGCATGATCTCAGCTCATTGCAAGCCTCGGCCTCCTGGGCTCAAGCCATCCTCCCACCTCAGCCTCCCAGCCAAGTAACTGGGACTACAGGTGCACATCACCATGCCCGGCTAATTTTTTTTTTTTTTTTTTTGAAGAGACAGGTTTTCACCATGCTGTCCAGGCTAGTCTCGAACTCTTGAACTCAAGCCACCTGCCTGTTTGGGCTTCCTAAAGGTGTGAGCCACTGTGCCTGGCTTCAAACCTTTTTTCATCCCAAATGTAGTTGCCAAACAGGAAACTATTTTTTCTTTAGATGTTTAGGTTTCTGGGGAGAGAAACTTTTCCCTCTAATTGCCTCTCTAACCACCGTAATACCTGGTAGAAGATGAATCTGTTGCTTACTTCTGAATAGTTCTTTATAACTTAACCATATTGACACCCATGAGCTGCTGGTTTACTTTACAGGGGAACACTGAGACTCAGAGATGAGATGACTTGCTTGCTGCTTCCTGCCACCCACTTCAAAGCTCTCCCCACCATTTCTCAGCCTGGGCATTCAGACATGCACATTCTGGAATGATCACAGCAGGGAACCAATAGTCAGTGTACCTGGCTTGCTGCTGTCTGTTTTGTGGGGGCGAAACTGATCACCCTGCTAATCACAGCCCAGGTATAGATATACTAGCTCTAGATATAATAGAGTCTGATTTCTAAGCAATCTGCAAAGTGAGTTTTTAATCATCATTTTATAGATGGAGATACTAATTCAGAAAGGGAAAATGCTCAAGGCCACAAGGTAGTGAACTCCCAAACTAGACAAACCTCAGTCTGCCCAATTCCTCTTCCTGTGTTTTCTCCATATCATCTCACTACATGGGGCTGGGAACTTCCCCGCCTGCCTCACTGGGGCAGTCCTGGCCTCCTCTCACCCCTGCCCCTTCCCTCCTTTCTCTGTCTTAGGAGTGCCAGCTTCTCCCAGGGCTCCAGGGCCCCATTCCCCATGAGGAGAAGCACAGCCGTGCAAAATCTTGCCCAGCACAGTGAAGACAGTGTCGATGGAGTCAGCGGTCACATCCATGGCTTCCATAGCCTTTCCAAGCCGAGCCAGCACAATACAGAATTCAGAGGCAGCACCCACAGAACCCCCTGGAGCCTGGCCTCCCATGGCCACACCAGAGGCAGCCTCACAGGCTCTGAGGCAGATAATGAGGGTGTGTACCCCTTCAAGGCACCCAGAAGCACCCTGTGCCAGGAGTTTGGGGGCCACCTGGTGAACACTAGTGGTGTTCCGGCCATCCTACTCTCAGGGCACCAGATCCCTGGGACAGTCACATTAGACAGGAACCTCTATGCCACGGCCGTGGCCACTCCTGGGCCCATTGGCTCCCTTCCCCTGCCCAAGGCAAGTCAGGCAGAAGCATGTCAGTGGGGCAGCCCTCAGCAGAGACCTTCAGTCAGTGAAAGCAGCAGGTGGTCCATTGACGCTGCCATCCCCAGGCGGAATACCCTTCCTGCAATGGACAACAGCCGATGTCACCAAGGTCAGTATGAGCCCTCACCGAGAATTAGAGGGAGAGGGGAGATGGCACCGGGTTGTCAGTGGTTAGCTTGTCCTTGGTCTCCCATGGCCAAGGAAGACTTGGGAGCCACTCAGGTCACTGATAGTCAAGTTCATCTCCTGTCTGGACCTTGACCGCTGGGTCCCCCAGCACTGGAGGCTGTTAGTAGACACCCACAGTGGCAAGACTGTGGCAGACTCCGCCTCCACTAAGGGAGACAGAACATTCTTCGTTGCAGTGCAGCACATTATGGGTTTGGAATTCTAAATAATCGTGTATGTATGTGTAAATCAAAGCAAAGACTTAAAATAGAAATTGAGGAGATCAGTCCAGACTAGAGCCAAACCAGTGTGGACTCACAGTTGAAACAAAATGAGATCTTCAAAATATTTTCCAGCCTATACTTGGATCTCTTTGAAGTCTAAACTTGTATTTGAAATACCTACATATTTTTGTCTTTTGTTTTCCACTGAGAGTATTTTATATCTGCATATAACCTCCTCTCCTCAATGAAAAAAAATGGATCAATAGTAACTCCTTTCCTTTTGCATCCATTCTTACATCTTGCAAAGCCTTTGTTTGTTCTTCCTGTTATGAGAGAGTTTGGTGGAGCAAAGCCTTGTTTTCTCTGTTTTATATGAGGCCCATGGTACTTAGGCTTATTCAGGGTTGCAAGTCAGAAGTGGCAAAGATGAGCCTCACCCTGAGGTCCTGGATCCTGGGTTAGAACTCTTTGCAGTCTTTTCAGTGTTTCAGCAATTTGAGCAAGGCCCTTGTGCTGTGAAATTGAAATGATAGAGACATATAAAACAGGTTTGCTGTTCAGAGCTCACATTTATGTATAAAATGAAATGAAACCGACACGCAGAAGTCAGTACAAGCCCTCTTTACTGTTCCTGGAGGTGGCAGGTGGGTGAAGGGGATGGGTGGTGGGTGCTGTAGGAGTTCAAGGAGAAGTGTGTCCTGAGGGTAGATGTCTAGGAGAGACACTCTGTGGGTAACACTGGAGCTGGACCTGGAAACCCAGGAGGAGTTGTGGTAGGGAGCAAGGATGTGTTAGAGGTAACACCTTGTCATTTGGGGTTGAGAGTCGTGTCCTCTGGAGCGTCAGTGAGACCCTGAGCAGCACTGGGGAGGGTGTGGGAGGCACCAACACGTGGATCAGCTGTGATACATGTGGATCTCCTTCCTCTGTCATAGCTTCCTCCTGCAAGTACCCCCAGCATGGTGGAGGGAATGTCGGCCGGCCTGCTGAGTGCATGCATGAGGGAGTCAGTTCTTTCCTGGTGAGTATGACTGAGCCAGGGGTCCCCAGGCTGGTTCAGGGAGCTAAAGGTCACACTCCATGGAACTAAAAGCACATTCCCCAAAGGGTGACAGCATCTCTCTCCTAGGAGCCTGCCTAGGTTCTTCCCTCAGTTCAGATTCATAGGTTCAGTTTTTGGATAAGTGAGATACAGGTATCCAGGTCTGGAAGGAAGTGAGTACTTAAGTAGATGGGATCACAAGGCTCACCAGCCCTGTGGGTAGCAGAGAGTGCAGAATGCTGGGGTTCTGGGTGCTCTAAGCAGGTGCTGTAACCCATGAGGTCCCCTGGAGCAGGAGTGCTTCCCTGTGAGCCTTTGGTATGGGTAGGCAGGGGGACAGGCTACTGGGGTGGTGGGTGATCTGATTCAGCAGCCTTATCCAGGAGATCCTCTGGAGAAGGGGTGCTTCCATGTGAGCCTCAAGGCAAGGGCAGTACTCAGAGTCAGGTGAGGTGGATGGATTCCAGGCTGCCACCTGGAAAGGGTAACCACAGTTCTCCAAGGTGTCAGACAAGCAACAAAGCCTGGCTTCAGGCCCCTTATAAAGATGGTGGGAATTAGGTAACCAAGGCAGAGGGCAGATGGGGCAGGAGCTGGAGGAAGGCTGTACCTAGGTCTGCTGCATTGCACAACTCTGTGGCAGCTCTGCCTGCAGCTTGGTGGTCACGCACAAGCCTGAGTGAGCCCCAAGCTCCCTGTACCTCCCTGATACCTTGTCTGGTAATCACAGCCGTTGGGGGAGAGGAATCTCCTTGTCTGCGGAAGTGCACCTCGCCCCACACCTCACCTTCCAGGACCAAGACATCTGATATGATCCTTGCCTTGATCAGGGTCTAAGATGCTGACCTGCCTGAAGGGGTGGCCTGCCCCTCCACACCTGTGGGTGTTTCTTGTTAGGTGGAATGAGAGACTTGAGAAAAGAAATGAGACACAGAGACAAAGAAAAAGTGGGCCCAGGGGTCCCAATACCCTCTGTATTGCTCAGCATACACAGGACCCGCGCCAGCACCGGTCTCTGAGTTCCCTCAGTATTTATTGATCATTATCTTTACCATGGCAGAAAAGGGGAAGTGGCAGGACAAATAGGATCATAGTAGGGAGAAGGTCAGCAGAAAGACGTGTGAATAAAGATCTCTGTGACATGAATAAGTTTAAGGAAAAGTGCTGTGCCTTGATATGCATATGCAAACATCTCCATAAGCCTCTTTAAGACATAAAGAGCAGCACTGCCGCTAGCACGTCCCAATTCATTCCTAAGGTGGTTTTCTCCTATCTCGGTAAATAGAACATACAGTCGGGTTTTACACTGAGATGTTCCATTGCCCAGGGACGGGCAGGAGACAGATGCTTTTCTCTAGCTCAACTGCCCAGAGGCCTTCTTTCCTCTTATACTGATCCTCCTCAGCACAGACCCTTCATGGTGTTGGACGATCAGGTCTTTCCCTTCCCACAAGGCCATATTTCAGACTGTCACATGGGGAGAAACCTTGGACAATGCCTAGCTTTCCTAGGCAGAGGTCCCTGTGACTTTCCGCAGTGTATGTGTCCCTGGGTACTTGAGATTAAGAGAATAGTGATGACTTTTCACAAGCGTACTGCCTTCAGGCACTTGTTGAACAAAGCACATCCTGCACAGCCCCAAGTCCATTAAACCTTGAGTCACCACAGCACATGTCTCTGGCAAGGACAGGGTTGGGGGTAGGGTTACAGATTAACAGCATCTCAAATACAGAGCAGAATGGAGTCTCTTATGTCTACTTCTTTCTACATAGACACAGTAACAGTCTGATCTCTCTTTCTTTTCCCCACACCTGCCAATGCTGAGTCAGGACTTGAGGAGGATGGTGGGTCTTGAGGCCACACCTGCATGGTGCACAACCTGTGCTGCCTTCTGCTTGGGTCCAGCATCCAGAAACCAGAGTGGACATTGGGTGCTGGGCCACATCTGCATGGTGCACGGCCTGTGCTGCCTTCTGCCTGGGTCCGGTATCCAGAAACCAGAGTAGACCCAGCCACTAAAGATATTTTATCCTATAGATTTGTCACAAATTGTAGTTGGACCCCATGAGGTCCTGAGAGCTAGAAGGGCCCAGACATCTCATTTTTTCTTACCTGTACCTTGATTTCACAGTCTTTCCAGGGTCACTCGGATAGCTTCAAAGTGTAGCCCTCCCCATGTAGTGAAGGCTTGTAATTGTATGCTGCCCTGGCATCCACAGTGAATGCAGGTTTAACTTTCTCAGAACAGAGGCAGAGGACTTAGTCACCCCGATGGTTTCCAGTTCTACATCACACCCACGTGGCTTCAGTCAGTGGCCAGAGATAGGAACTTAGACTCACCTCTCCCAGCCAGCAGACTGGGCTCGCCACTGTCTTGCTGCTCCCTTTAAATGGATCATCCAGGCATTTACTCTGACCTTAATTAAGTGATCCACACCCCATTCTGCGAGATACACTGCCAGTTGCCACCCTCTCTCCTCTTGTGCTCTTTTTCTGTGCTCCCTGACCTCCCAGGACCTGTAAGAATTGAAAACTCTTCCACTTTTATGTGTGACTGTGTCATGGAAGCTGCTCCAAAGTCTGACCCCTGAGGCTGCCCAGAGGGGCCCCATGCATGGGGTTCTTGGCTAGAGCACTTCTGTCTGGGCCTCTGGTGGCTGCTGAAGACAGAAGCCCCCAGCCAGGGTGATCAAGAGTTTCGTTCAAAACATCCAGTCATGACTCTTTTTGGCCTTGTCTAGAAATCCTCATTCCTGGCCGGGCGCGGTGGCTCAAGCCTGTAATCCCAGCACTTTGGGAGGCCGAGACGGGCGGATCACGAGGTCAGGAGATCAAAACCATCCTGGCTAACACAGTGAAACCCCGTCTCTACTAAAAAAGTACAAAAAACTAGCCAGGCGAGGTGGTGGGCGCCTGTAGTCCCAGCTACTTGGGAGGCTGAGGCAGGAGAATGGCATGAACCCGGGAGGCGGAGCTTGCAGTGAGCTGAGATCTGGCCACTGCACTCCAGCCTGGGTGACAGAGCGAGACTCCGTCTCAAAAAAAAAAAAAAAAAAAAAAAAAAAAGAAATCCTCATTCCTATCTTGTTCTTGCTGGTGATAGCTGTGTTTCTTTCACTTTCCCCTTCCTAGCCAGGAAAAGCAGTCGTGGGCCTATCGGACAGCATTGCTTCTGAGGACAGCTGTGTGCCCATGAACCCAGGCTTCCCTACCCTGCTGGCTGTGGAGCAAGCAGGCAGTGATTCTCAGGGTGTCTGCACCGCTGTGGGCTCATGTCCTGTTTGCTTTAACCTGCTTGGCTTCCCACTCACAGAGCTTTCTGTGCACCAAGACCTCAGCCAGGGACATGAGGTCCAGCTGCCCCCTGTCAACCGCAGCCTCAAGCCTAACCGGAAAGGTAAGTCTTTCCCCATTCTATCTCTTGACAATGTCCAGGGACTCTTCATTCGCTTAGGGGTCAGGTGGATCCTGGATGTGGAACGTCTGACGTTGGCAAGTTATGTGAGTTCTCTGAGCCTCAGTTTTCTTCTCTGTGAAATGGACATAGTAACTCCTACTTCCTGGGTTTGTTTGGAAGGAGAGTGTCTGGCACAGTGACCCTGGCTCACAGCAGGTGTCCAGTGAAGTTTGCTCTGTGCCCTCCACGTGTAGACCAGGAAGAAGAGCTAGAGTTCAGGTTCCAGGCTGCTATGACCTCACCTTGTGGCCTTGGCCCAGCACGGGGTTCAGGGAAGGAGTGGGATGCCTGGTGGGGATCAGTCTGGCCGGAGGGAACCAGACCTGGCTGATGACTTACGGTTCTTTTCCTGCTCCAGCAAATCCAACACCATCCAACCTGAGAAACAACAGGGTCATCAGTGAGCTCTCCTTCAAGTCACCTGTCTCAGAGTCCTGGTCTGGGACCAGGTGAGTGTCTGTCAGTGGAAACAGGAGCTTGGGACCGGGTTGGTGGAGGAGTGAGTGGGATGGCCATTGACTTGTGGTCAGGAAACTGGATGCTGATGTTGATCTGGACATAGCTGATCTTGACTGCATCTCATGAGGTGTGGTGGCCTTCTCATCTGTAAAGGGGGAATAATGATCCCTGCCCCTATCAGTTCTTGATCTGGTAATAGTGTGAGGTCTGGATGCTTCAAGTCAGGGCCCAGCTGGAGGCTGGAGCCCTGACAGAAGCCCTGAGCCCCACCCAGGATGTACTCCTTGCCTTCTTATAGAGTCTGATTTCTAAGCAACCTGCAAAGTGAGTTTTTAATTGCCATTTTATAGATGGAGATACTAATTCAGAAAGGGAAAATGCTCAAGGCCACAAGGTAGTGAACTCCCAAACTAGACAAACCTCAGTCTGCCCAATTCCTCTTCCTGTGTTTTCTCCATATCATCTCACTACATGGGGCTGGGAACTTCCCCGCCTGCCTCACTGGGGCAGTCCTGGCCTCCTCTCACCCCTGCCCCTTCCCTCCTTTCTCTGTCTTAGGAGTGCCAGCTTCTCCCAGGGCTCCAGGGCCCCATTCCCCATGAGGAGAAGCACAGCCGTGCAAAATCTTGCCCAGCACAGTGAAGACAGTGTCGATGGAGTCAGCGGTCACATCCATGGCTTCCATAGCCTTTCCAAGCCGAGCCAGCACAATACAGAATTCAGAGGCAGCACCCACAGAACCCCCTGGAGCCTGGCCTCCCATGGCCACACCAGAGGCAGCCTCACAGGCTCTGAGGCAGATAATGAGGGTGTGTACCCCTTCAAGGCACCCAGAAGCACCCTGTGCCAGGAGTTTGGGGGCCACCTGGTGAACACTAGTGGTGTTCCGGCCATCCTACTCTCAGGGCACCAGATCCCTGGGACAGTCACATTAGACAGGAACCTCTATGCCACGGCCGTGGCCACTCCTGGGCCCATTGGCTCCCTTCCCCTGCCCAAGGCAAGTCAGGCAGAAGCATGTCAGTGGGGCAGCCCTCAGCAGAGACCTTCAGTCAGTGAAAGCAGCAGGTGGTCCATTGACGCTGCCATCCCCAGGCGGAATACCCTTCCTGCAATGGACAACAGCCGATGTCACCAAGGTCAGTATGAGCCCTCACCGAGAATTAGAGGGAGAGGGGAGGTGGCACCGGGTTGTCAGTGGTTAGCTTGTCCTTGGTCTCCCATGGCCAAGGAAGACTTGGGAGCCACTCAGGTCACTGATAGTCAAGTTCATCTCCTGTCTGGACCTTGACCGCTGGGTCCCCCAGCACTGGAGGCTGTTAGTAGACACCCACAGTGGCAAGACTGTGGCAGACTCCGCCTCCACTAAGGGAGACAGAACATTCTTCGTTGCAGTGCAGCACATTATGGGTTTGGAATTCTAAATAATCGTGTATGTATGTGTAAATCAAAGCAAAGACTTAAAATAGAAATTGAGGAGATCAGTCCAGACTAGAGCCAAACCAGTGTGGACTCACAGTTGAAACAAAATGAGATCTTCAAAATATTTTCCAGCCTATACTTGGATCTCTTTGAAGTCTAAACTTGTATTTGAAATACCTACATATTTTTGTCTTTTGTTTTCCACTGAGAGTATTTTATATCTGCATATAACCTCCTCTCCTCAATGAAAAAAAAATGGATCAATAGTAACTCCTTTCCTTTTGCATCCATTCTTACATCTTGCAAAGCCTTTGTTTGTTCTTCCTGTTATGAGAGAGTTTGGTGGAGCAAAGCCTTGTTTTCTCTGTTTTATATGAGGCCCATGGTACTTAGGCTTATTCAGGGTTGCAAGTCAGAAGTGGCAAAGATGAGCCTCACCCTGAGGTCCTGGATCCTGGGTTAGAACTCTTTGCAGTCTTTTCAGTGTTTCAGCAATTTGAGCAAGGCCCTTGTGCTGTGAAATTGAAATGATAGAGACATATAAAACAGGTTTGCTGTTCAGAGCTCACATTTATGTATAAAATGAAATGAAACCGACACGCAGAAGTCAGTACAAGCCCTCTTTACTGTTCCTGGAGGTGGCAGGTGGGTGAAGGGGATGGGTGGTGGGTGCTGTAGGAGTTCAAGGAGAAGTGTGTCCTGAGGGTAGATGTCTAGGAGAGACACTCTGTGGGTAACACTGGAGCTGGACCTGGAAACCCAGGAGGAGTTGTGGTAGGGAGCAAGGATGTGTTAGAGGTAACACCTTGTCATTTGGGGTTGAGAGTCGTGTCCTCTGGAGCGTCAGTGAGACCCTGAGCAGCACTGGGGAGGGTGTGGGAGGCATCAACACGTGGATCAGCTGTGATACATGTGGATCTCCTTCCTCTGTCATAGCTTCCTCCTGCAAGTACCCCCAGCATGGTGGAGGGAATGTCGGCCGGCCTGCTGAGTGCATGCATGAGGGAGTCAGTTCTTTCCTGGTGAGTATGACTGAGCCAGGGGTCCCCAGGCTGGTTCAGGGAGCTAAAGGTCACACTCCATGGAACTAAAAGCACATTCCCCAAAGGGTGACAGCATCTCTCTCCTAGGAGCCTGCCTAGGTTCTTCCCTCAGTTCAGATTCATAGGTTCAGTTTTTGGATAAGTGAGATACAGGTATCCAGGTCTGGAAGGAAGTGAGTACTTAAGTAGATGGGATCACAAGGCTCACCAGCCCTGTGGGTAGCAGAGAGTGCAGAATGCTGGGGTTCTGGGTGCTCTAAGCAGGTGCTGTAACCCATGAGGTCCCCTGGAGCAGGAGTGCTTCCCTGTGAGCCTTTGGTATGGGTAGGCAGAGGGGACAGGCTACTGGGGTGGTGGGTGATCTGATTCAGCAGCCTTATCCAGGAGATCCTCTGGAGAAGGGGTGCTTCCATGTGAGCCTCAAGGCAAGGGCAGTACTCAGAGTCAGGTGAGGTGGATGGATTCCAGGCTGCCACCTGGAAAGGGTAACCACAGTTCTCCAAGGTGTCAGACAAGCAACAAAGCCTGGCTTCAGGCCCCTTATAAAGATGGTGGGAATTAGGTAACCAAGGCAGAGGGCAGATGGGGCAGGAGCTGGAGGAAGGCTGTACCTAGGTCTGCTGCATTGCACAACTCTGTGGCAGCTCTGCCTGCAGCTTGGTGGTCACGCACAAGCCTGAGTGAGCCCCAAGCTCCCTGTACCTCCCTGATACCTTGTCTGGTAATCACAGCCGTTGGGGGAGAGGAATCTCCTTGTCTGCGGAAGTGCACCTCGCCCCACACCTCACCTTCCAGGACCAAGACATCTGATATGATCCTTGCCTTGATCAGGGTCTAAGATGCTGACCTGCCTGAAGGGGTGGCCTGCCCCTCCACACCTGTGGGTGTTTTTTGTTAGGTGGAATGAGAGACTTGAGAAAAGAAATGAGACACAGAGACAAAGAAAAAGTGGGCCCAGGGGTCCCAATACCCTCTGTATTGCTCAGCATACACAGGACCCGCGCCAGCACCGGTCTCTGAGTTCCCTCAGTATTTATTGATCATTATCTTTACCATGGCAGAAAAGGGGAAGTGGCAGGACAAATAGGATCATAGTAGGGAGAAGATCAGCAGAAAGACATGTGAGTAAAGATCTCTGTGACATGAATAAGTTTAAGGAAAAGTGCTGTGCCTTGATATGCATATGCAAACATCTCCATAAGCCTCTTTAAGACATAAAGAGCAGCACTGCCGCTAGCACGTCCCAATTCATTCCTAAGGTGGTTTTCTCCTATCTCGGTAAATAGAACATACAATCGGGTTTTACACTGAGATGTTCCATTGCCCAGGGACGGGCAGGAGACAGATGCTTTTCTCTAGCTCAACTGCCCAGAGGCCTTCTTTCCTCTTATACTGATCCTCCTCAGCACAGACCCTTCATGGGTGTTGGACGATCAGGTCTTTCCCTTCCCACAAGGCCATATTTCAGACTGTCACATGGGGAGAAACCTTGGACAATGCCTAGCTTTCCTAGGCAGAGGTCCCTGTGACTTTCCGCAGTGTATGTGTCCCTGGGTACTTGAGATTAAGAGAATAGTGATGACTTTTCACAAGCGTACTGCCTTCAGGCACTTGTTGAACAAAGCACATCCTGCACAGCCCCAAGTCCATTAAACCTTGAGTCACCACAGCACATGTCTCTGGCAAGGACAGGGTTGGGGGTAGGGTTACAGATTAACAGCATCTCAAATACAGAGCAGAATGGAGTCTCTTATGTCTACTTCTTTCTACATAGACACAGTAACAGTCTGATCTCTCTTTCTTTTCCCCACACCTGCCAATGCTGAGTCAGGACTTGAGGAGGATGGTGGGTCTTGAGGCCACACCTGCATGGTGCACAACCTGTGCTGCCTTCTGCTTGGGTCCAGCATCCAGAAACCAGAGTGGACATTGGGTGCTGGGCCACATCTGCATGGTGCACGGCCTGTGCTGCCTTCTGCCTCGGTCTGGTATCCGGAAACCCGAGTGGACGTTGGGTGCTGGACCCTATCTGCATGGTGCATGGCCTGTGCTGCCTTCTGCCTGGGTCCAGTATCCAGAAACCCGAGTGGACGTTGGGTGCTGGACCCTATCTGCATGGTGCATGGCCTGTGCTGCCTTCTGCCTGGGTCCGGTATCCAGAAACCCGAGTGGACATTGGGTGCTGGGCCACATCTGCAGGGTGCACGGCCTGTGCTGCCTTCTGCCTGGGTCCAGCATCCAGAAACCAGAGTAGACCCAGCCACTAAAGATATTTTATCCTATAGATTTGTCACAAATTGTAGTTGGACCCCATGAGGTCCTGAGAGCTAGAAGGGCCCAGACATCTCATTTTTTCTTACCTCTACCTTGATTTCACAGTCTTTCCAGGGTCACTCTGATAGCTTCAAAGTATAGCCCTCCCCATGTAGTGAGGGCTTATAATTGTATGCTGCCCTGGCATCTACAGTGAATGCAGGTTTAACTTTCTCAGAACAGAGGCAGAGGACTTAGTCACCCCGATGGTTTCCAGTTCTACGTCACACCCACTGTGGCTTCAGTCAGTGGCCAGAGATAGGAACTTAGACTCACCTCCCCCAGCCAGCAGACTGGGCTCGCCACTGTCTTGCTGCTCCCTTTAAATGGATCATCCAGGCATTTACTCTGACCTTAATTAAGTGATCCACACCCCATTCTGCGAGATACACTGCCAGTTGCCACCCTCTCTCCTCTTGCGCTCTTTGTCTGTGCTCCCTGACCTCCCAGGACCTGTAAGAATTGAAAACTCTTCCACTTTTATGTGTGACTGTGTCATGGAAGCTGCTCCAAAGTCTGACCCCTGAGGCTGCCCAGAGGGGCCCCATGCGTGGGGTTCCTGGCTTGAGCACTTCTCTCTGGGCCTCTGGTGGCTGCTGAAGACAGAAGCCCCCAGCCAGGGTGATCAAGAGTTTCGTTCAAAACATCCAGTCATGACTCTTTTTGGCCTTGTCTAGAAATCCTCATTCCTATCTTGTTCTTGCTGGTGATAGCTGTGTTTCTTTCACTTTCCCCTTCCTAGCCAGGAAAAGCAGTCGTGGGCCTATCGGACAGCATTGCTTCTGAGGACAGCTGTGTGCCCATCAACCCAGGCTTCCCTACCCTGCTGGCTGTGGAGCAAGCAGGCAGTGATTCTCAGGGTGTCTGCACCACTGTGGTCTCATGTCCTGTTTGCTCTGACCTGCTTGGCTCCCCACTCACAGAGCTTTCTGTGCACCAAGACCTCAGCCAGGGACATGAGGTCCAGCTGCCCCCTGTCAACCGCAGCCTCAAGCCTAACCGGAAAGGTAAGTCTTTCCCCATTCTATCTCTTGACAATGTCCAGGGACTCTTCATTCGCTTAGGGGTCAGGTGGATCCTGGATGTGGAACGTCTGACGTTGGCAAGTTATGTGAGTTCTCTGAGCCTCAGTTTTCTTCTCTGTGAAATGGACAAAGTAACTCCTACTTCCTGGGTTTGTTTGGAAGGAGAGTGTCTGGCACAGTGACCCTGGCTCACAGCAGGTGTCTAGTGAAGTTTGCTCTGTGCCCTCCACGTGTAGACCAGGAAGAAGAGCTAGAGTTCAGGTTCCAGGCTGCTATGACCTCACCTTGTGGCCTTGGCCCAGCACGGGGTTCAGGGAAGGAGTGGGATGCCTGGTGGGGATCAGTCTGGTCGCAGGGAACCAGACCTGGCTGATGACTTACGGTTCTTTTCCTGCTCCAGCAAATCCAACACCATCCAACCTGAGAAACAACAGGGTCATCAGTGAGCTCTCCTTCAAGCCACCTGTCTCAGAGTCCTGGTCTGGGACCAGGTGAGTGTCTGTCAGTGGAAACAGGAGCTTGGGACCGGGTTGGTGGAGGAGTGAGTGGGATGGCCATTGACTTGTGGTCAGGAAACTGGATGCTGATGTTGATCTGGACATAGCTGATCTTGACTCTGTCTCACGAGGCGTGGCGGCCTTCTCATCTGTAAAGGGGGAATAATAATCCCTGCCCCTATCAGTTCTTGATCTGGTAACAGTGTGAGGTCTGGATGCTTCAAGTCAGGGCCCAGCTGGAGGCTAGAGCCCTGACAGAAGCCCTGAACCACACCCGGGATGTACTCCTTGCCTTCTTCCCACGACAGCCACACCTTTGACTCCAGCTCCTCCCAACACCCCATCCCCATGCAGAGCATCACCAGCACAGACTCAGAGGACATTCGAGAGAGAGATTTTTTCCTGGTGAGTCCTTGGGGGTCACTGTAAGGCTCCTATCAGAGTCCCCTGGGACACACACTCACGTCCCTGGTTCCCAGCTTAGCTACCCCACTGACTCACCCCAGCCCAGTCAGGTGTGATTTGGTCTCCTGTTGCAAGCCTTCTTGAGCGCAGGCATATCAGGCAATCATCAGGGTTAGGAATATGATGGTTTCCCCTTAAGGAAGTCTGGAACTTGAAGAGCAGAGGCAGCCTGCCTCGCCCTCATGATGGTGATACAGGTGGTGCCCTGCCCTGGAAGAGGCAGCGTTGGAGGTGTCTGCTTGGCCATGAGGAGACACAAATGTACATGCCTCACCATGGTGAGGGCTGTGAGATATGTGGAGATGCAGGTGGAGCGCAGGATACCCCTTAGATTGGCACTGAAGAGGGCATCATGACCAGCACTTGATAGTTGCTGCATAGATACCGGAAGAATGAGCCAGCCAGCCAGCAAAGCAGCCAAAACCCAGAGCCCAGGGCGGCCGCTTTTCTCACCAGAGCCACACTTTAGGAATGTCCCAGCAAGGTGGCAGCCTTCTAGGGAGGAGGCTGGGGGGACCCCGTGTGTCTCCTGGAGAGCTGCCAAGGGAGTAGGCTCCATGCAGCCTGGGGTGGTGGGCACTACCGATCTCTGAGAGCTGGAGGGGGAGGCAGCTGCTTCGTAGGATGGACCCATTCTGGGTCATGGGTGGGAGTTTCAGAGGACTGATTGGGTGCAGCATCTAGTGTATGAAGGAGAGGCACAGTAGTCACACCTGGCTCACAGGACTGCTGAGAGGGTTTGAATGAGCAGAGAGTGCCCCAGTGCATGGCTCAGAGTAGGACCCAGTGGGCTCGCAGGTACACCCACAGGTGTGATCCACTAGGTGCTGCGTCTGTCTATGTCCTAGACTCATTTGCAGGATTTTCCTCCTTGTGACAGCAGAATCCGGCATCTGCATTTCCTGTTTCCGGTGGCACCAGCAGTTCAGCCCTGCCAAGGAGCACTGGTAACATCCACTATGTGGCCCTGGACTTCCAGCCGAGCAAGGTGCCTGGGTTGGAGCTGGGGTTGGGCAGAGTCCTTGGGCCCTGGGGGAGAGAGTGTGGGGCCAGGTCCTTCAGCACCAGCAGCACCGGGCTGCTGGGCTGCCACTCCCAGCCCAGTGGTGCTCAGTGGTGCTCTGATCTGGATCTCGGGGCTCCTGTTCCTTCCGTCTCAGCGTGGTACCTTCATCAGCCTGCCCCGACTCCCTGTAGAGACAGACAGATGACTGTGTGGAGACCTGATCTGTGGAGGTTGCGGAATAAATCAGGAGAGAACCAGTACTCAGCAACCTGGCTCCAGGCCAAACTCTTCTGTGAGGAGAACTCACTGTGTGGGAGGGTTCCAGAGCTTGGCCATGGATGCGGGGGCCTCAGAAGGGACTTCGGGGCCCTGGAAAGCCTCCCGAGAAAGCACACCTACTAGTAGACTGTAAAGCACTGTCTACTACTAGACAGTAGCCAGCCTGTCTAGACATCAGGGTGGAGAGCTCCACCTCTGTGCATTGCCCCCTTTGGGGAGACAGGGCTCACCGAGGCACCCCTGGAAAGGCCTAGGCTGGTGCTTGTTGACACCTGGGAAATTTCCTGCCCTGGATGAGTGTTTAGAGGGAAGGCCTTGACCAATCTTTGGGACAGAGAAGGGCCTGGCTCTTCCTGCGAGCTGGGAGATGAGAAGTGCTGGCAGGGCTGTGGCATCCAGCAGCAGGAGAGGTTATCCTGGAGTTGAGGCTTTAAAGCCCAGGCCCCCCAGGCTGCTGAGAGCAGGAGGCAGAGGTTCCTTTCCCCCTGAGAAAGTTTGGGTGAGCCCCCTCCTCAACCTGTCCTTCCTCACCAGGAACTCACAGACACTCCCACTTCCACTTCCACCCTCTGTCCCTCAGCCATCCATAGGCTCTGTCACATCCGGCAGGAAGGTGGACTATGTCCAGGTGGATCTGGAGAAGACCTGGGCCCTGCAGAAGACCATGCATGAACAGATGTGCCTGCGGCAGTCCTTGGAGCCTCCCAGGGGTGCCAAGCTGTGACTTGGGCCACCAAAACCAGAGCGGGGTCAGGACAGTGCTTCAGAGCTGCTCCTCCACACTCTACAGCTCTGTGGTATCAGGGACTGCATCCCTTATCCAGAGAGCAGAGGCCTGATCAAGACACATCCTCTGCCTACTTGGGGCCCACGTCTGCCTTTGGCTGGCTATGGTCCCCACCTTCACCCTCTTGCTAGGAGCGGTGGCCAGCAAGCATCCTCAGTCTCTTCCTGCCCCTCAGACCCGGGCTCCCAACAGATTTCCACACTCACACTCGCTCATGGTCCTCAGCCTCTTCCCTCTAGCCTTTGGGCTGTTCCCCTCAATCCTGGAACATGAGGAGCTACCCTGCTGACCCTGGGACCCAAGGCCCGCAGGCCACAGTGGACATGGACCTTTTCAGCCCTGGCATTTTTTGGTCAGGGGAGAGGCAAGGCCATCAGACATTGCAATAGTTGAGAAGGAAGGTTAAAGGTGGTCTTGAGAAGCAAAGGAATTAGATCCTTAGACCCAGCAAGGCAGCTGATACCTGCAGGGGCTCCCACTTTCAGACTGAGGCCAGAGTATGGCAGCTGCTCCTGGGTGGGAGAGGCAGAGGGGGAAAGGCAAAAGGAAGGGAAAACATTAAGAGTTGCAGAATGAACAGGGCAGAGCAGACACTTCAACCTACCTTGGGGTGAACCGACTTTCCTCCTCCAAGAAATGCCCACAGGGTTTGATGGAGGCGGCCTCCACACCCTGTCAGCACCTGTGAGCACCACACTTCACCAGACCAGGGGCCTGGTCAGCTTCCGGGGATCTACCCCTCAGCAGGAGCCCTCTCCCCTGGCATCTCAAAGGCTCAGGTGGCCAGGACCCAGGCTTAGGCACTGAGGACACGGGGAGTCTATCAGACCTTTTCCCAAACTTGACAAGGTCACATCAGTGAGGGAAGGGACAAGGACACAGACAGTGGCGATGGCCACGACGGGCTGAAGATGCTGATGGGGTGCACAGGAAGTGAAAACTCCTCAGGGAGTGGAGGCAGAGAAGGTGGGTTTTAGGACAAGGGGTGCCTGAGTTAGGCTTGAGAGGAGGTTAGGTCAGATTTTTACAGGGAAGGAGGGCAGGACCAGGATGCAGTGGAGGAAGAAGGAACGACAGACTGGAAAAGCCTTGTGCTGAGGGACCAAAGGGACTTTGGAGTGCAGGTCCAGCTGCTCAGAACTGCAGGGGCCAGGCCTTTGTGCTCCCACAGTTGGAATGATGGCCGGGTGGCCACACTGGGCAGAATGTGCAGGGTGCTGGCTGGCCCAGCCCTGACTGTGTCCCTGTAAGGTCCTCTGCAAGGGGTCCCATACAGCACAGCTCTTAACTGCTGTCCCCTGTCCCCAGCTGACTACAATGGGGCCCAGTATTGATCTCAGTTCCCAGCCCAGTCACCTTCCCTGTTGATCCCAGGCTGCTGAGAAAGTGCTGCGTGTTCTGAGTGTGCGTGGTGTGCATGAACCTGGTGGAGGCTTCAGAGACTGAGGTGTTGAAGTCCCATCTCCAGAGGGGTTCCTTCCCGCTCTTGGTTCCTGTGACCACCAAAACCCTGAGGGTGAAATGAGGGGTGGAGATGAAAAGAAGGGCAAGAGAAGAGGACACTGGCCTATTGGAAGCAGAGCTCTATTCCCAAGCCTGAACTCCAGTCATGTCTAGCATGTATCCACCCCTCCACCCACCAGCCCAGAAGGAAAAGTCAACTCAGCTTAATACAGGGGTCCTTGGACCTATCATGAGGTTAAAGTTCACCTCCCCTGGTGGCCTGGCCATGACTGAGACCCCAAAAAGGGACACCTCAGCCAATGCAACTCACATGGGGGCTTGTCCTGCTGGGCTCTCCAGGGGAGCCTTCTTCACCCACCCCCACCACCTGCAAAGTTAGAGAGCAGTCAGGTGGGAACAATGAGAAACGGGTAAGGACATCTCCCTAGGACCTTGCTTTTCCATCTGTGGAGTGGGTGGTTGGATTCGATGTTTTCTGGCCCCTTCCTAGGCTGAGGGTCTGCTGGTCTTGGGGAGCTCCTTGCTCTGTTACTTCTCTCTGGAGGCTCTGCACCAGGGATGAGCAACACCAGAGCTTTGGCCAATTAGCCAGCCCCTTCCTGGCTTGATATGGACAACTTTAGTTCAAACCATTAAAATAGACCACATTCGTACAGCAGAAGCACAACCATTGTGGTTGTGGGAACATAGGCTCAGTTGCAGTCTGCCTTGTGGTCCTTCAATGTGCTATGAGGCTGTCATCTCAGTCCCAGGCCCTGGCACAGCACCACCCACATGACTATGACCTCCAGGGAGATGCAGGACAGGGAAGTGAGCACTGCTGTTCTGGGCCTGGGCCTTGAGCTAGGAAGTGTGGGGGAGGGGAGGTGGACCTGCAGAGCACTAAGGGCATCATTCTGGGATACACCAGGCCCCTGAGGCCTGGGACAATGGCCGTCTGCCTGCTGAGAGCCCACTGCAGAGTCAGGCTGGCATGTTCGGTCCGGCAGTGTGTGTCCTTGTTTTCGTTTGTTGGCTACTTGTATCTTGCTGTTTAGAATCATTTTGTACAGAATGTTTGGTTTCTCTTTAAGAGAAAATGGGCGAGAAGCCCAGTCTTAAGTTTTTGACTTGGTACCATTTAAAATTGACATTTCATTTTTCAAGTCACTGTTGGTGCCTAGTCACTGAAGTTAATCCATTTTTTTCTACAACGTTTATGATGTGTATTTACTCTGGGAGCAGACCTGGGGTGACAGGAGTGTGCTCAAGTGGTTATCGTTTCTGCTGTGGCCACTGGACAGGCCTTGTGCTGGCAGGCTCCTTTGTACTGAGGCACTGGAGCAGGACAACAGGGAAGTGCCTGAGGAATACAGCCCAGGGTGGGCTGCTTGGGTCTCTCTGGGAGTGGAGCCCATACTCACTGAAGTCCCACCTTGGGGTGAGCCTGAGCACCTGGCTGTCCTGGGCAGGCACAGACACACACTGTCAACAAGAAAACCGTTTCAGAATCATTTCTCCAATGACCCAGGAAGGCCACTGTGCCAGTCTGTTCACTTCATCTT
The DNA here is from genome assembly GCF_007565055.1 of Rhinopithecus roxellana. NCBI lineage: Eukaryota > Metazoa > Chordata > Mammalia > Primates > Cercopithecidae > Rhinopithecus > Rhinopithecus roxellana. The sequence goes on from NC_044561.1 coordinate 60,067,295, forward strand.
AAATAGGAAATAGGTACTTTTCCTGGCTCAGAGAGAAAATAAATTCTCTTTATCACAGAATCTGTTTTCCTCATCTGTAAACTGGACATTGTGCTAGCATCTGCCAATTCGTCTTTCTTAGAAGGGTGTCTAGTGGTGGGTTCTGAGAGGGCTTCATCTGTGTCTTGTGTCCACTGGGCCTCTGGCCTCCCTGAGGTCCGACATCTCACAGCTCCCCTCCACCCCTTCACCCCTCCACCCACTGCACAAGTGGGGCAGCCCTTGAGGTCCCTGGTGCCTTTTTACCTTCCATGTTCTCCAAAATGGCACTGCAGGCATGGTGCTTGGGGACCCAGTGGTAAGCGCTGCTCCCAGGCCCTGTACATGCCCCACTTCTCTGCTTCAACTCCAGGATGGGGTGGGGTCCAGGAAAGAAGCTGGTGTGGGCTCTAGTGTGGGAAACCTGTGGTGAAGGCTGATCCTGGGCTCTGCGAGCGTGGCTGCTCCTGCATTTCGCTAGCTCCAGGATGGGATGGTGCCTGTGGTGAGGAGCTAGGTATAGGCATGGTGGGTGCACCATGGCCCTGTGTGACAGCTAGTCCTGGGCCCTGCCAGTGTGGCTGCTCGTGTGCTCCTCTCCAGCTCCTGGATGGGATGATGCCCACGGGAAGGAGATGGGTTCGAGTTCTGGAGAAACGCCTGCCTCCCAGCTAACCCTGACCCATGCCAAGTCCAGCTCTGGAGATGTGACAACCCCCTCTCAACCTCCCCAGCTTCTTAGGTGCAAGGAAAGAGGAATGTGGCATCTGCAACAGGTGTTTGTGGGCAGTCCAGAGTTCTTGGGTCTGAAACATCTCCAGTTATTTGGGTTTCAGGTGCACCTGAGAGGTGAGTCCCCTCCACAGTATTCCACTGGGACGCCACATCCTGTGCACCCTTCCTCCCTCTTCCATTCAATCCTCTAGGTCCTCCCAACCTCAGAACTAGGCAAGTCCTTCAGCACACAGGGCTCTCACTCCATGCTGTATCTCAAGTGAAGGAGATGGGTATGTCCTCTCCTTACCAAGGAGGAGCATGGGTCCCTATCAGGCTGCCCAGATGCAGTGAGGAAATCAAGGGTACAGCATACAGGAAGAGCAACAGCTTTCAAAGGCTCCAGAGAGGCTGGTTTCAGAACAAGGGTCTTTCTCTTCATAGAAAAGGAGCTATAGCAGGGTCAAGGCACAAGAAGGTCGCTGGACTGCCCCCGCTCAGCCCTCAGGTACTGCTCTGGTTGTCCATGGCTAAAACTCATCCTGCTGGCCAAAGCCTTTGCTGTTCCAGTTGTTAAATATTTTGATACCACCCGTAACTCTAAAGGGTGGAGTCACAGGCACAGTTAGGAGGTAGAACTAACCTGCCACTGACACTTGGCCATTCACACTCGTAGAACAGCACCCTTACTAAATAACTGCATAATTCATTACTCAATGTCTGTTCCTCTGAAGTAAGGGGTTAGATCTGTTTGGATCACCGATATATTCTGAACACTGAGCGATGAATGAATGAATGGATGGATGGATTTTTAAAAAGAGACTCAAAGTGAAGGGAAATACTGTATTGACCCAGTGCTTGGCGGGGACTGGATGCATCTCCACCCAGGAGATCAAATCCAGGATCCTGGTGGGTCTGCTCTCCCACAGGTGAGGATGCTGCTGTCCTTGGAAATGGCTTCCATCCAGCCGTGTGGAGGGTGGATGTGGTCCAGACTCTGGGAGAGCCCGGCTCAGCCTTGGGCCCCTCCCTGGGCCACTGCTGGTAAAAGAGCACACAGACTTTCCTTGCATAAGAGGGATGGGACATTACAGCAGACAGCAGGAGAAGGCCACCTGTGTGGGCAGTTTCCCATAGGGGCTGGGCAGCAGTACCCTTGCGGGCTTAGCAGTGGTTGGGACAGCTCTCCCGGGACACTCCAGAGAGTGCTGGTTCAGTGCTAGTTCACAGCCCTGGCCTGGCACCAGCAAGTGGGCAGCGATGTCAACCAGGATCTTGCACTTCCCGCATTGAAGGGGAAGCACAGCAATCTCTGGATGAGGTAGTGTGGCCCCTGGCTCAGGCCCTTGACTGTTCAACACCCTTAGATACAGCACCCACCTCACTGGAGCAGCAGCTCTCTGCTGTCAGCCTGTCAGGGAACAGGAGGTAGTTGACCAGGTTCAAGTCAAAGCTGGAGCCCTGGAGACCACACAGCGTTTTCACAGAGAGGGTGGTGGTGTCCCTGTGGGTCCCTGGTCCCAGGCTATTCTCCCCCTTCTTGTTCACCTTCTTCATTCACCTCTGTACCCTCAACAGCCCAGGGATGCCTGGCAATGTGGGTGCTCAAAGTTGACAGTAGATGAATGATACTTACAGCACATGAAGGCCCCAGACTTCATGCAGTAGGTGGAATCACTGGAGAGAGGTTTGGGCAGCACAGCACAGAATGGGGCTCAAGGGGGCCCTGCCAGGGCCCCACAGGCTCCATCATGAACCTGTGCTAGCATGGACAAAGGCTTAATAGCTTCTTCCATGAAGCAGGCTCTTGTAGTCACATGCAGGTGGGTGCTGGGGCAGGGAGGGTGTCACTGTGGGAGCCTGACCAGAGCTACCTTTCCACCCATTCCTCCCACTGCACACGCTTGGCTGTGATCCAGGAAGGCAAAGAGCCGCTGCAGCCTGGAAATAAAAGGCTCTGAGTTGTTCTCAAATGAAGCCAAGAGTGTTTGAAGCTTCACAAAAAAAGCACGAGTGCCCAGGGTAAGCAAAGGCCCCAAAGGAGCCTCTACTCACCCATGGTCTCCAGGCCAAAGGCAGAACAGGCATTTCTAGTTCAAAGTGAGGCTGGAGGCATGGGACTCGGAGGAAGAGAAGGTGAACACTTGGCCCAGAGTGTCTGGGATTGGAAACACAGCAATGACCTTGGTGTGGAAAATAGACAGTATAGCAAGGTAACCCCTGAAGTCCCTTCCAGCTCTGACATCCCATAGCCCCAGGAGCCAAAGATTAGTGTGTCCTAAGGTCTTGTGGTACCAGGGTTCTAAGGCTGGGGCTCAGGTCTGCCACAGAGTTCATGTCAACATCATCCCAACCACAGCAGCCCCCACACCCCTTTCTCCATGGTTCCCCAGAAAAGAACATCCACACCCCTGCAAAGCAGCAAGCTCCACCTCTGTCCCAGTCCACTGCTGCAGCCCCTGTTCAGGGGCCTGGCCCTAGAGTCACCATGAGTTATTCCACCCACACCACTTTCTCCCTGCTTCCCTGGGACAGGGCATTCAGACCTATGCAGAGCAGTGTGTCTGGCTCCAACTCTACCCCCAGTCCACTCCTGCAGCCCTGCTCAGCACCCTGGCCCTAGAGTCACCCAAAGTTATCCCCCTGCATTCAAATGAGAAAAGCAGGCATCAGTACGAGAATTATGCTGACAGAAGAGGACACGGTGGTGTACACTGACTTCTGATGGCAGAGGTGTGGTCCTATGGGAGACAGGAAGGAGATCCTCTTCATGCCCATATTCCCTGGAACAAGCTGATTTCCAGATCCCAGCTTTGTTTCTCTTCTCACTAGACAATCTGGAAAGATCAGTCATGCATTTCTCCAAACAGCCCACCGCACAGAATAGCACCTCTCAAAGTGTGGGCCACTTAGCTGGTCCAAGGCAATGTAAGTTCAGAAATGGAGGAAGCATTTAGAAACCTATAAAGCATTGTGATATTACCATGGCCACATACGCACAGGGTCATTTTTTGTTTTTTGATAAGTCATTTTATTGTATTTTACAAAAGCAATGGTCTGCAGCAGACCAAAATTAGAAAAAAACAAGTCCTTCACCAGGAAGTTTGAGAAGAACAAGTAGCAGCAGCTTAGGAAGTCAGAGATCAGAGCCAACCTCCTCTGCTGAACGTGAACCTCAGAGAGGAGAAATTGCCTTGAGGTCATACTATAAGCCTGGATCAAAGCTTACTTTCACAGAATCGAAGATGAAATTTTGAGTGATTTTTAAGCAAGCCATAAAGTGAATAGGTAGCCATAGATAGTAAGTACTGCATTTGTTGCATTAAACAAAAACATGTCTGAAACCAGAATGAATGGGAGCTCCACACAGGAAGACGCAGTCCACCACCATGGACTCATGGAGAAAAGTCAGTGATGTCAAGCAGCCCAGCGAGGACCCCTCCTCCCACCACAGCCCCGTCCCTTGTGCCCATCTTGAGTTCTCATCCTGTTGCTACCTACTGCCTTGGCAATGGCTTGAGGCCCTCTGGGGCCTTCATGTGCCCACAGACCTCAGGGGATCATGTCAGCAATGCAAAGCAAGACCCACTGTCTCCAGCCCACATTCTCACTCCTTTCTACCATCTACCATTGACCATAATGCAGAGAACCAAGGGCAGACAGGAAATGCAAAATCAGCGTCTATTAAAAAACCACAAACAAGGCCCGAGGGATGCTGTTCACGCAGCATGGGGCACCCAGATTGATTAAAATGATGTTGTCCATATCTGACTTGGCCATGTACTCCGGGCAGAAACCAGTCAGCTCGCTCTCCTGTGAGATTCAGGCCTCCTACCGTCATTGCTGCTTAGTGTAATCCTCACTCGAACATGAAAGTCCTGAGGAGGAAACAAGGCAAGGCAGTGGGCACCAGAATCAGCCCAGTAACTGGACTAGAAAACAGTCACCTCCTCTGGGAAGTCGTCTTCACTACATCCAACCTGGCTGGAGTCCTGAGAAACTGCCTACAAAAGGTGTCAACAGCTTCTGCCTGCAAACACAGTCCAGCCTCTCATCTTGACATGAGGGCCTTTTATGTGACCTTTCACTTCATACCACCTTAAAGTAATGCCCATTTTATCGATTAAATGACTAAGATTCAGATAGAGAAAAGAATTGGTCAGGTCACATGGCAGTGAATGAAGGATTCATAAGTTCCTATAGGAGCCCAGCAGCTACAACCCTGGTCCATTGGCCAAATCCAGTGGCATCAAGACCTCAGTGTGAGCCCCAGTGCTCGTCTTCACTTGCTGTCTGGCCATGGTCAGTGAGCCTCTCTGACTCAACCTGTAAACCTCCCTGGGCCTGGATTTCCTCATCTGTCAGGTGAGTATATGTCTACCTTCTACTAGTTTGGCATTCTATACTTCCATGGTGCTTACCTGTAGTCATGTTCCTGCTTTCGTCTTCTACTTTTAGATTTGCAGAGTCAACTTGCAAGACAATTAGTCATCCCCTTGGGACATGATCCTACAGTCAGGTCAATGGGAGTATGCTGGGGTTCTGTGGTATGGGTCCTTGGTCATGAGCAAGCTTTCCCCTCATTACCCTTTATCACATTGTACAGCTGCACTTGCAGCAATATCACTAAGCACTAGTTCTAATAATGATATATTTTAAAGAAAACACCTAAGCACAATGTAGTGTTTCTTAATTGATTTAAGCAGCATTTATGACAGTTACTCTAGCCCTATTCTTGTCCCCAGATCCTGAGTACAGTGCCCTAGATTTGTACAAGGTTTCACAGAGCTTCGAGCTGGCGTAGCACCCAATACCCTCATCTCCCCAGTGCACATCCTCTGACTACTGCAGAAGACATTGCTCGAGCAGTGGTTTAACTCACTCATTTCCCAGGAGCATTTATTAGATAATATATCAGATTAGCCAATCATCTCCCACAGATGATTTAAAAAGATCAAAAGAGCTGCCAGAGGGGAGATAACAGCATCTTCTCTCTTAGTCCCTCTTTTTTTCTTGCAATTCTGCCCTATCCAGTTCTTCCTCACCCCACACACACAATATCAACAAATAGGGACAGAAAGGCAGACAGATGGACAGAACCTATACACACACACACATACGCATACATACACACACACACACACACACACACACACACACACAGAGAGAGAGAGAGAGAGAGAGAGAGAGAGAGAGAGAGAGGGAGGGAAAAATATTCACAACAGAAGAAAGAGCATCGAATGCCATTTTCCCCCATGGAATGGAAGTTCATACTTTTAAGAAAATAAAACAATTCCCCAAATTACTCTTAAGCTCCTAATGCTTCTGGAAATTTACCTACGATGGCTCCCTGAGCAAGCTCTGCTGCTCCCAGAGAAACTGGCGTAGCCTGATGCATGTGCCTTGGTGCAAGCACTTTCCAGAGCTTGTGTGCAAGGGAACATATATCCAAACCATAATGTGCTTTTAGAACACATGTGGAAGAATTTCATAAATAATAAAATCCTATAATTTTCTGTCTTGACTCTCAACCTGGCTTGTTGGCAAGTGGTATCTAAAGCCACAGGAAAAATGTAGCACTTTTTCCTGGAGCTATATTCTCTAATATTCAACAAAGAAAAATATGCATTTATGTTAAAACAAGTGTTTGTAATTATGAACTACATGCCTGAGTCTTTTTGTCCAACTTTAATTTACAATCAGGGTATATGTGTGGGTTTGTTACATAGGTGTATTGTATGGTGCTGAGGTTCGGAGCATGAGTGAATCCATCACCCGGGTAGTGAACCTAGAAACCCATAGGTAGTTTTTATTAACCCTTACACCCCTCCCTCTCTCCTCGCTCTTGTATTCTCAAAAGTCTATTGTTCCTATTTTTATTACCATGCATACCCAATGTTTAACTCTCCCACAAGTGAGAACATGTGATATTTGATTTTCTGTTTCTGCATTTGTTTGTTTAGGATGGTGGTTTCCAGCTGCATCCAAGTGGCAGCAAAGGGCTTGATTTCATTCTTTTTTTATAGGTGTGTAGTACTCCATAGTGTATATGTGCCATGTTTTATTTATTCCACCCATAATTGATGGGTACCTGGGTTCATTCCATGTCTTTGCTATTGTTAAAAAAAACTATCATGGAATGGTAGTTCTGTTTTAAGTTCTCTGAGAAATTTCCACATTACTCTCCACAGTGACTGAACTGATTTAAATTCCCATCAACCGTGTGTACCCACTCCTTTTTCAACAACCTCATCAATCTGTTATTTTTGGACTTTTTAGTAATAGCCATTGTGACTGGTGTGAGATGATATCTCTTTACGGTTTTGATTTGCATTTCTCTGGTAATTAGTGATGATAAGCACTTTTTTTCATAAATATTCTTGTATGTCTTTTTTTGAGAAGTGGCTGTTTATGTCCTTTGCTGCCTTTTTAATGGGGTTATTTGCTTTTTGCTTGTTCAAGTGTTTAAATTACTTATAGATTCTGGATACTTGACTTTTGTTGAATGCGTGGTTTGCAAATACTTTCTTCCATTATGTGGGTTGTCTCTTTACTTCCTTGATAGTTTCCTTTGCTGTGGAGAAGCTCTTTAGTTAATTAGGTCTCACTTGTTAATTTTTGTTTTTGTAGCAATTGCTTTTGAGGACATAGCCACAATTATTTGCCCAGGCTTATATTTAGAAGGATATTTCCTAGGTTTTCTTACAGGATTTTGATTAGTTTGAGATCTTTCACTTAAGTCCTTAATACATCTTGAATTAATTTTTGTGTGTGATGATGGGTAGGTGTGATGTCTAATAATGAGTGTCAACTTGACTGAATTGAAGGATGCAAAGTATTGTTCCTTGGTGTGTCTGTGAGGGTGTTGCCAAAAAAGATTAACATTTGAGTCGGTGGGCTGAAAGAGGCAGACCCACCCTCAATCTGCGTGGGCACCATCTAATCAGCTGCCAGTGCCGCTAGGATAAAAGCAGACAGAGGAACATGGAAGGACTAGACTGGCTGAGTCTTCTGGCCTTCATCTTTCTCCCAGGCTGGCTGCTTCCTGTCCTTGAATACTGGACTCCAAGTCCTCCAGCTTTTGACTCTTGGACTTACACCAGTGGTTTGCCAGGGGCCCTCGGGCCTTCAGCCACAGACTGAAGGCTGCCCCGTCAGCTTCCCTACTTTTTAGGTGTGGAGACTAGGGCTGGCTTTTTTGCTTCTCAGCTTGCAGACGACTTATTGTGGAACTTTGCCTCTTTATTGTGTGACTTAACAATCCTTAATAAACTCCCTTTCATATGTACATCTATCCTACTAGTCCTGTCCCTCTAGAGAAAGCTGACTAGTGCAATAGGGGTCCAGTTTTATTCTTCTGGATATGCATAGCCAGTTACTCGGGACCATTTATTAAATAGAGAGTCCTTTCCCCATTGCTTATTTTTGTTGACTTTGTTGAAGATCAGGTGGTTGGAGGTATGCAGCTTTATTTCTGGCTTTTATATTTTGTTCCATTGATCTTTGTATCCACTTTTGTACCAGTCAGTATTAGGTTACTGTGTCCCTGTAGCATAGTCTGAAGTCGGGTAGTGCGATGCCTCCCACTTTTTAAATTTTGTTTTCTGTTCTGTTTTGTTTTCTTTTTTTTTTGCTTAGGCTTACTTTGACTCTTCAGGGTTTTTTTTTTGTTGTTGTTGTTGTTCCAAATGGATTTTAGAATAATTTTTCTAATTCTGTGAAAAATGAGGTTGGTAGTTTGATGGGAATAACATTGAATCTGTAAATTCCTTTGGGAAGTATCGTCATTTTAATGATGTTGCTTCTTCCAAGGTATAAGCATGGGATGTTTTTCCATTTATTTGTGTCATTTCTGATTTCTTTCAGCAGTGTTTTGTAATTCGCCATAAAGTAATCTTTCACCTCCTTGCTTAGCTGAGTCTCTGAGGTACAATGAGATTGTAGAGAGACTCTGAGCTCATGTCAGGCTGCTTTGGGTAAGTCCCCTTCTCTGATATCAAGTAGTTTGGTGGAAATGTGGAGATGCCCAGATCTGCTGGATGATGCTGAATGACTCAGCCTAGTTTTCAGAGCGCTGCTCTCTGCTGATCTTTTTGATCTTCCCTACACTCTGCCGACACACTACTGCCAAACTGAAATTGGATATTTCTACTTCTGTGCCTTTTTTTCTGACTCATCTGGAGCGACCCCCTCTTGCCAGTTCCTGTCTGTAAAGGCCTAACTGCTAGATCTCTTCTCTATGATGCTTTCCAGAATCTTCTCAAGTTGGCTCCCTAAGCTATCTGTAACTGTATTATAAAGTTTAACTCCATGCACCTGCTAGTAATAGGTATTTGCAGATCATCTTATCCCCTAGATCAGACCCTCTGTGCCTAGAGTGCAATGCCCATGTCTCACTCATCTTGGGTTTCCCTCAGTGCCCAGTACAGGGCCATGCTCCCTCCTCTTTGTTCATATTTATATTATAGCATTCTTCACACTGCATTAATGCTGTTATGATATTCCCTCATTCACTGCAGACATGTACTGGGTACAGAGGACAGAGAGCTCAAAACAATGTGGTCCCTGCCCACCAGAAACTCACACTCTACCAGGAAACAAACAGTAACAGTATCAGAAGCTCAGAGCTCTTTATTTTCCTCCTTTTTGATGCCAAAACCTTGGGCTACATTTCCAACAAATGGAAGTCCTATCTCCTCTGTTCATCCACCTGTGGTGACAGGGAGCTCAGGAGGTATCTAGGCAGCCTATTCCATTTTAAGTAGCTCTGACTATTAAACAACTCTGTCTCTTGTGAAGTTTGAAAAGCTGAGAAGTTCCTAGTAGATACCAGATGTTTTGTTTGTTTGTTGCATCTGCCAATTCATGGTAAATTGGCCCTTAGTGTGTTTGGCAATTTTTGCTTTATAAACTCATTTTTAGTATGTAGCTAAACTTGCAAGACAGTAAGAGAGAATCGCCAGGGGTCAAAAAGGAAGAGAAAACTGAATTCCAGAACAGTAAGTCGGAAATTATGCTCTTTTTTTCTGCAATGTGGTGGTAGGGTACATGAGTGAACTTAAGTGTGTACCAAACTGTAAACTAGGTAAAGAAGTGTTTGAAAATACTTCTTTAAACATTTTGGGTGCCATATGGGCGTAAAGCTTGAATGTGCTGAAGTGTGCTATTTTAGAGCATTGTAATATATGGTGAAGTGTTTGTGCATACATACATACATAAAAGATGATTATAGTAATGTTGCTTAAAAATGATTTGTTAACAGTGCCTATTTAGTGATTATATGATTACCTAACTGTAAACTAAATGATCAAGTGTTTACATATACTTCTTTAAACATACAACTTACTATTAAGGTTAAAAGCTTAGCTTTATCAAATTATTTCAACACATGTATATAATGTGTGCAGTGAAGTGTTTTTAGATAGGTGTTTAAAAATAGAATCAAATAATGTGTGAAAGTTTATAAATTGTGTAATTCTTGTCATACTCAACTAAATCAGACTCTAGGGACCAGGGGGTAAAAGCACTAAGGGAACATAGCACTTGCTCCAAGAATTTTATTTTCCACAAGTCCAGCTGCTGAAATGGCCTGCTGTCAGCCTAAGACCAGTTTTACCTAGTGAGTGATGAAACTTCCTGCTTTGACACCAAGACTAGTTTTACCTGCCACCATCACTCACCAATCAGAGCTTTCCAGCTCCTAAAAGCTTCTCTAGTACCAGTGAGGCTTCTTTCAAAACAATACGTAATGTTTCTTTTTAAAATAAAACCCCCAAACTTCTCTTTGTTCTTCAGATATACCAAAGACCACCTGAGTGTATGACCTGAATTGCAACTGTTGCTTCCAAAAATAAAACGTTAAATTTAGAAATTCATCCTTTATTTTGACATCGACAAATATTACTGAAAAGTTGTATCATTACTGTGTTAATTCACTGATTTTAGGTGTTTACCATATGTGAGATGGGTCTCTTGAAGACAGCAGATGGTTGGGCCTTTTATTTTTTATCCAACTTGCCAGTGTATGCATTTTAAGTCTGGTGTTTAGACAATTTACATGTAAGATTAGTATTTATATGTTAGATTTTGATCCTTCCATCATGTTGTTAGCTGGATGTTTTGTAGACTTGATTATCTAGTTGCTTAATGGTGTCTGTGGGCTATGTGTTTAAAGTGAGCTTTTGTGGTAGCAGGTATTGTTCTTTCATTTCCATGTTTAGCATGTTCTTAAGAACCTCTTGTGAGGTTTGTCTACTGGTAACAAATTCCCTTAGTGTTCATTTGTTGGAATGATTTTATTTCTCCTTTGTTTATGAAGCTTAGTTTGTTGGGGTATTAAATACTTGGTTGGAATTTCTTCTCTTTCAGGATGCTGAAAATAGCATCTGCAATTTCTTCTGGCATGTGAGGTTTCTGCTGAGAATTCTGCTGCTAGTCTGATGGGGTTCCCTTTGTAAGTGATCTGCCTCTTCTCTTTAGCTGCCTTTAAGATTTTTTTCTTTCGCTTTCACCTCAATGAATCTAATGACTTATGTGCCTTATGCATGGTCATAGTATCTCACAGGGATTCTCTCAGTTTTTTGAATTTGCATGTCAACCTTTCTAGTGAGATTGGGGAAATTTTCATAGACTATAACCTCAAACATGGTTTTGAGGTTGCTTACTGTCTGTCCTTGTTTCTTAGGAATGCCAGTGCATTGTAGTTTTAGTCTCTTTACATAATCCCATATTTCTCAGATATTTTGTTCATTGACTAAGATTCTTTTTTCTTTATTTTTCTCTGACTGAGTTGATTCAAAGAACCAGTCTTCAAGCTCTGACGTTCTTTTCTCAGCTTGCCTATACTGCTGTTAATGTTTCCAACTAGAAATCTAAAGCTATTCTAAAATTAAAATTCTATCTTAAAAAATGACTATATAGGCTGGACGCGGTGGCTCACGCCTGTAATCCTAGCACTTTGGGAAGCTGAGAAGGGCAGATCGCCAGGTCAGGAGATCGAGACCATCCTGGCTAACATGGTGAAACCCCATCTCTACTAAAAATACAAAAAGTAGCCAGGCATGGTGGCGGGTGCCTGTAGTCCCAGCTACTTGGGAGGCTGAGGCAGGAGAATGGCGTGAACCTGGGAGGCAGAGCTTGCAGTGAGCCAAGATCGTGCCACTGCATTCCAGCCTAGGCCACACAGCGAGACGCCATCTCAAAAAGTAAAAATAAAAATAAAAATAAAAATGACTATATATGCATATCCAGCCAGTGTTTAAAACAATCCATCCATACAACTAACAGACATCTTCTATCCAAATTTTATGATGGTTTTGCTAAAGAGGGGTAAAATATACTTAGAAACCAAATTATCTGATTTCATTAAACCCATTCTTAATGTCAGAAGCCCTTATTCCATGTTTTCAAAATTCATGATATTGTAAGGATTATGAAAAAATATGAGAGCAAATTAAAGTGGTCAAAGGGAAAGTGTTCACGAAAATGTTATTAGCAAAACAATCTATCTATAAAAATGTGAACATATTTTAATAACCTTGAACATGGCAGGAAGAGTTGTAATATGAAAAGAGATTTACGTGTACAAAAGCTGAGGGAAAAAGTTTCAGCTTCAAGCATTAACGTCTTAGTTCACAAATCTGAAGGAAAATAAAGAGAAAATAAAGGTACTAAGAGATATGAAAAAATGTATAAGAATAAATATTTCTTTTATGAATCCTTGTGAATATATGACAGCATAGAAGCTACAGAAAACCAGTTTACTGTTTGAAAAATGAATGTTAGTTCAGAAGTACCAATATGGCATTTTCAAGTCAGTGGAAAATAAGTGTACAGTGTTTATGCAATAATTTACAGTATCCTCACTGCATTAAAAGGGATTTTAGAACATAACCTTTCTTACTGAAGCACATTTTATAGCTCTGAAAATGTAAGGTGTTTTGACAATGAATTAGGAAGACTGTCAAATACATAACAATAAATTACACTTAATCAAATTAAAGCCTCTTTTTTTTATTATTATACTTTAAGTTCTAGGGTACATGTGCATAACGTGCAGGTTTGTTACATATGTATACTTGTGCCATGTTGGTGTGCTGCACCCATCAACTCATCAGCACCCATCAACTCGTCCTTTACATCAGGTATAACTCCCAATGCAATCCCTCCACCCTCCCCCTCCCCCCATAATAGGCCCTGGTGTGTGATGTTCCCCTTCCCGAGTCCAAGAGATCTCATTGTTCAGTTCCCACCTGTGAGTGAGAACATGTGGTGTTTGGTTTTCTGTTCTTGCGATAGTTTGCTAAGAATGATGGTTTCCAGCTGCATCCATGTCCCTACAAAGGACACAAACTCATCCTTTTTAATGGCTGCATAGTATTCCATGGTGTATATGTGCCACATTTTCTTAATCCAGTCTGTCACTGATGGACATTTGGGTTGATTCCAAGTCTTTGCTATTGTGAATAGTGCCACAATGAACATATGTGTGCATGTGTCTTTATAGAAGCATGATTTATAATCCTTTGAGTATATCCCCAGTAATGGGATGGCTGGGTCATATGGTACTTCTAGTTCTAGATCCTTGAGGAATCGCCATACTGTTTTCCATAATGGTTGAACTAGTTTACAATCCACCAACAGTGTAAAAATGTTCCTATTTCTCCACATCCTCTCCAGCACCTGTTGATTCCTGACTTTTTTTTTTTTTTTTTTTTTGAGACGGAGTCTCGCTCTGTCGCCCAGGTTGGAGTGCAGTGGCCGGATCTCAGCTCACTGCAAGCTCCGCCTCCCGGGTTTACGCCATTCTCCTGCCTCAGCCTCCCGAGTAGCTGGGACTACAGGTGCCCGCCACCTCGCCCGGCTAGTTTTTTGTGTTTTTTTTAGTAGAGACGGCGTTTCACCATGTTCGCCAGGATGGTCTCCATCTCCTGACCTCGTGATCCGCCCGTCTTGGCCTCCCAAAGTGCTGGGATTACAGGCTTGAGCCACCACGCCCGGCTGATTCCTGACTTTTTAATGATTGCCATTCTAACTGGTGTGAGATGGTATCTCATTGTGGTTTTGATTTGCATTTCTCTGAAGGCCAGGGATGATGAGCATTTTTTCATGTGTCTGTTGGCTGTGTGCATGGCTTCTTTTGAGAAATGTCTGTTCATATCCCTTGCCCACTTTTTGATGGGGTTGTTTTTTTCTTGTAAACTTGTTTGAGTTCTTTGTAGGTTCTGGATATCAGCCCTTTGTCAGATGAGTAGATTGCAAAAATTTTCTCCCATTCTGTAGGTTGCCTGTTCACTCTGATGGTAGTTTCTTTTGCTGTGCAGAAGCTCTTTAGTTTAATTAGATCCCATTTGTCAATTTTGGCTTTTGTTGCCATTGCTTTTGGTGTTTTAGACATGAAGTCCTTGCCCATGCCTATGTCCTGAATGGTATTACCTAGGTAAAACCTCTTTTTACATAGTATATTGGAAAGTATTTGTTCTTGTGTTCTAAATGGTACATGGTTGATTGAAATTTAAGTGATATTCATCTTAAAATGCGCTTGAGATGTGAACTAGATTTAATACATACAAAATTCTTATTTCCCCATTCAATTTAATAAAAATTCCAAAAGGTCATTTATTTTTCAAAAAAAAAACTTGTTGCAATAATTCCCTATTGAGGACCAGAAATCCCAAAGCATTAGTTATAGTTATAGAGCTTTCAAGTTTCTAGGTCACCGAATGGAATCTGAAACCAACCCCATGGTGACTAAAGGGTATTATCAGGAAAAACTGTTAAATGACTTTTATCAAATGGTCTCAGTAGGAGACAGGTGTCCACTGTTGCTGACCATCTGAGTTTAAAAGCAAGAACATAAAAGGGGATGATTGCCCCTAAAAAAATTATCTCCAGGGATTTGGTTTAGGTCAAACATTGAGGTTGGACAAGTCTATGGCACAGTGAGTTAACATAATCTCATCCACCCCACTCTCCATACATACAACCTCAACCAACAACCCCCCAACACACACACACAAACACAACACACACACACATACACACACTCTGCATAAGCTTTCTGAAAAGGTGTTTACTATAAAAATGATTCAAGGAAAGGGAGAAATATTACTTTTTCCTTGGAAAGAAAAAGCTAAATTTTCTCAAACGGTATTAGAATTTGGATCAATAGATAGAAAACGGGGATATAGTAAAGACATATGTAAAAAATAAAATGTGTACATTAAATAAACAGATTTTGAAATTATGAAGATCAATGCTGAACTTACTTTGAAATAGCTTCAAATTGCAGTTTATTAGTTGAGTTTCCATTGGTTTGGGAAATGTGGGCCATTGTCAAGATATGTCTAAAAAGCTTTGGTGGGTAGGGAAGTTATATAACGTTCAACTGGAGAGAGTAGGAAGAACAGAGGGCCAAGTGCAAAATGAATTATGAAATGAAATCAAATATGTTTCATTTGTTACTGTAATAAATTATTTTCATAATCAGAAAATGAAATTGAAATTTTATATTTACTATCAAACTCAAATATCAATAAAATTTCTGTACCAATTTTGGGAGTGAGGTAGTGGTGACAGCTCTCCCCATCTCTCCACCACCTGACCAAGAGAAAGAACAAATTCAAGGCACAGTCTGTGTTACTCATTTTGACCACAATCAGTATGGAGACTTGTGTGTGGTATTGAAATCAACTTTCTATGGAGCATGTGATTTTAGCTAAGCTCCTTCTTTGAAAAATGTGCTTTAAAAAATTAAGGCTGCAATACAAGGACATGAGAGTGAGATGGGGAAAGAGAGCCTGTGGTTGATGAAATGCAAATGAGGCTTGGCTCAGACAGCTGGCTGCTTTGGGATGACATGGGTGATAAATGGTTCTTAAAACATGAGCAGGCATTAGACTCCTGATTCAGTGTCAGACTGGCAAAAAGAGCAGTATTAGTACATGCTTCCTTTAATTAATGCAACACTACTGCATTAGTCCGGATACTGTCGATAAATGGGAAAGAACTGGTATCACAGGTAATATCAGAAATCGTTCAACCTTGAAGCTGGGATGTGTGGGGCAAAAGCTGTAATGTCGTAAGAAGTTTGATTGAATTTGTAATGTACCAGTGCACCATGACAAAAATGGGGAGATAGCACAGTCAGGACTGGGAAAGGTTGTGACCAATGAGAGAGAATAAGTGATTACACAGCTGGGAGGAGTTTGAAAACAGACAAAGGACAAGGCCGGGTGCCGTGGCTCACGCCTGTAATGCCAGCACTTTGGGAGGCCAAGGTGGGTGGATCACGAGGTCAGGACATCGAGACCATCCTGGCTAACACGGTGAAATCCCATCTCTACTAAAAAATACAAAACATTAGCTGGGCATGATGGCGGGCGCCTGTAGTCCCAGTTACTCAGGAGGCTGAGGCAGGAGAATGGCGTGAATCCGGGAGGCGGAGCTTGCAGTGAGCCGAGATTGCACCACTGCACACCAGCCTGGGTGACAGAGACAGACTCCATCTCAAAAAAAAAAAAAAAAAGAAAAAAAAAAGAGACAGACAAAGGACAAGCAAATAGAGAAGGGGAAAGCAGCCACTGCCATAATTTGAACAGTAAAACTCAGAGGAACTTTGAAGTGGAGAGGAGTGTAGTATTTATTTGGTCCTTGGGGATTTGTCAGGGCTGGAGGATGGACACAACAAACAAACAATTTAGAGTGCTCTGAAATGTGGTCTGACAGCATATGCCTTGTAGTTATGTCTACACTTTGTGCTTGATCCAAACATACATATTTTGGGGGCAATATCTGACTGATACCTTTTAAACACACACACATGATGTTTTGTAGAAAATACATCTGGGCCTGGCTACACTTCCAGTGTGTCCCATTTCTCTTCGTTCAAATTTCCACCTAGAAATCAAGTTAAATCTTTGAGATGACACTAATGTTGTAAAGATGCTGCATCAAAATAAGGTTTTTTAAAGTAGACAAGCCATTCAGTAATTTTCTACAACAGGTGAATGACAGAAGCATTGACCTCAAATTTCACAGTGGACCCCAGTGAGAATTCCCTGAAATCATGTCTCTTTTCGCATTTGTTAAGTACAATCACAGTACTACAACCACAGCCACAACTATAGCTACATGATTTCCTCACATGATCAGCTGTACTTTCCTGCTCTAGTCTAACATCTTCCAGCCATGCCTTCCTACAGCACTCTACAGTAAGGGTCAGCAAACATTTTCTAAACTGAACCAGATAGTAAGTATGTTAAGTAAGTAAGTATGTGCCGTAATGTCTCTCTCAACTGCTCACCTCTGCCAGTGTAGAGCAAAAGCAGCAGTAGGCAATATATAATGACAGATATGGCTGTCTTCTTCAGTGAAACTTAATAAAAAGTGGCAGCAGGCTAGATTTGGCTTATGGGGTATAGTTTGTTAATCCATGATGGAACGCTTAAAATTTCCATGGTTACTTTAACTGCAAAAGTGAGTCTTGCCTGTTATATTTTACCTCTTCCAGCAGGGCATACAGAGAGGAGCAAGTCAGAACACTTCTTCTTGACATTTATATACTCAGAAGTATACTGGTGTGTTACTGCAGTACATCAGAGATAGTATTCTGTCCTTTCCTTTTGGTTCTCATCTTTTGTCCAAGATTAATAGAGAGCATCAAGTACCGTTTTCAGATAGAAAAACTAACAAGCCACTTAAAATCACTCTTTCCTGCCTCTTAACATTAGTATTGAACTTTTCTTATGCACAGACAGCAAAGATGTTTCAACACTTCTGTAAGCTTGTCCTATCAGACATTGCATTTCATTTCATCATCTGCAAAAAAGCAGGGGAAAGAGTTTACAATTTTGTGTTAGTTATCCACTGCAGCATCACAGACCACCCCACAACTCAAAACAAATAATCATTTATCCTTTCAGCTCAAGTATCTGGAAACATCTAAGACCAAGTTGATCTAGGTTGAACCTAGTTGGGCTTGACTGAACTTGTGCTTCTGCAGTTTACTGACTGGAGGGAGCTCTATTCTTTACTGGCTTGCATTGGGCAAATTATCTAATGAGGATCTGCACCACCTTTCTTTCATCTTCCTGCAACCAAGAGACTAGCTGAGATATGTTTGTCTCACGGTAGTGAAAGAGGCACAAATCAAGTCTAATTATGCAAACTCCATTTAAGCCTTTGCTTGTGTAATACCTGCTGAAGTTCCACTGGTCAAAGCAAGCCCCAGGAGTAAACCTAGGTCACCAAGCCATAGTAGAAGGACACTGCACATGGAGTGGATTCAGAGAAGTGTAAACATTTTAGTCAGATGTACAATCTCCCAAAGACTGGCACAAAGGTGGGTGTCAGTAAAAGCCGAGCTTAATTCCAGCTACTTGATGTTGAGTTCAGTTTTTCAGCTGTTAAGAAGAGAAGATGATGCCTACCACAGAAGCTCATTTGTGCGATTACAAGGATTAAATAAGAACATGACAAATGTGTGAAGTGCCTAATACAAAGTTAATTGGTAAATGTTCTATAGTTTTCATAGAATCTTGGGCTTGAAAACAGATTAATTCTAAGCTTTTTAATATTATTCTGTCATAATTGCATAATTTAGTGGGCCTATCAGCATGTATAAGCAAATGTTAATCAGAGCCAGCCAAGGTTGTGTCTTTTGGATACCAGGAAAGAAAGAGTTACAGTGGCTGTTAGAGAGGAATTGAGACGGAGTTTAGTAAAAAAAATAAATTTTAGTTTGCTATCCAAAATATATGTTTCATAAATAGAGCTAAGATTTCACTGGAAACTTGAGAAAGGTTGGGCAATTAGTTATGTATATAAGAAACTGTGGCTGAACCTGCCAAATTCTTTGAAATGTCACAATCATTGAACAGAGAAGGTGCAAGTATGATATACAGGAATATCACATGACAGGATTTAGTGGGTAGGTGGTTATTGCCATTTGGTCTATTTTGCTATTTATAACCAGTCTTAGGAGTTTTCTTTAAAACTCATAAGAAGATGAAGCAATGACTGTCTACACTAGCACACAATAATAATAACAATATAGATCGGTTGAAAGTAAAAGGAGGAAAGGTGATATGTTATATAAACAATCAAAGGAGAACAGGACTGTTATCTCAATATCAGCTAAAATTAATTTCAGAGCAAAGACAATTGGGAGAGACAGAGAAGGGCATCACATAAGAAAAAAAAAGATTTGGTTCATGAAAAAGACTTGGCAATCTTAAATGTATATACAACCAATAACAGAGCTACAAAGTATGCGAAGCAAAATCTGATAGAACTGAAAGAATAAATACACAAATCAACAATCATAATTGGAGACTTCAACAAGCATCTTTCAATAATTGGTAGAAAAACTAGACCTAAATACTATCAATGTTATAAAAAAAAAACAAAACTCAACAACACCATCAATCAACAGGATCTCACTGGCATTCATAAAGTGCTCCAATGCCGGCTGGGCACGATGGCTCAAGTCTGTAGTCCCAGAACTTTGAGAGGCCAAGGTGGGTGGATCACCTGAGGTCAGGAGTTGACCAACTGGCCAACATGGTGAAGCACCGTCTCTACGAAAAATACTAGAATTAGCCAGGTGTGGTGGTGGGTGCCTGTAATCCCAGCTACTCGGGAGGTTGAGGCAGGAGAATCCCTTGAACCCGGGAGGCAAAGGTTGCAGTGAGCTAAGATCGCACCATTGCACTCCAGCCTGGACAAAAGAGCAGGAATCTGCCTAAAAAAGAAAAAAAAAAAGTGCTCCACCCCCTAGCAGCAGAATACAGCAGAACATTTAGGTACCCACAGAACATAAACCAAGATGGACTGTATCCTGGATTTAAACAAACATTAAGACTTTTAAAATAACTGAAATCATGTAGAATGTATCCTCCAACCAAAATGGCATCAATTATAAATAAAAGCGATAACAGCAAAATCTTAAGTACTTGAAAAATAAACAGCACACTTTTTTAGTTCTTTTTTTTTTTTTTTTTACATTTTTGTTTATTTTAAGTTCTGGGGTACAGGTGCAGGATGTGCAGTTTTGTTACATAGGTACGTTTGTGCCACGGTACTTTGCTGTACCTATCAACCCTTCACCTCAGTATTAAGCCCAGCATGCATTAGCTGTTTTTCCTGATGCTCTCCCTCTCCCTCCTCCATTCACGGGCCCCAATGTGTGTTGTTTCCTTCCCTGTGTCCGTGTGTTCTCATTGTTCAGCTCCTACTTACAAGTGAGAACAATGTTTGGCTTCCTGTTTCTGAATTAGTTTCCTGAGGATAATGGCTTCCTGTTCCATCCACGTCCCTGCAATGGACACGATCTCATTCCTTTTTATGGCTACATAGTATTCCATGTTGTATGGGTACCACATTTTCTTCATCCAGTCTATCACTGATGGACATTTTGGTTGATTCCATGCCTTTGCTATTGTGAATAGTGCTAAACAGCAAGCACACTTCTAAGGAGAACGTCTCAAGGGAAACAAATATATTGAACTGAATAAAAAAAGCAACATATCAAACTTGATTTAACATAGTTAATGTCAGTGCTGAGAGGAAAAGGTGTTTTGCTAAATGTGTATAATAGAAAAGTAGAAATTTCTCAAATAAAAATTCAAGCTATCATATCATTTCTAGAATATAGTAGCAAAATAAAACCAAAACAAGTATAAGACAGAATATAATAAGGATAAGAGCAGGAAATAAATGAAACAGCCAAAAGAAAACAACAAAGAAAAGTAAAGAAATAAAGTTGGTTCTTTGAAAATATCAATAAAATTGACAAATCTTTTCTAATAATGACAAAGAAAAAAGGGATGTCTTAAATTACCAATTTCATGAATGAAATGGGCTATCCTTACAGACCCTGAAGACATGAAAATGATAATAAAGGAATGTCATGAACAACTCACATACATTTGACAACTTGGAGAAAATGGGCCAATTTCATGAAAAACAGAAACTACCACAAAATTCACCCAATCTAAAATAGATAATTTAATAGCCTTAAAAATTAAGGACATTTAATTTCTAATTTTAAAGACTGCTGAAGGAGAAAGCTCCCGGACAAAATGGTTTTACTAAAGAATTTTACCTACTGCTTAAAGAATTGACACCAATACACACAATCATTTCTGAAAATACAGAATCTTTCACAATTCATTTTTATGAAGCTAACATTACTCTGATATCAAAATAGACAGTACAAAAAAGTAAACTCTAGTCCGGTAATTCTCTTGAACATAGATACACTAATTCTTAACAACATTAGCAGTAGAACTCAGCAATATACACAAAGAATTACACAGCATGCCCCAGTGAAGTTTACTCCAGTGACTGCACACCTAGGTATTCATCCCACTGAAATAAAAACTTTTTTTTTTTTTTTGCATTTGTAATTGGCTTCCCCTCTGTTTTTGTTGGCAAGAGCAGTTTGGTGTCCCAGGCTTAGAATCCATCTCTCTTCCTCTTCCCAGCCTCCCGAGTAGCTGGGAATAAATGCGCCCGCCACCACGCCCGGCTAATTTTTTGTATTTTTAGTAGAGACGAGGTTTCACCATGTTAGGATGGTCTTGATCTCCTGACCACGTGATCCGCCTGCCTCGGCCTCCCAAAGTGCTGGGATTACAGGCGTCAGCCCCCGCAACCGGCCAGAATCCATTTTTCCTCCACATCAAAGCACCTGCGGTATGGGCGAAGCAGCCTGGAGCCTGACTGCATAAGCCTGCACAAGCCTGCACAGCAGGAGGGTCCTGGCAGGAGGGTCAAGGTGCCCCTGCCTGGGTCCAGCTCAGAGGCCTCCAGGAGGAATGGGTCTAGCTCCCTGGTGCTGGCAGTGTCCTGTTCCCAGGATCTGCACATGGAAGTTACCTTCTTGCATCTCCCCATCAGTGGTACGTGCTCCTCCAGACCCCCTCTTGTAGACCTGGAGACAGCGGCCTGCACCTCACCCCTACTGCATGCCAGTGAAGCGAAGCACCCTGGGCCAGAAGCCCCACAGCTGTTGACCCTGGCTTGGACACCAGTCATGGGGCACCAGAGCAGGAGCTGGCCGCCCAGCCCTGATTCTGTGACCCGGAGCGCCCAGTCGCTGATGGCTCTGTGTTCGGGGTGCGGACCAAGGAGGAGCAGGTGTCGAAGGCGCCTCAGGCAGGTCCTGGGCTCCCTGGGCGTTTTGTGTTCAGCGATTTTGAGGCCATTTGCATCCAGCTCTGCCAACCCGAGCTCTGAGCCGCAGCGGCGGCCACCCGCAGTAGCACCACCACTAGTGTCCTGGGGGCTTTCTTCAGAGGAGTCTGTCAGCATCCTCAAGTTCCAGGCGCTCTAGCCCCAGTCCTGCTTCAAGAGGCTTTTTCCCACCAGAGGCCTCTCCTCAGTGGCCTGAAAGCTCGGCCAACTCCCATAAAGTTTGCCGGCAACACAAAGCTGTCACTGACATTTGTGGCGCCAAGACTTGCGCACGCGGGTTGCACACATCGCCGCTGTCTGCGCCACGTGCAATGACGCAGTCTGAGGCGCGCACGCGCACGCCTCATGCGCACGCCGGCTTGGCTTGCCTGTAACGTGCTAGGCTTGGCTTTGTGTTCCTAGCTTGGCTTGGCTTGGCCTTAGTCGCTTTGCCTGGAGTTTCTTGCTTGGATTGGCGTTTCCTCCCTCGCATTCCTTTGCTGGGCTTGACCTTTTCTTTGCTGGGTTTGGTATTCCCTTGACTGGGCTGGGTGTTTCCTTGGGGGTGGGGGGCTTGGTCTTTCCTGGGGTGGGCTTGGGGTCGCCCCGGGTGGGCGTGGGCTTTCCCGAGTGGGTGTGGGTTTTCCCTGGGTGGGCTGGGTGGGCTCCGCAGCTGCGGTTGGCAGGTTTTGGTTGGGATTGACCTTCTCTTAGAGCAGATTGGAAACCCAGAGTTTCCTGCTAGTTGTTGAAACTGGTTGGTAGACGCGATCTACTCGCTACTACCAGCCTCCCCTGGCTGTTTAAAGCAGATGGTGGCTGAGGTTTGTTCAATGCCTGCTGCCTCCTCTATGAAGCCGTTTGGTCTCAGGACCAAGATGGGCAAGTGGTGCTGCCAGTACTTCCCCTGCTGCAGGGGGAGCGGCAAGAGCAACGTGGGCGCTTGGGAAGACTACGACGACAGCGCCTTCATGGAGCCCCGGTACCACGTCCGTCAAGAAGATATGGACGAGCTCCACGGAGCTGCCTGATGGGGTAAAGTCCCCAGAAAGGATCTCATCTTCATGCTCAGGGGCACTGAAGTGAACAAGAGGGACAAGCAAAAGAGGTAACCGGGCCTGGGCTGGGAGGAGGCAGGACGTGGGGGGGGGGGGGTGATGGAGACATACCTTCCTGGCGGGATAGTGGGGAGACTGGCTTTCTCGCCTCCGCAGGCCCCACACTTCCCTGGGTGTGGAAACCTCAGAGAGGACAGGGCACAGGCCCTTTACGAACAGCAACACAAAAACAAAACTTTAGCTGAATTCCAATACAATTATTATTTCTCTTATAGAACACCAATAGACTGTTTTTAAAGTGATTTAACTCGCAAAATTAAGTCGATGCAGCAGATTATTTTTAATGTACACATTTTAAAACAATGTTCTATACATTATAGAAAGGTGTATATTGAGAACTAAGTCCCATAATATATCAACTTCTGGGCTAAATATTTTTCAAATAAAATCCAACATGGATTTTATATCGATGTACCCTACATAAGTAGGTTCTTTACTGAGGAACCGTAAAAGGAAACTGAAATGGGAAGTATGGTTCATGTCCTTGAATAGGAAGATTCGTTTTTCTGAAGATGTGAGCTTTTTCTGTGTTTATCACTTTTATGTAAGCCAAATAAAAATAGCAAAGTTTTAGCGTTTTTAAATTGCACATGCTGAATTTTATTATTGTGATAAATTAATTTTTTACAACAGAATGGAAAAAGACTTGCTTTTCCAGATATCAAAATGTGAATGTGCTATTTCCACAAATTGTTTACTAACAGCTGAAAAGACATTAGTGAATAGGACAGAATAGGAATTCCAGAAATACCCAAATACATGTAAGAATTTATCACTTGATAATGGTGATGTTTCATATTGGCAAAACAAGATGAATTATTCATCAGTGCTGAATAATTCATGCTGTTTGGAGAAAACTAGCTAGATTTTTATGTCACAAAAATAAGTTCCTGGAGTATTGATTAAAAATTTTAAATATACAAAAGGAGAAAAGTACCAGAAGAAAACACAAATGCCTATTTATATATACAAATATTTATTTATTTATTTATTATTTATTTATTTATTTATTTATTTATTTTTCTGAGACAGAGTCTCACTCTGTTGTCCAGGCTGGAGTGTAGAGGCACAATGTCGGCTCACTAAAACCTCTGCCTCCCAGGTTCAAGCAATTCTCTACCTCAGCCTACTGAGTAACTGGGATTACAGGTGCCCACCACCATGCCCGGCTAATTTTTTTTTTTTTATACTTTAAGTTCTAGGGTACATGTGCACAACGTGCAGGTTTGTTACATATGTATACATGTGCCATGTTGGTGTGCTGCACCCATTAACTCGTCATTTACGTTAGGTATATCTCCTAATGCTATCCCTCCCCAC
Source organism: Rhinopithecus roxellana (assembly GCF_007565055.1). Lineage (NCBI taxonomy): Eukaryota > Metazoa > Chordata > Mammalia > Primates > Cercopithecidae > Rhinopithecus > Rhinopithecus roxellana. The sequence goes on from NC_044561.1 coordinate 60,091,642, forward strand.
CCTCCCCACAATAGGACCTGGTGTGTGATGTTCCCCTTCCTGTGTACAAGTGATCTCATTGTTCAATTACCACCTATGAGTGAGAACATGCGATATTTGGTTTTCTGTTCTTGCGATAGTTTGCTGAGAATGATGGTTTCCAGCTGCATCCATGTCCCTACAAAGGACACGAACTCATCCTTTTTTATAGCTGCATAGTATTCCATGGTGTATATGTGCCACATTTTCTTAATCCAGTCTGACACTGATGGACATTTGGGTTGATTCTAAGTCTTTGCTATTGTGAATAGTGCCACAATAAACATTCGTGTGCATGTGTCTTTATAGCAGCATGACTTATAATCCTTTGGGTATATACCCAGTAATGGGATGGCTCGGTCAAATGGTATTTATAGTTCTAGATCCTTGAGGAATCGCCACACTGTTTTCCACAATGGTTGAACTAGTTTACAGTCCCACCAACAGTGTAAAAGTGTTCCTATTTCTCCACATCCTCTCTAGCACCTGTTGTTTCCTGATTTTTTAATGATTGCCATTCTAACTGGTGTGAGGTGGTATCTCATTGTGGTTTTGATTTGCATTTCTCTGATGGCGAGTGATGATGAGCATTTTTTCATGTGTCTGTTGGCTGTATGAATGTCTTCTTTTGAGAAATGTCTGTTCATATCCTTTGCCCACTTTTTGATGGGGTTGTTTTGTTTTTTTTCTTGTAAATTTGTTTGAGTTCTTTATAGGTTCTGGATATTAGCCCTAGTCAGATGAGTAGATTGCAGAAATTTTCTCCCATTCTGTAGGTTGCCTGTTCACTCTGATGGTAGTTTCTTTTGTTGTGCAGAAGCTCTTTAGTTTAATTAGATCCCATTTGTCAATTTTGGCTTTTGTTGCCGTTGCTTTTGGTGTTTTAGACATGAAGTCCTTTCCCATGCCTATGTCCTGAATGGTATTACTTAGGTTTTCTTCTAGGGTTTTTATGGTTTTAGGTCTAACATTTAAGTCTCTAATCCATCTTGAATTGATTTTCGTATAAGGAGTAAGGAAAGGATCCAGTTTCAGCTTTCTACTTATGGCCAGCCAATTTTCCCAGCACCATTTATTAAATAGGGAATCCTTTCCCCATTTCTTGTTTTTCTCAGGTTTGTCAAAGATGAGATGGCTGTAGATGTGTGGTATTATTTCTGAGGGCTCTGTTCTGTTCCATTGGTCTATATCTCTGTTTTGGTACTGCTACCAAAACATGGGACAATTTGACTTTTTCTTTTCCTAACTGAATACCGTTTGTTTCTTTCTCTTGCCTGATTGCCCTAGCCAGAACTTCCAACACTATGCTGAATAGGAGTGGTGAGAGAGGGCAGCCCTCTCTTGTGCCAGTTTTCAAAGGGAATTTTTCCAGTTTTTGCCCATTCATGATGATATTGGCTGTGGGTTTGTCATAAACAGCTCTTATGATTTTGAGATACATTCCATCAATACGGAATTTATTGAGAGTTTTAGCATGAAGGGCTGTTGAATTTTGTCAAAGGCCTTTTCTGCATGTATTGAGATAATCATGTGGTTTTTATCTTTGGTTCTGTTCATATGCTGGATTACCTTTATTGATTTGCATATGTTGAACCAGTCTTGCATCCCAAGGATGAAGCCCACTTGATCATGGTGGATAAGCTTTTTGATGTGCTGCTGGATTCAGTTTGCCAGTATTTTATTGAGGATTTTTGCATCGATGTTCATCAGGGATATTGGTCTAAAATTCTCTTTTTTTGTTGTATGTCTGTCAGGCTTTGGTATCAGGATGATGTTGGCCTCATAATATGAGTTAGGGAGGATTCCCTCTTTTTCTATTGATTGTAATAGTTTCAGAAGGAATGGTACCAGCTCCTCCTTGTACCTCTGGTAGAATTCGGCTGTGAATCCGTCTGGTCCTGGACTTATTTTGGTTGGTAGGCTATTAATTGTTGCCTCAATTTCAGATCCTGCTATTGGTCTATTCAGGGATTCAACTTCTTCCTGGTTTAGTCTTGGGAGAGTGTAAGTGTCCAGGAAATTATCCATTTCTTCTAGATTTTCTAGTTGATTTGCGTAGAGGTGTTCATAGTATTCTCTGATGGTAGTTTGTATTTCTGTGGGGTCGGTGGTGATATCCCCTTTATCATTTTTTTTTTTTTTTTGAGGCGGAGTCTCGCTCTGTCGTCCGGACTGGAGTGCAGTGGCCAGATCTCAGCTCACTGCAAGCTCCGCCTCCCGAGTTTACGCCATTCTCCTGCCTCAGCCTCCCGAGTAGCTGGGACTACAGGCGCCCGCCACTTCGCCCGGCTAGATTTTGTATTTTTAGTAGAGACGGGGTTTCACCGTGTTAGCCAGGATGGTCTCGATCTCCTGACCTCGTGATCCGCCCGTCTCGGCCTCCCAAAGTGCTGGGATTACAGGCTTGAGCCACCGCGCCCGGCCCCCTTTATCATTTTTTATTGCACCTATTTGATTCTTCTCTCTTCTTTATTAGTCTTGCTAGCAGTCTATCAATTTTGTTGATGTTTTCAAAGAACGAGCTCCTGGATTCATTGATTTTTTGGAGGGTTTTTTGTGTCTTTATCTCCTTCAGTTCCATCTGATTTTAGTTATTTCTTGCCTTCTTTTAGCTTTTGAATGTGTTTGATCTTGCTTTTCTAGTTCTTTTAATTGTGATGTTAGAGTGTCAATTTTATATCTTTCCTTCTTTCTCTTGTGGACATTTAGTAAATCTCCCTCTACACACTGCTTTAAATGTGTCCCAGAGATTCTGGTATGTTGTGTCTTTGTTCTCATTGGTTTCAAAGAACATCTTTATTTCTGCCTTCATTTTGTTATGTACCCAGTAGTCAGTCAGGAGCAGGTTGTTCAGTTTCCATGTAGTTAAGTGGTTTTGATTGAGTTTCTTAGTCCTGAGTTCTACTTTGATTGCACTGTGGTCTGAGAGACAATTTGATATAATTTCTGTTCTTTTACATTTGCTGAGGAGTGCTTTACTTCCAGCTATGTGGTCAATTTTGGAATAAGTGTGATGTGGTGCTGAGAAGAATGTATATTCTGTTGATTTGGGGTGGAGAGTTCTATAGATGTCTATTAGGTCCGCTTGGTGCAGAGATGAGTTCAATTCCTGGATATCCTTGTTAACTTTCTGTCTTGTTGATCTGTCTAATGTTGACAGTGGGGTGTTAAAGTCTCCCATTATTATTGTATGGGAGTCTAAGTCTCTTTGTAAGTCTCTATGGACTTGCTTTATGAATCTGGGTCCTCCTGTATTGGGTGCATACATATTTAGGATAGTTAGCTCTTCCTGATGAATTGATCCCTTTACCATTATGTAATGGCCTTGTCTCTTTTGATATTTGATGGTTTAAAGTCTGTTTTATCAGACTAGGATTGCAACCCCTGCTTTTTTTTTTTTTTTTCCCTCTATTTGCTTGGTAGATCTTCCTCCGTCCCTTTATTTTGAGCCTATGTGTGTCTCTGAATGTGAGATGGGTCTCCTGAACACAGCAAACTGAGGTGTCTTGACTCTTTACCCAGTTTGCCAGTCTGTGTCTTTTAATTGGAGCATTTAGTCCATTTACATTTAAAGTTAATATTGTTATGTGTGAACTTGATCCCATCATTATGATTTTAGCTGGTTATTTTGCTCGCTAGTTGATGCAGTTTCTTCCTAGCATCAATGGACTTTTACATTTTGACATGTTCTTGCAATGGCTGGTACCTGTTGTTCCTTTCCATGTTTAGTAATTCCTTCAGGATCTCTTGTAGGGCAGGCCTGGTGTTGACAAAATCTCTAAGCATTTGCTTGTCTGTAAAGGATTTTATTTCTCCATCAGTTATGAAACTTAGTTTGGCTGGATATGAAATTCTGGGTTGAAAATTACTTTCTTTAAGAGTGTTGAATATTGGCCCCCACTCTCTTCTGTCTTGGAGAGTTTCTGCTGACAGATCTTCTGTTAGTCTGATGGGCTTCCCTTTATGGGTAACCCGACCTTTCTCTCTGGCTGCCCTTAACCTTTTTTCCTTCATTTCAACTTTGGTGAATCTGACAATTATATGTCTTGGAGTTGCTCTTCTTGAGGAATATCTTTGTGGTGTTCTCTGTATTTCCTGAATTTGAATGTTGGCCTGCCTTACTAGGTTGGGGAAGTTCTTCTGGATGATATCCTGCAGAGTGTTTTCCAACTTGGCTCCATTTTCCCCATCACTTTCAGGCACACCAATCAGACGTTGATTTGGTCTTTTCACATAATCCCATATTTCTTGGAGGCTTTGTTCATTTCTTTTGACTCTTTTTTCTCTAGACTTCTCTTCTCGCTTCGTTTCATTCACTTGATCTTCAATCGCTGTTACTCTTTCTTTCAGTTGATTGAGTCGGTTACTGAAGCTGTGCATTTGTCACATAGCTCTCGTGTTATGGTTTTCATCTCTATCAGTTCTTTTTAAGGTCTTCTCTGCACTGATTATTGGAGTTATCCATTCATCCATTCTTTTTTCAAGGTTTTTAGTTTCTTTGTGCTGGGTACATAGTTCCTGCTTTAGCTCTGAGAAGTTTGATTGACTGAAGCCTTCTTCTCTCCACTAGTCAAATCATTCTCCATCCAGTTTTGTTCCGTTGCTGGCAATGAGCTGCATTCCTTTGGAGGGGGAGATGCGCTCTGAGTTTTTGAATTTCCAGCTTTTCTGCACTGCTTTTTCCCCTTCTTTGTGGTTTTATCTGCCTTTGGTCTTTGATGATGGTGACGTACTGATGGGGTTTTGGTGTGGGTGTCCTTTCTGTTTGTTAGTTTTCCTTCTAACGGTCAGGACCCTCAGCTGCAGGTCTGTTGGAGTTTGCTTGAGGTCCACTCCAGACCCTGTTTGCCTAGGTATCAGTAGCGGAGGCTGCAGAAGGTAGAATTTTGCTGAACAGCGATTGTTGCTGTCTGATTCTTGCTCTGGAAGCTTCATCTCACGGCTGTACCACACCGTGTGAGATGTGAGGTGTTGGTCTGCACCTAGTGGGGGATGTCTCCCAGTTAGGCTACTCAGGGTTCAGGGACCCACTTGAGCAGGCAGTCTGTCCATGCTGGGAGATCCACTGCTCTCTTCAAAGCTGTCAGACAGGGGCATTTACCTCTGCAGAGGTTTCTGCTGCTTTTTGTTTAGCTATGCCCTGTCCCCAGAGTAGCAGTCTACAGAGGCAGGCTGGCCTCCTTGAGCTGTGGTGGGCTCCACCCAATTCGAGCTTCCCTGAGGCTTTGTTTACCTACTTAAGCCTCAGCAATGGGGGGCGCCCCTCCCCCAGCCTCACTGCCACTTCGCAGTTAGATCTCAGACTGCTGTGCTAGCAATGAGGGAGGCTCCGTGGGTGTGGGACCTTCTGGGCCAGGTGTGGGATATCATCTCCTGGTGTGCCGTTTTCTAAGACCCTTGGTAAAGCGCAGTATTAGGGTGGGAATTACCTGATTTTCCCGGTGTTGTGTGTCTCAATTTCCCTTGGCTAGGAAAAGGAATTCCCTTCCCCCTTGTGCTTCCCAGGTGAGGCAATGTCTCGCCCTGCTTCAGCTCTCGCTGGTTGGGCTGCACCCGCGGACCAGCACCAACTGTCCGACATGCTCCTGTGAGATGAACCCAGTACCTCAGTTGAAAATGCAGAAATCACCCGTCTTCTGTGTTGCTCATGCTGGGAGCTGGAGGCTGGAGCTCTTCCTATTTGGCCATTTTGGGCACGCCCATCCCAGTTTTATTCTTAATATGCATGTAATAAAAGTAAAATGGAAAGTGATTTATGATTAGTTTATTTCACATCTCTCTCTCATACAGAGATAAAATTAATTCAAAGTTCTATGTTAAAACACAATATTACACCCTGACTTGTTCCAAAAGGAATTCCTAAGTTGTGTATAAAATACAGAGGAATGAGGAATGTAAGTGGAAAGTGTTTCCAAAAAAAAAAAAAAATAAGAAATATGGGTTAACACAGGGGTTCCCAATCCCCAGGCCACAGACCAGTACCAGTCCCTGGCCTGTTAGGACCTGGGCCACACAGCAGAAGGTTAGTGTCAAGTGAGCAAGTGAAGTTCCATCTGTTTACAGCCACTCTCTGCCACTCACATTACCGCCTGAGCTCCTCCTGTCAGATCTGTGGTGGCATTACATTGTTATAGGAGTGTGACTCGCACCCTGTTGTAAGCTGCTCATGCAGGGGATCTAGGTTGTTCACTCCTTATGAGTATCTAATGCTTTATGATCTGTCACCGTCTCCCGTCACCCCCAGATGGGACCGTCAAATTGTAGGAAAACAAGCTGAGGGCTCTCACTGATTCTCCATTATGGTGAGTTATATAATTATTGCATTATAGATTATTAATAATAGAAATAAAGAGCACAATGAATGTAATGTGCTTGAATCATCCTGGAACCAGCCCCACCTCAGTCCATGGAAAAATTATCTTCCACAAAACCAGTCCCTGGTGCCAACATGTTTACGGAGAGCTGGGTTACCAGATGTGAGACTCCTTTGCCTTGTCTTGGATTAATGTGCAGATATACATTGTGTGAATGACATCTGATGGCAGCATCTTGTCCCGTAGATCATTTTAGGGACACCCCCAGTATTTCGTGAAAATTAAGATTTCTTCTAGTCATGAAGAAAATGATACCCAGAAACAACTTTCTGAATAACAGAGCACTGGAATATCACAAGATGAGATTCTGACTAATAAACAAAAGCAGATAGAAGTGGTTGAAAAGAAAATGAATTCTGAGTTATTTTCTTTACTCATTTTCAAATGTTTTTATGTGTGTGTGTATGTTATTTTATATTATTCTATTTTTCTTTTTTTTTTTCATTATACTTTAAGTTCTAGGGTACATGTGCATAATGTGCAGGTTTGTTACATATGTATACTTGTGCCATGTTGGTGTGCTGCACCCATCAACTCGTCAGCACCCATCAATTCATCATTTATATCATGTATAACTCCCCAATGCAATCCCTCCCCCCTCCCCCCTCCCCCCTCCCCATGATAGGCCCCAGTGTGTGATGTTCCCCTTCCCGAGTCCAAGTTTCCTCATTGTTCAGTTCCCACCTATGAGTGAGAACATGCGGTGTTTGGTTTTCTGTTCTTGTGATAGTTTGCTAAGAATGATGGTTTCCAGCTGCATCCATGTCCCTACAAAGGACGCAAACTCATCCTTTTTTATGGCTGCATAGTATTCCATGGTGTATATGTGCCACATTTTCTTAATCCAGTCTGTCACAGATGGACATTTGGGTTGATTGCAAGTCTTTGCTATTGTGAATAGTGCCGCAATAAACATATGTGTGCATGTGTCTTTGTAGTAGAATAATTTATAATCCTTTGGGTATATACCCAGTAGTGGGATGGCTGGGTCATATGGTACATCTAGTTCTAGATCCTTGAGGAATCGCCATACTGTTTTCCATAATGGTTGAACTAGTTTACAATCCCACCAACAGTGTAAAAGTGTTCCTATTTCTCCACATCCTCTCCAACACCTGTCGTTTCCTGATTTTTTAATGATTGCCATTCTAACTGGTGTGAGATGGTATCTCATTGTGGTTTTGATTTGCATTTCTCTGATGGCGAGTGATGATGAGCATTTTTTCATGTGTCTGTTGGCTGTATGTATGTCTTCTTTTGAGAAATGTCTGTTCATATCCTTTCCCCACTTTTTGATGGGGTTGTTTGTTTTTTTCTTGTATATTTGTTTGAGTTCTTTGTAGATTCTGGATATTAGCCCTTTGTCAGATGAGTAGATTGCAAAAATGTTCTCCCATTCTGTAGGTTGCCTGTTCATTCTGATGGTAGTTTCTTTTGCTGTGCAGAAGCTCTTTAGTTAAATTAGATCCCATTTGTCAATTTTGGCTTTTGCTGCCGTTGCTTTTGGTGTTTTAGACATGAAGTCCTTGCCCATGCCTATGTCCTGAATGGTACTACCTAGATTTTCTTCTAGGGTTTTTATGGTATTAGGTCTAACATTTAAGTCTCTAATCCATCTTGAATTAATCTTCGTATAAGGAGTAAGGAAAGGATCCAGTTTCAGCTTTGTACTTATGGCTAGCCAATTTTCCCAGCACCATTTATTAAATAGGGAATCCTTTCCCCATTTCTTGTTTCTCTCAGGTTTGTCAAAGATCAGATGGCTGTAGATGTGTGGTATTATTTCTGAGGACTCTGTTCTGTTCCATTGGTCTATAGCTCTGTTTTGGTACCAGTACCATGCTGTTTTGGTTACTGTAGCCTTGTAGTATAGTTTGAAGTCAGGTAGCGTGACGCCTCCAGCTTTGTCCTTTTGACTTAGGATTGTCTTGGCAATGTGGGCTCCGTTTTGGTTCCATATGAACTTTAAAGCAGTTTTTTCCAATTCTGTGAAGAAACTCATTGGTAGCTTGATGGGGATGGCATTGAATCTATAAATAACCTTGGGCAGTATGGCCATTTTCACGATATTGATTCTTCCTATCCATGAGCATGGTATGTTCTTCCATTTGTTTGTGTCCTCTTTGATTTCACTGAGCAGTGGTTTGTAGTTCTCCTTGAAGAGGTCCTTTATATCCCTTGTAAGTTGGATTCCTAGGTATTTTATTCTCTTTGAAGCAATTGTGAATGGAAGTTCATTCCTGATTTGGCTCTCTGCTTGTCTGTTACTGATGTATAAGAATGCTTGTGATTTTTGCACATTAATTTTGTATCCTGAGACTTTGCTGAAGTTGCTTATCAGCTTAAGAAGATTTTGGGCTGAGACGATGGGGTTTTCTAAATATACAATCATGTCATCTGCAAACAGGTACAATTTGACTTCTTCGTTTCCTAACTGGATACCCTTGATTTCTTTCTCTTGCCTGATTGCCCTAGCCAGAACTTCCAACACTATGTTGAATAGGAGTGGTGAGAGAGGGCATCCCTGTCTTGTGCCAGTTTTCAAAGGGAATTTTTCCAGTTTTTGCCCATTCAGTATGATATTGGCTGTGGGTTTGTCATAAATAGCTCTTATTATTTTGAGGTATGTTCCATCAATACCGAATTTATTGAGCGTTTTTATCATGAAGGGCTGTTGAATTTTGTCAAAGGCCTTTTCTCCATCTATTGAGATAATCATGTGGTTCTTGTCTTTGGATCTGTTTATATGCTGGATTACGTTTATTGATTTGCGAATGTTGAACCAGCCTTGCATCCCAGGGATGAAGCCCACTTGATCATGGTGGATAAGCTTTTTGATGTGCTGCTGAATCCGGTTTGCCAGTATTTTATTGAGAATTTTTGCATCGATGTTCATCAGGGATATTGGTCTAAAATTCTCTTTTTTTGTTGTGTCTCTGCCAGGCTTTGGTATCAGGATGATGTTGGCCTCATAAAATGAGTTAGGGAGGATTCCCTCTTTTTCTATTGATTGGAATAGTTTCAGAAGGAATGGTACCAGCTCCTCCTTGTACCTCTGGTAGAATTCAGCTGTGAATCCATCTGGTCCTGGACTTTTTTTGGTGGGTAGGCTATTAATTGTTGCCTCAATTTCATAGCCTGTTATTGGTCTATTCAGGGATTCAACTTCTTCCTGGTTTAGTCTTGGGAGAGTGTAAGTGTCCAGGAAGTTATCCATTTCTTCTAGATTTTCTAGTTGATTTGCGTAGAGGTGTTTATAGTATTCTCTGATGGTAGTTTGTATTTCTGTGGGGTCGGTGGTGATATCCCCTTTATCATTTTTTATTGCGTCTATTTGATTCTTCTCTCTTTTCTTCTTTATTAGTCTTGCTAGCGGTATGTCAATTTTGTTGATCTTTTCAAAAAACCAACTCCTGGATTCATTGATTTTTTGGATGGCTTTTTGTGTCTCTATCTCCTTCAGTTCTGCTCTAATCTTAGTTATTTCCTGCCTTCTGCCAGCTTTTGAATGTGTTTGCTCTTGCCTCTCTAGTTCTTTTAATTGTGATGTTAGAGTGTCAATTTTAGATCTTTCCAGCTTTCTCTTTTGGGCATTTAGTGCTATAAATTTCCCTCTACACACTGCTTTAAATGTGTCCCAGAGATTCTGGTATGTTGTATCTTTGTTCTCATTGGTTTCAAAGAACATCTTTATTTCTGCTTTCATTTCGTTATGTACCTAGTAGTCATTCAGGAGCAGGTTGTTCAGTTTCCATGTAGTTGAGCGGTTTTGGTTGAGTTTCTTAGTCCTGAGTTCTAGTTTGATTGCACTGTGGTCTGAGAGACAGTTTGCTATAATTTCTGTTCTTTTACATTTGCTGAGGAGTGCTTTACTTCCAATTATGTGGTCAATTTTGGAATAAGTGCAATGTGGTGCTGAGAAGAATGTATATTCTGTTGATTTGGGGTGGAGAGTTCTATAAATGTCTATTAGGTCCGCTTGGTGCAGAGATGAGTTCAATTCCTGGATATCCTTGTTAGCTTTCTGTCTCGTTGATCTGTCTAATGTTGACAGTGGAGTGTTGAAGTCTCCCATTATTATTGTATGGGAGTCTAAGTCTCTTTGTAAGTCTCTAAGGACTTGCTTTATGAATCTGGGTGCTCCTGTATTGGGTGCATATATATTTAGGATAGTTAGCTCTTCCTGTTGAATTGATCCCTTTACCATTATGTAATGGCCTTCTTTGTCTCTTTTGATATTTGATGGTTTAAAGTCTGTTTTATCAGAGACTAGGATTGCAACCCCTGCTTTTTTTTGTTCTCCATTTGCTTGGTAGATCTTCCTCCATCCCTTTATTTTGAGCCTATGTATGTCTCTGCATGTGAGATGGGTCTCCTGAATACAGTAGACTGATGGGTCTTGACTCTGTATCCAGTTTGCCAGTCTGTGTCTTTTAATTGGAGCATTTAGTCCATTTACATTTAAGGTTAATATTGTTATGTGTGAACTTGATCCTGCCATTATGATATTAACTGGTTATTTTGCTTGTTAGTTGATGCAGTTTCTTCCAAGCCTCGATGGTCTGTACATTTTGGCATGTTTTTGTAATGGCTGGTACCAGTTGTTCCTTTCCATGTTTAGGGCTTCCTTCAGGGTCTCTTGTAAGGCAGGCCTGGTGGTGACAAAATCTCTAAGCATTTGCTTATCTGTAAAGGATTTTATTTCTCCTTCACTTATGAAACTTAGTTTGGCTGGATATGAAATTCTGGGTTGAAAATTCTTTTCTTTAAGAATGTTGAATATTGGCCCCCACTCTCTTCTGGCTTGTAGAGTTTCTGCCGAGAGATCTGCTGTTAGTCTGATGGGCTTCCCTTTGTGGGTAACCCGACCTTTCTCTCTGGCTGCCCTTAAGATTTTTTCCTTCATTTCAACTTTGGTGAATCTGGCAATTATGTGTCTTGGAGTTACTCTTCTGGAGGAGTATCTTTGTGGTATTCTCTGTATTTCCTGAATTTGAATGTTGGCCTGCCCTACTAGGTTGGGGAAGTTCTCCTGGATGATATCCTGAAGAGTGTTTTCCAACTTGGTTCCATTTTCCCCCTCACTTTCAGGCACCCCAGTCAGGCGTAGATTTGGTCTTTACATAATCCCATACTTCTTGCAGGCTTTGTTCATTTCTTTTTCTTCTTTTTTCTTTTGGTTTCTCTTCTCGCTTCATTTCATTCATTTGATCCTCATTCGCTGATACCCTTTCTTCCAGTTGATTGAGTCGGTTACTGAAGCTTGTGCATTTGTCACGTATTTCTCATGTCATGGTTTTCATCTCTGTCATTTCATTTGTGACCTTCTCTGCATTAATTAGTCTAGCTGTCAATTCTTCCACTCTTTTTTCAAGATTTTTAGTTTCTTTGTGCTGGGTGTGTAATTCCTCCTTTAGCTCTGAGAAGTTTGATGGACTGAAGCCTTCTTCTCTCATCTCGTCAAAGTCATTCTCTGACCAGCTTTGATCCATTGCTGGCGATGGGCTGCGCTCCTTTGCAGGGGGAGATGCGCTCTTATTTTTTGAATTTCCAGCTTTTCTGCCTTGCTTTTCCCCATCTTTGTGGTTTTATCTGCCTCTGGTCTTTGATGATGGTGACGTACTGATGGGGTTTTCGTATAGGTGTCCTTCCTGTTTGATAGTTTTCCTTCTGCCAGTCAGGACCCTCAGCTATAGGTCTGTTGGAGATTGCTTGAGGTCCACTCCAGACCCTGTTTGCCTGGGTATCAGCAGCAGAGGTTGCAGAAGATAGAATATTGCTGAACAGCGAGTGTACCTGTCTGATTCTTACTTTGGAAGCTTCCTCTCAGGGGTGTACTCCACCCTGTGAGGTGTGGGGTGTCAGACTGCCCCTAGTGGGGGATGTCTCCCAGTTAGGCTACTCAGGGGTCAGGGACCCACCTGAGCAGGCAGTCTGTCCGTTCTCAGATCTCAACCTCCGCGTTGGGAGATCCACCGCTCTCCCCAAAGCTGTCAGACAGAGTTGTTTGCGTCTGCACAGGCCCCTGCTGCTTCCCCTGTTGGTCTTCAGCTGTGCCCTGTCCCCAGAGGTGGAGTCTACAGAGACAGGCAGGCTTCCTTGAGCTGCTGTGAGCTCCACCCAGTTCGAGCTTCCCAGCGGCTTTGTTTACCTACTTAAGCCTCAGCAATGGTGGGCGCCCCTCCCCTAGCCTCACTGCTGCCTTGCGGATAGATCGCCGCAGACTGCTGTGTTAGCAATGAGGGAGGCTCCGTGGGCGTGGGACCCTCCCGGCCAGGTGTGGGATATATTCTCCGGGTGTGCCCGTTTGCTTAAAGCGCAGTATTGGGGTGGGAGTTACCCGATTTTCCAGGTGTTGTGTGTCTCAGTTCCCCTGGCTAGGAAAAGGGATTCCCTTCCCCCTTGCGCTTCCCAGGTGAGGCGATGCCTCGCCCTGCTTCAGCTCTCGCTGGTCAGGCTGCAGCAGCTGACCAGCACCGATTGTCCGGCACTCCCCAGTGAGATGACCCCAGTACCTCAGTTGAAAATGCAGAAATCACCGGTCTTTTGTGTCGCTCGCGCTGGGTGTTGGAGACTGGAGCTGTTCCTATTCGGCCATCTTGCTCCGCCCTCCTGTGTGTGTATTTTAAAAAACAGCTTTATGTATTTTGGAAAGTAAAAATGATTTTTAAATTGTATATATACGTGTGTGTATATATACATATATATGTATATATATGTTTCCTTTGTCATATATCTATATATGTACATATAGGATAAAGCCTTGTACTTAATTCAACTTCATTTGACTGCAACAGTTGAGTAGTGACCTTCACAATGGCCTCAATCCAATAGAGAATTATTTGATATTTTTCATAAGAATTGATGATCTTTCCAATATCAAAAATAAGTTTTGCTACTAACAACAGATTTTCTCATTTTTGGACACTAGTTCGTCTTTTAAAAATATTAATAGAGAGAAGTCAGTTTGTTATTTTCACTGATAGCAACGTAGGAAATGTATAGCTGGGTCAGTGGCCACATTGTGGGTGTCATTATCCTTGCTTTTGAGGAGAGTAACAGTTTGCTCCAAGAAGTTTCTCATTTCAATGCAAAGAGCTTTGAAAACAATGACATGCCAAGATATACATTTAGTCATAATTTATTGATAAGTATTTTGTTCCCAGAGAAATAGTTCAGTATATTTCCCCTATTTCACACTTATTGCTGTTTCAAACATTATAAAGAGGAAAGAAAAGTTATTGCAATGCAAATCGTCTCCTGATTTCTAAGAAAAGCCTTGTAAGTTGTATCTTATTTACCATGTGTATTTTGAAATGAAAAGCTTCTTTTGTATTTATATATTTACCACAGATGTAACTGTGAGTTTGTGGAGGATCACTAGAAATAGCGTCAGAAGACCTGGGGAAAATCCTGCATGTTGCATGTACATGTACGTGTGTGTGTGTGTATATATATACTAGATGGAGTCTTGCACTGTCTCCCACGCTGGAGTGCAATGGCACCATCTCAGCTCACTGCAACCTCTACCTCCCAGGTTCACACGATTCTCCTGCCTCAGCCTCCTGAGTAGCTGGGATTACAGATGCACACCACCACATCTGGCTAATTTTTTGTATTTTTAGTAGAGACAGAGTTTCACAATGTTAGCCAGAGTGGTCTCAAACTACTGACCCTGTGATCCGCCCACCTCGACCTTCCAAAGTGCTGGGATTACAGGTGTGAGCCACTGCTCCTGGCTGCATATATTTTTTGACCTCTCCTTTTAAGAATCGTGATCTTAAATGGGTTCAGTGTTGTATGTAGAAGTGCAATGCTTAGATGCACATGTGCACATTGTAGAAGGGTACAGTGCTTAGATTTAACAGTTATGAATAAATGTAATTCTGATAACTGACTGTGGAAGTATTAGAATATCAGTATATTGATAAAACATTCTTCAGAAAAAGGAACTTAAAGAACTTAGAGAAATTGCTTCTGTCCAAATATATGCATAGCTAAGGCTCTTACGGTTGTGTGGTTTATAGTTTAGATATCAGAGTGTAAACCCAATTTAAAAAATATAGTCAAATGTATTAATCTTATGTTTTATGGCTCTGGTTTTTTTTTGTAATTCAGAGAAAGGCTTTTCCAATTCTGAAATTCTTAAAAATCCTCTAGTGATTTATTTATCATGGTCTTTACATAAATATTTCAACTTTCTAGAATTTACACTCTTTTAGATTTGAAGTTTTGTCCAACTTTTTTCCAGTTAAATATCCATGATGAGGATTCTTTCACTATACAAATATACATGTTGTTTCAGAAGAAATCAAGATTTGTCATTCTATTGAGTGCTCACTAAACGTTCCCTTTGTTTACTTAGATTTCTCTTAGCCATAAGAAAGAAAAAGATCTCTTGCATGGAAATAGCATGTTGCAAGAAGAAATTGCCATGCTAAGACTGGAACTGGACAAAATAAAACATAAGAACGAGCTAATGGAAAAGAAATTTTTGGAGGAAATTGAAAGTGTGAAAGAAAAGAATGATAAGCTTCTAAAGGCTGTAAAATCGAATGAGGAAGCATTAGCAAAAATCAGTATTTCAGTAGAGTGGACAGTTTAGCATTTTGACAACTGAGAATGGTCAGTTCTGAACTGGAGAATGTAATACACAGCTAGGAAACACTGGAAGTGGAAATCCAATCATGTCATTGTAGACTGACTACTGCTCTACATGATTGTGATCATAGTCAGATAGCTGAAAGAGACTTCTTTTCAGAGAACAAACATGAACAGGTTTATTTATAGGAGAAAATGAATTTTCATATATCTAATGTAAAAGAAAACAGTGAGATTCTTTCCAAACATCTCTAATGCTGACAGTAAAATTAACAGCCTAAAAATTAAGCTCCAGCACACAGGATAAATTCTGAGAAAAGTTCGGGCAACTTAGTCATTCCAGTGTGCGGGCTTTGGAGAGTACAGACTCACAAGGGGCAGAAGAGATCCTGCAGCACAGCACAGCTGCTTTACCAAATCATGTCCAGACTGCTTCTGTAAGCAGGCCCCTGATCCTGTTCCTCACCACTGGACAGGACCTCCCACCTGAGGCCTCCAGCTACCCCCACCAGTGTTCCCTGGCCAATGGAGATTTGAACCCTTCCTGGGACAGAGTTCCCAGAGAGAGGGGTGGGCCACCACCTTTGCTGTTTGGGCAACTAGCCATTCTGGCCTGTGGGCTTTGGAGAGCCCAAGCTGACCAAGGGTGGAAGTGGTACCTCAGCACAGCACAGCCAACCTGCACAAACGTGGCCAGACTCTTGTTTAAGTCCCCGACCACATTTCTAATCACTGAGTGGAGCCTTTCAACCAGGGTCTCCAGCCACCTTCATAGTTGTTCTCTTGCTGATAGAGGTTTCAGGCCTTCGAGTCAGAGCTCCCAGGGGAGGACCAGATTGTCATCTTTGCTGTTTGGGCGACTCAGCCACTTCAGCCTTACAGTTTCAGAGTGTCTGAGGTGACCAGGGTATGAGGTGAACCCCCAGCACAGCATAGCCACTCTAGAAAAACGTGGCCAGACTTCTTTTGAAGCAAGTCCCTGTTCCTATTCCTCCTGACTAAGCAAGACTTCTCAAGTTGCCTCCAGCCACATCCTACAGGTGTGTTCAGATTGGCAACAGGTTCATACCTCAGAGGTGCAGAGCTCCCAGAGGAAGGGGCAGGCTATCATCTTTGCCTTTTCACAGGGTTCACTGCTGATACCTTCAGGCACTGGAAAATACGAGGCAATTGGGGACTGGAGTGGACCCCCAGCATACCACAGCAGCCCCACAGAAAAGTGGCCAGACTATTATGTGGGTGCCTGTTTCCATATCTCCTCGATGGGCAGGTCCTCCTGGCCTGGGTCTCCAGCCAGTACTCCACTGGAGCTATCAAGCCAGTAGCAACTTGGCAATTCCCTGGACAGAGCTTCCAGGAGCAACTGAAATCCTCTCTGCCACTGCCTCTGCAGTGGAACTGCCCTTGCTACCCTCAGAATATCAAGGGAGCAAAGACCCTGAGTGCCACATCGACACCTCCAAGAAGCTGCAGTTGACCCAAGGAACAAGTCCATCTTCCACAGGTATCACACAGCCCCTACTGCTCATCACCAGACAAGGAACCCTGGCCTGGGCCCACAGCACAGACCTTCCATCCTGGGGTGATTACATTAAGAAACTGTTAACTCCCATCTCTCTGGGGTGAAGCCCCCAGGAGACAAGGAAAGTGGTAGAGCAGCAAGTCAGCTGATGTGGAGCCCAGAGGGCAGGGACAGCTATTTCTTTAGGCTCCACTTGTTCTTATGAGACACTTTATCCCAGCACTTAAGGAGTGCTGAGGTCAGACCAGCCCCGTCTTGTGTGCAAGATTGCCCAGCACAGATCAGGTCCAGGAGTTCCCTTCTTAAAAAAGGGGGACTTGCTTTAAAAAGAAGTCTGGCCATACACCAGCCTGCACATTACCTCTCCATACTGCAGCCCTTTATATGGGAACTTCCTACATCACTTTGCTGCGTGTGTTTACACAGGTGGGTTTTGCTGTACTTGCCCTAACAGCACGTGGGAGTGCAGCACACACCCCAACTCACACCAACTGCCACTGAAGATGAAGCCATGGTGGGCACAGAACCAACCGCCCCCACAACCCCCGCCAACATCTCACCCTTGAGGTAATGCTGTGTAGAGAAAAAGGGACCTTCTTATGCCCTGAGCGACCAGTGTTGCTTTGGGTGGGGGTGCTCAGAGAAGGCACCCAGACCTGTACTGGCCAGCACCCCACCCTGGACCAACACTACCTCCAGTGCAACAGCACACACAGTCAGCAGGGGCCCCCTGGCTCACACCCCAAGCTGTCTTGCTTCCACCACTGGGTGAACGCCTGCAGGGAGACAGGGACTTTTGCATCAGCTGGCATTCTGCCACAGCTGCCGCATTTTGATCCCCTCAGTGCAGTGGACTCCAAACCTCGAGGAGCCAGAGAACAAAGTTGGGGCCCAATACGAGTTCCCCAGAGTTAAAGCACAGAGTCCAGAAATTGGGAGTTGCACGTTGGTCCCCTAAAATCCTCCAAAAACAAAGCCAGTTGGCTGAATTCCCCTTACACCACAATCAAATCCTCAAGGTCATCAGATATAATAATTTTTAAAAACCCTGTCCAAAGGTCAGCAAACTCAAAGATTGAAGGTGGATACAACCATAAAGATGAGAAAGAATCTGTGCAAGAACACTGAGAACTCAAAAAGTCAGCATGCCTTCTTTTCTCCAAATGACTGCATTAGCTCTCCAGCAAGTGTTCAGAACTGGGCTGAGGCTGAGATATCTAAAATGATACAAGCAGAGTGCAGCATATGAGTAGCAACAAAGTTCACTGAGTGAAAGAAGTATGTGGTCATCCAATACAAGGAAGCTAAAAATCATTGTACAACATTGCAGGAGCTAACAGACAAAATAACCAGTATAAAGAACATAACCGACCTGATAGAAGCTGTAAAGCACACTACAAGAATTTTCATAACGCAGTCACATGGTTATTATGTGTGATGGCATTATGAAAATTATTGTAGTATGTGTGGGCACCCGAGAGTTCCCTGTAAGTAGGTGTGGCCTGGCTGGGGTCCTGGGAGAGGCAAGCAGACTAAGGAGGGCTGAGGTCAGACCAGCTCCGTCTCATGTGCAAGATCACCCAGCAGAATAGAGCAAGCAGAGGAAAGAATCCAGAGCTTGAAAACTGGCTTTCTGAAATAAAACAGGTAGACAAGAATGGGGGAAAAAGGAATGAAAAAGAATGAACAAAACTTCCGAGAAATATAGTATTATATAAACGACCAAATCTATGACTGATTAATATACCTGAAAGAGATGAGGAGAGTGGAACCAACTTGGAAAACATACTTCAGAATATCATTCATGGGAATATCTCCAAGCTAGCCAGACAGGCCAACATTCAAATTCAGGAAATCCAGAGAACTTCCATAAGATATGCCATGAGAAGATCATCCCCAAGACACATAATCATCAGATTCTGTAAGGTCGAAATGAAAGAAAAAATGTTAAAGGAAGCTAGGAAGAAAGGCAAGGTCATCTACAAAGGGAATTCCATCAGACTTAGCAGACCTTTTAGCTGAAACCCTACAAGCCAGAAAAGATATTCACCTTCTTGAAGAAAATAAATTTCAACCCAGAATTTCATATCCAGCAAGATTAAGCATCATAAGTGAGGGAGAAATAAGATCCTTTTCAGACAAGCAAATGCTGAGGGAATTCATTATCACCAGATCTACCTTACAAGAACTTGTGAAGGAAACACTAAATATGGAAAGAAAAGACTATCACCAGCCACTGCAAAAACGCATTGAAGTCCACAGACCAGTGATGCTAAAAACCAATGACATACATTAAGTCTGCAAAATAACCAGCTGACAGCATGACGACAGGATCAAATCCACACATACCATTACTAACCTTAAATGTAAATGGGCAAATGCACCAACTGAAAGACACAGGGGGTCAAGCTAGATAAAAAACCAAAATCCATTTGAGTATGCCGTCTTCAAGAAACCCATCTGTCATGCAGTGCCATACATAGGCTCAAAATAAAGGAATGGAGATTAATGTTTCAAGCAAATGGAAAACGGAGAAAAGCAGGTGTTGCACTCCTAGTTCCTGACAAAACAGACTATACCAATAAAGATAAAACAAGACAGAGGGCCGGGCGTGGTGGCTCACACCTGTAATCCCAGCACTATGGGAGGCCGAGGTGGGTGGATCACAAGGTCAGGAGACCAAGACCATCCTGGCTAACACGGTGAAAACCCGTCTCTACTAAAAATAGAAAAAATTAGCTGGGTGGCGTTGTGGTGGGCGCCTGTAGTCCCAGCTACTCAGGAGTCTGCGGC
Organism: Rhinopithecus roxellana; assembly: GCF_007565055.1. Taxonomy (NCBI): domain Eukaryota; kingdom Metazoa; phylum Chordata; class Mammalia; order Primates; family Cercopithecidae; genus Rhinopithecus; species Rhinopithecus roxellana. Next base: position 60,110,950 of record NC_044561.1, read on the forward strand.
AGGAGAATGGCATGAACCTGGGAGGCAGAGCTTGCAGTGAGCCAAGATAGCGCCACTGCACTCCAGTCTGGGCGACAGAGTGAGACTCCGTCAAAAAAAAAAAAAAGTGAATACAAAGGTGATCCTGACCTTTGATAAATCTCATTATTGCTTGATACCAACCTGGGTAATCTTTATTGCCCAAACCAATAGGATAATTTGCTGAGGTTGGGGAGCATCTCCCCTGCAGAGAGTCCCTGACCTCCCTAAATTTGGTTGAGATCTAAGGTTGATTTTGCTGTACAACTCCTTTTCCGAAGTTTTACTCATTTCCAACAAGGAAGGCAAGTTTCCCTGCTTCCATGACAATGGAGAGCAGGCACCTCCTTTCGTGAGTTTCAGCTTGTTTCTGACAGGGAAGGTGAGTGTAAGCTTTTCTCCAGCTTCTAAGATGGCAGAGAGCGATCACTAGCCTGAGCCTTATTTCCAGGTTAAGTGGCTGATTTAGAGTTTTGTCTTAAAATTTTTCCTTAATGACTAAAATTTAAGATTACCCACCAGCTGCTTTTAATTTCTCCTTACCATTAGAACACTCAGTAATCATATGAATTGTGCATTTGTTTGTTTTGCTTAACTCTTTTTGTTTGCTTATGTTTGGGGTTTTACTGTTGTTGTTTTACTTTTCTCCCATCTCTTCCTGACTTGGTCAAATCCAAAGGAATGTTCCAAATTGTGGGGAGCAAGGCATCTGAATTGGCTAAAACTCCTGTGGCTGCAGAAACAACAACAACAACAACAACAAAAATTCCAGTTAGCAGAAATGATTTTTTAAAACTTTTTTTTTTTTTTTTTACATAAGCAGTCTCATCTACATAACAAGGCCATCTTTTGCTAGCCAAGGCCAAACTGGAGAAGTAGTGGCAGTGACCCAATGTTAATATTCTGCCCTGTTCACTACAGAAACCTGAGTTTGGTTCCTAAGTCTAGTTCTTTCTGCTTGATATTTGTGTTACTTTTAAAATATGGAGGGGGCGCCCAAGATGGCAGATAGGAACAGTTCCAGCCTCCAGCTCCCAGCATGAGTGACACAGAAGATGGGTGATTTCTGGATTTTCAACTGAGATACTGGGTTCATCTCACTGGGGCGTGTCGGACAGTCGGTGCTGGTCCACGGGTGCAGCCCGACCAGTGAGAGCTGAAGCAAGGTGAGGCATCACCTCACCTGGGAAGCACAAGGGGGAAGGGAATTCCTTTTCCTAGCCAAGGTAAATTGAGACACACAACACCTGGAAAATCAGGTAATTCCTACCCTAATACTGTGCTTTACCAAGGATCTTAGCAAATGGCACACCAGGAGATGATATCCCACACCTGGACCAGAGGGTCCCACGCCCACAGAGCCTCTCTCATTGCTAGCACAGCAGTCTGAGATCTAACTGGGAGGCAGCAGCGAGGCTGGGGGAGGGGCGCCCCCCATTGCTGAGGTTTAAGTAGGTAAACAAAGCTGCCTTGAAGCTCAAACTGGGTAAATCCCACCACAGCTCTAGGAGGCCTGACTGCCTCTGTAGAGTCCACCTCTGGGGACAGGGCATAGCTAAAGAAAAAGCAGCAGAAACATCTGCAGATGTAAAAGTCCCTGTCTGATAGCTTTGAAAAGAGCAGTGGTTCTCCCAGCATGGAAGTTGAGATCTGAGAATGGACAGACTGCCTGCTCAAGTGGGTCCCTGACCCCTGAGTAGCCTAACTGGGAGACATCCCCCACTAGGTGCTGACCAACATCTCACACCTCACATGGCGGGGTACTCCCCTGAGATGCAGTTTCCAGAACAAAAATCAGACAGCAACAATCGCTGTTCAGCAATATTCTATCTTCTGCAGGCTCCACTGCTGATACCCAGGCAAACAGCATCTGGAGTGGACCTCAAGCAAACTCCAACAGACCTGCAGCTGAGGGTCCTGACTGTTAGAAGGAAAACCAACAAACAGAAAGGACACCCACACCAAAACCCCATCAGTACGTCACCATCATCAAAGACCAAAGGCAGATAAAACCACAAAGATGGGGGAAAAGCTGCAGAAAAGCTGGAAATTCAAAAAATCAGAGCGCATCTCCCCCTCCAAAAGAACACAGCTCATTGCCAGCAATGGAAGAAGGCCAGACAGAGAATGACTTTGATGAGAGAAGAAGGCTTCAGTTGATCAAACTGCTCAGAGCTAAAGGAGGAACTATTTAACCAGTACAAGGAAACTAAAAACTTTGAAAAAAGAATAGATGAATGGATAACTATAATAATCAATGCAGAGAAGGTCTTAAAAGAACCGATAGAGATGAAAACCATGAGAAGAGAAATACGTTACAAATGCAGTAGCTTCAGTAACTGACTTGATCAACTGGAAGAAAGAGTATCAGCGATTGAAGATCAAATGAATGAAATGAAGCGAGAAGAGAAGTCTAGAGAAAAAAGAGTAAAAAGAAATGAACAAAGCCTCCAAGAAATATGGGATTATGTGAAAAGACCAAATCTACGTCTGATTGGTGTGCCTGAAAGTGACGGGGAAAATGGAACCAAGTTGGAAAACACTCTGCAGGATATTATCTAGGAGAACTTCCCCAATCTAATAAGGCAGGCCAACATTCAAATTCAGGAAATACAGAGAATACCACAAAGATACTCCTCGAGAAGAGCAACTCCAAGACACATAATTGTCAGATTCACCAAAGTTGAAATGAAGGAAAAAAGGTTAAGGGCAGCCAGAGAGAAAGGTCGGGTTACCCACAACGGGAAGCCCATCAGACTAATAGCTGATCTGTCAGCAGAAACTCTCCAAGCCAGAAGAGAGTGGGGGCCAATATTCAACATTCTTAAAGGAAAGAATTTTCAAGCCAGAATTTCATATCCAGCCAAACTAAGTTTCATAAGTGAAGGAGTTATAAAATACAGACAAGCAAATGCTTAGAGATTTTGTCACCACCAGGCCTGCCCTACAAGAGTTCCTAAAGGAAGCACTAAACATGGAAAGGAACAACAGGTACCAGCCATTGCAAAAACACACCAAAATGTAACGTCCATTGATGCTAGGAAGAAACTGTATCAACTAATGAGCAAAATAACGAGCTAATATCATAATGACGGGATCAAGTTCACACATAACAATATTAACCTTAAATGTAAATGGACTAAATGGTCCAATTAAAAGACACAGACTGGGAAATTGGATAAAGAGTCAAGACACCTCAGTTTGCTGTGTTCAGGAGACTCATCTCACATGCAGAGACACACATAGGTTCAAAATAAAGGGATGGAGGAAGATCTACCAAGCAGATGGAAAACAAAAAAAAAGCAGGGGTTGCAATCCTAGTATCTGAAAAAACAGACTTTAAACCATCAAAGATCAAAAGAGACAAAGAAGGCCATTACATAATGGTAAAGGGATCAATTCATCAGGAAGAGCTAACTATGCTAAATATGTATGCACCCAATACAGGGGCACCCAGATTCATAAAGCAAGTCCTTTGAGACAGACAAAGAGACTTAAGACTCCCATACAAATAATGAGAGACTTTAACACCCCACTGTCAATATTAGAAAGATCAATGAGACAGAATGTTAACAAGAATATCCAGGAATTGAACTCAACTCTGCACCAAGCGGACCTAATAGACATCTACCGAACTCTCCACCCTAAATCAACAGAATATACATTCTTCTCAGCACCACATCGCACTTATTCCAAAATTGACCACATAGTTGGAAGTAAAGCACTCCTCAGCAAATGTAAAAGAACAGAAATTATAACAAACTGTCTCTCAGACCACAGTGCAAACAAACTAGAACTCAGGACTAAGAAACTCAATCAAAACCACTTAACTACATGGAAACTGAACAACCTACTTTTGAGTGACTACTGGGTACATATCAAAATGAAGGCAGAAATAAAGATGTTCTTTGAAACCAGTAAGAACAAACATACCAGAATCTCTGGGACACATTTAAAGCAGTGTGTAGAGGGAAATTTATAGCACTAAACGTCCCCAAGAGAAAGCAGGAAAGAACTAAAATTGAAACCCTAATATCACAATTAAAAGAATTAGAGAAGCAAGAGCAAACACATTCAAAAGCTAGCAGAAGGCAAGAAATAACTAAGACCAGAGTAGAACTGAAGGAGATAGAGACACAGAAAACCCTCCAAAAAATCAATGAATCCAGGAGCTCATTTTTTGAAAACATCAACAAAATTGATAGACCACTAGCAAGACTAATAAAGAAGAAAAGAGAGAAGAATCAAATAGATGCAATAAAAAATGATAAAGCAGATATCACCACCAACCTCACAGAAATACAAACTACCATCAGAGAATACTATAAACACCTCTATGCAAATAAACTAGAAAAATAGAAGAAATGGATAATTTCCTGGACACTTACACTCTCCCAAGACTAAATTGGTAAGAAATTGAATCCCTGAATAGACCAATAGCAGGCTCTGAAATTGAGGCAATAATTAATAGCCTACCAACCAAAAAAAGTCCAGGACCAGATGGATTCACAGCCGAATTCTACCAGAGGTACAAGGAGGAGCTGGTACCATTCCTTCTGAAACTATTCCAATCAATAGAAAAAGAGGGAATCCTCCCTAACTCATTTTATGAGGCCAACATCATCCTGTTACCAAAACCTGGCAGAAACAACAAAAAAAGAGAATTTTAGACCAATATCCCTGATGAACATCGATGCAAAAATCCTCAATAAAATACTGGCAAACCGAATCCAGCAGCTCATCAAAAAGCTTATTCACCATGATCAAGTGGGCTTCATCCTTGGGATGCAAGACTGGTTCAACATACCCAAATCAATAAAGGTAATCCAGCATATGAACAGAACCAAAGACAAAAACCACATGGTTATCTCAATAGATGAAGAAAAGGCCTTTGACAAAATTCAACAGCCCTTCATGCTAAAAACTCTCAATAAATTCGGTATTGATGGAACATATCTCAAAATCATAAGAGCTGTTTAGGACAAACCCATAGCCAATATCATTGTAAATGGGCAAAAACTGGAAGCATTCCCTTTGAAAACTGGCGCAAGAGAGGGCTGCCCTCTCTCACCTCTCCTATTCGACATAGTGTTGGAAGTTCTGGCTAGGGCAATCAGGCAAGAGAAAGAAATCAAGGGTACTCAGTTAGGAAAAGAAGAAGTCAAATTGTCCCTCTTTGCAGATGACATGATTGTATATTTAGAAAACCCCATTGTTTCAGCCCAAAATCTCCTTAAGCTGATAAGCAACTTCAGCAAAGTCTCAGGATACAAAATTAATGTGCAAAAATCACAAGCATTCTTATACACCAGTAACAGACAAGCAGAGAGCCAAATCAGGAATGAACTTCCATTCACAATTGCTTCAAAGAGAATAAAATACCTAGGAATCCAACTTACAAGGGATGTAAAGGACCTCTTCAAGGAGAACTACAAACCACTGCCCAGTGAAATAAAAGAGGACACAAACAAATGGAAGAACATACCATGCTCATGCTCAATCTTGTGAAAATGGCCATACTGCCCAAGGTAATTTATAGATTCAATGCCATTCCCATTAAGCTACCAATGACTTTCTTCATAGAATTGGAAAAAACTGCTTTAGAGTTCATATGGAACCAAAAGAGACCCCATATTGCCAAGAGAATCCTAGGCCAAAAGAACAAAGGCGGAGGCATCACGCTACCTGACTTCAAATTATACTACAAGGCTACAGTAACCAAAACAGCATGGTACTGTTACCAAAACAGAGATATAGACCAATGGAACAGAACAGAGCCCTCAGAAATAATACCACACATTTACAACCATCTGATCTTTGACAAACCTGACAAAAACAAGAAATGGGGAAAGGATTCCCTATTTAATAAATGGTGCTGGGAAAATTGGCTGGCCATAAGTAGAAAGCTGAAACTGGATCCTTTCCTTACTCCTTATAAGAAATTAGTTCAAGATGGATTAGAGACTTAAATGTTAGATGTAAAACCATAAAATCCCTAGAAGAAAACCTAGGTAATACCATTCAGGACATAGGCATGGGAAAGGACTTCATGTCTAAAACACCAAAAGCAATGGCAACAAAAGCCAAAATTGACAAATGGGATCTAATTAAACTAAAGAGCTTCTGCACAGCAAAAGAAACTACCATCAGAGTGAACAGGCAACCTACAGAATGGGAGAAAATTTTTGCAATCTACTTATCTGACAAAGGGCTAATATCCAGAACCTATAAAGGACTCAATCAAATTTACAAGAAAAAAACAAACAACCCCATCAAAAAGTGGGCAAAGGATATGAACAGACACTTCTCAAAAGAAGACATTCATACAGCCAACAGACACATGAAAAAATGCTCATCATCACTCGCCATCAGAGAACTGCAAATCAAAACCACAAAGAGATACCATCTCACACCAGTTAGAATGGCAGTCATTAAAAAATCAGGAAACAACAGGTGCTGGAGAGGATGTGGGGAAATAGGAACACTTTTACACTGTTGGTGGGACTGTAAACTAGTTCAACCATCGTGGAAAACAGTGTGGCAATTCCTCAAGGATCTAGAACTATAAATACCATGTGACCAAGCCATCCCATTACTGGGTATATACCCAAAGGATTATAAATCATGCTGCTATAAAGACACATGCACACATATGTTTATTGCGGCACTATTCACAATAACAAAGACTTGGAATCAACCCAAATGTCCATCAGTGACAGATGGATTACGAAAATGTGGCACATATACACCATGGAATACTATGCAGCCATAAAAAAGGATGAGTTCCTGTCCTTTGTAGGGACATGGATGCAACTGGAAACCATCATTCTCAGCAATCTATCGCAAGAACAGAAAACCAAACACCTCATGTTCTCACTCATAGGTGGGAATTGAACAACGAGATCACTTGGGACACAGGAGGGGGAACATCACACATCGGGGCCTATTGTGGGGAGGGGGGAGGAATAGCATTGGGTGATATACCTAATGTAGATGGCGAGTTGATGGGTGCAGCACACCAGCATGAAACATGTATACATATGTAGCAAGCCTGCACGTTGTGTACATGTACCCTAGAACTTAAAGTATAATAAAAAAATAAATAAATAGATAAAATAAAATAACATTCACCAAAATAGTAAAATAAAATAAAACATAAAATATCAGCAGTTTATCTCATCTATGATGTGTTAGTAAAAGATTCAAAAGAATTTTCTTCACAAGTTCTATGATTAAAAGCTTAATTAAAAGCAAATTTCTTTTTCTAAAACTATACTTTAAGTTCTGGGGTATATGTGCATAACATTCAGGTTTGTTATATGGGTGTACACTTGTCATGGTGGCTTACTGCATCCGTCAACCCGTGATCTGCATTAGGTATTTCTCCTAATGCCATCCCTCTCCTAGCCCTCCACTCCAACAGGCTCTGGTGTGTGATGTTCCCCTTCTTGTGTCCATGTGTTCTCATTGTTCTACTCCCACTTATGAGTGAGAACATGTGGTGTTTGGTTTTATGTTCTTGTGTTAGTTTTCTTAGAATGATGGTTTCCAGCTTCATCCATGTCCCAGCAAAGATATGAACTCATCCTTTTTTATGGCTACATAGTATTCCATGGTGTCTATATGCCACATTTTCTTTCTCCAGTCTATCATTGATGGGCATTTGGGTTGGTTCCAAGTCTTTGCTGCTGTGAACAGTGCCACAATAAACGTACATGTGCATGGGTCTTTATATTAGAATGATTTATATTTTGGGGGGTATATACACAGTAATGGGATTACTGATTCAAATGGTATTTCTAGTTCTAGATCCCTGAGGAATCATCACACTGTCTTCCACAGTGGTTGAACTAATTTATACTCCCACCAGCAGTGTAAAGGCGTTCCTATTTCTCTACATCCTCTCCAGCATCTCTTGTTTCCTGATTTTTTCATGATGGCTATTCTAAGTAGTGTGAGATTGTATCTCATTGTGGTTTTGGTTTCCATTTATCTAATGACGAGCGATGATGTGCTTTGCTTCACATGTTCATTGGCTGAATAAATGTCTTCTTTAGGAAGTGTCTGTTCATATCCTTTGCCGACTTTTTGATGGGGTTGTTTTTTTCTTGTAAATTTGTTTAAGTTCTTTGTAGATTCTCCATATTAGCCCTTTGTCAGATGGATAGATTGCAACAATTTTCTCCCATTCTGTGGGTTGTCTGTTCACTCTGATGATAGTTTCTTTTGCTCTGCAGACACTCTTTGGTTTAACCAGATCCCATTTGTCAGTTTTGGCTTTTGTTACCATTGCTTTTGGTGTTCTAGTGATGAAGTCTCTGCCCATGCCTATGTCCTGAATGGTATTGTCTAACACAAGGACATTTCTGTGCCTGAGTGCCATACCACCCAAACTAATTTATAGAATCAGTGCTATCATGCTATCCCCATCAAGCTACTATTGACTTTCTTCACAGAATTAGACAAACTACTTTAAATTTCATATGGAACCAAAAAAAGACCTCGCATAGCCAAGACAATCCTAAGCAAAAAGAACAAAGCTGGAGGCATCACAGTACCTGACTTCAAACTATTCTACAAGACTATAGTAACCAAAACAGCATAGCACTTGTACCAAACCAGATATATAGAAAAATGGAACAGAACAGAGGCCTCAGAAATGGCACCACATGTCTAAAACCATCTGATCTTTCACAAACCTGACAAAAACAAGCAATGGGGAAAGGATTCCCTATTCAATAAATGGTGTTGGGAAAACTGGCTAACCATATGCAGAAAACTGAAACTGGGCCATTTCCTTACACTTTATACAAAAATTAACTTAAGATGGATGAAAGAGTTAAACATAAGACCTAAAACCTTAACAAACCTGGAGGAAATCTTAAGCCCTCAACCTAAGGGGAAATGTACTTGTAGTGAAATATGTGGTACAAACACACATTCCCTGCTTCCTTGAGTGGGTGAGGTTGGTGGCTGGTCCACTGGCTCCTGGCACACCATTGCAGAGGTGGCTGACTGCTCTTTGAGCCAGCTTGGCCTTGCCCAACATGCACAAGCCTCAGTGCAAACTGTGCTACAAATGGAGCCACATAGAGAAAACGAGTAGCAGGCTCAGGAGCAGGGTGTGTGCTGCCTTTGGGGCTCCATTCCAAGCCGCAGGGTTTGTATGGCTCTGTGGGCTTCTTGGTTGCAAAGAGAGAGACCACAGGCTGTCTTGAGGAGGACTTTATGTTCAAGTGCAGAAAGTATTTGCAGGATTATCACCCAGGGGAGTCGGCCTCCTGTGGCCCTGACCAGATGTAGAATTTGACCTAAGGCAGGACAAGCTCACTCAGAGCAGCATGTCGGTAGCTGGGGCCTATGCATGCCAGGCAAGTCCAAGCTGGCTCAAAGAGCCACCAGCCACCTCTACAAGGGTGCACCTGGAGCAGTTGGACCAGTCAGCAACCTCAGGTACTCAAGGAAATAGCGATGACCAGGTTCCCACAGCCTGTGTGGCTACCTCCTGATGGCTGATGGAGCAGAGGCCTGAGGAAGAGCAGATGGCACTGCAGCCCTACCTCTAGGGTAGAAGAACTGATGTACCCCGACAGGCAGCGAGTCAGGTCGGTGGCTGGTCCACCGGCTCCTGGCACACCCTTGTAGAGGTGGCTGGTTCCTCTTTGAGACACCTTGGCCTTGCCCAGCATGCACAAGCCTCAGTGCAACAACTGTGCTACAAATGGAGCCACACAGAGGAAATGAGCAGCAGGCTCAGGATCAGGGTATGCATTGCCTTTGGGGCTCCAGTCCATGCCTCAGGGCTCGTATGGCACTACGGTCTTCTTGGTTGCCAAGAGTCAGACCACAGGCCGTCTTGAGAAGGACTTTATGTTCAAGTACCAAAAGCAGCCAGCATTACCACCCAAGGGACTCTGCCTTCTGTGGCTCTGGGCAGGCTTAGAATTTGGGCCAAGGCAGGACAAGCTCACTCCGAGCAGCGTGTCAGTAGCTGGGGCCTGTGCACGCCAGGCAAGGCCAGTCTGGCTCAAAGAGCAATCAGCCACCTCTGCAAGGGTGTGCCTGGAGCAGGTGGAACAGTCACTAACCTCACAAACACAAGGAAGCAGGGAGGGCCAGATTCCAACAGCCTGAGTGGCTGCCACCTCATGGCTGATGGAGCAGAGGCCCGAGGAAAAGCAGATGGCATTGGCGCCCTACCTCTAGGGTAGAGGAACTGAGGTATCCTGACTGGCAGCGAGTGAGGTTGGTGGCTGGTCCACCGGCTCCTGGCACACCCTTGCAGAGGTGGCTGGTTCCTCTTTGAGACAACTTGGCCTTGCCTGGCATGCACAACCCTCAGTGCAACAACTGTGCTACAAATGGAGCCATATAGAGGAAACGAGTAGCAGGCTCAGGAGAAGGATGTGTGCTGCCTTTGGGGCTCCATTCCGTTCCTCATTGCTCATATGGCACTGTGAGCTTCTTTGTTGCCAAGAGGCAGACCACAGGCCGTCCTGAGGAGGACTTTATGTGCAAGTGCAGAAAGCAGCCAGGATTATCACCCTGGGAACTCAGCCTTCTGTGGCCCTGGCCACACTAGAATTTGGCCCCAGGCAGGACAAGCTCACTTGGAGCAGCATGTCAGCAGCTGGGGCCTGTGCATGCCAGGCAAGGCCAAGCTGGCTCAAAGAGCAAGCAACCACCTCTGCAAGTGTGCTCCTGGAGCAGTTGGACTAGCCATTAATGTCACCCACTCAAAGAAGCAGGGATGGCCAGGTTCCACCAGCCTGAGTGGCTGCCACCTGATGACTGATGGAGCAGAGAGGCCTGAGGAAAAGCAGATGGCACAGCTTTGTAATGCCCTTCTTTGTCTCTTTTGATCTTTTCCATTTAAAGTCTGTTTTATCAGAAACTAGGATTGCAACCCCTGATTTTTTTCTTTTTCTTTTTCTTTTTTTGCTTTTCATTTGCTTGCTAAATATTCCTCCATCCCTTTATTTTGAGCCAATGTTTGTCTTTGCACATGAGCTCAGTCTCCTGAATACAGCACACCAATGGGTCTTGATTCTTTATCCAACTTGCCAGTCTGTGTCTTTTAACTGGGGCATTTAGCCCACTTACATTTAAGGTTAATATTGTTACATGTGAAATTTATCCTGTCATGATGTTGATAGATGTTTATTTTTCCCATTCGTTAATGCAGTTTCTTTATAACGTTGATGGTCTTGACAATTTGGTATATTTTTGTAGTGGCTCATACTGGTTGTTCCTTTCCATCTTTAGTGCTTCCTTCAGGAGCTCTTGTAAGGCAAGAATGTGGATTTATTTCTTGTAAGGCAAATATGTGGATTTGTTTCTGGGTGCTGTATTCTATGGCCTTTACGCCAAGAATCATTACTTTTTAAAATGCAATTCACATTAGCAAAAAATATTTACAGCCTAGGGAAAGGCTTATGGCATTAGAATCCTTATTTATAGGATGTGTTTTTTGGAGATATGGTCTTTGTCTGTCATCCAGGCAGAAGTGCAGTGGTTTAGTCATAATTCACCGCAGCCCTGAACTCTGAGTCCAAGCCATCCTTTTGCCTTAGATTCCCAACTAGTTGGATCTACAAGCATAAGGCACCATGCCTGGCTAATTTTAATTTTTTTTTTTCGGTCAAGATTATGGTATCACTATGTTGCTCTGGCTGATCTCAAATTCCTGGCCTCAAGTGATCTTCCTGCCACAGCCTCCTAAAGTGCTGGGATCACAGGGATGAGCCGCCATTCCTAGCACAGAGTATTACATTATTTTCAAAGTCTTATTCTAAGAGCCATTTATTGACTTTGGCCTAAATAACTCAATATAATATCTCTGATACCTTTTTTGACAAATTTTGGGGCATGATAATGAGAGAAGGGGATTTGAAACTTTGTAATAAGAGTTAACTTAGAGTCATTTATGGAGGAACAAATGCAGATTTTCAGAAAAATGAAAGAAAGATCAAGTGCAAAAGTTCTGTGGCAAAGATGATGACAGTAAAGAATATATGTTTGTGACTCATGGTGGCTTTTACTTTGTTCTTGAATTTCTGAGTAATTTAAGGGTTAACATTTAAAGAATCTATATTATAGATAACATTTTATTGCAAGTAAATGTATTTGAAAATTTGTTATTGGTTTTGTATGAGATTATCCTCATCCTCTTTCATTATCAAGATATATGATTTTATTATTGTAGTTTGATGATCTTACAGCAGAGCTGGAAGCTGTATCTTCAAAATATGTCTATTTGACTAAAAACAATCAAGTTATTCAACAGGAGTTATTATCTATGAAAAAAGTACAACAGGAATGTAAAAAACTTGAGGAGGATAAAAATGTTGAAAGAAGAAATATTAAATCTTAAGAAACATGGAAAGTACACATTGGTGAAGAGACATTGGTGAAATACAAAAATATAAATCGGATCTAGAAGAAAGGTCAATGCAGGCAATAGAAAAATTAGTAGAAATCCCTTTACAGGTTAGTTTGTAAAATCAGGTAAGTTTATTTATAATGTGCTTTCATTTATTTCATTGCAAATTATATTTTGGAGGGAGAGAGATATATATATAGTGTTTTCTTGGCCTCTCTCATAGCAATTTGCCTTGTAGAGTTCTAGCAAAAAGGTGGCATCTGTTTTTACTTTCAAATATTTAAATTTCCATCATTATAACAAAATCGATTTTTCAGAGTAATGATTCTCACTGTGGAGTCGTTTGATTATTGAGATCCATTGGCATAAGATTACATCCTCTGACTATAAAAATCCTGGAAGAAAACCTAGGAAATATTCTTCTGGACATTGCACTTGGCAATGAATTTATGGGTAAGTCCTCAAAAGCAATTGCCAGAAAAATGAAAATTGACAAGTGTGTTTTAATTAAACTAAAGAGCTTCTTCTGCAGCATGAGAAACTATCAAGGGATTGAACAGACAGCCTACAGAATGGAAGAGATATTCATATACTATGCATACAGCAAAGGCCTATTATCCAGAATCCATAAGAGACTTAGACAAATCAACAAGCAAAAAATAAATAACTCCATTAAAAAATGGGCAAAGAACATGAACAGACAGTTTTCAAAAGAACACATATGTGGCCAACAAATATATTAACACATATATACCATCACTAATCATCAGAGAAATGCAAAACAAAACATCAATGAAATCCCACCTCACACCAGTTAGAATGACTTCTGTTAAAAAGTAAAAATAATAAAAATATTTAAATATTTAATATTAAAATGTTATTTAGATTGAGATAATTTGTCATTATCATTAATTCTCAAAACATGGATATTTAAGAATAACCTTACTTCACATGTAATAACACAACAACTACCTTAAAAACTAAAAGCTGGGGCCTGGCACAGTGTCTCAAGTCTGTAATCCCAGCACTTTGGGAAGCTGAGGTGGGCCAATGATGATGTCAGGAGTTTGAGACAAATCTGGCAAACATGGTGAATCCCTGTCTCTATTAAAAATACAAAAAGTAGCTGAGCATGGTGATGGGCACCTGTAATCCCAGCTACTTGGGAGGCTAAGGCAGGAGAATCATTGGAACCTGGGAGGCAGAGGTTGCAGTGAGCTGAGATCATGCCATTGCACTCCAACTTGGGCAACAGGGTGAGACTCAAAAATAAATAAATAAATACAATTAAATAAATAAAAACAAATAAAAGCTGGAAGTTCTATGAAAACATTAATTCACATACCATCTTTTTAAAATGTTCATGGTTTCTGTAGAGATTTCAATACCTATTCTAGCTTATTAAAGTAACCTATAATTTGTATTATACCAACTGTGGTATAAAAACCTTAAAATGTATATTTCTGTTTCCTCTCTCCTCTATACTATTTATGTCATGCATTATAGTCTCAAATATTATGAATTCCATAATATAAAGTTACTCTTTTTAAAACAAAATAGACAATTATCTTTAGAGCAATGTAAAATCATTGGGTGATGTATCTTTATATCTTCTCTGGCACTCTATTTCTTTGTGTAGTTTCAACTTTCATCTGCTTTCATATTCCTTTTGCTTCAAGAAATCATTTTGACATTTATTTTAGTGCAGACCTGTTAACAAGGGACTCTTCTAGTGTTAATCTGAAAATGTCTTCATTTAATTGTTATTTTTGCTATATAGTTAACGAATATAAGATTGGGGGTTGACTTTTTTTCAGTTTTTTAAAAATTTTGTATTTTAGTCAATTTCATATTACCAGAGAATTCTTGGATTCACTGGAGTATTTATTTGCTTGCTTCATTGGTTCATTTTGTTTTTCTCTTTCCTTCCTTCATGCTACCATTCAAATAATTTGTATTGACTTAGTATAAAATTTACTGCTTCTTTCTTTAACTCTGATGACCAGTCTGCTAATCAGCTCGCTGATGTAATTCCTCATCTCTGTTCTCACGCTTTCACTTATTTCTAGCTTTTGCCTTTTACTGTTCCCATCTCTGCTGAAATTCCTCATTTTTCCATACACGTTGTCTTTTTTAAACTAGATCCTTTAACATTTTGATCATTCTTATTTTAAATTACTTGCATTTAGTTCCAACATCTGAATTACCTCTGAATTTGATTCTGTTGACTTTTTATCTTTTGAAAATATCGTAACTCATAACTGAAATTTCTAACTTGCTTTTATGTGTCTCCCAGTTTCTAAAAAACGCAAATCATTAGATGTAGAAAAACGGTAGATGATGAGACAATTATTTATGCCCAGATTATTTTATATTTCTGTTTCATTTTGGTTTGTGTCATGTTATTAGTGTGTACAGGAACAAAGGTTGCTTCTTGCTGTGGTGTCTGAAACATTCAGTGAACCACGTAACTCAAATTTCTCCAGCAGTAGGCTGCTATATCATGTGCCTTGTATGGGGTCTTAGGCTCTGGAGGGCATATGCCAATGTCCTGTTCCACAGTTAGCTTTCGGTAGTCCTTACCACCTGTGTCATAGAAAGGGTCTCTCTCCACTTTCTTGTTCCTTTCTAACTGTAGAACATCATTTTGTGTATATGTATGTGTATTTTTAGTAGAGACGGAGTTTCACCATGTTGGCCATGGTGGTCTTGATCTCCTGACCTCGTGATCCACCCGCCTCGGCCACCAAAAGTGCTGGGATTACTGGCATGAGCCATTGCACCCAGCCAGATTGCAGTTTCCCTGCTAGGTTGGTGTAGCCTTGCCATTGTATCAAATTGACCTCATGGTCAGTAGCTCTTTCATTAATTATCAATAAATGTAGAACATCAATGCATAGCACATTGCACACTGGTTTCTTTGGTTCTCTTTCTTTTTCCTTCCCTTCTCCTCCTTCTCCTCCCCTTTCCCTTTCCCTTTCCTTGCCTTTCCTTTCGCTCTCTGTCTGTCTCTCACACAGGATTGCCCATGTTAGAGTGGACAAGGCTGACTGCATCCTTGACTTTTCAGGCCTCAAGTGATCTTCTCCTTATCTCAGCCTCCAGAGTAGCTGGGAATACTGGCATGCACCACCATGCCCAGCTAATCTTATTATTATTGTTGTTATTATTTTGAGACAGAGTCTCACTCTGTCACCCAGGCTGGAGTGCCATGGTGCAATCTTGGCTCACAGCAACTTCCACTTCCACCTCCCTGGTTCAGGCGACTGGCCTGCCCCAGCCTCCTGGGTTTTTGCCTTGTTGGCTGTGGCTGGTCTCAAACTCCTTGCCTTAAGTTGATCCACGTGCCTTGGCCTCCCGGTGTGCTAGGATTTCCAGGCATGAGCCACTGCACCTGACTGAATTTTATTTATTCTATCTCATATATACCCAAGGAATATTTTTGGAAGTCAATGCTAGCATAATCCCCATTGTGCATATTTCATGGCTGGGGAGACCTGAAACACACAATGACTTTTTATGATCACAGAAATGAAAAGAAAACGAATGTTCTAACCCAGCTCTGTTCCCTCAAACCTGGGGCCCTGCCTGCATTTAGATGTTTTCAAGGGGTAAGGGGTTTGTGTTTGCCTAATTGTGTACAGGTGAAGAGTTGACATGAGAGACGAAGGTGAGTAATCAGCAGCGGTGTGGGCCTTTGCATAGATTTATGAAAGAATAGGGCTCAGGGGATGGAACCTTGAAGAATTAACACACTTCCCTTGTGACAGAACCTGACAAAATTTAGAACTTTGAAAACCAGACACCCACATTCTAGAGACAGCCCTATACCTATCTCATTTCATGGGAGATGCTTAAGAGAGCACTTATGTTCTCATTATATGGTGACATTTCTAAGCTGCTTCCTTGGAAAGGCTCAAAGTGAGAGCCTTTTCTTATAATATAGACATTGGCTCAGTCTGCATCCTTGATGCCTCTGTCCATTTGTAAGATAGTGTACCCACAGGTAACACAGTGTAGCCCAGGACAAGTCTGTCCATGGCAGACCTCTCTTGTCATCTAAACTGGGCAACCCCATCTGTCCCACCATAACCATGTGCTGCAGGAGGAGCAGGAAAGGAGGGGGCTCTTCCTGACAGGGGTAGGTTGTCAGGCGTTGGAATCCTGGTGGATCTGTCTGTCATGTTCACACCCAGGTCATGGCTGGTGGAATACAAATTTGAGTGTTAGGGGACCAAGTTTGTCTACTCAGATGTGAATCCAAAGGCCTTAAGCTGTCTTCTGGTTTCCTCACTGCCTGGGGGTCTATGCAGATGCCATGTACCTGATCCGGGGAGCAGAATTTCTAATGGGAATGTCACCTTGTGGTGAAAACAAGGCAGACCATTAACTTTTTGTTGTTCTCTTGGCTTGGCTGCTGGGCACTCTCTTTACAGAGCTGCATTAAAACCTATGGGCAGCTATTTGATGGGTTAAACTCCTCCATCTGCTTGGAGAAGGGGCAGATTTACTACACCACCAAGCATGGCCCACAGCAAGCTATGGTGAGAGCAGACACATGGGCATCTCTACAGACAGGGGCCTGACAAGACCAGGATGGGCCCAGGACCCAGACTCAAATATGGACTCTCTCTTCACTCTGTCTTAGAGCTGTTTTCTATGCGTGACCCAAATTTCTCACCCTCAGAAATCTGGCCTTCGTTACTAACAATGGCAGCTTGGTTAGGTGTAAAGTCCCTGTTGACATACTTGTAGAAATATCAGAGAAGGTGTTTGTGTTGTTTTTACTTTACACTAGGCTGAATTTATTCATGTTGCTACAGTTTGTATTAACTATTTACCCCAGTTATCTTCTGTAGCAGGTGGCTTCACTGTACTGCCAGACCTTCTCCGAGACTTAAAAGCCACCACTATTACTATGGAGGTTTTTACACAAAAAAAGGGAAGAGGTTACATGAAAAATGGGTTACATTGTTCCATGCATTCGTCTGAAATGTGTCATCTCAGAGAACTCATCCCTGTAGTTCAGGGCAGAAGCTGTGCCTTCGCATGTCTTTGTGTCTTTGTAGTGTTCTATAAAAGGAGGTCATTTCCCAGAGTGGTTTAGCCTTTCAATGCTGCTGGAGTCTGCCATGATAACATTCTATTTTCATTTTGGCTGTAATGCAGAAAACATTATCTGTGTGTCATGACTGGCTGTAACAGTTTGCTTGGATTCCATAACCCAGTACCACGGACTGAAGGTCTCAATGAAAACTGAGTGTCTCATAATTCTGGAGGCTAGACATTCAACATCAAGCTATTGGCTGGAGTGGTTTCTTTAATGCCCCTTTCTACTTGAGATGAGATGACCACCTTCTATTTCTGTTTTCACAGGGTCTTCCCTTGAGCCTCTCTGTGTCTTTACTCTTTTTGAAAGGACTCCAGTCATAGTAGATTGGGGTCCACTTTACTTAACTTACTGAATCATAGTCACCTCTTTAAGGACCGTATGTCCAAACACTCACTCACAATTTGAGGCCGATTACATTATATATGCCTTAGAATGTCAACATATAAATATTAGAATATCAACATATAAATTTGGGAGAAGAGACACAATTTTTTTAAAAGCAAACTAACTTTATTTGAATAATCTAAACAGAGAACAAGAGTAGGTGAATGTGTAGCCAGAGGGAAAATATCCTATGTCAAGTTTCAAAACATAACAAGTGAAAATAAGTTTATTTCTAAAAGAAATTTCAGTGAAAGAAAAAGGCTGTTTATTATGACATAACATACTGATTCCTAACGGTGGATCTATTAACTGTCTAATCTAGTCAAAATATTTAAGCTGTATCTGCATATGTAAATAAGAACAAAATCTGTTCTCTAATTTTACCTAGTAAAATAATGGCAAAACAATAAACTAAATTTACGTAGGTTTCATAGACATGCCAATCACATAAAATAAAAACAATCAGGAGAGAAGCATGTCAACATGTGTAATTTAATTCCAACAATGTGTAATTTAAACATTAGGCTTAGATAACAACTGGTAACAAATCCTACTCTGGCTTGGATAATAACTGATAACAAATGCTAACTTAAAAGTTTTCATGAATTCAGTAGCTACCAGTACAACCTCTGTCACGCTTCTCACCTTCCCTTACTTAAATGGTAGCAACATTTTCTTGAAATTAAAAAAAAAAATCTGTTTGGGAAATGATTTTATTAAAGTAAGCAGACTTGGATGCTTATTTTAAAAGTATCTCTATATATTTTAATATGCAAAAACAGAAATGTACAGATATCTACACAAGCAAAAACAATTTTCTTTACATTTTTAGTAAGCTGCAGCAATGAGGATATTTTACTTTGAACACAAACACATGAAACCTTCAAAAAAGTCCACATTTTCATAGGAAGCTACTTTACAAAGAAAATACATGTACTCCAGTTGAAAATACAAACACACTGTCTGCTTTATGGTAAAAATCCCAGGAATCATATTTTCTCATTTTACTATGCAGAATCAGAGTTTGAAAAATAATAATCTTTCTCTTCTTCATCTAAAGATTCCATAGCATTAGTGAAAAGTTTTCTAATACGAGAGTTTTCTCCTAAATCTGTGTTAAGTGGGGTTTTCCTTCTTGGTGTTGGAGTTGAGAAATCAGTTTCAACTAATTTTTTCTTGATGTTGCCCCAGACAATACCACCATTACTTTTATGATATTTTTGCATACGAAAAACATATTTATCATAATCATTCCTATTTATAGAAGCTATCATGATTTTTGTCCGTATTTGGCAGAATATCATTATCATCTTCACTGTCCTATAAACTTGGCAACAGTATTCTTTGATGCTGTAAAGGTGTTGTACTGAAAAAATCATCATGGTCATCTTTTGGCAACTGTTCCAGAAATTCCCTCATCTGCTGCTTCCTTTTAAGAGTTCCCACTTTGGCAGTTATCTTAATAGTTTGTTTCTGATCAGCATCACCTCGCTTGCCATTTTGGCCTTTGGAATTGGCTGGCTTTTTCTTAGTGACATGTTTATGGGATCCTTTTCCTCTGGGATTTTCCATGTATTTCCTCTCATCAGTCCTCACCAGATTTGTCAAGTGAAGAAAGTGAAACAGAAAAGGAAATTAAAAGGAAAGCTGAAGTTAAGAAAACCAAAGCAGGAAACACCAAAGAAGCAGTGGTTCACCTGAGAAAGAGCACAAGAAACACAAGTAATATTCCAGTGATTTTGGAACCTGAAACTGAAGAAAGTGAAAATGAATTTTATAACAAACAAAAGAAAGCTAGACCTTCCATCAAAGAAACACTTCAGAAGTCTGGTGTTAGGAAAGAGTTTCCAATTTCTGAGGCAGTAGGATCTGATAAGACAGAGGCATTCCTTAGAATGCTTACCTGGTTTAATTCAGGATAAGGAATGGAATGAGAAGGAGTTACGGAAACTTCATTGTACTTTTGCATCTCTTCCAAAGAGACACAATTTAGAACATAAGATGCATTAACCCCCGTTGATGGTAGATTCCCAGGAAAGTGATAACTGGGTGAAAGGATATACGTATGTAAAATTTGTATAGCTACAGCCGGACAACTTTCCACAAGGTCTGTGGCAAGTACATTGCTATCAACAGTCCCTGAATTTAGCTGCTTCTCTGGACCCAGCCTTCCCTGGATGTTAATTAACATTCTTTGAATTTTTTGACAATCTGTGAGGCAAATAAAAACACATTGTTCCTTTTATTTCCAGCTTTCCAACTGATATGTTTGAGTCACCTTTTAGATGTAATTTTAAATATGGATTTAGGTTTTCTGTTCCTCAAGTTATCTGTCTTGTCTGTCTTGTTCTGTTCACTGACTCCAAAATGGAGAGGCAATAAGACTTCTCCAGGTTCTTGCACTCAATGTCAGAAGCCACTGTGTTTCAGGTAATTTAGAGGGAATGTCATGCAGTCCTCTCTGTGGAAGGTTCTTAGTTCTGACCCATGTGCTGTTCAGCAGCCATTTGAATTGCAAAGCCTGTGTGTTCTCATCTCTGCACTGAGGACTTTTTTGGAGAACTCAGTGGAAAATGCACTTCATACAGGCTATTAACACGGTTGGGTGCTGTTGCTTCACAGCTGACAAAATTTCATGAGGATTTCTTGTAGGTATCAGTGGTTAGCTTATCACCCATCCCATATAAAAATTTTTTAAAAGTCTAAAACTTTTTGTCAGGCACATGCATGTCCTCCACATTCACAAGAAGAAATGTTTGTGACTGGACGTGGTGGCTCACGCCTGCAATCCCAGCACTTTGGGAGGCCGAGACGGGCGGATCACCGGAGGTCAGGGAGTTCGAGACCAGCCTGACCAACATGGGGAAACCCCGTTTCTACTAAAAATGCAAAATTAGGTGTGGTGGAGCATGCCTGTAATCCCAGCTACTTGGTAGGCTGAGGCAGGAGAATCCGTTGAACCCAGGAGGCAGAGGTTGCAGTGAGCTGAGTTCGCACCACTGTACTCCAGCCTGGGCAACAAGAGTGAAACTCTGTCTCAAAAAAATAAATAAAATAAAAAGAAGGAAAAGAATAGTAGAATGTATGTTCATACTTCTGGCTTTTGGGGCTTTCCCAAAGAGTGGTTTCTGTCTGCCGTGACACAGAATGCTCAAAGACATGGTGGTATACTTTGAATGACAGATTGGTTTGGCTGAGACCAAAGGTAATAAAAGAAAATGAATCTTGAAAAAAGGTTTGAGAGACCTTCAGAATTTCTAGGCCAACGAGTTTGTGTCAGACTCCCTCTGGACAAAGCCACTATGTAAAAGGTGTGACTGGTAATTTTTTTGAATGCCCAAGTTTAATGGACATATATAATGTAATATAATATAATCAGCCAAAAATTACAATATATACAAAGTATTAGGGTATTATGGCCCAATAAGAAAAATAGGATAAATATCCAGAAATCTACCCTAAAGAAATGGAGATGTATAAATTACCTAAAAAATTTTAAAATAATTATCTAAATGGTACTCAGTGAGCAAAATGTGAGCACAGCAACTAAATAAAATCAGGAAAATGAGAACATACACAATAAGATAAAAAATAGTAAAAAGCAAATTATGGAGTCGAAGAATATAAAAAGAATGCCTGAGAAATGATCAAACTTAAGTAAAAATATAAAAATTAAAAAGTTCAACAAATTTTTACTAGGATAAACACAAAAAGATTCATAATGAGAAAAATTATAAGCAACGTTTTGAAAGTCACAGACTAGTAGATAATCTTGAAAGCCAAAAAAGAAAAGCTATGTTATTTATAAGGGTGCTTCTATGAGATAATCAGTGAATCTAACTGCAGGAATCTTGCCGGCCAGAAGGGACATAGGTAATCTAGTCAATGTGCTGAAAGAACAAAAACTTTTAAGCAATAATACTATATCCAGATAAACTATTTGTCAAAATGAAGAAAAAGTAAAGTCCTTTCATGATGACCACATACTACAAAAGCATATCGCCATTAGGCCTGCACTACAAGAAATGCTAAAGAGAGTTTTTCTCATTAAAAATAAAGTGATGTTGGCCGGGCACGGTGGCTCAAGCCTGTAATCCCAAAAAATAAAAAATTAAAAAAAAAAAAAAGTGATGTTAAACAGTGTTGCAAAATTACATGATAGTACATAACTCTCTAGAAAAGACATATACAGGCACAAAAATAAAATTCTGATGAATTCAAATGATGGTTCCTAAAACATATGTAATATGTTATATAATTTTTAAAAAAGTGTAAAAATAGTCAAAAAAGTTTGTTAATGATGTATAATATAAAAAGATATTAGTGACATCAATAATATAAAGTTGAGGCAGATGGAAAGAGGAAGAACGTTTGTATGCAACTAAAGTTAAGTTGTTACTGGCCAGGCATGGTGGCTCACGCCTGAAATCCCAGCATTTTTGGAGGCTGAGGCAGGTGGATCACCTGAGGTCAGGAGTTTGAGACCAGCCTGGCCAACATGGTGAAACCCCGTCTCTACTAAAAATACAAAAAAAATTAGCTGGGCATGGTGACAGGCACCTGTAATCCCAGCTACTTGGAAAACTGAGGCAGTGGAATCACTTGAAGCAGGGAGACGGGGTTTCCAGTGAGCCAAGATCATGCCATTGCACTCCAGCCTGGGTGACTCAAAAAAAAGAAAAAAAAGTTAAGTTGTTACCAATTTTAAATATATTGTCATCTTTAAGAAGTTTTATGGGCCAGGAGTGGTGGCTCACGCCTATAATCCCAGCACTTTGGGAGGCTGAGGCGGTGAATCACGAGTTCAGGATTTCGAGACCAGCCTGGCCAACATAGTGAAATCCCCCATCTCTACTCAAAATACAAAAAATTAGCCGGGCGTGGTGGTGGGCACCCGTAATCCCAGCTCCTTGGGAGGCTGAGGAAGGAGAATCATTTGAACTCAGGAGGCACAGGTTGCAGTCAGCTGAGATCGTGCCACTGCACTCCAGCATGGGCTACAGTATGAGACTCTGTCTCAAAAAAAAAAAAAAAAAGATTTTATGTAATCCCCATAGCAACCACAAAGAAAACATTTAGAGAGATACACACACACACAAAATACATTAAAGCATGTCACTACAAAAATCAACACAAAAAGGAAGATTAAAAACAGTGGTAAAGGTGGTCACATAACTATAAAAATCAAAGAAAACAATGACAAAAGTAAGCTCTTCACTTTCAAAAACCTATTTTAATATTTATGGACTTAATTTTTCAATCAAAACATGTAAATTGAATAGAGGGATTAGTAAAACAAAGCCCAACTTCATCCTCTCCATAAGTGACTCGCTTTAGATCTAATATCAAAACTAGACTGAAAGTAGCAAGATGAAAATAGTTTTTTGGGGGCCGGGCACAGTGGCTCATGCCTGTAATCCCAACACTTTGGGAGGCTGAGGTGGGAGGATCACCTGAGGTCCGGAGTTCAAGACCAGCCTGACCAACATGGAGAAACCCCGTTTCTACTAACAATACAAAAATAAATTAGCTGGCGTGGTGGTGCAAGCCTGTAATCCCAGCTACTCTGGAGCCTGAGGCAGGAGAATGGCTTGAACCTGGGAGGCAGAGGTTGCTGTGAGACAAGACCATGCCATTGCACTCCAGCCTAGGCAACAAGAGTGAAACTCCATCTCAAAATAAAAAAAAGAAAATAGACTTTTGATGTAAATGGTAATCGAATGAAAGCAGTGCTGGTCAAAACTGTGTTAGGCAAAATACATTTTAGTCATAGTTCATAAAATAAACTTTTAAGTCTAAACTGTCACAGGAGACAAAGAAGGCCATTAAATAATAATAGAAGGGCTCATTCACTGACAGCTTATGAAATTTTATTTTATATATATGTGTGTGTATATATATATAATTCTCACACCAGTGTTCCCAAATGTATAAAGCAAACATTGAAATAATTATTACAATAGATAAAAAATAATGGTAGAATACTTTAATTCAAACTTTCAATAATAATTAATATGGCTAGCCAAAATATTAATAAGGAAACAGAAGGTTTGAAAACACTAGAGAAAAATTAGACCTAATGGGCATATACAGAATACACAGCAACAGCAAAACATACAATTTCCTCAACTGCTCATAAAATATTCTCCTAGATATACCACCTAGTAGGCCACAAAAGAAGACTTAAAAATTTTTTAAAAATGTAAATCTTAAGGATTATTATTTCTGATAAAAATGGAATAAAACTAGAAATCAATAACAGAAGAAAACAAAAATATCAACATACACATGAAAATTAACTCACTTTTGAGCATGTTCATGTTCAAACATTGTAAGACTTAATATTGTGAAGATGTTCGTGCTGCCTAGTGAGCTACGGATTCAATGCAATCCCTTTACAATTAACAATTTTTTTTTCTTTTAGAAATAGAAAAAGCAACCAAAAATTTATATGGAATCTCAAGGGACAATAAAGAGCACAAAAATGTTTTAAAAAAGAAACAGTGTTAGTGACCTCACCTTTTCTAATTTCAAAGCACATTACAAAGCTACAGTAATAAAAACAGTTTGGCTCTGGCATAAAGACAGACAAGTTTTCCAGTAAAACACAATGTAGCACAAATGCTAACCTCGTACATATGGGTAAATAGTTATTTGAACACCTATATTCATTGAAGCATTATTCACAAAGGCCGATATTTGAAAGCCAAACAAACTTTCCTCACTGAATGAATGAATAAATATAATTTGTAATATAAAAGTAATGGAAAACTACTCAGTTTTTAAAAGCAGACAATCTTGTAACATCCACAATAAAGATAAACCTTGGGGGCGGAGCAAGATGGCCGAATAGGAACAGCTCGAGTCTCCAACTCCCAGCGCGAGCGACACAGAAGACGGGTGATTTCTGCATTTTCAACTGAGGTACTGGGGTCATCTCACTGGGGAGTGCCGGACAATCGGTGCTGGTCAGCTGCTGCAGCCGGACCAGCCAGAGCTGAAGCAGGGCGAGGCATCGCCTCACCTGGGAAGCGCAAGGGGGAAGGGAATCCCTTTTCCTAGCCAGGGGAACTGAGACACACAACACCTGGAAAATCAGGTAACTCCCACCCCAATACTGTGCTTTAAGCAAACGGGCACACCAGGAGAATATATCCCACACCTGGCCGGGAGGGTCCCACGCCCACGGAGCCTCCCTCATTGCTAATACAGCAGTCTGCCGCCATCTAACCGCAAGGCAGCAGTGAGGCTGGGGGAGGGGCGCCCGCCATTGCTGAGGCTTAAGTAGGTAAACAAAGCCGCTGGGAAGCTCGAACTGGGTGGAGCTCACAGCAGCTCAAGGAAGCCTGCCTGTCTCTGTAGACTCCACCTCTGGGGACAGGGCACAGCTAAAAAACAACAGGGGAAGCAGCAGAGGCCTGTGCAGACGCGAACGACTCTGTCTGACAGCTTTGAAGAGAGCAGTGGATCTCCCAACACGGAGGTTGAGATCTGAGAACGGACAGACTGCCTGCTCAAGTGGGTCACTGACCCCTGAGTAGCCTAACTGGGAGACATCCCCCACTAGGGGCAGTCTGACACCCCACACCTCACAGGGTGGAGTACACCCCTGAGAGGAAGCTTCCAAAGTAAGAATCAGACAGGTACACTCGCTGTTCAGCAATATTCTATCTTCTGCAACCTCTGCTGCTGATACCCAGGCAAACAGGGTCTGGAGTGGACCTCAAGCAATCTCCAACAGACCTATAGCTGAGGGTCCAGCTGCATCCATGATGCTGCAAAGGAAATGACTTCTTTTCTTTTCTATTCTTTTCTTTTCTTTTTTTTGAGATGGAGTTTTGTTCTTGTTGCCCAGGCTGAAGTGCAATGGCGGAATCTTGGCTCACTGCAACCTCCCAAGTTCAAGCAATTCTCCTGCCTCAGCCTCCCAAGTAGCTGGGATTACAAGTGCCTGTCACCATGCGCAGCTAATTTTTGTATTTTTAGTAGAGATGGGGTTTCACCATGTTGGCTAGGCTGCTCTCGAACACCTGACCTCAGGTGATCCACCCACCTCATCCTCCCAAAGTGCTGGGATTACAGGCATAAGCCACTGTGCCCAGCCTTTTTTTTTTTTTTAATAAATAAATAAATAAAAACAAACAATAAATAAATGCCTCAAAAATAAATAAATAAAAACAAAAAAAAGAAAACCCCAAAATAGCAAAAAGAAAAGAATAAATTCTCATCTTTCTTGGCAAACTAATGAAAAGGTATTGCTTTTTAAAAAATGGAAGCATAAATTACATATAGTAAATTATGATTTTCCTTTTTATTAGACAGGGTCTCACTTTATCACCCAGGCTGGAGTGCAGTGGCACAGTCACAACTCCCTGCAGTCTCGACCTCTTGGCCTCAAGCAGTCCCCCACCTCAGCTTCCTGAGTAGTCACACACTACCACACTCGGCTAATTTTTAATTTATTTTGTAAAGACAGGGTTTTGCTATGTTTCAAGGCTGGTCTTGAACTCCTGGAAGCAAGCAATCCTCCTGCCTTGGCCTCCCAAAGTGCTGGGATTACAGGAGTGAGCCACCATGTCTGGCCCAAGGGCAGATTTAAATATTATCAAGGATGCTAAAGATCAAATAGTATTCCAGGCATATTGAGGTCATATATAATAGATAAATCTGTGTTTTGGTTGAGAAACTCCCTTACCAAGAAAAGACAGAAGAAAACACACAGCAAGTACTCAGTAACGAGTCTGTGATTAAGGATCGAACATACCCAAGCGAATCACTGAAATAAATCCCACTTCCAAGGTTTCCGATGTCTGTTCTTTGCACACCATGATCTTCCACAGCTTTGGGTAAAAGCAACCCTCTGAAAAGAGAAGGGCAGGATAAGATGTAAGCCCAACGCTGACTGCATCTCTCCCTCGCTCAGACCTTTGGCAGGTTCCTACTGAACTTGTGGCATTCAGAGAACTCTGCAATCAGGGTGAGATCATGATTGTCTCTGGGAACACAAGTAAAGGGATTTCTGCCTTTTTTTTTTTTTTTTCAGACGGAGTCTCACTCTGTCCCCCAGGCTGGAGTGCAGTGGCACAATCTTGGCTCACTGCAAGCTCTGCCTTCCGGGTTCATACTATTCTCCCTCCTCAGCCTCCCAAGTAGCTGGGACTACAGGCGCCTGCCACCATGCCAGGCTAATTTTTTTTTTTTTTTTGTATTTTTAGTAGAGATGGAGTTTCACCGTGTTAGCCAGGATGGTCTTGATCTCCTGACCTTGTGATATCCGCCTGCCTTGGCCTCCCAAAGTGCTGGGATTACAGGCATGAGCCACCATGCCTGGCTCCTGCCTTTTACTATATAAACATCTATTGTTTGAATTTCATATTAGGAGATTGAATGAATTTTGTAAAATAGCTTTTGGGTTTTAGTCCTACTTAGAAAGCTCATCCCTACTTAAGGATTATTTTTAAAAGATTCTCCCATTTTTCATTTAGTATACTTTTGGTTTGATTTTAAATATTTAAATATTTGCTCTATCTGGAGCTTAAGTATGAGAAATGAGGTAAGGGTCCAACTTTATATTTTTTCCTTGTGGTTACCCATTTATCTCTATAGATAGTATTGAAGAACTTGTCTTTCTTCCACAGAGATAAGATCTACTTGTATCATACCCTAAATCTTCTGTGTTTTTGAGTTCATTTGTGTTTAATATTAATGTCACCTTCATTATGCTTCTTTTCCAGAATTAGTCTGGTAATTTCAAAATTAAAAAAAAAATATGTGTTGTAGAATCAGCTTTTCACTTCTTTAAAAAAACTTCATTGGTAATTTTATCATGAGAGCACTAAATCTATAGATTAATCCAAGAAAAACTGGCATCCTTCTGATTACCACAAGTTGTCTTTTGGGTCCCTCAGTAGAAGTTTAATGGGTTTTTGTTTTCTTTTTCTTCCCCCGGTGGGTCTTGTATGTTTCTTTCTAAGTTTCTTCTAAGTACTTAATTAACAGATCTACATTTAATAATATTTTCTCCTGCTCCTGTGACTTCAGTTTCAGCCCTAATATTAAGTAGTAATTCAAAGCAAACAGAATCTTAAGAGTTATGTTTCAAATAAACAGCTCATGCTGTCTGGTGCGCACTCTAATTTCTGGACTCTTCTCTTTAAATATTGGGCTATCCCTAGATTAGAAACATGCGGAAGAGTGATGAATATATAATCACTTTTCTTCATACGACACAGTCTTCAAGAAGCAATTCATACCTATGTACTACATTTTAAAAATAATAAATACATAATTTTTCAAAATAGAGATGAGGTCTTGCTGCTTTTCCAGGCTGGTCTTGAACCCCTGGCCTCAAGTGATCCTTTTGCCTCAGCCTCCCAAAGTGCTAGGATTACAGGTGTGACCCACCATGCCCAGCCATAAATATGTAATTTGCATTACACATTTCATTATAAACTGTGTAATTTTCTCCAAAATGCAGTAAGCTAGCTGATTTTAACTGAAAAGACCCATGTAATATAGAAAAAAGTAGAAAAAAAAGTAAAACGCTTCACATCTGTGAGGCTGAAATTTTTGAAAAGTAAAGATGGCTACTCTTACCGACACAAGACTGCCACGATATTTCGTACAGGAGAACCATGCAACAAGGGCCTCACATTGCCAAGTCTGCTCAAAAACTCTGCGGTTTCATTCACTCTGCCAAATCTAAATATCTGCAAGATATCCACTGGGCTCTTACTGTAAGAATTAGAAGAAAAGTCTTTAGATTACATAATTGGAAACAAAACAAAAAGTCATTATAGCAGAAGAAATCCCAAAAGAGTCCAAATGTCCGTTATCAGGAAACTGATTCAATGAATCGCAGCACAGCCTATCTTGGAAGTATTATGCAGGTGGTAAAAAAAATCAAATTCTTTTTTAAAAAATATGGATATGTAGTAAAGCATACAGTAAAATATAAAATTTAAAAGTAGATTACAAAACTTTATACATAGTATGACCCCAATTTTGTCAAATATATAATAATATATGGGATATATGGTTCTTGCTCTGGGCAACAGAGCAAGATCATGTCTCTGAAAAAAATAAAAATAAAAAAGAATGCAACTTCTGGCTGGGTGTGGTGGCTCATGCCTGTAATCTCAGCACTTTGGGAGGCCAAGGCGGTTGGATCACTTGAGCCCAGAAGTTTGAGACCAGCCTGGGCAACATGGTGAAACCCCATCTCTACTAAAAATACAACTATTAGTTGGGTGTGGTGGTGCACACCTGTAGTCCCAGCTACTCAGGAGGCCGAGGCAGGAGAATCACTTTAACCTGGCAGGGGGTGGGGGTGGTAAAGGTTGCAATGAGCTGAGATCACGCCACTGCACTCGAGCCTGGGTGACAGAAAAGGAAGTTTGCCAGGTGCGGTGGCTCACACCTGTAATCCCAGCACTTTGGGAGGCCTAGGCGGGCAGATCACGAGGTCAGGAGATCGAGACCATCCTGGCCAACATGGTGAAACCCTGTCTCTACTATAAATACAAAAGTTAGTTGGGCATCTACTCGGGAGGCTGAGGCAGGAGAATTGCTTGAAGCCAGGAGGCGGAGGTTGCAGTGAGCCAAGATCACACCACTGCACTCCAGCCTGATGACAGAGCAAGACTCTGTCTCCAAAACAAACAAAAAAAAGTTATCAAATGCCTTATTTTTAAGTGCTGTTTAGGAAACCAACCAGTTTGGAGAGATGGTTGTCAAGAAAGGCCTCTCTTGGGAGGTGACATTTATTGGAATGTGACACCATAAAATGTCTATTTGAAGACCTCACTGGTTGTTATGGGTTGGATGGGGCAGGAGTGGAGGAGAACATCTGGAAGGATGTTGTAGATGGGATAACGTGATCTGGATTAAAGATGGCGGCAGAGTGAATGGAATCTGAGCCAAAGGATGAAGGACACTTTGAAGGCAGAATTGACAGAACACGGGTATGTGGTGATGAGGGAGAGAGAGACCCCACACTGGCTCTGAGTGGGTAGCTAAGATGGGGCAGTTGTCGGGGGAGACTGGGGTATGGCTGAGGGCAGCTGTGGTGGGAGGAAGGGCACATCTTCCCAACCCCATGTCCAGTGGCCTCAGGTCAATACCTTGATATTAGCTATGGTGGGAGTATTTGCTTCCCAAAACTCAGCAAATATTCCAGACCAGGACTTTTCCTTCACAGAGCTGGCTTACCAGCACACCCCTGGGGTGAGCAGCATTGGGGTGATTCAGGCTGGGTTATGTTTTACACTCAAATGTTAACAGTGGTTATATTATCTCTGGGTTTCTCTGGTTGGTGAGATTTTGAGTGATTTTTAATTTTCTTCATATTTTTAGATATTTTCTAAGCTTTTAGCAAATAACATGAGTTTTATAACTAGAAAAAAGTAATATAAAGAAATCATGATTAGTGAAATGAAATGAAGAAAATCTAACTTTTCACAGCAGCAGGATCTTTCCCTAGGAAGAAGCCCACTTTAGTTGTGTGACTACTTTTGTACTTAGAGGGTGGGGTGGCTGACCAAGGGCTTGCTCAGGTAGCCCTGGAGGGCTGAACTGCAGCTGCCACTCCCGGGGCTTGATATGGCTCTTCCTGTCTTCCTGGAGAAAGCTTATTGCCCTCCAGATTCTACCTTCCATTTCACCGGACTCTTAATAAGTATAGAGCTCGGTGGACACCTAGGGGAGGGTTAGAAGGCAAACCAAAAGAATTTGATTACAAATAAAAACAAAATCTGGAGAAGTCCTGTGGAAATGAATGTTTTTGAGACAGAGTCTTGCTCTGTCTCTGAGGCTGGAGTGCAATGGCACGATCCTGGGTCACTGCAACCTCCACCTCCTGGGTTTAAGCGATTCTTGTGCCTCAACCCCCCGAGTAACTGGGACCACAAACGTGTGCCACCATACCCAGCTAAGTTTTGCATTTTTAGTAGAGACAGGGTTTCACCATATTGCCCAGGCTGGTCTCAAACTCCTGACCTCAAGTGATCTGCCCATCTCGGCCTCCCAAAGTGCTGGGATTACACATGTGAGCCACCATGTCTGGCCCAGATTTTTAAAAAATTAAAGTGAAATTCCAAAAAGATAAAATTAACCATTAAGTGTACAATTAGGTGGTATTTAGTACAGAACATTCAAAGTGTCATGTAATCACCACCTCTAGTTCCAAAATTTTTATTTGCCCAAAAGAAAACCCCGTACCTTTTGACTATCAGTCCCCATTCCTCCCTCTAATGGCACCACACAATTTGCTGTCTCCGTGGATTTATCTATTCTGGATATTTCATATAAACAGAATCATACAATATGTGGCTTCTTTCACTCAGCATAATATTTTTGAGGTTCACCCATTTGTAGTATGTGTCAGTACTTCCTTCCTTTTCATGGCTGAATAATATTCTATTACATATATTTATCATGTTTTGTTTATCCCTGTTGATGAACTTCCCTGTTGATGAACATTTGGGTTATTTCCACTTTTTGGCTGTTGTGAATAGTGTTGCTATGAATATTCATGTACAAGTACCTATTTTAGTACTTGCTTTCAAGTCCTTTGGGTATAGAACTAGGAATGGAATTGCTGGGTCTTATTGTAATCATATGTTTAATGTATGGAATTACATTAATTGTAATGTAATTAATTTACATTGAGGAATCATCAGAGGCTGCATCATTTTACCCTCCCATCAGCAATGTGTGAGGGTTTCAGTCTCTCTATATCATCACCAACACTTACAATTTTCCATTAAAAAGAAATCATAGTTCTGGGAAGCCACACTACTCAGGATAGCCATAAGCCGCCCTCCCAGACAGGAAGGCTGCAGGACGACTCTGAAACTTGGAAAAAAGAAGTGCCTGTCGAAGTCACTCCATTTAAGAAGGTAGAGTTTAATATAAGTTTGGAAGATTCCCATCAAAATGGTTTTATTAAGCAGAAGGGCAAGCTGGAAAACCCTCTTCAGCCGAACAGCTGGCTAAGGCTCACTGCTATCAAGGTGGACAGGCTTCTCTGTTCAGCAAACCAGGCTCACCCAAGGGGTGCTCTACACAGACTCGGGCTTGCTAAGGGAGGAAGGTACCCTGAGGGATGTCCTGGCCTATACAATGCTACAATTTTCTTTCTCAATGAAGAAAGCAATAACACATTCTATCATGTTTTTCACCTTCATTTTTACTTACTTCTTACCCAAACAACTAAATCCTTTGCAAAATACAGTATACATTTCAGGGTACAAGGTTAACAAAACCCCTTCTCCTTCTTGGACATATTTGACCATGGATTAGCTTTCTAGCTCTGTTCCCATGGAAATCTGATAAAGATGGCATGTCAGCTGTAATAGTAGGCAAAATTGCTTATGTAATTGTGGCCTCTCATTGATAAATTGCATTGAAACTAGGGGTTCAATGGTGGGAAACCCAAGCTTTGGGCTTGTCAGAGAGCAGTGACTCGTATAATTGGGTATGTCCCTTGAGGGCATCCGGAACCTAATACAATGTTACAAGAGCTATGGGCTCTTGTGGGGTAGGGCTTCCAAGCCAAGTGGATCTCACATCCACCTGATATGAATCTCTTTCTCTTGTACCTGAGCTGACACTCAGAGTGGGAACAAAGGGAAAAGTTCCTGGAGCCTGTGTGGACCTCTGTGAGGGCCACTCCCACGGAGAAGTGACTGTTTCCTGGCCCAAGATAGATCTGTAGGCAGGGCGCGGTGGCTCATGCCTGTAATCCTAGCACTTTGGGAGGCCAAGGCAGGTGGATCATGAGGTCAGGAGTTCGAAATCAGCCTGGCCAACATGGTGAAACCCCATCTCTACTAAAAACACAAAAATTAGCTGGGCGTGGTGGCACGTGCCTGTAATCCCAGCTACTTGGGAGGTTGAGGCACGAGAATCACTTGAACCTGGGAGGCGGAGGCTGCAGTGAGCTGAGATCATACCAGTGCACTCCGGCATGGGCAACAGAGTGAGATTCTGTCTCAGGGAAAAAGCAAAAAATAAAAGATAGATCTGTAACTCTGAATGTCTACTTGAGAAGGCATCCTGGTGGGTGTTGCAGCGTTTTATTTGAACTTCAGGCATTAATTCTAGATTTACTTTTGTAAATTGTGATTGTTTTAGATTGGAACCGTGCTCTTGACCTGATACTGACCTAGGGCAAAGGTCATGGCCTCTGCCAAGCCTCCCTTGTTGTTCTCAGGGTTCTGTGACCTTGAGCCCTCAATACCTCATATATATATTCAGGACTAGAACTGTCACAGTGGATTGTAACGATGAGTGTTATTTCTTTCTAGACAGTGATTTCTGAGGGCCAGGATTGAAGCTATATGTAAGTGTCAGCCCTAGTTGATTGCTTGGTACATAGCAGGTGCTTAATGAAGTGTATCAGTGGAATGCTTTCAGAGCTGTAAATATTAGGAAAATATCCCAGAAGTGATGTGGAACAAGAACAGAAATGCCATACACCCTGTACCCAGTAAACATTCCCTTCTAGTGGGACCCTGTGCTGATCTACTCAGGGGGTGAGGTCCTCACCTCCCACACTCCAAAAGAGAACACATTTCCCCTTTGCAAAATTATCTACCAGGTGTTATGGCTGAACTATACCCCTACAAAATGCATATGCTGAAGTCCTAACTCCCAGAACCTCAACAATGGGACTGCGTTTGGAGACAGAGCCTTTGAAGAGGTAACTGATTAATTAAGTGAGATCACAGGGGTGGGCCCTGACTCAATATGACTGCTATCCTCATGTAAAGAGATGAGGACACAGAGGCCCACAGGTGGAAGACTATGTGAGGACACAGCAAGAAGTCAGCTGTCTGTAAGCCAAAGAGAGAGGCCTCACCTCAGAAGAAATCAACCCTGCTGCACTTTGACCTTGGACTTCCAGCCTGTAGCACTGTGAGAAATAAATGTTTGTTGTTTAAACTCCCCAGCCTGTTGCATTTATTAACAGCAGCCTGAGCTAAGACACCAGGTAAGAAGAAAAAGGTTGGGAGGCGGGCTGGTTCATTGAAACGAGTTATGAACAAACATATAGGAATCAATATAAACAGCATTACCTGCATGCCAAGGCCCAGGAGGAAGTGTGAGGATATCAGGAAAGGACAGTCCCTGGAGTCCCGGAAACACTGCAGCTCCACCACCACAGCTTCCTGGCCTCCTTCCATTCCCACCTGGGAAATAGGATGTGCTTTCAGAAGCTGCACTCGGGAAACATCAAACTGTATGTGCCATTTGAAAATGTTGATTATAATTATAAAATAATATATGTTCATTTAGAGATATAATTTAGAAAATACAGAAAAGTATCAAGAAGAAAATTAAAATCACCTAAAATCCTATGACAGCAATATAATCACTATTAATATTTTGATATGTTTCCCTCCTATATTTTTGCCATACCATAAATAGATCTGTATATGTTTACACCATACCATTTTTCATGTTTTATCAAAGAGGGAAATGTTATTTTCAAATTACATTTTATTAACATGTCTAAAAATACAAATGGAGCATCACTTTGAAGGCTAGAGTTGATTTAGATCTAAATATATATTTTAGAGACAGAGGTCTTGCCATGTTACCCAGGATGGCCTCAAACTCCTGGGCTCAAGAGATCCACCTGCCTCAGCCCCCTAATTAGCTGGGACTATAGGTGAGTGACACCACACCAGACACTAGTGTTGATTTTCATTTGCATGATTTTGTGAAAAAGAAAAAAAAAAGGATTTTGTTTTTCTTTCTAATGCAAAAGGAATGGAAATGCAACATAGTGTAAATACTTAGCATCAAACCTTCCCTTTCCAAATACAAGAAACTGTTAATAACAGGGAAAAGGACTTTTATTTTTAACGTCATATTGATGTTTTGTACTATTTAAAATTTTTGCTATGAGCATGCATTACTTCTATAATATAAATACTAAAAATTTAAACATTAAATTCTAAACATAAACATTTTCTTGACTGTTAAAAATCAAGTCCAAGCGCAGTGGCTCACGCCTGTAATCCTAGCACTTTGGGAGGCAAAGGAGGGAGGATGGCTTGAGCCCAGGAGTTCAAGACCAGCAACATAGTGAGACTTTGTCTCCACAAAAATAAATAAATAAAATATTCAAATAAAATCAACTCATATTTTAAGGAGTGTATGATATTCAGGATATGCATAATTTTTCAAAACAATGAGAAAATGATCGAATAGGAAAAACACTCAGAAGACATTCAAACAGGTTTTTTTTTTTTTTGCTAACTAGAAATCAGATTCTTACTTTCTCCAAGAAATTTTGCAATTTCAAAATCTTGAGGAAGATGAGAAATTTCAGCATTCTCTGTACCAAACCTGAAATTTGCACAGTGTATAATTAAAATTTTAACATTAAATGGATTTTAGACTAAACAGAATTTCATAAATTTTTTCTTGTACATCTTTACAAAATACATGATAGATTCCTTACAAAATACATGATAAGTCCCTAAGGCCTCCTTAGCTATTCCAGAAATTGTTAAAAGATCATTTGAAATGAGCTAGATGCCTCCTCTGCGTAATTCTCCAGCTCAGATACCCAGTACTGTAGCATCTGCGCAGGAAGATGGTGTCCACGCA
The DNA here is from genome assembly GCF_007565055.1 of Rhinopithecus roxellana. Classification (NCBI taxonomy): domain Eukaryota; kingdom Metazoa; phylum Chordata; class Mammalia; order Primates; family Cercopithecidae; genus Rhinopithecus; species Rhinopithecus roxellana. Next base: position 60,146,469 of record NC_044561.1, read on the forward strand.
GCACAGGCAGAGGTAGAAAGAAGTGGGCCACACACACTGGGAATGGGCTACTTGTGTTCGCTTTGGATCTGACTCTTAGAAGCTATGTCACTCCTCTCCAGACCACAGTCCATTCCTCTCTAAAATAAAGGAGTCAGACTTCTCACAATGTGTGCTTTTCATTTTGGATTTTCTTATCTTTAAACACTATTATTAACAAATATAACAAGATTAAATGTGATGCTTAATTAACCCGATGTTTTGGGTATGCTTTAAGAAGCCATATAGAACTCCCATACTCCATTTGAGGATGACTGTTGTTATTTCCATTTTTGAAAATATCAGGCAAAAGTAACTGTCTTTAAGAGCTGCTCAGTAAAGTAATAGGATGAAAATAGGTAGGTTTTTTTTTTTAAGAAACCACTGGTTTTTCTTTTTAAAAATCAATCTAATAATTGTACCCAATCTCATTTAATACTGAGAATTTAAAATAATGATCACTATACTAGTTGAAGTAAAAAGACTCAAATAAAAAATCACTAAAGAGTTAGATATGCAAAATAAAATATGAAAAAGTCTAGAAACATAATTTTAATACTGTGCTTGAGGTTTACACAAGGTTTGCAAACTCTGTAGAGTCCTGGGGATCAGAAAGAAGTAAATTACTCAGTGAGTTCCACAGTGTCTTCCTCCTCTGTGGCATTGTCTGGGCATAGACCTTCCGTTTTCACTTCTAGAATTAAAGCAAACAGCACACTTGTTTACTGCCCAAAGGCTTATTATAATTAGTTAACCTAAGTGCTGGAATTGTTAAGATTCATAAATAAATTAGTTATAATTTTGGTGATCTATGGATAACCCAGTGGGAAAAGAGGAAGGTATAATAACAGGAAGGTATAACATTATAAGATAGTGAGAACATACTCTAATTCTATCATAATAGGCATATCAGGAGAATTCTCATCTGTTATTTGAAACTCACTGACAGCCATACACTTTTCAATGGGCACTTTCCTCTTGAAGTGTACAAAGTGCACAGGATTAGAATGAGTTCCTGAGAGTCAGCACATCACGAGTGGAGGGGCTGGAGATGTTCTAGCTGAGAGGAGGGAAAGTCAAGGGCTCTACATGAGCTTTTGCTTCATACTTCTTGTACAGAGAAACAGTAACACTATCTATAGCATTGGGATATACAGGAATAACTCAATGTGAGGACTTCTTTCCAGTTTTAATTATACTGTCAAGATAATTTATACTGTCTTGTTAGATTCTTTTCATACAATTGAATTGTGCCTTTTGTAAAAAGAATTCTTCTGAGTTTTCTTGTAATGTACAACATGTAAAATACATGACCTCTTTTCACTGAAAAGCAGTATGATACGGAAGGGCATAGGGACAAAAACATACAAACAAAATCTCTCACCAATATAATTGGAACCACAGCAAAAACAAATACAAAGCACCTACTGTATGCAGGAAACCTGCTGGGCCTTGGGGGTACCTGCTCCAGCTGATTTCCATGACAACCCGAAAGACCAGGACACAGATGAGGAGACTGAAGGTCAAAGAGGTGTGGGCCTGTGGCAGGTGGCAGCAAGGGCCACAGAAGGCCTGTGCTCTCCTCATGCTCTCCTCAGAGAAGGGTCCTGCTCCTGTCTGCCCTCTGCAGCTCCTGATCCAGGAGCTCTATATCTGTCTCCATCTTAAGGACAAAACACCGTGGAGACAGGAGGTCACTCATGATGTGTTACAACTAAGAGCAAAAATCTAGGACTTTCCAAAGAAATAACAGCACGTGCATAGGCCGGGCCATGGGGCTGCCAGGAAATATAATTAGCAACAAAGGGGATTTTCATGATCTATTGAGGATAAAAGGTAGGATATAAATGACATCTACAGCACAAACTCAATTTTCTGAGATATATTTTATATGCACACACAAAAAGACCAGAAGGAAATGTGAGCAGTGGGAGAAAGGGTAAGTTTCATTGTTCCCTTTCCATTTCTGAGTTTCTAAGTTTCTGTGGAGAGAAAGTCCATGATACATCATGGTATCTGAGAGAGAGGATCCTAAAATTGAAGCCCTGGAGCTAAATCTGCCATCGCTGCTGGGGGAAATCACTCCAGCACTCTGCCTCAGTTTGCTCACCCATAAAATAGAAAAACACCCTTCCTTACCTCAAAGGAGACCAGAATGCAACCGCAGGCCCCACGCATGGCGTCCGGCTGGTTTATGCTCTTCCTACGCAGTAGGGCTGTCTATGTCCACAGCCTTATGCCCTGTGCCTTCTAAAACCCTGAGTCGGGTCTGAGCCGAAGCATCCTGCAGCCCTCCTCCTGCAGCAGCCCCCTGCTGGTTTCCAGGCACATACGCCTTGGAGGCCAGCAGTTCCTCCTCCAGTCACAGCCTGCATGTGGTGACACAGTCCAGTATGCCCAGAATGCACTGCCAGCCAGCACCCGCAGCAGCCCGCAGCTGCACAATTACACGCAGCTGTGTGGGTGTGGCGCCCCCTGCTCCACCACCTCTTGGAAGTCTTCCTGGATGCACCATGAATTTCCTGCTGGCCAGCAATGTCCTCAGCCTTTGGGTGCCCTGAGATGAAGTCCTGGAGGGTGCTGACCACACAAGGAGGTAGGGGCATGGCAGCTGAATGTAGCCAGGGGGAAGGTGATGCGAGGCTGGGAGTGCTCAGGATGAGGTGCTGGTCTCTTGGCAGAGGCAGGCCATGAGTTCCTTGGCTGACATCATGCCCATGGCCCTGATAGGCCCATGTCCAGTCCTCATGACATCTGGGAGACGGAGAGTGTGGTCAATGCACGGGTCAGCCAGTCCATGCCCCTGTGGCCACCCATGCCCAGCCTCAAGCCACCTCCTGCTCTCTCCCAGTGAGACCCCAGAGTCAGTGTAGACCCCACTGCATGAAAACTGGGGGATCTAGCTGTTAAGGGGCATTTGTGGTGCTCCCTCCATAGGTGGTCTCCATGAGCTGGGGTTGGGGTCTACCAGGCCCACTCCCAGCCCACTGTTTACCTCGTGGGCCTCAGCTTCCTCTTCTGCAGAAGGGAACGGTGACCCTGCCCAGCTTAGTTCCCTCTAAGAACACCTGACCCCTGAGTGCCCACATGGGTAGGGTCTGGGTGGCCTGAGGGGTCAGGGTCCAGCGATAGGACCCCTGCCCCCACCCCTCACCCCTCCCAGCACTGGGCCACGCAGGAAGGCAGAATTCCCCAACCCCAACCCCTGTCAATCCCAGGAGCCTTGTCAGCTGGACCCAGGGCCACACCTCTGCCCACCGGCTCACACCTCGGCCATGCAAGGCAGGGTGGATGCACCTACCTGGCCCTTAAGCGCGTGAGGGAGCCACTGTTGCCCACTTGGAGGCTCAGTTCTGAGGTCAGGATTCCAGGCAGTCCCTTCTCCCGCATTCCCAAACCCCTGACTGGAAGAACACTCTCCGCACAGCCTTTTCTTTCGGGGTTCCAAAGTGCCTGTGAGCAGGCAGCTCCAGACCTCCTCTCTGTGACACCCACAGACTCGGATCCCCATGTGCTCACTCATGCAGACGGGCGCTGTCGCCTGCAGCTCTGAGGCTGAGCCGGCTTTGCCTTGGTGACCCAGATTCTCTCGTGGGTGGTTGGGGACAGAGGGGCGGTGGCGCGCTGGGCCGGCTGGAGGGCCCATGCCCCGGCGGGAGGCCCGCAAGGATGCTGCCTCCAAGTGTGCTTGTGGGTGGCGGATCCCAAGGCCTCCCGGGAGAGTGTCCACTCCTCGGGAGGCCTGGCTGCTCAGCCGCGCCCCTCTGTGGTGAGACTCGCCCAGGTCCATGTCCGGCCCACCTCGCCCCAGCCAGGCTCCCCTGGGCAGCCTCAAAGCAGAGAACTCTGAATTCACAGGGAGGCTGGAGGTGTGGGGCCTCTAGGCACTCGCAGGGTGGAGCTACCCCACACCCAGGGCTCACCCTCAGCCCTACCCAGGCGTCCCCAGCCTCACGCTCCCAGAGGTGAGGAGGGGGCTTCAGGAAAGTGGGGGCTACCTCCCCGCCCAGTACCTTCAGGCTCTGAATTCGTACCTGGGAACTCTGCCTTGGCTGACTTGGGGACCGCTTCCCTGCTCAGCCTTCCCCTCTCTTCCTGCCGGGCCGTCCACCTAAGCTCCCTGACTCTTCCCACGCGGCCCTGGGTCCCCTCCCCACAGGCTGCTCCCTGCACCCGCGGGTGGGACTGGACCCTTCCCTGCACGTCCAGCCTGCTTCCCGTGGTCTTCCTCCGTCTGGCCCTGGCAGGCCGCTCCTCTGGCCCCAGGCTGTGTGCGGACAGCTTTCCTCCTGCCCCGGCCCATCGTCAGTGTCCTGAGCTCCGCCGACTCCCGCCCCTTGGACGGCGTCGCAGGCCTGGTCACAAGCTGTCGCTGGTATCTAGGGCTCCTGGGACTCAGGCACACGGAGCTCCCTCGGGGCCAACTTAGTGTCACGCGCAGGGACACCGGGGGCGCGTGCACAGGCCGTGTAACGGCTTTGCTTGGCGCGTCTCTGTTTCTCTTCTGAGAGGCTGAGCGTCGCGGAGTTTTCTGGTTGGAGGCTGTGGCGGACGCGATTTGCTTCCTCATACAGGGTTCCGGAGGCGGCGAAAAGTCCAGCGGGTCTCCGAAGCCTGCAGACGCAGCCATGAAGAAGACCTCTGGCTTCAGGAGCGGGAAGGGCAAGCTGCCCGGCGGCTCGGTCAGCAGCCCGGGGAAGGTGGGCGCGGGCGCCGGGAGAGAGAGTGCGGACCACGCCTCCTCCCAGCCCAGACGCCACTACCCGGACAAGGGGATCCACAGGCTCCATAGAGCTGCGGGCCCGGACCAGACAGAGACAAAGCGGCGGATCCTGTCTCTGCGGAAGAGCGGAGTGGATGATGACAGAGACGAGAAGAACAGGTAATAGGAACGGGAGCCCGGCAGGAGAGGGAGGAGGGCGTGTCGGGAAGAGGCCCCCTTTCCTGTTCCCGGCCCACCTCTGTCCCCGAGAGCGCTGGGCTTTGTTCCCTCTGCAGCCCGCAGCACCCGGTGTGGCAACCTTACGGGAGCGCCAAGGTCATCATTATGAGCAGCGCGATGAAAACAAAACTTCAGCTGGTCCGATCCTCTCACGATTCCCCTTACTTTACTGAAAGTTTCAGTGCTTTAACTAAAAAAAATTAAGTAAACCTAGCTTTTTATTTTTATTGTACACATTTTAAACAATGTTATATATGTTATGGAAACAAGCATCATAAGAAAAATAATTTCTATATTTTATTAACCTCTGGGCTAAAAATTCTTTGGATAAAATCTAATATCCCTTTTGTATCCACCTACACCTATGTATATAAGTTATTCATGAATGACCTCAGAAGGATCCTTTGAAGTGAGAGGATGGTTCCCTGTTCTTAAATAGGATGACTCTTCTTTCTTTCTTTCTTTCTTTCTTTCTTTCTTTCTTTCTTTCTTTCTTTCTTTCTTTCTTTCTTTCTTTCTTTCTTTCTTTCTTTCTTTCTTTCTTTCTTTCTTTCTTTCTTTCTTTCTCTTTCTTTCTCTCTTTCTTTTTTTCTTTTCTTTTCTTTTCTTTTCTTTTTTCTCTCTCTCTCTCTTTCTTATTATACTTTAAGTTCTGGGTTACATGTGCAGGACGTGCTGTCTTGTTACATAGGTATACACGTGCCATGGTGGTTTGCTGCACCCCTCAACCCGTCACCTACATTAGGTATTTCTCCTAATGTTATTTCTCCCCTAGCCCCGCCCCGCCCCCGACAGGCCCTGGTGTGTGATGTTCCCCTGCCTGTGTCCAAGTGTTCTCATTGTTCAGCTCCCACTTAGAGTGAGAACATGTGGTGTTGGGTTTTCTGATCTTGTGATAGTTTGCTGAGAATGATGGTTTCCAGCTTCATCCATGTCCCTGCAAAGGACATGAACTCATCCTCTTTTATGGCTGCATAGTATTCCATGGTGTATATGTGCCACATTTTCTTAATCCAGTCTATCACTGATGGACATTTGGGTTGATTCCAAGTCTTTGCTATTGTGAATAATGCTGCAATAAACATACGTGTGCATGTGGGAAGACTCCTTTTTCTCGAGTTGTGAACTCTATTCATTTTAGATAAACCAAATAAAAACATCAAGGTTTTAAGATTTCTAAGTTACATATGCTACCTTTTACTGTTATGATGACATTAAGAAAATTTTTGTAACAGAGTAAAGGTTTGCCCTTCTATATATCAAAGTGTGATATTAAGTTCCATTTACTAAAAGATGAGAAGACAGATAAATGTGTGGAACAGAATAAAAGATGCACGAAAACTGAAAAATATGTAAGATTTTAGAACTTGATCCTGATGTCATTTCATATGTGTATGAAAAGACGAGTTATTTGTAAATGACATGTCTGTTAACTGGAGAAAACTAGCTAGATTTTTATGTTACAAAAATAAGTTATTGATAGAATATGCATAAAAACTTTAATATACAAAATTAGAAAATGCCAGAAGAAAACATGAATGCCTATTTATACAGATACATTTTTATGTTGACAAAGACCTTCCTATGAATGCATTCTGCAGGTTGATTTAGAAAACAAAAATTAAAACTCCCCTTACATCAGAAAAAAATTAACAAAATAAAAGACAGCATACTTGCAAAATATTCACATTATATGCATAAATATAGACATATTATTTGCAATGAAAAATGTATCTTCCTTTTACACAGAATTTTTTAAAAAAGAAATAAAAACTATAATTTAAAATTGGTCAAAGTACTTTTTCCAGATCTACTAGTGATCTGGAAAATCAGTAGTATTTATACCACTGCTTAAAGTTTAAGTTGCTGTTAACTTTTTAAATAAACAATTTGGTGGTGAACATCACTCTGAAAAAGGTATGTATCCTTTACCCATTAATTCCATTATACTAAAATATTTTCAGGAAATAGAGATGCCTGCAATTCATTTTTCTCAGCACTGCTTCCAATAGCAATGTATCAAGGAGAGGGTAAATAAAGGATTTTACAAGTAAATTTCAGTGCATCCATAGGATGAAATTATATGTAACTACTGAAGGTGGCAATAGATATGGATGTATGTTGACATGGGAAGATGTACTTTGGTATATGAGGTGAGAAAAAATCGATTTGATTATACATACACACAAAGAGAATGGTCTTATGGTAGCTGAAAGTATACATAAAATGTGATACAATTTTGTTATTCTGGGACATTTGTATTATGGGTGATTTATTTTCCTTTTTCTTATTGTGATATCCACAATGAGCATGTATAACAGGTTTAGTAAAAGTTTATTATTAGTGAAATAATCCTAGGTAAGAACAGGAATATGAATCTTGAGCAGATAAAAATAAGTTTTTGCGGCCGGGAGCGGTGGCTCTCGCCTGTAATCCCAGCACTTTGGGAGGCCGAGACGGGTGGATCACGAGGTCAGGAGATCGAGACCATCCTCGCTAACACGGTTGAAACCCCGTCTCTACTAAAAAAAAATAGAAAAAATTAGCCGGGCGAGGTGGCGGGCGCCTGTAGTCCCAGCTCCTCGGGAGGCTGAGGCAGGAGAATGGCGTGAACCCGGGAGGCGGAGCTTGCAGTGAGCCGAGATCCGGCCACTGCACTCCAGCCTGGTCAACAGAGCGAGACTCCGTCTCAAAAAAAAAAAAATAATAAGTTTTTGCTTTCTATTAATTTATTTTGTGAATTGGCATCTTCTGCCAAGGTTTAGCCTCTTCAGAAATAGAGGGAATCTTTTAATCTGTGCTTGTGATTGTATTGTGTATATTTTTTACACATGTCTTTTATTATGGATAGATTTATTACATACACGCAATTATAATTTAATCATTTTGTTTTAGTGGTGTTCTTATGAAAATAAAAAACAGCAAATATAAATCATTTCTATTGCACAAATGTTACTTTACAAGTTTTCTTTAAAAATATTGAACTCCTCAAATGTATTTATGTACTCTTTTAATCCATTTATTCAGCTAATGTAACCTGAATACCCACTATGTATTCTACTGTCTCTCAGGACCCTTCCAAGCTTAAAAACTTTATGTTTACCTGCCCAGTCTGAACAAGTTGAGAGATTTAAAATTTGCCTATTAGGACTTATCAAAATTGAAGCTTTTCCTTCCTCCTTTCAAACAAAAGCGTTTCTGAAGGTAGAAATTTGTAAAAGATAACCTTTTAACTACCCTTTTGAAAATTTATAACAGTGTTTTTCTTTTCTTAATTTCAACTTTTATTTGAGATACAGAGAGCACATATGCAGATACCTTACATGGGAACATTGAGTGATGGTGAAGTTTGGAGGGCAGATCGCATCACATCATGAGCATAGTACCTGATAGGTAGCAATTTAACCCACTCCCTTCTAACAGTCTTAAATACCAATATTAATCATTGATAATAATATCTGATTTACATATATCATATAGTCTAAATACTGAATAAAATGAGCCATGCTTATTCATTGGAATTTTGATGTTTCTTTGGCTTAAAGTCTTCTGAAATCCAAGTAAGAATAGTTTTTCGGTAAAAATGTGTCATTGTTATCTCAGCCCTTTTTTTTCATTGTTCTTTTTTGGGTCGTCTTTCTATTTTTGATTTCTATGGGTACATAGCAAGTGTACATAATATATTTATGGGTACATGAGATATTTTGATACACGTATGTGATGCATAATTATCATATCAGGGTAAATGGGTATATCTGACCCCTCAAGCAGTTATCATTCTTTGTGTTACAAACATTCCAAATATACATTTTGGTTATTTTAACATGTACAATAAATTATTGTTGACTATAGTTTCCCTGTTGTGCCATCCAGTGCTAAATCTTATTAATTCTATCTAAATACATTTTTGTACCAGTTAACCATCCCCACTTCCACCCTCCCCCCAATCTCACTACCTTTCCCAGTAAGTATTATTCTACTGTCTATCTCCCTTAGTTCAATTGTTTCAATTGTAGCTTCCACAAATGAGTGAGAACATGCAAACTTTGTGCTTCTGTGGCTGGCTTATTTCACTTAACCTAATGTCCTTCATTTCCATCCATTTTGTTGTAAACGTCAAGATCTCATTTTTTATGCCTGAATAGTACTCCATTGCGTCTGTGTAGCACTTTTTCTTTACCCTTTCTTCTGTGGATGGTTAGTTTTTTTTCCCAAATCTTGGCTGTTGTCAATAATGCTTCAGTAAATATGAATGTGCTCATGGTTCTTCAATATACCGATTGCCTTTCTTTGGGGTATATACCTACCAGTGGGATTGCTAGATCATATGGTAATTCTATTCCTAGTTTTTTTAGGAACTTCAAAACTATTCTCCAAAGTGGTTGTACTAATTAACTTGGGTGGTTGGGAACGTGTCTGTACTGGGGACAGATGACTGAGACTCCACGTAGTTTTTTAAATGGAAGGAGGGAAATAGCTCCTACTCTTGGTCATTTGAACCCGTTTTTTTGGAATGAGTGGTTTCATACACAGAAGATTTCAATGTTGGAGACTGTCATTGAGTCAGAGCATCTATGAAGATTCTCAAAGGCTTGCTAGTTGATGCAGGCCTGAACTAGGCAGGACCTATGCAGGGAACATAATTAAAGTTTATCATTTTTAAAGTTTTAAACTTTCTGCAAAGCATATGTGCAATAATGACATAGATACTTGTTCCTTTAACTTTTGTACATTGAGCTGTCAAGCATTTCAGACATTTCAGGGAACTGCCTATACTGTTTTAGGGTAAAGGGCAACAATAGGGCCTACTTAAGTGGTTTCCATGCTGAAGAACCAAGACTGCCATTTTTGAGTGGCACAGATTAGTCTTTGAACCAGAGACAGGTAATGGAGAAGACACAGTATCTCTTTCTACCTTGTTTTAAGTGATCAGTTGGTTCCAGTTCAGGTAACAAAGGTTATGTCACTCATTAATTGGATAGATACTTCTGAAGTCAAATTATTCTCAGGCTCTGCCAATATATTGCCGGTCACTATTTGTTAAGGAACTAAGGGTAAGTTTTCATTGAACATTTCATAGGTTGGGAAAGGTGGAGGCAGAAATAGGTGACTAAAATCTTTTTGAAAAAGAGGTCAATTTTTAATTATATTAAGAAATATTATTGATTATATAGATAGCTGACCTTTCCCCAGATGTTTTGCTTTTGTTTTTTGGGGGAGTGATACCCAGACACAAAACAATCCATTTTTTTTTTTTAGAGAAATGAATTCACTCATTTTTGTTGTACGTTTTTTTTTTTTTTTCTATAGGCTGTCCGCCGAACAGAGTTCTGGTGACTCATGGCTTTCAATAGATGATGAAATCTTTGATTCTGATACCAAGGTAAAGTACTCTTTTGTGAAATAAATTTTCTTGTTCTGAACCTAGTTTTGCATAGTGTTTACTCTTCAACTGTGGCAGTGGTCTACCTATAACTGTTTTACGGTCTTGGGGAATAGTTGGTCAGAAAAAAAAACTTATTATGGTGATATGACTATTTGAATTTCTTTTACTTTCTTCCTTTGGAAAATGGGAAAGGGTGGCAAATACTTTGAGGAACTGGGGGCTGAAAAATGGCATGAACTGGAAAATACATAGTGACAGGAAAACTGTATGTGGAAAAGCTTTCCCACAGTAGAGGAAACTTGAAATTTGATCACTGTTTATTTGGTAAGTATGCTTACCACAGGAACTTTTCAGTCATCCTATTGTGATCTTTATAATCCTTGTGCCTGAATACATTTTAATGGATTCAGTTACTCATTATAGTAACCAGAGAATGACCCCGGTGTCTTTCAGTTCCGAAACTGTAAAGCACATATCATATGGTTTCCTTTTACTTTCTTGGACACTTATTGTGGGATGACACAGTTTTTGGTAGGAAACTTTTTCTCTCTTCCGTCCTTGGTTCTGTAACTAGACTCCAGTATCATTGTGGAAATGTAGCCGGGCATGCTGGCACATGCCTGTAGTCCTAGCTCCTTGGAAGGCTGAGGCAGTAGGATCACTTGAGTCCAGGAGTTCCAGACCAGCCTGGGCAACATAAGAAGACCTCACCTCTAGTTTTTCTTTTAATATGGAAATTCAGAAATTTAAAATTTCTGTCTCAAAATCTGTATTACAAAGAGATTCCCATGTGTTTCCTAAGCCATTTTATGAAGAGTATATTTAAAACTCTTCATCTGATTGAAGCATACATGTTTTTCCTCAAATAACGACCAGCTCCAGAAGCAGAGACTTTTAATAACCATGTGATAAGACTTTAATTTCAAACACTTTTTGCCCTGTACTTGTAAAAAATATTCACAGAGCATCTTTGTATCACAGTTTAAAGCTTCAAATTTCAGCAGTTGTTGTATTTCATTCTTTAAATCATCATTTTAAAGGCCCTGCACTACTGTGAGCTACTGAATGTTACAAAACAGACTCTTGTGTATCCGAAAGTACCTAAAGTCTTGCATGTAAGAAGTGTTTTAATCATTTTTGAACATGAAGAAATGAGCAGACAAGTAAATTTCTATATAATAGAATGTTATAGGTAATATAATAGGCACAAGATATCTAATAATAACATCTATTGCATTTCCAAAATATGGCTTAAGTTAATGTTTAGGATATAAGTTCACATGAGTTATGCGAATATGTTATGAATAAGAAGGAAATCAATTAGAACTATGTCATCAGTAGGAAAGTGGATTACAGTATATTTTCTAATATCCTCTAACTGTAAGCTCAGATTTGGATTTTAGATGAAAATTTTTTAAACTTTCTTTTAGCCCCAACCTACACTCTTTTAAATATATCTTTTCAGGTTGTACATTACTCTATAATTTTGATTTCCTATTCTTTCTCCTGGTGGAATACTGATGAAACATTTCTCTTTTATCTCTCTGTAGTAATAATGTTCCAGCTTTCAGGTAGTGGGAGATGACCATGTTTACCCGAATGAATGTCTTATTTTGTAGAAAGAAAATTGAAGTCTTTATTACAGAAATACTTACAAAAAACAAATTGTAAATTCTAATCAGTATTTTTAGGGCTATCCTATGAATAAAAGTCTCCATATATATCTGTACTTCTCCATGTACCTACTATAGTTAACATTATAAGAATGATACTCATAAATATTACCTCTTAAGTATGTCTAATAAACAAACTTGGGAAGAAATGTGACATCCTTTCGTAAACTGTAAAGTGTGTATACAAGTGTAGGACAAAATGATCACAGTGGGATTCAGCAATTTAGTAAATATTGAGGATTCTTTTTGTAAATCTGAACAATGAAATGGCAGTAGCACCGAGAAAAAAAACCGGGACAGTTAGAACAGGCATGTCGATTTCTACTTTGGTTTACGTTAAGTTTCAGCAGACTATGGGAATATCCTAAGGGAATGTAGTGATTTGGCACTTGAGACCTTTCCAATGAGATTGTGTTTTTGACATTGAAGGAATTTTTGTTCTTGACTCCTGACTGTGTGCTAGGCAGTGAGACACTGAATGTACGAGATGAGGCTTATGATAGAGTCGTAGGAGCAGAAAATCAAGTAAAGAACAAACCCTTCTAAGTCACTATAAGTGCTTCCTATAAAGAAAACAGAATGTCAGGTTAGGCCACATTGAAGAAGTGCGTAGTTAGGATGGGGGCTGGAGTGGGAGTAGAATTCTGTTCTCAGAGATCTTTCTGAGTGTGACTTTAAGCTGCCAACTAGAGGACAAGAAGCAGCAAGCCATGTGAAAGTCTACAAGGTGGATACTCTGGACAGAGAGAACAATGGGTCACATATGTTTTTCATTTTGTTCTCAACATCCAAAATGCGGGGAATGTGGTAAGCATCCTCGTCTTCATGTGTATTATTAGAATGTGTAGAAAAGAGAATGTGTAAACACGGGCAGTTTAGATGCTTCTTAATAAACACTCTTCTCCTTCCCTTTTTACTAACTCTTGCTTTACTTTCTTGAAGTTATTTCTTAATTTTGAAAGAATTGCATACTATAATATTTGCTTGCTTTTATTTAAATAAGGCATAAAGAAAAGGCTTCTTACTATTTTGCCATTTTTCCTGTCAGTAAAAATTTTACCAATTTTGAGTTTTCCAAGCCCTTCCTTACCTAATAAAGCAGCTTTGACAATGTTCTGCTTATACTCAACATAACGTACCCTGGAGTTACCTATCATGCCGAGTATCTTAACACTAAGATCATTTATGTAATTAGAAATATTTTAAACATTAATGTTGTAAGTATTATACCAAGTGTGTGTGTTTTTTTTAATGCCCTCTTATTGTTGGTAGTGAACGCAAAGTAGAGTTAGGTATTTGAAGTTAGTTCCTTGCTGAAATATACACATGAGCTAATATTGTATCTGTCACTATGTTTCCTTTGGCTTTCTCTGTTCAGTTTACAGAGTCAATAGCCATATGGAGATAAAAGTTTAGCTTGATCTGGAGAACATATGAGTTTCGCTGTTGAAATATTTTGGTTTTCAATACATGCTTTCCTTATTTCTAGGTCTCGTTGCTTTTAAATCAGGAAATTTAGAACATGATTAGGAAATATTGAGAAATTCATTGTTTTTTCATTGAAACTCATTATTTATTATAATTTCAACAGACTACCTTTGAAAATGTTCCACAGAAATATGATAGTCACTTCACTGAAGCTGATGGTCAAAGAGGAAAAAGTACAATAAAGGAACAAGAAGGTAAGAACTGTATTTTATTTAAAAATTTGACAGAATGTTTATTTAAAAACATGAGCTCTGTTATGTTCTAGTAGTCAAGGAAAATAAGGTATTAAGTGCATAGTCAAAAAGAGAGAAGTGAAATAGTGATACGTTGTATTTTTTGTAAGGTATTAGCAACCAATTTGATTAAGAGTGCCACTGAAGGAGCTGAATCATTAGTTCCAATTCAAGATACTCTAAGACCTGAGGAAAGTCAGAAAATAAGGAAGAAGAAAAGAGTAAATGAGGGAATGAAGAGTGAAAAAGGCAGAGAATACAGGGAGTAAATGAAGGAAAAAGAAGCAGATATATGCAATGAAGGGTGATAGAGTAAGATAATTATTTGGGGAGAATATAAAGTGAGTTTCCGGTACCCAAACTTGTCAGAGAAGTCAAGCAAAATGTTGCCACTCTTGCTGTTTTCCTTTGGGAATGCCTTAAGGATGGAGGGACCTGACCACGCAGAGCTGTTTTATCTGTGATAGAGGAAAGTAATGTATGGTCAGCCATGCTTAAATTACATGTCTATAATTTAATATGCTATAAAATGTTGTTACTTCATGGGACAGTATCTTAGGGGCCAAAAGAAGAGAATTGGAAAGAAGAGGGTAGGATTAGTTGTGGAGAGATCAAGGAAGCTATAGCCTGATAAAAACTTCATTCGTAACCTTATGACTTGTAATGCAGCTTAGATTTGGAGGATGTGATAGGGTGGAGCTTTAGGCTGGATTCCAGAAGGGCAAGTTGAGGTTAAGGAATGTGGGAGCACACTCAATATAGACCAGAGCTTCCCAAATTTTAACAAATCAGCTGAGGACCTTGTTAGAAGTGCACATTCTGACTCCACAAGTCTGCAATTCTGCATTTCTAATAAGATCTCGGATGATGCCGACCCTTCTTGTTCTAGGACCACACTCTGAGTAGCAAGGGTATAGCTGTGCCTTTAGAGAAATCTGGAAGAGCCATTGAATAACCACTCAAGACATAACAGAATCAAGGGAAAGCATGATTTTCCTTTCATTTCTGAGGGTGTTTCTAGCCAGAGGGGAAGGAGAAAGAGATGAAGAAATTGAAATCATTGCTGGAAGATACTACTGCTAAATGAAGAGAAGAGAAGTTATGGGAATAGTCCATCAAAAGGAGTTAGAAGGGACAGAATCAGGACAACAGATCTAGAGATTACATTTGCAAAGGAAAAGGGATTGTGAGTGGAGAAGGAGGGAGAAGAAAGGAAGAAGTTGGCTAGTTAATTTTGGAGTTGACAATAAGGAAACTCAAGAGCTGTCACTTCTGATGGCTGCAGTATATTGGCACTCAAACAGAAAATTAGGTGATTGCTGTTCCAGGAATTACTGGAAAGAGGGAATGCTAGAATGGGGGTAAACCACAGGAGCTAATTCTTCTCTCTGTAACTATCAGACACCAAAGATGCATGTTTTGTCAATATGAGTTAATCAACTGAGGTTAAGTTAAATGTAGGTGCTTTGGCTGCTTTTCTTTAAGGCAGCCAATTTTTTTAATAGGATGCCTGTTTTGTAAACGTTTATCATGGATGACATGATATGCCAACCCAAATTAAGTTTAGAAATAAAAAAAATTACAAAGTTTATTCCTCGAATACAAAAGGCATTATTTTCTATAAATATTACACTCATTTTGGTATATGAAAGGTCAGCAGTAGCGAATAATTGTGTAGCAATGCATTTTTTATTAATATTTCAATGTTGAAAGCTTCTTATACATTATTTTTAGACATATTTCACATACCTTCTTCCATGAGAGGATCAAAAAATTTAAGATGGCCAAACGAGAGGATATAAGAAATGCAGACCTATCAGTAAGCCCAAATAGGTATGGGGAAAAAATGAACATTTTTATGAACTATTTTGCTGTAAGTGTGGATCCAAAGCAATCACTTCAGAACACTTTCTCTGATGAGAAATGAATTAAACATTCAAATGAACTGTCATGACAACTGTGTGCTTCCTATATTACAGGACCAATTGAAGGACATGATAAATACTTGTTGTGGAATGGTATAAATGATTCTGATGTGTCACATTAAAGACATACTATAGCGTTCTACCGTCAGCTTTGGCATTTATCTGCCCAGGGTCATGATTTGTTCCGCTGGTTAAAGATCACTTTTCTCCTCCTCAGCATGTACTCATGGTTGTGTGCATACTTTTCTATTTTAGTTACAGATATTCGAATCAGAATCTTGCCTTTGAAATGTTAACTGCATGTTTTATTCAACCTATCTTCTTAGTTTTCTTCAGGATATTTCTGTCATGTTGCTGTCCTGACAAAAGAAATGCACCCCTAAATCTAAAGTCATTATTTTTAAGAGGAAGCACTAAGATTCAGCTTGATACTAACTCTGAGTATATGGTTAGCTTTATCATATTTATACATAATTGATTATATGTCCCTTTTGCCTTCTAGATTCTCTTAAGCAATATCATCACTTGAAGGTAATAACTTTTCTATATTTATATTTAATTATTAACCACATAGTATATCAAACATATATTATTTATTAATCGTTTTGTCTCAAAACTCTTTCAGCCTAAAGTTGAAATCAAAGAGTGTATTTCGAACCAGGCAGTCGGAATGAAAGGCGTACAAGCATGCACATCAGGTAAAATTTTTTGCAATACAAATTTAACTCTGGAAAGAAGCACATTAAAATATTTTAAATGCTAACAGTCTTCATATTCCTGTCTTTGTTTTCAAATTTGATGGATAGATTTGATATATATAATGCAGATATTAGCATTGGTATCTATGTTTGAAAAACATTATACGTAGAAGCATAATATAGAGAGATTTTTAAAACATAAGCTCTAACTTAGATGTATCTTCTCTTACATGTTGCTACGCTGAAGTTCTCAGTTGGGAATACCTATACTCATTCAGGTTCCACAGAGGTGAATTATGAGACTACAGTTTTTCCCGTGTTGGGAATGCTTGTTGTAATTCTGTTCTTTACCTGGAGGAAAGCTTTCCTTGCTAACATGTCAATTTTGTATTAAGATTAATTACTTCATCCTAGTGTTGTTAGACTGATGATCTGAAGCAAATCGGATGCTTTGATTATTGTGTGCATGTGTGTGTGCAGGGAATATCTTGGATTACAAAAATGAGGAAAGTAATCATCTTTTTGTGGCTATTTGGCAGACACACTCATTTCAAAGAGTGATTCTGAAACTTTATAGGCTTAGGGTTTTTTGTACAATTAATAATTATTGCATAGAAGTAACCAACACCCTGAATTAGGTGTTTGTCATTGTCATGCAGCTTTCATACATTTTACTATATATGTGTATGGCCATAAATCATATGTAGAATTGATGTTTCTGTCCTAAAATTTCACTCATAGAAATGATTGTACATTTTATATATATTATTCAGCAGCTTTCTTTTGCTTACTCAGCATTATATTTTTGAAATCAGTTGATATGTTTTGTTCACACGCATTCATTTGATCAAAGAGATCCATCACTGTTTTCAGAAGTAGCTCTAGTTGAGTTTACATTTCCTATAGTATTTCATGCTATGACAGTACCGCATTTAATTAAACTCTCTTCATGGTGAGAAAAAGATGAAAACATTAAAAAATGATGGCAGATTCCAAAGAGCTTTTGTTTAAGTGGATTGTATCTATTGATTATTTACTATATCAAAAACTGAAGCTGAATAATTTAAAATATAAGCATGCACGTCCATGCATTCCAATAGCCATTATAACTCTGGCCCATTAAGCACCCATGATCTTATGACACATCACGTGTCTAATGGTTAAACGTAAGTTTCATTAGTAAAAGAAAGTTC
The DNA here is from genome assembly GCF_007565055.1 of Rhinopithecus roxellana. NCBI lineage: Eukaryota > Metazoa > Chordata > Mammalia > Primates > Cercopithecidae > Rhinopithecus > Rhinopithecus roxellana. The sequence goes on from NC_044561.1 coordinate 60,164,025, forward strand.
ATATTCCTGAAGACTCTTGATTATTAATAAACAAAGCTCTCATGGAAAACAAAATATATAATATCACTGAGTGAATCAAAGTAAGTAACACTGAAAAATAAAAATGTCAAAGATGATCGTTAATAAAACCGATGTGAGTGAATGGCAAGTAAAGGACATGCAGAATACAATAAGCCATGCAGGAGTGGTGTGTTTCTGGGGGAATGGAGGACAAGGGACTGCTTCTGTTTTAGAAGGACTCTCTCCACGTTAGTCAAATTGTATTATGATTTACATTCTAATAATGAAAACTTTACTTTCAGCTTTTTCAGCTTTGGATTTTAATAGTTTGACCTTCAGTAATGAGATTCACGAAAGATCTGAGAATTTGAAAGTTGGTGATCTATGTCCACTTGTATCTCCACCAATGACCAAAACTGTGTTGGGATCCACAGACTTGGGGCAGATGAACTTAATAGATCAAGAAAAGATGACCACTGCAGCTGCATTTCTATTTTGGAATCACACTCTCCATGACCTGTGTGAGTTACAGCTACCAGAAAACAAAGAGAGCAAAGAAGGTAATAAAGAAGCATAGAGAATTCAGTCCCAGCATAGCTGTACGCGGCTTCATAATACCATAGTTGTAACTTTTAAAGAATCATTTTGTGGCAAAGTGTGTATTGTGTTTACACCCCCCTTATACAAGCTACAACCAAACAGAGGACCTATCAGTAGGGCATTTGTGTTCTTCCTTTAACCAAAGCAACATAAAAATAACAAAGAGAATGAGAAGGACAAGTAATTTTGTTTAGGTTAGTATTTAACATAAACTTGAATGTGAGTCCAAGGATTACACGTAGAACTTTGGGACTGGAGGGCAAATGTAGGCGAGGATGTATGGAAAAAATACAAAAATTAGCCGAGCATGGGGGCATCTGCCTGTAGTCCCAGATACTCAGAGGCTGAGGTGGGAGAATCTCTAGAGTCCGGGAGGCAGAGGTTGTCGTTAGCTGAGATCGCACCACTGTGTTCCAGCCTGGGCGACAGAGCAAGACCCTGTCTCAAAAACATGAAACAAAAGAAAAGATGATTTGAAAGATTGTCCCATACAGTTTAGGACAAAGGGAATAACAGACATGCGTAGAAAGAATGTACATTTCAGGTGGTAAAGATACACTAGAAAAATCAATGTAGTACTAAGGTAGCCTCAAGGAAGACACCTGTTTATCTAAGGAAAGATAGCAAGAATTAAGGAATACTTCACACAACAATGTAAGTGATGAAAAAGAAATGGTTAGAATGGTAGAGGAAAACATTTCAGATATCGAGAACAAGCTGTGCACTGGTAAAAGTATAAATGGTTACAGTAATTCTGGAAATCATTGATCATAGGTGTAGTGTGTCGTTAAGAATGATGATACCACTGGCTGGGCGCAGTGGCTTATGCCTGCAAACTCAGCACTTTGGGATGCTGAGGCAGGTGGATCACCTGAGGTCAGGAGTTCAAGATCAGCCTGGTTAACATGGTTAAACTCCATCTGTACTAAAAACACAAAAATTAGCTAGGCGTGGTGGCGCATGCCTGTAGTTCCAGCTACTCAGGAAGCTGAGGCAGGATAATCGGTTGAACCTGGGAGGTAGAGGTTGCTGTGAGCCTAGATCATGCCACTGCACTCCAGCCTGGGCAACAGCGCGAGACTCCATCTCAAAAAAATAAAATAAATAAATAACATGGCACTGTTATGAAGTAGAGAACAGCATACAGTGTTACCATAGATGTTCTTAGTGTATTTTTACACTTTGTTTTGCTTCCGATGGTTTTGTTTATTTATGTTGGGTAGATACATTTGTGAGAAAATCTTTGAGCTGTTTTGTGTGGCTTGCATTGGTGATATCTAGTGTCCTGGAGGGGTTTGTTGAAGTTTTGGATAACTGGAAGTATTTCTTAAAGAAATAAATATTTCACTAAACATTAAGCTTCATTTAAACTCTCAATTAATAAAATAATACGTGTTATTTTCCATTTATTTTTATAATGACTTTAGCCTTTATCTAACTCTTCTACGTAGTTCATTTTAACTACCTATATGGATTTGTCAGCAGAACAAGATTTAGAAGTGACATCACAGCAAGAGCCAGAAAGGCTTGAAGGAAGTGAAAACAACAAGCCACAGGTGTGTACAAATTTGAACCTAAATACTGATTTTATGTTGTTTTCTTTGCTTTAATGGCGTGACACAGACCAAATGAAATTACCTTTCACACTAGCTGTTTGGAATCAATAGATCATAATTTAATGTTTAGTTTTGAAAGCATTTTCAACGATATATAAACTTTAATATATTCTTAGAATCTATAGTATCTCATAGCTATTGCTTAACTCTTGATATAGAGGCAAACAATGTTTAGAATTTTATTTGGTCTTCCGTTATAACCTCCTTACATGATAAAGAATGTAACATTAAATGTTGCATTTTACTATTTAGCATTAGAAATGATAAACAATTGAGCAGTAAAGGCCACTGAGCTACACTCATGTGAAAGGAGCACTCATTCCCAGTAGTTCAAAATTTGGAGATTGATATTGCTGATCATTAGTGCCAACATTAAAGATTTATTTTAGCTTTTGGTCTCTAGTTGACTTCGTTGTCCACGTTCAGGGAGAAAATGGTCTTATGAAATCAACCCAACCGCTGATGAAGAGAATCGTGCTTTGCAGATTGGAATCTTTGGTGTTAAGATACAAACAGTAACTTTGGGATTTATTTCAATGCAGGAAATCAGTAAATGTTACTAATTTTAAAATCCACTGTCATTAGTGGACCTTGTAATAAATTAGAACTGGATTTAAGCAGAGAGTGTATCTAGATACATAACACTATCTTATTATGATACATTATTGGAAATAAAATTTAAGAATTTGCTTTTTCTTTCTGATTGACGCTGATTTGGGCTCTGAATAATTTAAAGTTTACTCTTCAACGGTTAGTAATCTTTAGAAAAAGTGCTTAAATGCACTGTAGGGCTCGGCCTTTAAGGTGTCATATGGTAAAATCTTTTTAGGAAAAGAAGACTTTGCAACGCTACAAATCATCTGCTAATTCATTTTTGGTAGACTTAACACATCATAATTTTTATTTATGTATTTATTTTTAATTTTTTTGTGGGAACATAGTAGATATATATGTTTATGGGGTACATGAGATATTTTGACTGAGGCATGCAATGCGAAATAAGCACATCATGGAGAAAGGGGTATCTATCTCCTCAAGCATTTATCCTTTCAGTTGCAAACAATCCCATTATACTCTTTAAGTTATTTTACAATGTACAATTAAGTTATTATTATTCTTAAGTTATTATTGACTATAGCCATCCTATTGAAACACATCATGAATTAAGTTGAGTGCAAACAAACAATGACAGTTTTCTGGTTCATGTTTCTCTCCTATTTCAGGGTGAGGTGAATTATTTTTTACTTCTTAATTATAATCCAGTGATTTAGGAGGAGCTAGACATAGAGTAATATTTTTAACAGTCGAATTTAAATTATTTTCTAATTTTAATGATTTTCCAGTTTTTCTTTGTTCTTTTTACTTAGGATTTCTTTGGCTATTGTGGCTCTTTGTTGGTTCCATGTGATTTTTAGGATTTTTTTTCTAATTCTGTGAAAAATTCCGTTGGTATTTTGATAGGAATTGGGTGGAATCTGCAGGTTGCTTTGGGCAATACAGTCGTTTTAATGCTATTATTTTTTTCAATCCATGAGCATGGGTTTTTTCATTTATTTGTGTCATCTACAGTTTCTCTCGCCATATTTTGTAGTTTTCCTTGTAGAGATCATTCACCTCCTTGGTTACATAGATTCCTAGGTATTTTATTTCATTTTATTTTTGTTGTTATTTGTAAATGGGATTGTCTTCTTGATTCAGTTCTCACACTGATTTTGATAGGAATTGGGTGAAATCTGTAGGTTGCTGCAGTAGAGAAATTCTACTGATTTTTGTGTGTTGATCCAGAAAATTTGCTAAATTCATTTATCAAATCTAAGGAGGTTTTTATGGAGTCTTTAGGGTTTTCTAGACATAAGAGCATACCATCAGTGAAGAGAGAAAATTTGATGTCTTCTTTTTTAATTTGGATGGCTTCTATTTCTTTTCTCTTTGCCGATTGCTCTGGCTAGGACTTGCAGTACTCTGTCGAGCAGGAGAGGTGAAAATGGGCATCCTTGTCTTGTTCCTGTTCATAGAAGAATGCTTTCAACTTTTTACCTCTTCCATATGATGTTGACTGTGGGTTTGTCATATATTGCCTTTTTTATTTTGAGATATGTTCCTTCTATGCCTAGTTTGTTGAGTTTTTATCATGAAAGGATGCTGGATTTTATCAAATGCTTTTTCCACATGTATTGAGATGATTGAAGGTTTTTGTCCTTAATTTTGTGTGTGTGATGAATCGCATTGATTGATTTGCTTATTTTGAGCCTTCCTTGCATCCCTGGAATAAAACACATTGGATCATGATGTACTTACTATCTTTTTGATGTGCTGTTGGATTCAGGCTGCTAGCATTTTGTTGTGGATTTTTGCATATCTGTTTATCATGGATACTGGTCTGTAGTGCTCTTTTTATGTTGTGTCCTTGTCTGGTTTTGATATCAGGTTAATATGGGCTTCATAGAATGAGTTAGTGGGGAGTCTGTCCTTGTCAATTTTTGGAAGAGTTTCAGGAGGATTGGTACCAGCTCTTTTTTTATGTTTGGTAGATTTTGGCTGTGAATCCATCTGGTCCTGGGCTTTTATTTGTTCAGAGGTTTTTTTTTTAGTAGTAATTCTGTTTCAGAATTCATTATTGGTTTATACAGGATTTCTGTTTCCTCCTGGTTTAATCTTGGGAGGTTGTATGTTTCCAGGAATTTTTCCATTTCCTCTAGCGAATTATTGTTTATAATAATAAATAGTCTCTGATGATCTTTTCCATTTCTGTGGTATCAGTTGTAATGTTTTCTTTCTTATTTCTGATTTTGATTATTTGAATTTCCTCTCATTTTTTGGTTGGTGTAGCTAGGGCTTTATCAGTTACGTTCATCTTTTCCAGGAGTCAGCTGTTGGTTTTTGATCCTGGGTATTGTTGTTTTGGTTTCTATTTCACTTGGTTCTTCTCTGATCTTTGTCATTTCTTTCCTTCTGCTTTGGATTTCGTTTGTGGTTAGTTTTCTAATTTTTTAAGGCACAATGTTAGGTTGTTAATTTATTATCTTTGTATTATTTTAATGTAGGCATTTAATGTCATAAAATTCCAGTGGTCTTAGTATGCTGTATTTCCATTGTCATTTGTGTCAAAATCTTTTTTTAATTTCCATCTTCACTTCTTTGCTGACCCAAAGATCATTCCAGTGCATATTAATTTCTATGTATTTCTATAATTTCTGACATTTCTCTTGGTTAAGATTTCTAATTTTATTCCATTGTGCTTTCAAAAGATACCTGATATGATTTTGATGTTTAAAAATTTATTGAGACTCATTTTGTGGCCCAACATATGGTCTATCTTGGAGAATGTTCCACGTGCTGATGAGTAGGATGTATGGCCTTTAGTTACTGGGTAGCATGCTCTATAAATACTGGTTAGATCAGTTTGGTCTGTAGTCCAATTTGAGTTCAATGTTTCTTTCTTGATTTTCTGTCTCAATAATTTCTCTAGTGGTGTCAGTGGAGTATTGAAGTTCCCCACTCAGATTGTGTTGCTATCTATCTCTATATGTGGTTCTAATAATATTTGTTGTATAAATCTGAGTGCTCCAGTTTTAGGTGCATATATATTTAAGATTGTTTTTATCCTGTTGCTAAATTAATCCATTTATTATAATATGATGACATTCTTTTGTCTTTTTAACTTTTTTTTATTTAAAATCTGTTTTATATGATAAAAGTGTAGCTATTTCTGCTCACTTTTGGTTTCTGTTGGCATGGAGTATCTTTTTCCCTGCCACTACTTTTGGTCTATAAGTGTCCTTACAGTTAATGTGAGATTGTTGTAAGCAACATGGAGTTGGGTTATGTTTTTAAATCTATTCCACCAATCTGTATCTTTTAAGTGGAGCATTAAATCAATTTAAATCCAAGGTTAATATTGATATGTGAGATTTTGTTCCTGTTGTAATGTTATGTGTTTCCTGGATGTTTTAAAAGTTCTTTGTTCCTTGTTTCCTTCTGTCTGTTTTTGTGGTCTAATGGAGTTCTGTCATGTTGCCATTTGATTTCTTTCTCTCACCCTTTGTGTAACTGTTTTTAGGAATCCTGTTAAATTTATTCTATGTTATTTACTTATTTATTTTAGAGACAGGGTCTCACTCGGTCACCCAGACTGGAGTGCAGTGGTGGAATCGTATCTCACTGCAGCCTCAAGTTTCCAAGCTCAAGTTATCCTCTTGCCTTGGCCTCTGATATAGTTTGCATGTTTGTCCCCTTCAAATCTCATATTGAAATGTGATTCCTGATGTTGGAGGGGAGCCTGGTAAGAGGTGTTTGCATATTTGTCCCCTTCAAATCTCATATTGAAATGTGATTCCTGATGTTGGAGGGGAGCCTGGTAAGAGGTGTTTGCATCATAGTGTCAGATCCCTCATGAATGGTTTGGCCCCATCCCTTGGTGAAAGTGAGTTCTTGCTCTGAGTTTGCATATGGTTGTTTGAAAGTGTGTGGCACTTCCCCTGCTCCATGCTCTCATACTCAACATGTGTCACACCTGCACTTCCTTTGCATTCTGCCATGATTGTAAGCTTCCTGTGGCCCTCACACCATGTTTCCTGTACAGTGTGCAGAACCATGAGCCAATTCAACCTGTTTTCTTTATAAATTAACCAGCCTCAGGTATTTCTTTATAACAATGCAAAAATGGCCTAACACAGAAAAGTGGTACAAAAGATTGGGTGTTACAATAAAAATACCAGAAAACCAGAAGCAGCTTTGGGTTTGGGCAGTGAGCAGAGACTGGCAGAGTTTGGAGGGCTCAGCAGAAGACAGGAAGATGAAAGTTTGGAACTTCATTAGAGACTTGTTAAGTGGTCAGAACCAAAATGTAATAGGAATCTGGGCAGTGAAGGCCAGGTCTCAGATGGAATGAAAAAGTTGTTGGGAAATGGAATGAAGATCACCCTTGTTATGCCTTAGAAAACAACATGGCTGCATTGTGCCCAAGTCCTAGGGATCTGTGGATATTGAGCTTAAAGATGATGACTTAGGGTATTTGACAGAGGAAATGTCTAAGCAGCTAGGAGTTCAAGAAGTAGCCTGACTGCCTCTAGCAGCCTACAGTCAGATACAGGAGAAAAGGAATGGCTTAAAGTTGCAACTTGTATTTAAACTGGAAGCAAAGTGTAAAGCTTGGAAAATGCACAACCTGGCCATGTAATAGGGAAAGAAAAAGCCTTTTCAGGAGAGAAATACAATGGGATGTGGAGCAGCCACTTGTTACAGAGATTATCATAACTAAAACATAGCCAAGTTCCAATATCCAAAATGTTAGGGAAAATGACCTGAAGTTATTTCAGAGCTCTTCTAGGCAGCCCCTTTCATTACAGACCCAGAGGTCTAGGAAGAAATAATGGTTTCAGGGGTCATGCCCAGGCCCTGTTAACTCTGCTCAGCTCCATGACACTGCTTCTCACATCCATGCCACTCTGGCTTCAGTGGCTCAATGGGGCTCAGGTACAGTTTGGGCTGCCACTCCAGTGAACACAAGCCATATGCCTTGGTGGCTTCCACACGTTGTTAAACCTGCAGGTGCACAGAATGTAAGAGTGAAGGAGGCTTGGTGGCTTCCATCTAGATTTCAGAGGATGTATGGGAAAACCTGGGTCCAGGCAGAAGCCTGCTGCAGGAGCAGAGCCCTCGCAGGGAAAAAAAGCCTCTCCTAGGGCAATGCCAAAGGGAAATGTGGGGTTGGATTCCCCACACCAAGTCCCCACTGTGGTACCACCTAGTGGAGCTGTCAGAAGAGGATTGCTGACATCCAGACCCCAGAATGGTAGATCCACTGGCATCTTGCACCCTTCACCTGGAAAAACCACAGGCATTCAACTCTAACATGTGACAGCAGTCACAGGGGCTGCAGCCTGCAAAGCTACAGGAGCAGCATTGACAAAGACCTTGGGGGCCTACACCTTGCACCCATGTGCCTTGGATGTGAGACATGGAGTCAGAAAAAGGATTATTTCAGAGCTTCAAGATTTAGTGACTTCCCTGCTGGGTTTCAGACTTGCCTGGGGCCTGTTGCCCCTTAATTTTGGCCAATAGCTCCCTTTTGGAATGGGAATGGTTACCCAATGCCTGTAACATTCTTGTATCTTGGAAGTAAATAAATTCGTTTTGATTTTGCAGGCTCATAGGTATAAGAAACTCATCTCCAAATGAAACTTTGGACTTGGGCCTTGGGACTTTTCAGTTAGTGCTGGAATGAGTTAAGACTTAGAGGAACTGTTTTGAATGCATGATTCTATTTCAAAATGTGAGAAGGTCATGAGATTTGAGGGGCCAGAGGTGGAATGATATGGTTTGGAAGTTTGTCCCCTTTAAATCTCCTATTGAAATATAATTCCCAGTGTTGGAGTTGGGGCTTGATAGAAGATGATTGGATGATGGGAGCATTTGCCTCATGAGTGATTTAGCCCAACCCCTTGCTATTAAGTGAGTTCACATGAGAGTGGCTTGTTTAAAAGTGTGTGGCACCTCCCTCCTCATGCTCCTATTCTCACTCTTGCTATGTGATGTGCCTGCTTCCCCTTTGCCTTTTGCCATGACTGTAAGCTTCCTGAGGCTCTCACCAGGAGCAGATGCTAATGACACACTTACTGCACAGCCTGCAGAACTGTGAGCCAATTAAACTTCCCTTTTTGTAAATTAAGCAGCCTCAGGTAATCCTTTATAGCAAGACAAGATTTGCCTACTATAGCCTCCAAATAGCTGGGACTACAGGCATACACACCACATCCAGCTAATTTATTTTAAATTATTTTTGTAGAAATGCCATCTTATTACATGGCACAGTCATGTAACATGGTCTCAAATCCCTGGCCTCAAGTCACCCTCCTGCCTTGGCCTCCTAAAATGTATGCATGAACCATTGTACACTAGCTATGAATTTTACACTTCAGTGTGTTTTTATGATGATGAACGTCGACAGCTGTTTTCCATGTTTTCCATGTTTAGGCCTTCTTTGAGCATTTCTTGTAGGGCTGATCTAGTGGTGAAGAATTCCCTCAGCATTTGCTGGTTTGGGAAAGACTTTTGTTCTCCTTCATTTATGAAGCTTTTTCTAGCTGGAGAGAAGATTCTAGGACGGCAGTTTATTTCTTAAAGCATTGTGAAAATAGGATCCCAGTCTCTTCTGCCTTGTAAGACTTCTGCTGAGAAGTTGACTGTTAGTTTGATCAGGTTTCTTTTATAGATGACTTGATGCTTTCTTCTTGATGATTGTAGGATTTTTTCGTTCCTGTTTAGACAGTCTGATATCTATATAGCATGGTGTAGTCTTTCAGTGTATTCATCTGGTGTTCTTTGGGCTGATTGTATGGGTGTGTGTGTTTGTGTATATACATATATTTCAGTGAGCACCTTCACTTTTTTGATATCCCAGGAGCCAGAAGGAAAAAGAATTATAAAATGTGGTGGGAAACAGAATAGCTTAGTGAAGAAAGGTGCTTCCTTTCTCTTCCTGAAGCCCCAAATGTCACATCCTCTAAATCTGGCTGTTTGATGTAAAATCCAGGAGGTAAAGGCAGAAGATGATGCATATTTGTCTTTGTCTTTTTATTTCTGTTTCTTCCAAGTTAAATGGATGAAAATTCATATGAGGTAGCAAAGAATGGATGGAAATAAAAGGATAAAATTTAGAAGAGCCCTTTTGAAATTTTGGAAAATTCTGTCTCATTCACTCACACAGAAATGAAGCTAACTTTATACAAGTGTCAGTGATAAAATTATGCTACTTATATCTTATAATTCTATATATAATCCTATATATAATGACAACATAAGCACAAAATATTTTAATGACTAAAATTGTGAAAGTTAAACTGTGAAGTGATACAATCAATTAAAACAGAACAATTTTTCAATTGGATAAAATGATAACAATTATCCTATCTATGAAACTTTCACTAAAGGCTGAGGGAGAAAGGAAGAAGCATGCAAGGAATGAAACAGAAGCATCAAGAGACCTACATGATGGCTCCACTGATGACCATATTGATGACGGGTTACTTCAACAAGGACAGAGTGGAGAAACTGACGGTCAGCACATTCCTAGGATGGAGCATGAAGAGTGCGATAGGTAAGCCTATTTAACAGTATTTAACAGTAGATCATTTCTACTGTACTATAAAAGTAACCCTAATTTGGGCAAATATCCATGATTGACAAATTTTACACTTTTACAAGAGATATTCAGCCTTGCCTGATCATAAAAATGCAAGAAAAAAAAAAGAGGTACCATTTTTTCAATTATATCAATATTTTATTTAAAAATAATAACCAGTGTTGACAAATGTGAAGAAAAAGGGATTCTCATACACTGTGGGTAAATGAAATTGGTAAATTCTTCTTGAATGGTAATTTAGTAGTGTGTCAAAATTTCAACATTCCTTTCACCTGAGACCTTTACTGCTGGGACTAGATCCTACAGGAAGGCATGACTTGTGTTAATACATACACATTAAGGACTTCATACTATATAATTTACAAAAATTTAGTTTATACAATAAGATTGTTTCCTTCATTGATCACCTTTTATTCCTGTTGTAGAACTCAGTATTTTAATATGAGTCATTACTCTGTACATTGGATGAGGATAAAATATCCTAGAGTTAAATGGCTTTTATCAAGCACAAAATACTGCCCATGAAACTTTTAGTCTTTCTGTGGTATTTATTTATAAATATGAGCAAAATGACGATCAGCTTCTGTAATCTAGAAATGTTCCAGTAGTCTTTTCAGTTCTATAATTTTATGAAATTATAATACCCTGGTTTTGCATTTTTAAATGCCATATGTATTTTAAAAATCTTCAAAGTGTTAAAATAGACTGTATACTCATTATATAAGATTCGAAAAATGCAGCTAAATGACAAGAAAATTAGATGGTTCATGATCATGCCACTTAGGGAGGATGACCTTGAAAGAACTGCCTGTACTTGAGGGCTCACATTTCCTTTCCATTTACTCTAAAAGTCACTCCAGTAATCTTCTCTCCCATCACTCCTCCAAAATTGTTTTTCTCAAGGTTACCACTGATTTTCACTTTAATAAATCCAGCCATAATTTCTGAGACCCTGTTTTATTCAACCTACCAGCAACGCCTCACTCAACAGAGAACTCCCTGCTCCTCAGCACTTCCCTCACTTGGCTTTCAGGATCTCTCTCCCTCACCTGGCTTCTCCTGCCTTTCTAGTTCATCCACCACAGTCTGTTTGGCTTGCTTCTCCTCATCCCCTACCTTTCACACATGGACATGTCCCACGGCTCAGTCCTCAGTCTTCTTTCTCATGACTGTTACTATCCTGTATATTGAGAATGATGTCCAAATGTGTATCTCCAGCCCAGGTCTGTCTCCTTAATTTCAGACCTGAATATCAAACTGCCTCCTTGACACCTCTCTTTGGTCACCTATTGAGTATTGCAAACTTGTCAGGTCCGAAATCAGGCTTCTGATGCTCTTCTTCATACCTTCCCCACAGGCAGTCTTTCCTACTTGGGTACATGGCAGCTCATTCAGTTGCTCTGCCAATAAACCTTCACGTCACCCTTGACTCATCTCTCTCTCTTTCTTTCTCTCTGATACCTGACATCTAATCTGTCGTCACATCTTACGAGGCCTATCTTCAAAATATATCCAAAAGCCAGTCACATCTTACATGTTGAAGCCACTACCATGTTCTGTCTCCATGAGTGTAACCGACTGCCAATTGATCTTGTTTCTTTTTCTTAATTCTCTGTTTATTAATTCTTAACCCAGAGGACCTGCTAAAACATGTTAGATGATGGCATTCCTCTGCTCAAAACCTAATTGCTTCTCATTTCTCTCAGAATATATGCCAATGTTCTTTCTAATACCTAAAAGGCAATGTGTGACCTGAACTGTTATCTCTCCAACTTAAACTTCTATTTTTCTATTCCTTTTGCTCTGTTCCAACCACACTAAACTTCTCGCTGTTCCTGAAGCACTCCAGACTTACCTCTGTACTTGGCAGTTCACTCTGTCTGGGATGGTTTTCCCTCAGATATCCTCCTGGCTTGTCCCTTCCATTCCTTCAGGTCTTTGCCTAACAGCCATGTTCTCAGCAAGACCCTTTCTGGTCATCCTACTATTTCTACCAGCCCTCCTCCCCAACACATGAACCTTTCATTTTCCTGCTTTAGTTTTTCTTCTCTAGCATAGTATATATTTTGCCTATCGATTGTATTTGTTATTGTGTGTTTACTTCACTCTTGAGTGGGATTCCTATTTATTGCTATACCCTCAGTGCCTAGAAAAGTGCCTAGCAGATAGTATGTATCAACTTAATAAGTATTTATTAAATGAGTGAATAGAATTTACCCTGGGTATATTGATATAGACATTAAGTAAATGGATTCTTACTTAAAAACCAGTTTGATGTGGGTTCATTTTAACAATTTTATCTGGAAGTTATATTCATATTTTGGATTCTGTTGGCTCTTTCCATCTAGGGAGAAAATCCCAATATTGTGGTTATTCACAAATTATTCTTTTTCTGGTAATTATGATAGTTTTAATTATGGTACTGTGGACCAAAGGAATTGCAAACTTCATTTGTATTTTCTTAAGCAAAATAAAATATGGGGGTGGTAGATGTAATTGACTTGAAAACATTTTCCCAGAGCATTAGAAGCCTTCAGTGATTACAAAAAAAAAAGAGGCAAGGTTGGAATTCATTTCCATCTATAGTGGGAGAGATGTGCTGGTCAGGGACAGTCTCTTCTGATGGAGCAGCTGCTGATCTTACATAGGGTTTTGGTAAGAGTGGAGTTGAAGGACTGGCTGAGTTTTAAAGGAATAAATGGGTTGATATCACCTGGAGCAGCACGGTTATCAGAGTGAGATTGTTGTGGATTGGATGGCATTTCCAGGCTCACTGATTGGAGTGAGTTTGTCTCTGATTGTTTCTCTGTCAGAAGCAAGCAGCTGACATTGGTTGGTGGGTGAGGCCACTGGTCATTGAGTAGATTTAAAACTGGTTCTGGGTAACTACTTGTTACCATGGCTACAGGTCAGTCCTTTCCTAAGTGGAAGGCAACTTTTACCAGATGCTTTCTGCTAATTAAAACTTTACAGAAAAGCATCTCTGATTTTTTGCTTCTTTCTATTTTACACTTTCTTTTCAGGTTCCTAGGAATCTACCTAGATGACATGTGCCCAGACTTTGTGCTCACATCCTGATCTCTAAGTAGGATGCCTTTCATGTACATTTTTCCTCGTGTGCTTCCCTTACATTTTGCTGCTTCTGTAAAGCCTTCTTTGTGCTCAGAAAAACTTTTCATAGATCAGCTCTTACATATTGCATTGTAGTATAATTGTGTATTTATCAGTCTTTTGAAGCAGGGAATATACATTTCCTTGTATTTTGTTGGTACTTCATAACAGGTTTTTGTATTAAGAAATGAATTGAGATGGAAAAGAGTTGCAGTTTTATAAAAATTTGGTTTATTATTTTTGTCTGTAGAATTATTAGAAAACATTATCTTTTTAATGAATTTTTTGAAGTAGTGTCCCTGCCTTGCATATGAAGAAAGTAAAGAAAAATGAACATGAAGAATGGATCACAACAGAATCTGTGACTCCGCTAGTATTTAAGAAGGCCGATTTAATAACTCATGATCTGCTGCAAGTGACTGATGACAGCAGTTTAACTGAAATAGATGAGGAAGAAAGAAGGTAAAGTTGATGCGTTGTTTATTTCTCTGTAAAGGAACATTAGCAGTGATTACTTTTTCTGAAAATAGAATAGTGAAATACTTCAAAGCTACAGAATACTCAACAGTAGCAATGCTGCTGAAAGATCGATTAAGATAAGGATGAATGGGTTTGACAAGGAGCAGTTTCAATAAATGATCACCATGGAACCCTGACTCTAGTGGATGACAGTAGACATTTCTCTCGAGAAAGGCAACAAAGAAATGGGTAATAAGTGAAGAGGAATATGGGATTCAAGGGTGTTTTCTTCTTTTATTTTAAAATAGAAGCTTTTAGAGTATGTTTGTATTCTTTTGTAATTGATCCAGTAGAGAAGGGCATGCTTAAGAGATTTAATTTGGTTTGCATGCCTAAGCATTAGAAAGCTTGATACAGTGTTATTTAAGGATTTATAGTAAACTAATTCTTTTCCCTCCTGCTATTCATGTATAATTTTGTGGTAAGAGGTTATTCCTTCAGAATTGAGTTGGAAATACAATATTCTAATGAAACTGAACATAAAAATGATGACCGAAAAGTTAAACTATCATAGATTCTTTAAAGTAATGTAATAATAAATGTACAAACATTAGGTCATACTAAATAGTATTTACATATTTCTTGGTGATTGATATTACAGTATCTTTGACAGTAGCATCATAAATAGCTATGATTTGGTGAGGTACTCAGAAATATCAGGTATGTCAACTCTATAGCTGTTTAGCTTCTGGAGAGAAGAGGATGATTCTGTTTATGTACAATAGAAAAGCAAGCTACTGATGATCTGTCAAGGATTATTACTTTTAGATTATACAGTCTTGAAGTATAACAACCATGTTTTCCTGGAATAACTGACATGTATTGTGTGCTCAAGAAGCATTAGTTGAATGCAAGAATAAATGGTTGAATAGATGAATGAATGCCTATTGATGGATCTTTAGAAAAAATTGAATTGTTTGTTCATTGAAAGTAGGTTTCTAAAGCTGCCTATGTATAAGTTCTTAGTAGTTTTTTTAATTGCAAGATTCAGAAAATATTACTTATAATTTTGGCCAGAGATAGAATGAAAGTCTGGATTAATGTGCTATCATATCACTTAAAAACAGCTGAAAATAAATACTGAGTTCATGGCATGCTGTGAAACACATGTTTTGGAGCCAGAATTCCTGGGTTTGAATGATGGGTCTGCTATGGACCAGCTGTAGGGCTAGGGAGAGTTACATGAGTTTCCTGTGCCTGATTCCTTCCTTTATAAAATAGCTGATACATTACCCACCTCACATAATTGCAGTGAGGATTCAAGTGCATTTTTACAAGATGTGCAGGGCTTAGAAGAAAGCATCTAACTGCCTACTAAGGCCTGAGAAGCTAAGTAATAACATTTAAGAGGAGTTTCTCTCATATAAGAACATAAGTAATATTTTCCAAATAGCTTGTTTTCATCGAAAATGACAATAACAAAAAGTGGTATATATCTTCTATCAAATAATGCGAGTAACCTGTTTTTCCTTTTGCTGTGGCTGTCAGAAAGCTGACTCTAAATTTAATTTTGGGTTGTATAGTTAATTAGTATATTTTCTTTGACCCTTGATGTGGCTTTTTCTGTTTATAGTTTAATCTCCCTTTTATAAAATAATTGTATTTTCCATTCCCTGTAAAAAACTTACCTGTAGGCCAGGTGCAGTGGCTCACACCTGTAATCCCAGCACTTTGGGAGGCCAAGGCAGGTGGATCACGAGGTCAGGAGTTCAAGACCACCCTGACCAACACAGTGAAACCCCATCTCTACTTAAAATACAAAAATCAGCCAGGCGTGGTGGCACGCACCTGTAATCCCAGCTACTCGGGAGGCTGAGGCAGGAGAATCCCTTGAACCCAGAGGCAGAGGTCGCAGTGAGCCAAGATCATGCCACTGCACTCCAGCCTGGGTGACAGAGCAAGACTCTGTCTCAAAAGAAGAAGAAAAAAATACCTGTAAACTTTAAGAATAGGAGAAATACATAACAAATACAGAGATTTTATACACAAGACAATAGTTTTATATATTCTTTGTATTTTACATATTTGTCGTTTGCCTGACATGAACTTTTTGTTGTTTTAGGCTTACAAAGAAAACATCTAATGAGAAGGACAAGATATTGTTAAAAATATGTTATTGTGAATATGATTGTTAAAAAATACATTAGAAGAGGTACAGTTGGCCGGGTGCGGTGTCTCACGCATGTAATCCCAGCACTTTGGGTGGCCATGGTGGGCGAATCACGAGTTCAGGAGATCGAGACCATCCTGGCTAGCACGGCGAAACCCCGTCTCTACTAAACAAAATAAAAAAAATTAGCCGGGCATGGTGGCGGGCGCCTTTAGTCCCAGCTTCTTGGGAGCCTGAGGCAGGAAAATGGCGTGAACCCGGTAGGCAGAGCTTGCAGTGAGCTGAGATCGCGCCACCGCACTCCAGCCTGGGCGACAGAGCGACATCCGTCTCAAAAAATAAAAATAAAAAAAAAAAAAAGAGGTAAAGTGAAAAAACAGAGAATCTGTGATTGTAAAGACATTTACTTTGAAAAAGTAATTAGAAACAGCAGCCAGCGACCCCTCCAAAGCACTGCTGCCCAAGGAATCCCCACCTACCCTCCAAAGCATTTCCGCCCACAGCAGTCTCCTGCAGTGCTTCTCTTTGCAGCCTTCCTTCCATTGCCTCACCAGAGCCCTATCATCCCCAGCACCCAATGGAGTTCTCTTGCCAGTGGTGTGGGAGCACCTTTTCCCCCAGGCCATCCAGTGATCAACTACAAGAGATCGGAGAACAAAGCCACAGGCCTAGTTGCAACCACCTAGGGTTAGAGCACTCAGCCCAGGAGTGTGGAGCTGAGCCTTGGCCCTCTGAAAGCATCCAGAAATGAAGCCATTAATCTATACCTACATTGCACCACAGGCAAACCGTCAAACATGAAATTATAAAGCCAAAGGACAGCAGCTTAAAAGGAAGAAAGGACATCAGCCTTCACAGATGAGAAAGAACCAGCACAAGAACTCTGGCAGCTCTAAAAGCCAGCGTCTTCTTACCCCCAAATGATCACTCTGGCTCCCTGACAATGCTGCTTAACCAGATGGAGATGGCTGAAATCTTCGAAACAGGATTCAATGTTTGTATGGCAAGGAAACTCATCAGGAAACAAGAGAAGGTTGAAACCCAATCCAAGTAAAGCTGTAAAACAATCCAGGTTGAAAGATGACATAACTATTTCAAGAAAGAACCCAACTCCACTTCTGGGAGTAAAAATTCCCTTCAGGAATTTCAAAATACAATTGGAAGCATTAACAGTAGAATAGGCCAAGCTGAGGAAAGAATCTCTGACACTGAAGACTGCTCCATCAAGGCAAAACAAGCAGACAAAAATAGAAAAAAAATGTTTAATGATCAGACCTCTGAGAAATATGGGATTGTGTAAAGAGAACAAAACAATGACTCAGTAGCAATCCTGAAAGATTAGAAGAGGGAACACCCAATTTGGAGAACATATTTTAAGATATTGCCCACAAAAATTTCCCCAGTCTCCCTAGAGAGGTGAGCATGCAAATTCAAGAAATTCACAGAACCCCTGTCAGATGTTATGCCAGATGACCATCCCCAAGACACATAGTCATTTGGTTCTCCAAGGTCGACACAGAAGAAAAAATCTTACAGGCAGCTAGAGAACAGGGGCAGGTTACTGTGAAAGGAACCCTAACAGGCTAAAAGCAGACCTTTCAGCAGAAACGTTACAAGCCGAAAGGGATTGGGGGCCTATTTTGAACATTCTTAAGAAATTCCAAGAATTTCAGGTCCCACCAAAGTAAGCTTTGTAAGCAAGGGAGAAATTAAATCCTTTTCATTTGAAATACAAACCTTGAGTATAAATGGTCTAAACGCTCTACTGAAAAAACATAGGGTGGCAAATTGGATAAAGAAGCAAGTCCCAACTGTCTGCAAGAGACTCATCTCATAAGTAATAACACCCATTGGCCCAAAGGAAAAGGATAGAGAAAGATCTATCGGGTGAACAGAAAACAAAACAAAGAGCTGGGGTCGCTATTCTTACATAAGATAAAACAGACTTTAAACCAACAACAATCAGAAATGACAAACAAGGGAATTATATAATGATAAAGGACTCAATCCAACAAGAAGAGTTAACTATCCTAAATATATACTGTCACCCAACCTGGAGCACGAAGATGTATAAGTTCTTAGAGATGTACACAGAGATTTAGACAACCACACAATTACAGTGGGAGAGGTCAACCCTGCACTTACAGTATTAGACAGATCAAACTTGACATGTGACCAGTTGTACCTAATAGACAGCTACAGAAAACTTCACCCAACAAAAATATAATATATTAATACCTCCATCTCATTTGCACATGGCACATACTCTAAGATCAACCACATGTGTGGCCATAAAGCAAGTCTCAGCAGATTCATAAAAGCAAAATCATACCAACCACACTCTCAGGTGACAGCTCAATGAAAATAGAAATCAATACCAAGAAGATATATCAAAACCGTACTATTACATGGAAGTTAAATAACCTGCTTCTGAATGACTTTCGGATAAAGAGTGAAATTAAATTAAAAAATCATATGAAAATAATGAAAATAGAGACACAACATAGCAGACTCTTTGGGACACAGCTAAAGCAACGTAAAGAGGAAAGTTTATAGTGCTTACTACCTACATATATAGTTAGAAAAATTTCAAATTAAGAACCAATATCGCACCTGAGGAATTAGAAAAACAAGAACAAACCAATCACAAAGCTACCTGAATAAAAGAAATATCCCAAATCAGAGCTGAAGTGAATGAATTTGAGATGCAAAAATCCATGTAAAAGATTAACAAAACTGGTAATTGGTTCTTTGCAAGAATAAACAAGATTGACAGACTGTTAGCTAGGTTGATAAGGAAAAAAAGAGAGAAGATCCAAATAACTGCAATCAGAAATGACAAAGGTGACATAACCGCTGACTCCACAGAAATACAAAAAATCCTCACAGACTATCATGCACACCTCTATGCACACAAACTCGAAAACCACAAAAAAAAAAGGGGGGGGGGGGAAATTTCTAGAAACATACAGCCCTCCCAAGGCTGAACCAGGTAGAAATTGAAACCCTAGACAGACCACGAATGAATTCCAAAATGAAATCAGTAATAAAAAGTTTACCAATGGAAAAATAAAGCGGAAGATCAGATAGATTCATGGCTGAATTCTATCAGATGTACAAAGAAAAGCTAGTATCACTCCTACTGAAACTGTTACCAAAAATTGAGCAGGAGGGACTCCTCCCAAACTCATTCTATGAAGCCAGTGTCATTCTGATACCAAAAACCTGCCAGGTAGACAACAAAAAAAGAAAACTTTTAGGCCAATTTTCCTGAAAAACATGGATGCAAAAATCCTAAACAAAATACAAGCAAACTGAATCCAGTACCACATCAAAAAGTTAATATACCAGGAATGTGCAGGCTTTATTCCTGGGAGGCAAGGTTGATTCAACTATAAATCAATAAATTTGATTAACCACATAAACAAAATTGAAAGCAAAAACGACATGAGCATCTCAATAGATTCAGAAAAGGCTTTAGATAAAATTTAACATCTCTTCATGTTAAAAGCCCTCAGCAAAGAAAGCATGAAAAGAACACACCTCAAAATAATGAGAACCATCTATGACAAACCCACAACCAATATTATACTGAATGGGCAAAAGCTGGGAGCATTCCCCTTGAGAGCTGGAACAAGACAAGGATGCTCACACTACTCCTATACAACATGATATTGGAAGTCCCAGCCAGAACAATGAGACAAGAAAAAAAATAAATAAAAGGTATTTACATATGAAGAGAGGAGGTCAAACTATATATATATTTTTTTGCAGATGATATCAATCACTACCTAGAAAACCCCAAAAACTCTGCTGAAAATCTCCTAAATCTGATAAATGACCTCAGTAACATTTCAGGGTACAAAATTAGTGTACAAAAATTAATACCATTTTTATACACCAATAAATATCTGAGAGCCAAATCAAGAATACATGCCATTTACAATAGCTGCAGAAAGAATCAAATACCTAGGAATACAGCTAACCAAGGAGGTGAAATCTCTAAAGTAAAAATTGCAAAATACTGCTGAAGGAAATTAGGGATGACACAAACAGATGGCATAATGTTCCATGCTCATGGATAGGAAGATTCAGTATTGTTAAAAATGGCCATACTGCCCAAAACAGTCTACAGATTCAACACTATTCCTATCAAACTATCGATGTCATGTTTATTTTATTTTGAAACAGGGTCCTACTCTGTCACCCAGGCTGGAGTGCAATGGTGTGATCTCAGCTCACTGCAACCTCCACCTCCTGGCCTTCAAGCCATCCTCCCACTTCAGCCTTCTTAGTAGCTGGAAATACAGGCACATGGCACTATGCTAATTTTTGTATCTTTTGTGGAGAGGAGGCTTCACCATGTTGCCCAGGCTGGTCTCAAACTCCTGAGTTCAAGTGATCCACCTGCCTCAGCCTCCCAAAGTGCTGGGATTACAGACATGCGCCACCATGCTTGGCCCCAATGTCATTTTTCACAGAATAAGAAAAGACTATTCTAAAATTCAAATGGAACCAAAAAGCCTGAATCATCCAAGCAATCTTAAGTGAATGGAACAAAGCCAGAGACATAACACTACCCAACCTAAAAATATACTACAAAGCTACACTAATCAAAATAGCATAGTACTGGCAAAAAACAGACACATAGACCAATGAAAGAGGATAGCAAACCCAGCAATAAAGTCAACGCCTACAACCACCTGATCTTTGACAAAATTGACAATAGCAAACAATGGGGAAAGGGCTCCCTCTTCAAGAGATGGTGCTGGGACAACTACCTAGCCACATGCCAAAGATTGCAACTGGACTCCTTCCTGATGGATAAAAGACTTAAATGTAAGACCGCAAATAATGAAAATTCCAGTAGATAATCCTAGGAAATGCCATTCTCAACTTCAGCCTTGGCAAAGAATTTATGACTGAGTCTCCAAAAGTAATGGAAACAAAACAAATATTGGCAAGTGGGTCCTATTTAAACTAAAGAGTTTCTGCCCAGCAAAGGAAACTATCCACAGAGTAAAAATACAGCTTACAGAATGGGAGAAAATATTCACAAGCTATTTATCTGACAAAAGTCTAATATCCAGAATCTATAAGGAACTTAAACAATTCAAGACACAAAAAGCAAATAACACCTTTAGAAATGGGCAAGAGACATGAACAAACACTTCTTAAAAGAAGACATACATGTGGTTAACAAATATATGAAAAAGTGCTTATCACTAATCATTAGAGAAATGCAAATCAAAACCACAATGATATACCATCTCACACCAGACAGAATGGCTATTATTAAAAACTCAAAAAACAACAGTTGCTAGTGAGGTTGCAGAGAAAAGGGAACACTTATATGCTGCTAGAGTGGGAATGTAAATTACTTCAGCCACTGTGGAAAGCAATGTGGAGATTTCTCAAAGAACGTAAAACAGGACTACCATTTGACCCAGCGATCCCACTACTGGGTATATACGCACAGTACAATAAATCTTTCTACCAAGAAGATGCTTGCACTCGTATGTTCATCACAGCACTATTCACAATAGCACAGGCATGGGATCAACCAAGAGGTGCATCAAAAGTAGACTGGATAAAGAAAAGGTGGTACATAGACAGCATGGAATACCACATAGCCATAAAAAGAATGAAATCATGTCCTTTGCAGCCACATAGATTCAGCTGGAGGCCATAATCCTAAGCCTACTCATGCAGGAACAGAAACCAAATGCCACACATTCTCATTTATAAGTGGGAGCTCAATATTGAATACAGATGGACACAAAGATGGGATCAAGACACTCAGGGGAGAGGGAAAGCGGGGATGGTGTCATTTGTTGCAAAACTAACCATCAGATACTGTTCTTACTAACTGGGTGATGGGATTATTCCTACAGCAAGTCTCAGCGACATGCAATTTATCCACTAACAAGCCAGCACACGGTGCCCCCTGAACCTAAAACAAAGGTTGAAAAAAATAGTAGTTATTGATAAAGGTATCCTTTTATCAAAAAATCAGTTCTTTTACCGACATTTTTGCTCATATCAAAAGATGGGTGATTACCAGTTCTTTACATTTAGTACATGCTCTAATTTTTTGTGGAAATTTTTGATATGTTGTTATTTATTTCATAGGTCAGAAACCAAATCCATTCTATGCATGGCTTTGATGACTTAACTTGGTCATCTGAAGTAGCCTCAGAGTGTTGTGAGCTGCCTTACTCTAATTACAAAAAGTTCATATTGCTCATTGAAGAACTTGGTGTGGATTGTAAAGGTAGGACCATTACCATTACATAAATATAAGGTCTTTTTATGTATCCTGTAGTAATGTGTGCACACTTTGCTTAGCACTGCACTATAGAGTGCTGAGGTGTTATAGTGATGTTCATCCCAGAAGGATGCCTTATGTCAAAATAGAGTAAGAACGATTGTATATTATGCACTGTCAGTCAAAGAGCTGTGCTAATTCCACTGTACTCCATGTGAGTGGCACTCCCAGTCTTTTGGTTGACTCTGCTTCTCTCCTGTGCTTTTCCTCAAGGTCAGGTTACCATTGTCCACCACCTGGAATACTGCAATAACTTCTGAACTGTTTTCCTTATTATCCCACCTTCCTAAATCATAGTCTGTTAGGCAACCATAATTACATATATGTTTTAAAACTCATTATCTGATCATGCTGTCCTTTTGCTTGAAACCTAGCTATTACCTTTTGTTTGAAAGCTAGCTATTACTCTCATCGCTATAAGGTTAAAGATCTCGATTTTCCAGCTCTCTGCTGCATCATTTCATACTCTTCTTTCTGTTTGTGTCCCAGCCACTGTCTTAGATGTGTGGTCCTGCTGTCAGTAGCTTTAGTGATATATAATTGATTTTTTATTTTATTTTATTTTATTATACTTTAAGTTCTAGGGTACATGTGCATAACGTGCAGGTTTGTTACATATGTATACTTATGCCATGTTGGTGTGCTGCACCCATCAACTCGTCAGCACCCATCAATTCATCATTTATATCATGTATAACTCCCCACTGCAATCCCTCCCTCCTCCCCCCTCCCCATGATAGGCCCTGATGTGTGATGTTCCCCTTCCCGAGTCTAAGTGATCTCATTGTTCAGTTCCCACCTATGAGTGAGAACATGCGGTGTTTGGTTTTCTGTTCTTGTGATAGTTTGCTAAGAATGATGGTTTCCAGCTGCATCCACGTCCCTACAAAGGATGCAAACTCATCCTTTTTTATGGCTGCATAGTATTCCATGGTGTATATGTGCCACATTTTCTTAATCCAGTCTGTCACAGATGGACATTTGGGTTGACTCCAAGTCTTTGCTATTGTGAATAGTGCCGCAATAAACATATGTGTGCATGTGTCTTTGTAGTAGAATAATTTATAATCCTTTGGGTATATACCCAGTAGTGGGATGGCTGGGTCATATAATTGATATTTGATAAAGAGCACATGTATGTGATGTAGAATTTGGTAAGTTTGACATACGTACACACTTGTGAAATCATCACTGTAATGGAGATAGTTAACATATCCATCACCCGCTAAAGTCTCCTGCTACCCCTTCATATCCTCTTATTAAGAAACTGCTAAATTGTTTTTCAAAGTATTTGTACCATTATCCATTCCCATCAGCAGTAAACAACAGCTCCACTTGCTCTGTATTGTCACACACACCATGGACTTCTGGACACTTAAATTTTTTCTTTTTTTGCCTTTCTGATGGATGTGTATTGTGCATACTATTATGGTTTTAATGCACGTTACCTTAATGACTACTAATGTTGAGTATAATTTCATGTGCGTATTTGCCATCTGTATCTCTGGAGAACTGTCTTTTCAAATCTATTGCCATTTAAAATATTATGCTGGTATTTGCAATGACCTGGATGAGACTGGAGACTCATTCTAAGTGAAGTAACTCAGGAATGGAAAACCAAACATCATATGTTCTCACAGAGATGTGGGAGCTAAGCTACGAGGGCACAAGGCATAAGAATGATACAACAGACTTTAGGGGCTTGCAGGGAAGAGTGGGAGGAGGGCAAGGGATAAAAGACAACATATATGGTGCAGTGTATACTGCTCAGGTAATGAGTGCAGCAGGATCTCACAAATGACCACTAAAGAACTTACTCATGTAACCAAATACCACCTGTACTCCAATAACTTATGGGAAACATCTTTTTAAATTAAAATAAACAAATAAAATATTATACTGTTGTTTTCTTATTTGTTGAGTTTTAAGAGTTCTTTATGTATTCTGGATTCTATTCCTTTATTGGCTATGATTTTTGCAAGAATTTTTTTTCCAGTTTGTGGCTTCACTCTTCATTCTCTTACTATTTTTTAAAGAGAGGTTTTTAATTTTGAAGAAGTTCAATTGACCTTTGCTTTCTGTGTAGTTTCTTTTTAGTAGATTGGATAAGATTTTCTCCATAGACCAAAGGTTGTCAAACCTTTTCTTTCTTGAAGTATGCGCTTATTAAAGATAGTGAATATTCTAAGATTTACGGCAAACCAGTCTCTGTTGCAGCTAATCAACTCTTCCACTGAAGTGTGAGAGCAGCCATAGACAATACGTAAATTAATGAACATAGCTGTGCTCCAGTCAAACTTGATTTATGAAAGCAAGAAGGTGTCCCACAGGTTGAAGTTTCCTCACCCCTATTATGTGATCATGGTTGTAAATAAAAATAGTTTCTTTCTTCCATTTTATTCATTTTCTCGCCTGAATGCACTGGCTAGAATCTTCAATGCGCTGAATAAAAGTAGTGAAGCAGACATCCCTGTGTTGTTCCCGATCTTACGGGAAAAGCATTCTGTTTCTCATCATGACACGTGTTAGCTGTAGGTTTATCCTAGATGCTCCTTATCACGCTAAGGAAGTGCTCTTGTATTCTTAGTTTTCTGAGAGGTCTTTTTAGTCTTAATCAGTAATAAATGTTTAATTTTATCAAATGCCTCTATGTACTGAGATGATCATATAGTTCTTCTTGTTAGTTTGTTAATGTGATGAGTAACAGTGATTTTTTGAATGTGAAACCAACCCTGTATTTCTGGGATGAACCCCATTAGCTTATGATATATTATCCTTTTAATATATCATTGGATTCAATTTGTTAAAAATTTTGTTTAGAATTTTTAAAAGATTATTTTTAGAGCAGTTTCGGGTTCACTTCAAAATTGAGAGGAAGGTACAGAGAGATTTCCCATATACACCCCCCACTACATGCACGGCCTCCCAATTATCGATATCCCTCACCAGACTGATACAGTTGCAATGATGGATGAGCCTACATGAACACATCGTAATCACCCGAAGTCCATACTTCACATCAGGGTTCACTTTTGGTGGTGTACATTTTCTGGGTTTGAACAAAGGTATAATGACATGTATCCATCCATCATCATAGTATCACATAAAGTGTTTTCACTTCCCTGAAAATCCTCTGTGTTCTGCCTATTTGTGCTTTCCTACCCTCCTCAAGTCTTTGGCAACCACTGATCTTTCTATTATATATATAGTCTTGCCTTTTCCAGAATGTCATATAGTTGGAAGCATACAGTAAGTAGACTTTTCAAATTGGCTTCTTTTACTTGGTAATGTGCATCGAAGCTTCCTTTATATCTTTTGATGGCTTAATAGCTCGTTTTTTAACCCCTGAATAATATTTCATGGTATGGCTGTACCACAGTGTATTCATTCACCTACGGAGTATATCTTGGTTGCTTCAAAAATTGGTTGAGTTTTTGTATCCATGTTCCCAAGGGAGCTGTTTTATGATTATTTTTTGTAATATAAATGTCTGATTTTGCTTCAGAGTAGTGCATAGGGATGTACTCCTGCTCTTTACTTTTTGGGGAGAGTTTGTGTAGAATTTTTTTCTTCCTATGTTTGGTAAAGTTCACCAGCATAGCTATCTGAGGCTGGAGTTTTCTTTGTAGGAAAGTTTTCAACTATGATTTTCTTTTCTTCTATAGATGTAAGGCAAATCAGGTTATCTATTTCTTCTTGATGGAGCTTTGGTAATTTTTGTTTTTCAAGGAATTTGTTAATTTTATCTCACTTGTCCTGTTTATTGACATAAAAGCAATAATATTACCTTTTTTTATAAGTATTTGTAGAATTTGTATACTTATGAAATTAGTAATTTTTATTTTCTCTTTTTCCTGAGTATCCTGGCTAGAGGAAGCCTTATCACTTTTATTGATCTCCTTGAAGTGTTTAGTCTTATTAATTTTCCATATTTTTTTGTTTTATTGGTTTCATATTTGATGTCATAGTCCATTTGGCCTGCTATAACAAAATACTATAGGGGGTAGCTTCTAAACCACAGAAATTGATTTCTTACAGTTCTGGAGGTGTGAAATGCAAGATCAAGGTGCTGTCAGATTTGGTGTCTGGTAAGGGACCATTTCCTCATTCACAGATGCCTTTTATTCCCCTGTGTCTTCAAATGGCAGAAGGGGCAAAGAAGAGCTTTGGTATCCCTTGTATAAAGACACTAATCCCATTCATGAGACTGTGGCCTCCAGGTACTAACGATCTCCAAAAAGTCCTACCTCCTAATGCTATGACCTCTGTGATTAGGCTTCAGCATATGAATTTGGGGGGACACAAACATTCAGACCATGACACAGGTTTATTTTTTCCTTTCCTCTGCATGCTTTGGGTTTAATATGCTCTTCTTTTTCTGTAGTTTCTTAAGGTAAGTGTCATGGTCATTGATTTGAGACTCTTGTAATAGGATGTTCAGTGCTCAAAGTGGTTTATTAAGTACTGTTTTAGGTGCACTTTACAAATTCTGATATGTTGTATTTTTTTATTTTTATCCAGTTTGAATTTTTTTTTTTTTTTTTTTTTTTTTTTTTTTTTTTTTTTTTTTTTTTTTTTTTTTTAGACTGAGTCTTGTTCTGTCACCCAGGCTGGAGTGCAGTGGTGCGATCTCGGCTCACTGCAAGCTCCGCCTCCCAGGTTCACGCCATTCTCCTGCCTCAGCCTCCCGAGTAGCTGGGATTACAGGTGCCCGCCACCACACCCGGCTAATTTTTTGTAGTTTTAGTAGATACGGGGTTTCACCGTGTTAGCCAGGATAGTCTCGATCTCCTGACATCCTGATCCGCCCGCCTCGGCCTCCCAAAGTGCTGGGATTACAGGTGTGAGCCACTGTGCCCGGCAGTTTGAAATATTTTTGATTTATCTTTTCATTACCTTTTTGACCCAGGGTATTTAGATGTATGTTACTTAGTTTTCAAATATCTGAGTATTTTCAAGAGTTGCTTTTGTTATTGATAGAATTCTAATTTGACTACTTTGTGTTCAGGGACATACTTTGTAAGGCTTACATCCTTTTGCTTTAATCCTCTCATTGAGATGTATTGCATGGCCTGGAATGTGGTCTATTTTGATAGGTGTCCCATGGGTACTGGAGCAGGGTGATGTTGCTCAGGTCTGTTCTACTCTTGATGGTTTGCTGTCTCCTTGTTCTACCACTTCTTAAGCAAGGAGTATTGAAATCTGAGATTGCTTTGAATTTACCAATTTCATTTTGTAGTTCTATCTTTTTTTTTTTTTTTTTTTTTTTTGAGACCGAGTCTTGTTCTGTAGCCCAAGCTGGAGTTCAGTGGCACGATCTCAGCTCACTGCAGGCTCCACCTCCCAGGTTCACGCCATTCTCCTGCCTCAGCCTCCCGAGTAGCTGGGACTGCAGGCGCCTGCCACCACGCCCGGCGAATTTTTTGTAGTTTTAGTAGAGAGGGGGTTTCACCGTGTTAGCCAGGACGGTCTCGATCTCCTAACCTCGTGATCCGCCCACCTCGGCCTCCCAAAGGGCTGAGATTACATGCGTGAGCCACCGCGCTCGGCCAGTTCTATCAATTTTTGTTTCACATATTTTAAAGCCGTTATGTTATCAGGTGCATAAACACGTATAGGATCATTATGTCTTCTTAATCAGTTAAATGTTTTCTCATTATAAAATGGCCTTGTTTATTCCTGGCAAAATTTTTTGCTATGAAATCTATTTTAGTATTAATACAGTCACTCCTGGGCCCCGGGGCCGGTGCGCTCTCCCGGGCTCACACACAGCCGCGCATGCACACCAGGGGTAGGTCTCCGCGCCGGCCCTAGCTTCCGGCGCCCATGCGTAGGGACAGAGCGACGGGAGATGCGTGACGACTCCAAGGGGCCCGAGGATGCGGCCCGGCAGCGGCGGCGAGAGCGGCAGCTGCATCGAGGGTGGCAGGGGCAGTGGCAGCAGCGGCGGCGGCATCCCTGAGACTCCTGGAGCTACCCTTCCCCGTGACAGCCACTGACGTCCTTCGCTGCTAGAAGAGACCTGGCTTCTCTGCGCCCGCCCTCCCTCCCCTGGCCTAGGCCCGCCCTGCCAGCACCGCTGCCTGCGACAGCCTTGCCACCATCAGTACCACCACTGCTGGCGGCAGCAGCAGCCATATCATCTACACAGGAACCAGACACAAAAACAGCAGAAATGGAGAAAGAAGGGAGACCTCCGGAAAATAAATGAGCAGGAAGCCGGCTCACCCAGTGAAAAGGGACATCAATGAGGAGATGAAGAACTTTGCAGAAAACACCATGAATGAACTCCTTGGCTGGTATGGCTATGATAAAGTTGAATTAAAAGGTGGTGAAGATACTGAATTCAGGAGCTACCCTACAGATGGGGAGAGCCGGCAGCACCTTTCTGTTCTCAAAGAAAATTCTTTGCCAAAACCAAAATTACCCAAGGACAGTGTTATTTCACCATACAATATAAGCACAGGCTATTCAGGGCTTGCCACTGGCAATGGACTCAGTGACTCACCTGCAGGGTCAAAGGATCATGGCAATGTGCTCATTATCATACCTTTAATTCTACCACCTTTCATAAAGCCACCAGCAGGAACTGTTGGAGGAGACAGATGTCCCAGCAAATACTTTCGGAATTTCCCCTCACTCTTGGACTCGCATGAAAGTTACAAAGGGGTAAATCTACAGTTTAATTGCCTGGAGTTCATTAATGCCCTACTGATTTTCTTTGGGCGCTGACCAGAAGATGATGTGTCAAACGTACAAATAATGTGTGCCTAGTGCCAGAAAGTGGGAATCAAGCGCTATTCCCTGAGTATGGGAAGTGAGGTGAAAAGCTTCTGCAGCGAGAAGTGCTTTGCGGCCTGCTGACGAGCCTACTTAAGACTAGAGGTGAAGATGGACATGCTGACAATTTTCCCCAGCTGCACTATGCTAAAGAAACTCCAAGGCTTGCCTTCAAGAATAACTGTGAACTACTTGTATGTGACTGGTGTAAGCACATAAGACACACAAAAGAATACCTGGATTTTGGGGACTGGGAAAGAAGCTTCAGCTCTGTCTTGTAGAAAATGTCCATTTTGTAATACAAAATGGACATTTTCTACAAAGAGACGCCGGCCAATCTTCCAGCTGGGCTGTGCAGCACATTATATCCTCCCATGGAAAATAAAGCAGAAGGCACCGGGGTGCAGCTGCTCACTCCAGACTCTTGGAATATCCCTCTAACAGATGCTCAGAGGAAGGCCCCCTCCCCGGTGGCTACAGCTGGCCAAAGCCAGGGCTCTGGCCTGTCAGCGTCCGCCAACGTCTCTCCATCTGACACTGACAATTGCTCTGTCACTAAAATTCCCACCCCAGTGCCTAAGTCCATCCCCATCGGCGAGACTCCAAATATCCCACCTGTCTCCGTCCAGCCACCTGCTAGCCTTGGGCCTCCCCTTGGCGTCCCGCCTCACAGCATTCCCACGGTGATGAACAACTGCGGCTAGGTGCCGCTGCCCATCTTCATGGAGCAGCAGATCTGCCTGCTCTTCATCCACAGGCCTCCTCACCACGCCTTCAACCCCAACAGCCCCTTGTCTAACCCCACGCTTCCCGGCATCGGGCCTCCGCCCGGCGGCCCCAGGAACCTGGACCTCACTTCCAGCCCCATGCACCAGTCCATGCTATCGCCCCACATGCGCCCCTCGAGCACCCCCACCATGCCCGGGAACCCCCCAGGCCTGCTGCTCCCGCTGCCCCCGGGCGCCGCGCTGCCGAGTCTTCCCTTCCCGTCGTGAGCATGATGCCAAATGGCCCGGTGCGGGTACCCCAGACATTTCGGGCTGCCATCGCTGGCCCCGCTGCTGCCGCCCCGACCCTGCTCGTGCCATACCCCGTGATCGTGCCCCTACCGGTGCCCATCTCCATGCCCATCCCCGTCCCTCACGTCAACGACTCCAAGCCCCTCAACGGGTTCTCCAGCAACGGGGAGAGAACTTCATTCTGAGCGCCGCTGGCGACTCTGCGGCGGCGGGCGGCAAGCCAGGCGGACACTCCCTGTCCCCCAGGGACTCCAAGCAGGGCTCCTCCAAGTCCGCGGACTCGCCCCCCGGCTGCTCGGGCCGGGCCTTGAGCCTGGCGCCCACCCGGCGGAGCACGGCCGGAGCGAGGTAGTGGACCAGACGCGGCAAGCCGGCAGCCCCACGGGCGCGGGCGGCCAGCTCCGCTTCCCCGGCGTGTTGCAGGGCCCGCAGGTCGGCGTCATCGACCTGACCTTGGGCCACCTGGCCCGGCTTCACAACGTGATCCGCTGCACCCTGCACGCGCATGTCAAGGAGGAGCAACGTCATCGTGAACTGCACGCGCTGCGCCGCTGCTGAGGGCGCTAAGAGCGCGGAGCTGCCTGCCGAGCAGCCGCCGCCGCCTGCGCCCCCCAAGAAGCTGCTGTCGCCTGAAGAGCGGACGGTGAGCGAGCGAGAGTCAGTCAAGGAGAACAACTGTGCTTCCAACTGCCACCTGGACGGGGAGGCGGCCAAAAAGCTGATGGGCGAGGAGGCCCTGGCCGGGGGCGACAAGTCAGGCCCGAACCTTAATAACCCCGCAGACGAGGACCATGCCTATGCTCTGCGGATGCTGCCCAAGACTGGCTGCCTGATCCAGTCTGTGCCAAAACCCGCGGAGAAGGCTGCCATGGCGCCGTGCAGTGCATCATCTCCTCGCGCATGCTCAGTTCCCGGCCGAGGACCTGGAGCGGCCGCTCAAAAGGTGGTGCCTCCGAATTAGAAATCAGAATAAGTAAAAGGAACGCTCACTCACAGGGTACGCTCATGGAGAGAGGGCGCAGAGCAAACTACGTCACGCCATCCAGTGACACCACCTGGTCAGCTCACCACAGCCCCTCTGGCTAAAACTCAAGCAAATAAAGCCGCTTCCTGTCATTAAGCATCTCAGAGGAAGCAGCCCTCCCTCGGTGGCCTCTAGCCCAGAGAAGCCCCTGCGGCTCAGACCCACCACGCAGGCCCAGCCTTGCTGCTGTCATCATCTCTGCTTCTCCCCAGAGGAACTTAGGGATCTCACCCCTGGCTTTTAAAAAAAATAAAATAGGAACAAGCCACAAGGACCAATGTAGGTATTCTCCCCGCCCCGTCTTCAAGGCTCAGCGGCTGAGGCTGGAAGATGATATGGATTGGAACCCAAAAACCTTTTTAAATCTTTTTTAAAAACTGCTGTGGTTTTGCTGCTATACTAAGACTTGTGATTTGCATTGTATGGTTTTGGACCTGTTCACGTTTTGACGGCGGAGAGGGGTGGTCCTGGAGGCCCAACGCTTCAGAGTCATCTCTGTCCTGCCCAGGATGCACTTTTAAATGAAGAGTTAGAATATCTTATTGGCTAATATACTTTTCTTGTTATTTTTACAAAGGCCACCTTTATCCTTTTTGATGTCATATTTTCAGTGTTACACTTTTATGGCTTTTAATTTTCGATTTGACAGATGTAAGAAACCGCATGAGTAGGTTATACTGTGGTTTTTCAGAGACTGAATGCCAGGAGAACTCGGTAAATGTTTATTCTTCTCAGCTTTCTCTTTAAATTCCCCTAAATAGCGCCCCATTTGGAAAGAGTGCTGAACTGAGGAGAAAGAGCAAGAGTGTTGAACTGAAGACCAAAATACCCTCAAGGTATAAAATAATCCGAGGGGTAATATTTGCAGGGCGTCAGGAAACGTCAACCCTGATGGTTTTCAGTGATCCAGGAAGTCAGTGAGACAATCTCTCTACACGCAGAGTCCTTTCATGATAATTAGAATGGTATGGACAAACCAATGAAAACAAGAGGGAAAGTGAGAAAAATCACCCATGATTCTGTTTCACTTTGCTTTCTTCTGTCATGGTTAAGAGAAATGTGCAATTCGATCCTCAATCAATAGGTGGAGGATAACAGGGTAGACTCACTTGTGTGCACTTGTACAGTTGTAGCTGTGAGTCCAGAAGTCCTCTAGAGCATGTGTACTGGCACTGAGTTGGTGAGACAGTTGTGGACTATCCCATTCTGATGAGTACGGGGGTGGGGGGGGTGGGGAGGGAGGAGAAAAAAAATTAAGAAAAAAATCAAAAAAAGAAGAAAACTAAAAAAAAAAAAAAAAAAAAAAAAAATCACCTTGTGATTCAGTGTATCTATTTACTAACTCAAAGCAATTATTCCCTCTGGAGGTGTCCAGGTGCTCCTGCCCCACAAGGAGCCTCAGCAGGAGGGGTGGTGAGTCACAGGTGGGCAGGGCCAGGATGGTGTGGCGCTGGCCTTGAAGCACCATGGCCTGAGGAGGCGGTGTACATACTGTATTTCTAGATTCTCCGTTGTACAGAGTCACTTCACAAGGCAAGCTACTGTTTTACAGGTGCTCCTTATTTATTACAGCTGTGAGAGCTTGGGGGATGCACTTTGCCAGCAAGCTCACTTTTTAAAAATGAAATTTGGCGGCAGGGGAAGGGGAGGCAGGAGGGAGGAGAAGCTCACAAACCTGGAGAGAGATTTATAAAAGTAAATAAAAAAAAACTTCCAGCAACAAATTAAAAAATAATAACAAATAAACCCCAGCACCAAACCCACCCGGGCAGGAAGAAGCCGCCCCTCCTCTGGGGCCGTATTTTTCTGCTGAGTCACCACATTCTCCTCTCCCTGACTGGTATCAGATTCATCAAACAAAAAATAAATCTCAAAGAAAAAAAAAAATAATACAGCCACTCCTGCTGAGACTTCTTTTGTCAAGTGTTAGCATGGTCTATCATTTTCCATTTTTAACCAATTTGTGTCTTTACATTTAAAGTGCATTTCTTAGAGGTGGCATGTAATTGGGTTTTGCTTTTTAATCCAGTGTGATAATGTGCCTTTTAATTTAGATTTTTTAGGCCAGTTTTATTTATGATGCAATTATGAATATAGTCAGATTTGTCTGTCATCATGCTGTTTCATTTCTATTTGTCCCAGCTGTTTTTTCCCTTTTCTTTCTTTTTCTGTTTTATTTTAGATTAGTCAAGTAATTTTTATGAGTCATTTAAATCTTTTTAGGCTTATTAGCTGTAACTTTTAGTTTTGCTATGTTAGTGGTTGCTGAAGGATTTATAGTATATGATACTAACTTATCACAATCCACTTTCAAGTAATATTGTACCGCATCATAGATGGTATACGAAAATCACAATAGTATACTTTCATTTCCTGTCACCCAGCCAGATCCATCCTGTGTCTGTGGGATTATAACTTTAACTAAGTTTAGAAAGTTCCTGGCCGTTTTCTCTTCAAATATCTTGTTCTGTCTCTCTCTTCCCTCTTAAGGGACTTACCTACCAGCTGCCTGAAGTTTTCTCACAGTTCACTGACATCTCAAATTCATGAATCTTGTTTTTTGTGATATCTAATTTGTGTTTATTTCCATTCAGTTTAGTTTGTCTCAGACATTGTAATTGGTATTTCTGTAAGTGTAATTTAGTTTTTAAAAATATCTTCCATGCCCCTACTTATCTTCTCAAGCTTTACTTTGAGCTCCAGTTCAGTTACTTATAAACAGCCAGATCCTTTTTCATCTTATGTTTATGACTGAGCAATTGCCCAGTCTTGAAGCGAGACCTTTCTGATTATCCACTGTTCTATATAAAGTATGAGTTTTTCCATCCTGGCTCATGGAAATGGACACTCCTCTGGCACTGTGTGACTACCAGGCATGGTTCCCTCTAATTTTTCAGATGGTTTTCTTCCTTGGTCTCAGATAGTTTTCCAGCAGTAAATACCTGAGAGGAGATTTCTGCAGATCTCCAGAGTTCTTTCCCTGAACTGGGCTCTTCCGTCCAGTGTTCTTTCCTGTGGTCTCTCTGCTTTGGTTTTATGAGTCTCTCAGCTTCATCACTCCACCTCAAGGCATCTGGTAGACTCCACCTCAGTCTTGTTCTTCCTCTATCATGGCCTGGAAAGTGTCAAGGCAGGCAGCTTGGGGCATTCATAAGGCTTACTGTGTTTCCTGTCTTTCAGGGATGAGTGTCTTCTTTGCCTGAAGTTCACATTCTTGAAAATCATTGCTTAATGTATGTTGTCTGTTTTGTTTTTGGTTGTTTCAGGTAAGAAGGAAGATCAGTACCTGTTTCTCCCTCTTGGCTAGAAGCGGATTGCAGCGGAGCTTCAGCACATGCCACAGACTGGCTAGAATGCCTTTCTTCCCCCTTTGCTTAACCTTTTCA
Source organism: Rhinopithecus roxellana (assembly GCF_007565055.1). Taxonomy (NCBI): domain Eukaryota; kingdom Metazoa; phylum Chordata; class Mammalia; order Primates; family Cercopithecidae; genus Rhinopithecus; species Rhinopithecus roxellana. Next base: position 60,198,661 of record NC_044561.1, read on the forward strand.
TCCTTCATTGCTCAGGGTAGCCATCTCTTCCTCAGAGAAACAGGTCAAATTCTCTTATGTGTTCATAAAACTCTTTTCTCTGACAACATCTATCTGGATTTAAAATTGTTATATTTGTTGTCTTTATCCTTCACTACACTTGAAGCTAACAAGAGCAGAGGTCTTGCCTGTTTCATTGCAGAACTTAGCATAATGTCTTCCACATTGTAGGCAATATATATTTATTCAGGGAGGAATGACTGAATGCTAAAATGCAGTTTTTTATATCCAAAAAGTACTCATTTATCTGATGTCTATCTTTTTTTTTTTCTGATACAGATCCTGTTAACCTACTGAAAATTCAGGATGCCGTTCATTCATGGGAAAGATCAACAGAAGTTGAAAAAAATCACTGTGAACTACTTACAGAAAAAATGAAAAAAATGGAAAATGAGGTCCATGTACTACAAAAGGAGTTATCTGAAACAATAGAAATAAAATGACAAGTAGAACATCAAAACGATAAATGGGAACGAGATTTCTACAGTTTGAGGCATGGCACCCTAGTTTTAAAGAAATGGTTGAAATATTTCCTTTATGCTAAAAATATGTAGAAGAATTCTGGTAATTACTGACTTACCTTCGGAGGCCGAACAGGGGAGAGAACTTCTGAGCCTTCTGGAGCGTGAAATTCTTTGATATGATATAACAAGTTCTTTACTGTGAATACTTCTACAAATAACTAAATGCTTACTCTTTTAAATCATCATTTTTATGACTGTATAGGAGTTTACCATATGGAAATCTCATCATTGATTTAGCAAATTGAATTGAGAGTTTTAAAGTCTTTTGTGTTTAAATAATGTTGCAAGGAACATCTTTTTCTACATTTTTGGCTATTTACTTTGAATACATTCTTGAATATAGATTTTTTTGTTCAGTTATAAAAACTTTTAACAAATGGTCTTTGATCAATATTTCTCAGTTGTTCACAAGAAAATTTATATTAGCTTACAGTGTAGCCAACACGGTATGAAGTGTCCATTTTTTTAAAAAAAACTCAGATTCTTTTAAATTTATAGTTTTGTTCTTACTATGCATGAAATAAAAATTGAAATGGAAAGTGATTTCTGATTTGTTTATTCAACATCTCTCACTTTTCCACAGATAAAATTAATTCAGAGTTCTATGTGAAAAACACATACTGTCCAAAGTGTCACCCATAAAAGAAACATCAAAAATGTGGGGTAGCCGATTAGACTCCTTGGCCTAGTCTTGAATTATAGCAATCTGCTGATACATGTGTGAAAAACAGCTGAAGGTGCTCTTTTACACTGTAAATCATTTTTAGGGATATCTGCACTATTTCATGAAGATGAACATTTATTTCTAGTGAATTTATAAACATGTTTATAAACAGCAACTTCTTTTTAATTAGGTAACTCTAAATAACTTGCTCTAATTGAGGAGCAATTACAACTGTATGGGGAAAAAATTACTTTTCTACCTGTAGTGTTGGTGAATAATTTCCAATATTGTTTTCTATAATATTCACCGGAGTTACTAGGAACAGAAACTTCCCAATTACCAGAATGTTCTTTCCTCTTTACCTTTCAAGTATGCATCATTTGGAAGAGACGGAAGTAAGAAATTGGAAATATAAGAACTAGAAAGGAAAAACATTCAAGCGTAGATATTTTACTAAGATAGCAACCAACATATGCAGAGCCAGATTACAAAATGAACTTATTATTTTCTAATGAAACTAATATTAAGATAAACATATTTCACTGCAGATCTGCCTTAAGACAAGAAGAAGAGAAGAGAAAAAATGCCAACACAATGTATGAAAAAATCAGGGGACACAAGAAGAAAAGAAGAGCGGTACAGGAAAGAAGTTGAAGCAAACAAACAACTTCAACTGACTCTGAGAACACGAGATATGGAATTGCGGACAGTAAGAAATAATTTGAAGCAGGTAAAATCATCTTTGGTAGAAAGTTTCCATTTCTAATTTTACTTCATCAGTATTACTTATAATATCCTTTTGTTTTAATATCTTACCTAGGCTTAAAAAATCAAAAGTTAAAAATAAACTATGACACTTATAGCTAAAGTTATTTATTATATCCTTGGTATCAAATAGATGCTCAGTGTTTCCTGAGTGAAGGATACGTTGAGTTTGATCACTAACATAAATGTTCCGTTAGGCATTTTTAAGTTAAAATACAGGCTAAATAGCTTTAAAACTGTATTGAAACTAGTTAAATATTTTGCAAAGAAATTTTACCTCACCACACTGTATCTGCTTGTATTTAAAAACTGTTTTTGCTCTTTGATGAATTTAGGTGTTACTTATACTATTAAGGCTTGTGTAATTCTTCAAGGAAAAAGGTTCTTGTGTTTTGTTTGTTTGTTTTTTGAGATCGAGTCTCACTCTGTCTACCAGGCTGGAGTCCAGTGGCGCCATCTCAGCTCACTGCAAGCTCCGCCTCCCGGGTTCAAGCCATTCCCCTGCCTCAGCCTCCCGAGTAGCTGGGACTACAGGCACCCACCACCACGCCAGGCTAATTTTTTGTATTTTTTTTTTTTTTTTTTTTTTGAAGAGATGGGGTTTCACCGTGTTAGCCAGATGGTCTTGATCTCTTGACCTAATGATTCGCCCACCTCAGCCTCCCAAAGTGCTGGGATTACAGGCGTGAGCCACCGTGCCCGGCCAGTTCTTGTGTTTTAATAGTCTACTTATTAAAGAGTTTTTTTTTTTTTAAAGGTTCTGCTCTCAATGTTTTAGACTTTTCAATGTTTATTAGACCAAAAATCTAAGTATCTCTAGGTTGTACAAGAGCTGAGTGACACCCAGAGGAAACTTTCTCCAGAACAGAATGCCAGAATATTACAAGATGAAATCCTGACCAATCACCTTTGCAAACAAAAGGAGATAGCACTGGCTTGAAGGAAAAGGAATTCTCAGGTATTTCCTTTCAGTCATTTTCAAAGATGTGTGAGTATACATATTTGTATGTGTATATATATTTAAAATCCAACCATATGTATCTTGGCAAATAGAGAATATCTTAAAACCATTCATGTGTGTCTGTATTGTTGGGGGTGGTGGTGGTGGTGGCATTTCTGGCCGTTGGATAAAGTCATGTTTTAAATTCAACTCCATCTGAGTGCAGTGGTCAAGCAGTGACTCTCATGATGGCCTCATCCTAAGGAGAGGCTTTTAATATTTTCCATAGGAATCGAGGATCTCCCCATTATCTCCAAACCCTTGCTACTAACAATAGATGTTCTAATTTTTGGAAGTGATTTCATCCCCTTGATTTGTTATTGGAGAAGTTAATTATTTGCAAAAAAGTACAGTCAATTCAGAGACCATATTTTGAATGTGATTCTCCTTACTTTTGAGAGTAACAGTTTTCTCCAAGTGGTATCTTATTTCAGTACAAAAAGCTTTTCGAAACAATACGATACCATAACGTATACTTACTTTTGTTCCTAGTGAGATAGTTTAGTGTTTTCTCCTATTTCACATTTAATACTGTTTCCAACATTGTGAAGGAAACAAAAGTTATTGCAACGGCAAGTAATCTCATGATTTTCTAAGAAGAGCTCTGTACATTTCATCTTATTTACCTTTGGCGTCTTGGAGAAATAAGCTTCTTTTGTATTTACATATTTACACCACAGAAGGATCTGTGATTTGGGGGAGGAGCACTAGAAGTAGAATCAGAAGACCTGGGGAAAATCTTGCAGCTTGCTTCTATTTGTAACCTCTCCTTTTTAGAGTTGTGGTAAATGAGTTTATTGAGTATATAGAAGTGCTTAGTACAATGACTTGATGGATCATATATCAATAAATGTAACTATTATAACATTATAAAAATGATAGAATAGTAGAATACCTATAGAATATTAAATGTTAGAAAAATAGAATATCTATAGAATATTCTCAGGAAAATGAACTTGAAGAACTTTGGGAAATTTCATCTATCCAAAAATACCCAGAGCTAAGGCTCTTGCGATGGGGTGGTGCACAGGTTAAATATCAGAGCACAAACCCAATTTTTTAATGGATTCACATTTATTAATATTTTATGTTATACCTTTGAATTTTTTTGTAATTTAGGGAAAAACTTTTCTTATTGTGAGATTCTTAAATGTTCTCTAGAGGTTTAGTTTTTATTTTCATGAATCTGTGGTCTTCAATAAACTTTTGAACATTGACGAGTTTATGTTTAATAAGGTTTCAGGTTTTGATACAACTTTTTATTCCATTGCATATCAACTGATGGCAACCCTTTCATTGTATAAATGTATAGGGTATGATTTAATTTCAGAGGAAACCAAGACATGTCCTTTTACTGAGTGCTAGCTAGTGAGTGCTTCCTTTGTTTCATTAAGATTTCTCACAGCCATGACGAAGTACAAGATCTGTTGCATGAAAATCACATGTTGCAGGATGAAATTGCCACCCTCAGACTGGAAATAGACACAATAGAAAAACAGAACCAGGAAAACAAAAAGACATATTTCGAGGACATTGGTGACCTGCAAAAGACGATAAAATGGAATGGGGAAATATTAACAACAATGATATCCAAGTATACTGCACAACTTGGTGTCCTGACAGCTGAGAATGCCATGCTCCATTCTCAACTGGAGAGTGAAAAACGAAAGAAGGAAAGCCTGGAGACAGAAGTCGAATCATACTGTTGCAGACTGGCTGCTGCTAGACGTGATTGTGAACAAAGCGAGACATCAAAAAGAGATGTGGAACATCTTGTCCAGGGAGCAAGAGATGAATGGTTTCATTTACAGGAGAAAATGAATTTTGATATGTCGGACCTAAAAGTAAACAATGTCCTTCGTTCTCAGCAACTGTCTAGAACTCAAAGTAACTTGGAAAGCCTCAGCCTTAAGTTCCAACACACAAGAGATGCTCTTACAGAAAAGCAGAAAAGAGGTTTGTTTCAGAATGTGTGGGAAGAGACCTACGCCAAACACAGTGTCAAATCCAGGAAATTCAACAAATGTATCAAAATAAACAATGTAACTGAAGGAATTCATTGGAAAGCAGGAACCATTAGAGGTGAGGCCTCTCAAATGCAGAGTGAAAATATGTTGCTTCCCCATCAACTGGATGATGCTTACAACAAAGCTGACAATCAAGAAAAAGACAATAATTAATATCCAGGACCAATCTTGTGCTGCTGTGAAAAAACTTCAAGCTGAGAAAGAAAAGCTAGAAGAGAAAAATCAGGCATCAATCAATGAATGCAATCATTTTAAAGAAAGGCTGCAACAACAGGGAAATGAGAAAGCAGAAAGAGACGTAAGTATCAAGAAAGATAAATACTTTTCAAACTTCCTGAAAGAAAATGTAAAGTAATGTCTGCTTGTGGCTAAATGTTGAATGGAGTTGAATATAAAGATAGATGGATTGTCAAGGTATTTTCTGTATCAGCCTGGAAACATACCTTATTCCCAGTAAATAAAAGTTAGACCTGAGAGATGCTTTACTTTGAGTAAAGACATTGTGTCACCTATGAAATTTTAGGAGGTTGTTACAAGTTGTTAATAGATATAGACTAGTGTTAATAAAGAAGTCTTATACTGCTGATAGAGTAATTTTAACGTCTTTATGTGAAGACCATGATGAAGCAGATGAATGGAAATGATCACTCCTACAATGAGGACTTTTGAACTTAAGATTCAATTCAGTGAGTTATTTTGACAGTTAATTCAAGTTTTCCCAGGTGAACTGGAGTGTATGACTGAATCTCGTAATACTTTTACATCAGTAAATTTTTATGTATTTTATTTGGCATAATTTTATTTTGATTCATGTCCATTTGACTTGAATCTGATAATACGTCCATCTCAAATTATGTGTTGTAATGGCCACTCAGTTCTTTAAAGGCATATACTTTTCATTAAATCAGCATTTGGGACAAATGTGGTGAATGTTATCAAAGTCTTGTTTGATTTAATTTTCTCACTGTTACATATAATTTACTTTGAAGTTTTTACAAATAATTTGTTCATAATTTTCATCTCAAGGCTCCATGACTATCATTTGAATATAATTTCATCCAGTACAAAGATCATTGTAGCTCTATGTGATTTACTAGTTTAGCATTGGAACCCTATTTTCAGACTAGTGAGGAGTGCCAGGGATTTACCTATAGTAGGAAAGGAGTGAGTAGTGGGGAACAGAGTTGAAGGAGCTGAGGTCAGGGAGGAAGGTGGAGGCCTTGGAACTTTCCTTTTATTCTGAAATAGGAATCTGTTGGAAAGATTTTTGAGCAGGCAATTGACTATGTGAGGAGCTCTGAGGTTGGTTTCAGTTTCTAATAAAAAAGAGGGAAAACATTTCACAGTGGAGAATTTACCACCACCAGACCTTCCCACGTATCCATTGCTTTGTGAGACGTCAGTAGGTTGTTAGGCATTGAATATTCATCAGGATATGAATGAATAGTGGGGTCAATCTGTTGTTTAAGTAACACAATAGAGATTTGACAAGAAGGTAACACCTTCTGTGTCCGTAACTGAATTCAGTAATAAACAGGAGTGTGAACCCATGAAGAAAAGAAGGTAAGTCAATGTACTTGGTGATATATTTGTTATGTATATATGTTAGAGTTAAATGTTAACATAATTTCATAATAAGGTGATTTATAAAATCAGTAGAAAAAAATATCAGGTAGTTGCAAGATACCTTCAACAAGAATTGGCAGATACCCTTAAAAACAATCTATGTCAGAGGATTCACTAGAGGTTACATCCCATTGTCACATCCATTTAGAAGAGGGTACATGAGTCAAAGAAGAAATGAGGGCAAATCAGAAGTCATGTACAACGGAAATAGAACATGTCAACAGTTAATCTACAGCTGGCTAAACCATACAAAGTGTTTTCAAAGACCAAATTCAACATTCAATAGAATGTTCTAGAAAATTATAGTATTTCTAGGCTGGGAGTGGTAGCTCATGCCTGTAATCCCAGCACTTTTGGAGGCTGAGGCAGGTGGATCACCTGAGGTCGGGAGTTGGAGACCATCCTTACCCACATGGAGAAACCCCGTCTCTACTAAAAATACAAAATTAGCCTAGTGTGGTGGCACATGCCTGTAATCCCAACTACTTGGGAGGCTAAGGCAGGAGAATCGCTTGAACCCGGGAGGCGGAGGTTGCGGTGAGCCGAGATGGCGCCAGTGCACTCCAGCCTGGGCAACAAGAGTGAGACTGTCTCAAAAAAAAAAATAAATAAAAATTACATTTCTTGTCTTTACTTTTATAAACAGATACAGACAAAACAGTATCTGTATTCATTCAGAGACACAATCTGTGTCCATTCACAAAAGTAAAGATGAGAAATAGGGTAATTGTATGTTTATTTAGCAGATGTCAGGATAACTTATGCAGAAAGACCATTATCCTGTTGGCCAAAATGCTAATATTTTAGGTTAATTTACAAGCTATTTGAAAAGTTAGGCATTTTCTTTATGTTTATTTTATTTTAAATATATTGTAAAAGCATAGAAATATTCAATCATGTATAGTATGTACATGAAAAATAGAGAAATTAAGAATTAATAAAAGAATTAAGATAGAAGAAAACTATCTAGATCCCACCATTGGATTTTTTTAAAACAACTTTATTGAGCTATAATTCACATACCATACCATTCAACCATTTAAAGTATATGATTCACTGTCTCAGTATATTCAGAGTTGTGTAACCATCACCACAATTAATTTTAGAACAATTTTTTTCTCCCTGAAATGAAATCCGCTTAGCTCAGTTTCGCTTAACCGTCACTGACTGCATCCCCTACTCATGTCTTTCCACCTTGCCTGGTCCTAGGCAACCACCCTCTACTTTTTGTCTCCATAGGTTATACCTGTCTGACCATTTCATACAAATAGCATCATAAAAAACGCAGTTTTGGCCGGGCGCGGTGGCTCAAGCCTGTAATCCCAGCACTTTGGGAGGCCGAGACGGGCGGATCACGAGGTCAGGAGATCGAGACCATCCTGGCTAACATGGTGAAACCCCGTCTCTACTAAAAAAATACAAAAAAACTAGCCGGGCGAGGTGGCGGGCGCCTGTAGTCCCAGCTACTCGGGAGGCTGAGGCAGGAGAATGGCGTGAACCCGGGAGGCGGAGCTTGCAGTGAGCTGAGATCCGGCCACTGCACTCCAGCCTGGGCGACAGAGCGAGACTCCATCTCAAAAAAAAAAAAAAAAAAAACAAAACAAAACAAAAAAAAAACGCAGTTTTTAAATGACTGACTTCTTTCATTTTGCACGTGTTAGGCCATTTTTGTTTTACAAAGCAGGGATTCCCAACTCCCAGGCCAAGGACTAGTACTGGTCCATGGTCTGTTAGGAACCAGGCCACACAGCAGGAGGTGAGCAGCACTTCGTCTGTATTTACAGCCACTCCCCATCACTTGCATTACCCCCTGAGCTCTGCCTCCTGTCAGATCAGCTGTGACATTAGATTCTCAGAGGAGCATGAACCCTATCATGAACTACCCACATGCAAGGGATCTAGGTTGCACGCTCCATCTGAGAATCTAATGCCTGATGATCTGTCACTGTCTCCTGTCACCCCCAGATGGGACACTCTAGTTGCAGGAGAAGAAGCTCAGGGTTCCCACTGATTCAACTTTATGGTGAATTGTATAATTATTTCATTATATATTATAATATAATAATAATAGAAATAAAGTGTGCAATAAATGTAATGTGCATGAAACATCCTGAAACCATCCCTCTGTTCCTTGGTCCAAGGAAAAATTGTCTTCCATGAAACCAGTCCCTTGTGCCAAAAAGGTTGGGGATGGCTGCTATAAAGGAATAACTGATGGCTGCTATAAAGGAATAATAGCTGGGTCATTTATAAAGACAAGAGGTGTAACTGGCTCATGGTACTGCAGGCTGTACCCTCATGGCCACAACATCTGTTCAGCTTCTGGTGAGGCCCCAGGAAGCTTATAAGCATGGTAGAGGGGAAAGGGGAGTAGGTACATCACCTGGCAAGAATGGGAGCAAGAGAGAGAGGGAGGTGCCACACACAGTTAAACAACCAGATCTCGCATGAATTCACTCATCACTAAGGGGATGGTGCTAAGCCATTCATTCCCCCATGATCCAGACACCTCCCATCAGGCCCCACCTCCAACACTGGCAGCTACATTCCAACATGAGATTTGGAGGGAACACATATCGAAACCATCTTAGAATGTTTTCAAGGTTCATTTGTGTCATACCACGCATGAGTACTTTCTTTTTATGGTTGAATAATATTCTATTGTATGGACATACCAGTTGTACATTCATTAGGTTGAATGTTATTGTGTCGACATACGTTTATTTTTTTCCCGCTGCTGTTGGATATTATCGTCAAGTTATTGGGCTGATTTCACCATCTCTTTGCCTTACCCATGCTGCCCTCCCTGACTTTTCAGCTTCTGTTTAGCCTCATTCGTTCAGACCCGGCACCCAATTTTCCCTTTTTAATGAAAGTTTCCCTCACTGTTCTGACTGTCATTGACCGTATGCTTCAGCACCTGTCTAGTCTGTGCGGAACACGTATGCCTCAATTTTACATTGCTTTTCACTTTTCTCACAGTCGCATAGATATCTCACTGATTTATTTATTTATTTATTTATTTATTTATTTTTATTTTTATTTTTTTTTGAGACGGAGTCTTGCTCTGCCGCCCAGGCTGGAGTGCAATGGCCGGATCTCAGCTCACTGCAAGCTCCGCCTCCCGGGTTTACGCCATTCTCCTGCCTCAGCCTCCCGAGTAGCTGGGACTACAGGCGCCCGCCACCTCGCCCGGCTAGTTTTTTGTATTTTTTAGTAGAGACGGGGTTTCACCATGTTAGCCAGGATGGTCTCGATCTCCTGACCTCGTGATCCGCCCGTCTCGGCCTCCCAAAGTGCTGGGATTATTTTTTTATTATACTTTAAGTTCTAGGGTACATGAGCATAACGTGCAGGTTTGTTACATATGTATACTTGTGTCATGTTGGTGTGCTGAACCCCTCAACTCGTCAGCACCCATCAAGTCATCATTTATATCATGTATAACTCCCCAGTGCAATTCCTCCCCCCTCCCCCCTCCCCATGATAGGCCCCAGTGTGTGATGTTCCCCTTCCCGAGTCCAAGTTTCCTCATTGTTCAGTTCCCACCTATGAGTGAGAACATGCGGTGTTTGGTTTTCTGTTCTTGTGATAGTTTGCTAAGAATGATGGTTTCCAGCTGCATCCATGTCCCTACAAAGGACGCAAACTCATCCTTTTGTATGGCTGCATAGTATTCCATGGTGTATATGTGCCACATTTTCTTAATCCAGTCTGTCACAGATGGACATTTGGGTTGATTCCAAGTCTTTGCTATTGTGCATAGTGCTGCAATAAACATACGTGTGCATGTGTCTTTGTAGTAGAATAATTTATAATCCTTTGGGTATATACCCAGTAGTGGGATGGCTGGGTCATATGGTACATCTAGTTCTAGATCCTTGAGGAATTGCCATACTGTTTTCCACAATGGTTGAACTAGTTTACAATCCCACCAACAGTGTAAAAGTGTTCCTGTTTCTCCACATCCTCTCCAACACCTGTTGTTTCCTGATTTTTTAATGATTGCCATTCTAACTGGTGTGAGATGGTATCTCATTGTGGTTTTGATTTGCATTTCTCTGATGGCGAGTGATGATGAGTATTTTTTCATGTGTCTGTTGGCTGTATGAATGTCTTCTTTTGAGAAATGTCTGTTCATATCCTTTGCCCACTTTTTGATGGGGTTGTTTGTTTTTTTCTTGTATTTTTAATCTACTTTTTTCACCGATTTGTACATGTTCTTTGGACAAATATCTCTTCAGATCCTTAGTTTAACCATTAATTGGACTTTTTAAAATTTTTGTTTCAGATCCTTGTATGTTCCAGATATTAGTCCCTAGTCAGATGAATTGTTTGCGAATACTTTCACCTATCAGTAAGAGCAACTTTAGAAACTGTACAATTACAGATTGCCTCTTCACTTTGTTGGTTGATTCCTTTGTTTGTTGTCCTGACCTGCAGGACAGTCGAACGGGCCCTGGAAGGGGGAGTGGGAATGGAGGAGACAAGAAAACACAAGAAATGGAGACAAGACAAACAGCCTGATCAAGTCTCGTTTATTGAGTGTAGGGTCGTGCCTTATATAGGCTGGCAGGGGAAGAGGTTGGGCCAGGGCGGTGAAGGGGGGCCGGGTCTTCTCAAATTACAATCGCGCATGCGCCCTGGGTTTGTACTATTCCCGGGCCGCGGGATCGCGCCTGCGCCCTGGGCTGCATATCTTCCTGGGCGGGAAAATGTTTGTGCGCGCGCGGGAAAATGTTTGCGCGTGCGCGGGAAAGGTTGGCGCGCGCGGGAACAGTTTTGGTGCACGCGGGAGAAACTTAGGCGCGCGTGGGAAAAGCTTTGGGCGCGCGCGGGAAGGGTTTGTAAATAAAGAACCCGGGAATGTGCCCTCTTGTCTCCGCTTTGCGGAGATCAAGCAACAGAGGTCGGCTAATTCCGGGCCTCATGGCTCCGGACAGGTCCCCCTTTTTTATATATAATTATGGCTAGAAGATTGTCCCTCGGGAACTGCGCCTGTCTTAGGTTGGAGTAATGCATCTCATCACTGGTACCCGTCATGGGATTAGGCAGTAGCTTATGATGGCCCTCCTGTCTTAGGTTAGTGAGAGACGACACTCTCTTACCCGTCATTGGCTGTCCAGTTCAGCGCATAGGGAAGGTGGTCATAATGGGTGTGAGTATGAACCACCACGATCTTCTTGTTCTAGGCAATGATAATGGACCTGTATAGGCTTCGCTTGGATAGCCTCGACTTGTTGCTTAATGAATGTCATGAGCTTATTGAAAACCAAAGGTCCTATAGAGAGTAAGAGCAATAGGCAAAGCAGGGGGCCCAGGAATGGCATAAGATAGGGAAGGAGTCCATGGAACCCAGTCCAAAACGGGTTATCGGTTATTTCTTTTCGTCGTTTTTCTAGGTCTTCTTGTAGACGCCTGATTTTGTCCCTGACGATCCCGGATTTGTTGGCATAGAAACAGCACTTCTCCTGTAAAGCCAAGCAGATGCCTCCCTGTTCTGCAGTTAGTAAATCTAGGCCTCTTCTATTTTGGAGCACTACTTCTGCCAGAGAATCTACCTGATCTTGTAAATCTTGTATAGTACTCGAAATGGCCTGCATATCTGAGATCAGTTGGCAAGACAATTTGGTGTATTGAGTGACAGAAACCCCTAGGCCTGTAGCCCCAGTTGCTACGGCAGTAGTTATGCCTAATCCTGCAAGTAAGGGGACAAATTGTATTGCCCTTTTGTTTCTTCCTAAAAAGTGATCTATGGCTGGGATAGGCACAGGTTCATCTCCAGGGATAATGTCTATGTCTGGTAAAAGTGTGGCTAAGACACAGCGTCCTGTCCAGTTAGTAGGTAAATAGGTATAAGCCCTATTATTGCCACATATAAAAACCGAGCTGTTTGGGGCACACAGCGATTGGAAAATATTTACTATGGTGGAACAATTATTGAATTGATATTGAATCCTACATCGAGGTCGTAAGTGTTATTAAGGGGAGGGGAGTAGATGCAAGAGGAACTAGGAAATTCTAAAGGCTGTACTTTAAGGGGAGGAATTATGGTGCAAGGGGTATTGGATGTATAATTTAAGTTATTACTGGGTATGGCAAGAGGAACGGGATCTCCTGATTGCAGACACAGCCAGCAGTCATCAGCCAGACTAGAGTTGGAATTTTTAAGCAGGTTATGAGTAGCTGTGAGGAGGGCAAAGGTCTGGGCATCAATTTTCTCTTTCCCTTGGGCTTTGGGCAAGGCCAAGGGGTGGTAGTGAATTTCCGGGTACAGGGACCTTTGCAACTCTTCAAGTTTTTTGTATACCCTAATTTCTTGGACCTTGTCTTGTGGTCCTCCTCCGTCAGAGATATGAAGAGGGGGGTGAATATTCCAGCAGACAGGCTGTCCTACAATGCCAGTACAGCCAGCTGATATAAGGTTATTGGTACTTCCTACAACTGTAGGGACACTACTGGCCCCTATAGTAGGGGTTCTAGATCTTGTTAAGATAGCAGTATAGTATGTTTTACCGCCAGAGGTACATTCTAAATAAGTAGTGTAGCAGGAACTATGCATAGCAGTCTCAAATGTGTCACAAGGGCAGGTTGTGGTATCCCCTCCGCTAAATATCCTTGGGGTTGACACACACCTCCACTTAAGAGAGTCACTAGACAGGTATGCTGTGTAAGCAGAGCAGGACACAGCTGAGATGTATGTATTTGGAAGGGAGGTCACATATCCCCCCAAACAATCACAGGGCTTACCGTATCGTTGTCGTATATATTTATGGGCCTCATGGGGATTACCAAAGCCGGCATATACCTGGAGTGCTTGGCAAATCAGCACCATGGTCCAGAGGGGCTTGTAGTTGAAGTTCATCTCTGCAATAGAGGAAAAGAGTACTCTCAGGGAGAAAATTACTCCCTGGATTGGTTATTGTTAGGTACCTGTCTTACCAGTCGCTCTGGTAGCCATCTGGCTGCATCATGAGTTTGAGAAAAAACACAAACTGAGCCTCTTCCCCATATTAACACCGGGTCTGGACCATGCCATGTGTTGTCTAAGGGGTCTTTCCATTTAACCGTGGCAAATTGTTTTTTGGACTCGGAATGCCAAAATCGATCGGCTGCTGATCTGTTCAGGTTGTCCAAATTTAAAAAATTTAAAATAAAAAGTGTGTGATTAAGGATATTTCTAGGGGTGCCCTTAGTAGGGTACCATTCTCCCTTTTTTATTTTGTCAATGGTGGTTTTTAAGGATAGGTGTGCTCTTTCAACTATTCCTTGTCCTTGAGGGTTATAGGGAATTCCAGTAATGTGTTTTATTTGTAATTTAAGACAAAAGTCTTGAAAGGCTTTGGATGTATAGCCAGGACCATTGTCTGTTTTTAGTTGTTTAGGCTTTCCAACTATGGAAAAACAGTGTAGTAAATGAGCTATGACATGTTTGGTAGCTTCGCCTGTTTGTAGGGTGGCCAGTATAAATCCACTAAATGTATCTATACATACATGGATGTATTTTAAGTTACCGAATTCTGAATAATGAGTGACATCCATTTGCCAAATCATGTTGGGAACTAGTCCTCTTGGGTTAATTCCTAAGTGAGGGACTGGCAGGTATGTTATACAGGTCTGACATTGTTTAACTATTTGTCTTGCTTGTTCTCTAGTTATTTTAAACATCAGTCTCAAAGTTTGAGCATTAAGATGGTGTAAGGCATGAATAGCCTGTGCTTGGGCTAGGTTTGTATTTGTAGCTATGGCTACCGTCTTGGTTGCCATATCAGCCAGTTGATTGCCCTGGGATAGAGGTCCTGGTAATCCTGAATGAGCTCTAATGTGTCCAAGAAAGAAAGGTGTTGATCTGTCATGTATTAATTGTTGGCATTGTAAAAATAACTTGGCTGTGTCTGACACATGTTTGATTTGTGCTACGGTCTCAAGTAAAGGTATTGAGTGAGCTAAATATGCATTGTCAGTATAAATATTAAGGGCCTGATTAGGGAAGGCTGACAGTACTGCGATTAGGGCCTGCAATTCTACTAGCTGAGCTGAAGTATGGCTGGTTTTGAATTTAACAGTGGTGTCTGCAAAGGTATATGCAGCAGTTCCTGTGGATGACCCATCAGTGAATACTAATAAGGCATTGTCTACAGGTGTTTTACTGGTAACATGCGGGAAGACAAAAGCATGCAGCTTACAAAATTGAATAAGCCTGTTTGGTGGGTAATGGTTATCTAAGTTGCCGGCATAAGAGGCACAAGCAATCGGCCACGTTTCAGTATTTTGCATCAACCAATGGATTTGTGGCTTAGAATAAGGTTGTATGATCATAGAGGGTTCAATTCCAAAATATTTTTTGCTATTGTCTCTCCCTAGAATAATTAAATCTGCTATGGCATCATAATAGGGGAGTAATACCTTTTTGGGAGATGAAGGCAAGTGGACCCACATAATAGGGTTATTTTGCCAGAATAAACCAGTAGGTGTTAGTGTTGTGTTAAATATTAAAAAGGTTAATGGCTGTGAATAGTCTATGTTAGTAACAAATTGTTCAGCAATGGCCGCCTCTACTTTATTAAGTGATAAAAGAGCTTCTTTTGATAACGACCTAAGGGACTTAGGGTTGGGGTCACCTCTCAGGGTGTCGAATAAGGGTTTTAAGTCTCCTGTGGTGAGTTTTAAGTAGGGCCGACGCCAATTTATGTCTCCAAGGAGCTTTTGGAAATCATTGAGGGTTTGTAACTTATCTTTACGGATAACGGCCTTTTGATTTGTAATTTTAGGTCCATTTATTTGAAAACCTAAATATGTATAAGGGTCTTGTAGTTGTATTTTTTCTGGAGCTATTTGTAAACCCGCTGTGGTTAGTTCTTGCTTGAGTTGAGCAAAACACTGTAAAACTTATTCTCCCATTTTTCCTGCTATAAGAATGTCATCCATGTAATGTATAATGTATATTTGTTTCCATGTCTCTCTAACTGAGTGTATGGCTGTAGCCACATATTTTTGACACAAGGTGGGACTGTTGGCCATACCTTGAGGTAACACTTTCCATTGGTATCGTTTCATTGGTTCTTTGAAATTTACAGATGGTAATCTAAAGGCGAATCGTTTTTGGTCAGTAGGATGAAGGGGAATTGTAAAAAAGCAATCTTTAAGGTCCATGATAATTTTAAAATATCCTTGAGGGATTGCTACCGGAGAAGGTAGCCCTGGCTGTAAGGCGCCCATAAGGACCATAGTAGCATTTACTGCTCTTAGATCTTGTAAGAGTCTCCAATTTCCAGATTTCTTTTTTATGACGAATATGGGGGTGTTCCAAGGAGAGTTGCTTTCTGTAATGTGTCCTGCCTCTAATTGTTCCCGCACTAATTGTTGGGCAGCGGCAAGCTTCTCATTGGTTAGTGGCCATTGATCAACCCAAACGGGTTCATCTGATTTCCAAGTGATTGGATCAGCAAATTTTTGGGGTGCAGGCATGTCAATGGCCACGGTTAAAAATTTCCAAGCCCCATTTTATCCAATTTTCCTATGGCTGGGATTGGCTGTAAAATGCCATCTTCTCTTTTTCCTAACCCTTTTCCAGGGTGGTAGCCCTGAACCAACATTTGTGCAGTGACTATATCATTTGGGCTACACATCATGACCCTCATTTGGGAGAGAAGATCTCTACCCCAAAGGTTAACAGGCAAATCAGGGATAACAAATGGCTTAATGAGACCGGAATTACTTTCTTGATCTCTCCAGGTGAGATATTTGGAACTTTGTCTAGGGTTATTACTTTGCCCGATTCCTCGTAAATTTGTTAAGGTCTCTGAAGTGGGCCAACTGGAGGGCCAATCTTGTTGCTTAATAATTGTTACATCGGCCCCTGTGTCTATCAGTCCTGTAAATAACTTTCCGTCTAGCCACAAGGTGAGAGAGGGTTTTTGATTAGTAATGGGCTGTACCCAGTAGATGTCTGAGGATCCGAATCCTCCCTTTCCCCTTAGGGGCGGTTGGACTTTATTAGCTCTTTTTAGCAATGGTAACAGGAGTAACTGCGCTATTCTATCCCCTTAAGGAATGATAATGATGTTGTCAATAGCCTTGGACATGATTTTGATTTCTCCTATATAATCACTATCCACTATTCCTGGAAAGACCTGTAGGCCTTTCATGGTGACGCTGCTTTTCCCCAGGATTAATCCAAACATGTTTGAGGGTAGGGGCCCATATATACCCGTACTTAGGGCCTGGGGTCCCATTTCAGGGGTTAATACTGTGTGGGAGGTGGAACAGAGGTCCAATCCTGCGCTTCCTGGGGTTGCTCTACTAAGCTGTGAAACGGATTGTTGTTGGTTGGTACAAAACTGACCACCCCATAAGCTTGTTTCGGGGCCTGGGGCTGGCCCCTCAATCCGTTTCCCTGTTGAGGTGTTAGGGGATTTCCTTGATTGTCAATTTTAGATTTACATTCGTTGGACCAATGTTTTCCTCTTTTACACCTAGGGCAGAGGCCTGGAGCTTTTGCCTCTAAGGTCTTAGCTAGCTCTCCCTTACAATCCCTAGCGAAGTGTCCCATTTTTCCGCACTTGAAGCACCCCTTGCTATTTTTATTTTTACTAGCGAGGAAGTCTTTTACGGTTTGTCCACTAAAGGCAGCAGCCATAGCCAAACCCTGTTGATACGAGGGCCCTATGTCTGAACAGAGGCGGATGTAACCTGTTAAGTCTGTTTTCTTTCTATAAGGTCTGATTGCTGCCTGACAAGCCGGGTTAGCGTTTTCGTAAGCTAGCTGTTTTACATAATCCACCCCTGCCTCGGCATTTCCAAATATTCTGCTGGCTGTGGTTAAAAGTCTATGTACAAAGTCTGCAAAAGGCTCATCAGGTCCTTGTTTGACCCCCGTGAGCGAGGCTCCTGGATCCCCCTTAACAGGAAGTTTTCTCCAGGCTTTGGTAGCCGCTGCTTGGATTTGAGAAAACAGTCCAGGATCATACTGCATCTGAGCATCGGTTTCTGTGTAATTACCCGAGCCAGTTAGCATATCAAAATCCCAACCATTTCCGGCTTGTTGATTTCTCTTGGCCGTATCTCTACAATTTTCATAAAATTCTGACTTCCAAATCAGATGGTCGCCTCCGGAAAGAACTGCTCTAACTAAGGTATTCCAATCTATGGGAGTGAGCCAATTTTTGGCCACAGATTCGACTATGGCCAGGGTATATGGGGCAGTAGCTCCGTATTGCGAGACAGCAGTTTTTAGTTCTTTTATTACAGTAAATTCAAACCCATTGTGGTGTCTCCAGGCTCGACCCTGCGCATCTGTAGTTTCTGTTACTGGAAAAACATCTCGAGGAGAGGAATCCTCCCTATCCCTACTACCAAGCGACCTTCCTTTTGGGACATGCTGTCCGGGTCTCTGAGGGTGAGAGGGTTTCTCTATTCCTTTAGGGTATTGAACGCTCTCACTTCCTGTCCTTAATTTCTGCAATCTAGCGATTAAAGACTGATGTAGTTCTTCGAGCTTTATTTGCTCTTCAAGCTGTGCAATTTTTTCTCTAAGCTCCTCTTTTGGGTCTATTACTGCCATAACTGCGGGGGCAGAAGCCTTATTATAGGGAGGGGGATAAGTAAGAGTTTGTGGCCAGTCAGAATTATAATATTTTGCTGCCCCTTCCTCCAAATTATCCCAGTTTACTTCTGAAGGGTTAAGGTTATTTTTACTTTTGCTTTCATTAGTTGTAGGTAAAACTGGGTATTTTTTGAACTTTTCCTTATTTGATGTTTCTACATTTGTCATTGAGGGGACCCCAGCCTCTTCCTCATCGCTTTGTAGTGATATAAGGTCTATTTCTTTATTAGGTATGGATTTTTCGAGGTCGGTTTGGGAACTGCCTCTTAATATTTCCTCAGTCTGAGTAACCACCGCCATTACCTCAGGATCTTTTTCTTTTTCCTTTTTATCTATTATATCTCTGATTAGATTCCAATAAGAAAAAGCTGTCACCGGAAACTTTTCTGGTCCAAAAGTACTATAGTAATCTTGAAAACAGTCTCCCACTCTACGCCACCTCTTTACGTCAATGGTCCCCTCTTGTGGAAACCAAGGGCAGGTTTCTTTTACAAAATTCAAAAACTTAAACAAATCATTACTTTTAACCTTTACTCCTCGTGTTTTTAAAGCCTCTTTTAATTGCCCTACATAAATTTGATGCTGGCTTAATTCTTGTCCCATAATCAGACACTATTACTCACCTCTGGTTCCAACGCGGCAGGCTCCCACGATGTCCGGAGGAATTTCTTTCCACTTTCACTTTCGGCCGACTTTAGTGCCTTCTTCCTCACTTTTTCCCCCGTGTTCAAGTCCCTGTTCGGGCGCCAGGTGTCCCGACCTGCAGGACAGTCGAACGGGCCCTGGAAGGGGGAGTGGGAATGGAGGAGACAAGAAAACACAAGAAATGGAGACAAGACAAACAGCCTGATCAAGTCTCGTTTATTGAGTGTAGGGTCATGCCTTATATAGGCTGGCAGGGGAAGAGGTTGGGCCAGGGCGGTGATGGGGGGCCGGGTCTTCTCAAATTACAATCGCGCATGCGCCCTGGGTTTGTACTATTCCCGGGCCGCGGGATCGCGCCTGCGCCCTGGGCTGCATATCTTCCTGGGCGGGAAAATGTTTGTGCGCGCGGGAAAGGTTGGCGCGTGCGGGAAAGGTTGGCGCGGGCGGGAACAGTTTTGGCGCACGCGGGAGAAACTTAGGCGCGCGCGGGAAAAGCTTTGGGCGCGCGCGGGAAGGGTTTGTAAATAAAGAACCCGGGAATGTGCCCTCTTGTCTCCGCTTTGCGGAGATCAAGCAACAGAGGTCGGCTAATTCCGGACCTCATGGCTCCGGACAGTTTGTGGCTGGTTTTTATTTCACTGTAGTCTCAATGGTCTATTTTGAGGATTTTGGCTCTGCTTTTGAATCATAACCATAAAATCATTACCTAGACCAATGTCCTGAAGCATTTCTCCTAGGTTTTCTTCTAGTAATTTTATTAAATGTTATCTAAATGTCTCTTGTGTTCATTTGGCCTATAGAGGAGACTATGTCTGATGTTTCTTTGTTGATCTTCTGTTTAGATGTGCTATCCCCTGCTAAACATGGGCTGTTGAAATATCCAGTGATTATAGTATTGGGCTGTGCCTTTGTCTTTAGTTCTAAAGATAGTTGCCTTATTCATCTGGGTGCTCGAGTGTTGGATGCATATACATTTATAACTGTTATGTTCTTATGGTGAATGGATCTCTTTATCGTTATATAATGACCTTCTTTTTCTCTTTTTACGTTTTTTGACTTAAAGTCCATTTTGTCTGATGTAGATACAGTTACTCCTGCACACTTTCAAAGGTTTTCCATTTGTATGGAATATTTTTTCCATCCCTTCACTTTCATTGTTGTATGTGGGGTGTGGGTATGCCTCTACAGGTGATGTGAGTTTTTCATTGGCACTCAGGTGAAGTTTCTTTCTTTCTTTCTTTTCTCTTTCTCTCTTTCTCCCTTCCTTCCTTCCTTCCTTCCTTTCTTTTCTTTCTTTCTTTTTTTTCTTTATTTCTTTCTCTCTCTCTCCTCTCTCCCTCCCTCTCCCTCTCCCCCTCCCTCCCTCCCTTTCTTCCTCTCTCTCTTCCTTTTTCCTTCCTTCCTTCCTTCCTCCTTCTTCCTTCCTTCCCTTCCTTCCTTCCTTCCTTCTCCTTCTTTCTTCTTTCTTTCTTTCTTTCTTTCTTCTTTCTTTTTCTTTCTTTCTTCTTTCTTTCTTCTTTCTTTCTCTTTCTCTTTCCTTCCTCCCTCCCTTCCTTCCTTCTTTCTTTTTTTCTTTCCTTCCTTCCTTCCTTCTTTCTTCTTTTCTTTTCTTTTCTTTCTTTTCCCTTCCCTTATCCTCTCCTCTTCTCTTTCCTTCTTCTCCCTGTCCCTCTCCTCCCCTCTCCTGCCCTCTTCTTCTCTTCTTTTTCTTTTCGATGCAGTCTCACTCTGTCATCCAGGCAGGAGTGCAATGGAGTGATCTTGGCTCACTGCAGCCTCCATCTCACGAGTTCAAGCAATTCTTGCACCTCAGCCTCCTGAATAGCTGGGATTACAGACATGCACCACCATGCCCAGCTAATTTTTTTTTTTTTTATTTATTTCTAGTAGAGATGGGGTTTCACCATGTTGTCCAGGCTGGTCTTGAACTCCTGACCTCAAGTGATCTGCCCACTTCAGCCTCCCAGAGTGCTGGGGTTACAGGTATACACCACTGCACCCAGCCTGAAGTGAGTTTCTTAGGTCTTGTTTTTTGATTCACTCATCCAAACTTTATCTTTTAATTGGACAATTTAAGCCATTTATACTCAAGGTTGTATTGACAGCTGAAGAATTATTGCTGTTGTCATTTTGTTCATTGTTTAATGTTTGTCTTGCATATCCTTTGGTCCTTTCTTTCTTTTTATTATTTACCTATATGAGTTAGTGGTTTTCTGTAGTGGTAATATTGGATTCCTGTCTCTCAATTGTGTATCTGTTCTACCAGTGAATTTTAGACTTTTTTGTGTTTTTATGATGGTAGATATTGTCTTTTCACTTTCAGGTTTAGGACTCCCAGAAGCATTTCTTCTATGGCTGGTTTGGGGTGATGAATGCCCTCAGTGTTTGCTTGTCTGAGAAAAACTTTATTTCTCATACATTTTTCAAAGGTAGCTTTGCTGGGTATCATATTCAGGCTCACAATTTTCTTTCAGCACATTGAATGCATCATCTACTTTTCTCATGACAATAAAGGTTTCTGCTCAAGGGCCATCAGGCTTCTACTAACAGTCTCTTCGAAGCCCTTTGGATTTCCACTTTCGTTCATCTCTAGATCTTTTCTTTCAGCCTCTACCTACCTGCTGGCGCAAAGGTATCCTACATGTTTTAGTAGTTATTATTATTGTTTCTTTAATGACAATAACTTTTATTTTGTGTCTGTACTACCTCAAACGTTTGTTCAGAATCTGCAGTTTTAGGCAAAGTTCAGTGGGGCCAACTCATTTCTATTCCAGTTGGCAACAGCTAAGGTGACTTGAAGCTGAGGACTAGAATTATCAGGACTTGTTTATTTACCTGTGTGACAGTTGAAACTGGTTTTTGGCTGAGACTTTAGCTGGGACAGTCAGTGGAACAGCTACATAAGGATTCACCGTGTGCCTTGGGCTTCCTCAGGGTATATGGTGGTTGGATTCTAAGGGTAAGCTTCTCTAGAGAGAGAAAGTCAGCTGGAAGCTGTATTACATTTTCTAACCTAACCTTCGAAGTGACACCATAGTTCCATTACATTATATTCACTAGAAGCTAGTTATGAAGGCCAGCTTGTATTCAATGGGGAAATTCATGGGAGAAATATGTCAACCAATTAGTAGATGTGTTTTAAAACCATCACTTTCTCTCCTCACCTTTGTAAAATCACATTCTTCAACAGAATTCATTATCTATGAAAACAATACAAAAGAAATGTGAGAAACTTCAGAAGCATAAAAAGAAGTTGGAGCAAGTAGCAATAAATCTTAAAAGTCATATGGAAAGAAATATGGTGGAAGGTGTACAATTTGAACATTATAAAAGGGAGACAAAAGAACAAGCAACACAGGAGATAAAAAAAATTAAAAGAACTGAATCTATTCTTAAAGATTAGTTTATTTATCTTTAATGTTCTTTCATTCATTTCACTGCAGATTATATTTTGGATATGTATATTGAATGTATGTCCTCTATTTCTCTTAGAGCAATTTGTTTTGTAGATTTCTAGAAGGAAGCTAGCACCTGTTTCTCTGTTTCAGTTTCTTCATTTCCATCATTATTACAACAAACTGATCTTTCAGAATAATGATTCTCATTAGAAAACCATTTGCTTATTAAGAAGAGTTGGCACAAAAGAGGATTATGAGGAAAAAAATTGTTATTTAGAAATTAGACCATACCTTTGAATTGCTCTTAAGCCAGTCACATTGTTCAGTTGTTTACATTTTAAATTGATTCTGTTGGTCTTTGAATCATGAGATTACATGAGTACTCACCTAAGAATGATTCAATTTTTTAATAATTCAGATTAAATTATCAATTTGGTTGATAGTGATGATAAATATCTTACATTTCAGCTTCTTTTTTCACGTATTTAAAACTGCTCTCTGAGTTGCTGATGCAGAACTAAAGTAAACAAACATACAGTAATCATTCCGGTCATAATTATTTTAAAATTGTGTCTCTTTACTTTGTTTTAGACACAAACAGCCTCTCAAGAAGAGTTAGAGCAGTAAACAGCACATAATATTGCATCCATACGATATGAGAGGGAACTGAAAATTAAAAATCTAGAATCCGAACTCTCCAAAATGAAAACTCAAGGATACTTTGATAAAACAGAATTGAAAAAACACAAGCAACTGTATTTTGAAGAATTACAAGTTAGAGAATCCTTGTCCAATGAACTAAACAAGTAAGTCAAAACATAGAATCATGGAAAGTAACTTAAGCTCATTAATTTGCCTCCAAAGCATAATTTTTAGTGAGATGGATTTATGAGATTACTGGGAACTGAAAGCTAACTAGATTATACAATTCTGGGAAATGATATTGTTAAATGAATTTACCTTTCAAATGTTACGCCAGGACAGTTGATGTCTCTCCCCCAGATTGTTGATAACCTGACTAATTAGTCTCTCGGCTAAGTATATTTTGAAGCTTTATCATTCAGACAGTGATATTGTTATAAATTTGCTAGTTAGCATTCCCCTAAATATAAATATTAATTTACTGTTTTCTGAATGATTACAACTTAAACTGAAAGGGTCAAGTCTTGCTACTCTTGGCACATTCTGGCACTTGGTAAATTAACTTTCCTTGATTGTGATCTTTGGTATTATCACAAGAGGGCACCTGGAGACAAAATATCTTGTCTAGTTTTGCCATTCTACATAAAGATATACTTGTGAAATAGGGAATGATTAACATAGGAATAAAGGGAAGTATAATTCACAAATGGCTAAAAATAACACCTCAGTCAGCCTGAGGGGATGTATGGAAGCCAGAATGGGCAGGCCCCACCTCCAATCGCTTGCTCACAATGTTAGGAGCTAATTGCCTTTGGAGCTGCTTTAGATCTCTTTGGTCACCAGCTCCGCTATCTCATCCTCCCCTAGGAGGTGTTGCTGTGAATTCTACCTCAGTGCCAAATGCATAATTTTTCCCACATAATGAGTGAAATGTACAAACATGGTAAAAGTAAATGCTTGAAAATGTCTTTGAGGGGTTTTATTTTTTAAATCTCTACACTGGTTTACTAAATACGAGTATCTCTAGCTTATTTTCATTTAATTTATTTTATTGCGTATATTTAAGGAATACAACATGATATTTTGATATGTTTGTAGACAGTGAAGTGGTTATAGTCAAGCAAATTAATCTATTCATCATCTCATGTAGTTCTCCTTTATATATCAGTATTTCTAATGGCATTCTCAGAACCAGAAGGCAGCAAGTGTTATCTGTTAAGCCATATATCATTGATAGTCATTTCTCCCCACTCCCCACTTTTTTGAATGACCTATTTGTTAGAAATCCCCCTAGAAGTATACATACTTCTTTAGGACAACTTCAAAGCTATAATTGCATACAGTAGTCATGTTCTGACCTATTTTCATAGTTAAAACACTGTTGCTGGGAATGCCATCAAAATGCAAATTATGGAGGAATTATTTAGGAAAAAAAAAAAGAAATACTAAGCATTCGTCTCTTATACTCTTCACAGAACTCATGAGAGGGTAGTAGAGGTGACCAAGCCTCTGATATAGAGAGGGAGGACCAGATCTTTATCCACTGCTCATAGTACAAGGCCAGTCCTAGAGTCACCTTGTATGTGGAACGTTAATGATGGTTTAGATCTCAACAGAAATCATATTTCAAGAGAAAATGTAAGGATCCCTACCTTATGCTCATGAACTTCAAGTAACAGTGTAGATGACTACTTGTTTAATGTAGATGACTACTTTTTTAAGCTTAGTTATATAATCTTTTTTTCTTTAGCTTTCAGATTTCTGATGTAATTCTTGCAGTTCATTTAGTGAAATATATTGAGTTGCTTTTTTTTGTTGTTGTTGTTGGTGGGAGTCGTGTGACTTAATTTCTTATTTTACTAATGTCTTACAGTAAGTGTGAGGAGTAAAGAGAGGGATGGGGTAAAAGTAAGGAAGAAGAGAAAAGTATCTTTCAAGTTCCTTGAACTATTGATGCATGTGCCAGGATAAGAAAGTTCAGTAAAAGCATCATGTCCTTATCACCAGAGCTCTTAAAGGAGACATGGAACAGAGACGGGGCAACTCTTCAGCTCTGGCAGAAGTGACTGCTGGACAGAGAACGAATCCTGCATCAGCCTTGGTGCACATGAAAGACTGGGCAACGCAGATGCTACACAGTTGGGCAGATGAAGAGCTGACTGTCCAGAATCTACTTCTAGCGAGCAAGTAGGCGCATGCACACCCCTTCTCTGGTCTGGGTGTCTCTTCCTCTCTGGCAGGACCCCACCAACTGTGCAGCCATGGGGTAAGTGTTGGGGAAGTCTTTTAGAAAAGAGAAAGATTTCTTTCTTATATTTGCTGGTGGTGTTGATTGACCAGAAGTGGTGGTTGTTGTTTTTTTGTAACTTTGGGACGGTAGCATTGTGTTCTGGTGACAAAATATCCTATACTTAGCACTTGTAAAAGGCATAGGAGAGTGAAAGCGAGGCCTTTTTAGGACCTAGATTAGTGGGAAGGGGAATACGGGGATTCTAAGTGCTAATTCTATATCACCACAAATGAACTGACACGGAAATGACACCTCGGCTTTTTCCACTCATAGAAACACTCACTTCCTCTAGCTTATACTACTAAATCTAAGGTCAGTTTCATCACAGTTTGGAATAACTATTTACTGTGCTTCTAAAGGAAAGGTGAAAAGCTACATCCTTAATAGTTTTTTTATCCTAATTAAATGGATTTGTGTAAGCTGAAAGCCTAAAGTCTAGGGATTCTTTTCATTATTTTATATGTTGGGAGAAACCCTTAAAATTCATCACTGCCATTTTTTTAACCTACAGAATTGAAAGAATATGAAATGGGCAGGGATAAGTAATTACACGAATCATAGACATGGTCAACATGCATCTAATTTTACCCACTGAGCAAAGAGAGCAAATGGGGGTAAGTTATTTTGAGAAGAACCGAAATATGTTTAAATGGGAAGAATACTACACTAGACTATGTTTTTCCTACATGGAAGAAAAGGATATATGCAATTGAGGGAGGTGGAAGGTGTCCATTAAACAAACGCCTATTATTTGTGAAATAGTTCTATCAGAGTGGAATTGGGTGTGGACCATTAGTTTATCTTTGGCAGTGATCTTACGTTTTAGGTATCTAGAGTAAGATTATTTAGCTGGATAATGGCTGGGTAGTGTGAATAGTTTTAATTTCAGTTCACAGCAAATGACGATGATCACAGATTTAGCACCTTAGTTTGTACTTCCTCTGCACCTGAATCATCAATCACTGTGAAGCGTGAGCTGAAGGTCAAAAAGCTGTATTCTTAGATAACTCATCTGTGATTGCTCCAGGACTGCGGTTTACTTCAGTCTAAGGGGTGGTTTTCTTATTATAGAAGGTAAGTATTCAATACTAAATATAAGACTGAAGCCTTGAAGATATTTTATAGTGGTGGCAGGTGTTATGGTTCAGGAATAGGCTGTTTAACAAGTCAAATGCATATCATTCCCTCTTAAGCATTAAGTTTTTCGAAGCAATGGAATTATATTTTTTGGCTTGAAATGGTGGTTTCTTCTATATTTGATTTCTCGGTTTTCTTAGTAGATATCACTGTCTCCTCTAATATTTCTTCAAAACTTTCCCCTATCTGGGAGGTTTTCTTAGAGGCTACCTTAGATGCCTCCTCCTCCTCCCCCTCCACCTCCCCTTCTCCCTCCCCCTCCTCCTCCTCCTCCTCCTCTTTCTTAAGTGATAGCCCAGTGGATGAGACTTTGGAGGTTGCAGAACTGAGGATTCTAGGTGGGAGCAGATAACTTGGATTGGGAAGTGGATTCAGCCCCGAAATGCTTAACCCACTGGTGCTAAAACGTGTCTCCTCGCCTTCCAGCAGTTTCCTGTAAGCTGCTATCTCAATGTCAAGAGCCATTTTGACATAGAGCAAGTCCTGGTATTCCCGTAGGTGGCGTGCCATCTCACTCTTGGTGTTCCTCAGATCATTCTCCAGCTGCCCAATGCTATCCTGGTAGCCAGCCACCTTGGCACTGTGCCGTTCCTCCAGCTCCAGGATCTGCCTCTCCAAGGACTCGTTGGCCCCGCCCAGGCCCTCGATCTCGATGGTGCGCGCCTGCAGCTGGCGCCGGTACTCGTGGATCTCCTCGCGGCTCGCCCGGATGGCCTCGGTGCTGCGCGCCTCCTGCTCGTTCAGGTTGGCGAACTTGGCCTTGTACCATTCTTCCGCGGACTGCAGGTTCTTAGCGGCCAAGGCCTCATACTGGGCACGGATCTCCCTCAGCGCCGAGGTCTGATCTGGTTTAGCCACAGCCACGTCCACCTCGGCCGCCGCTTGCGACGACGCCTGAAGCGTGGCCAGCAGCTCAGCTACCTCCTCGTCGTGCACCTGGCGCACGAAGGCCAGCTCGTCCAGCAGCGACTCCACCTTCTTTTCCAGGTCCAGGCGGGCCAGCGTGGTGCCGTCCACGTCGCGCTGCTGCGCCTTCGGGGCGCGCTCGGCGCCTTCGCGTCCGCGGCTCTCCTACTAGCAGCGCGCCCGCAGCCGCTGCACCTCCTCTGCCAGCCAGTCGCGCTCCAGCAGGGCCTGCGCGCGCGCCGAGCTGGCCTCCTCCAGCTGCGCGCGTAGGTCGCGCAGCTGGCGCTGGAAGAGCTCGCCGACGCGCGACGGCTCGGCGTGGCGCTGTCGCAGCGCGGCCAGCTCGGCCTCCAGTGCGCGGTTCTGCGTCTCCAGCTGATGCACCTTCTCGATGAACACGGTGAGGCGGTCGTTGAGGCCCTGCAGCTGCTCCTTCTCGTTGGTGCGGATGGTCTTGTACTCGTTGGTGCGCGCCGCCGCCTGGCTCAGGTCCAGCCCATCCGACGCCGGCGGCCGGTGATAGGCCAGCCCGAGGCCGAGCGACGAGGCCGAGGAGCAGGCGGCCGAGGAGGCCACATTGCTGCGGGACAGCGACTGCGAGCTGAAGCCGCCCGCGCCGTCGGCTCCGGAGAGGCGGGCGGACAGGCGAGAGCCATCCCCGAACACCTTGCGGTAGGAGGAGGAGGAGGAGCACAAGTAGTGCTCCGAGCCGAAGCTCATGGTGCTGGGATCCGGGCCGGACGTGCGGCTTCGGCGGGAGCTGCAGAAGAAAGGAGAGGTGAGGCTGGCAGGGCCATATTGAGTTGCTTAATTGCCTCACAATAGTTAAGTAAAGGTCCTAATTATCTGTGTTAATAAAAAGAGGAAAAAATTTTACAGTTTAAGTCCCTGGAGCTCTCATTCTCAGGAGCAACCCATTTGCTAATTCTATTCAATAACTGTAAGTAAATGAATGCATTTAAATCCTTTAAAAGCTGTATTTGTTAGGTTTTAGAAATTGAATGTTATTCCCTAATAACTAGAGGTACACTTAGAGATGCTTTGGCTTACTTTCTAAGTGATGTTAATACGGCTGTTGTTCACAAGACTTGTAAAGCTTTCCACTCCTAATCTTGTGTAAATAATTGGTACCTTAACATTTAATCGCAAATGGTTGTTTATTATTTAAAGGAGTCTAAGATAAATAGTTTTTATGAATGAAATAAACCCATAACACTATAAAAGATTAATTTATGTTTTTAAGTTAAAAGTTTTGTCATTTTCTTATGTAAGAGTACATCGTTAGTTGCTGTTGTACTTATAACATTTTCATATCTCAATTTTTGCAAAATATGTCTATTGCTGGGCAATTGTACAACAACTTTTAAGTAGTTAAGTCAAGCAAATATTTGAATTTTTAAAATAAAGTTCACAGATGTCTATCTTGTCATCACTCGAATGATTGGCAACTAATATGGTAGTGATATAAAGTCATTAAATCGCAAATACACCAAACAGAATTAATTATATTCTTCCTTCCCAGAATTCCATGAAAAGCCACACATGGTCACTGTCTGCCCTGGAGATGTGACAGGAACCTTCCAGTTCAACCACATGATTTCACTCATAGTAAGAGTCCATTTCTGGGAATCTAAAAATAAATCCAACAATGACAAGCTACAGCAATTGTGGAGATTGTAAGGGAAAAGATAGTTCAATGATGCTTGACTCAGTTTAAGATACTTGTGTAACATTTGACCATTTTTCAAGTGGGGGAAAATTACAAAAGCCAGTCACAGTGGCACGTGCTTAAACGTCCTTGCTATTCCAGACATTGAGGCAGGAAGATCACTTGAGCCCAAGAGTTCAAGGTTGTTACATGCCATGATTCTGCATGTTTATAGCCACTGCACTCCAACCTGGATCATGTAGTGAGACCCTGTCTCTTAAAAAAATCACAGAAACCATAAAACATTTTTTTAAGACAGGATCTTACTCTGTCACCCAGGCTGGCTTATAGTGGCACAATCATGGCTTACTGTGGATTCAGCCTCCTAGGCTCAAGCAATTTTCCCACCTCAACCTCCTGAGTAGCTGGGACTACAGGCACGTGCCACCATGCCTGACCATTTTTTTTTGGTAGAGATGGAGTCTCATTGTGTTGCCCATGCTGGTCTCAAACTCCTGGCATCAAGCAGTTCTCTGTCCTCAGCCTCCAGAAGTGCCAGAATTACAGGTGTGAACCACCATGGCTGGCCCCTTAAAGCATTGGTTGAACAAAAATAAACAAACAGCAACTAGTTTTCTTTATGTATCATTGTTACTAAAATAATCATTTCAACCATTGAACACTGGCTTATAATTTTGGTGGGGTTTTTGTGAACTCCTTAATGCAGAGAAAAGCAGCATAGGCCCATGTTAAATGAGGACTCGACCTTGTTTCTTTTCTTGGCTTTATATCCTAACAGATCATAGAAGAGCAAACTGAGGGTTTCTTGGACAGCATTGCAGCCAAAGAGCTTAAACGGGAACAAAGAAAATGATTGGTTTTGTACATATATTATGAAATTCTAGCTAGATGATTTTATTTTCATCATTTTGCTAGCTTATTTTGTTTTTCTGAAAATATGAGATGATTGAAGACTAAGTGCTTCAGAGTCATGAAATTGTACTACTCGGCATGAAAAGATAAATGTTGTATACCTCTGTAAATTGTTAAGGATGAGGCAAATATAAAATGTTCTCCTTAGTTCCTACCAGAAAAATGAGGTCGTGTATCTGTCATTTTACCAAAGGATGATGTGTGTAAATGCAGATGTGGTTCAAGGGAAGATTTTTTTAAAGTTTAGATTCTGGGATAAATGTGCAGAACATGCAGGTTTGTTACATAGGTATAATTGTGCCATGGTGGTTTGCTGCACCTATCAACCCGTCATCTAAGTTTTAAGCCCTGCATGGATTAGGTATTTGCCCTAATGCTCTCCCTCCCCTTGCCCCCCACTCCCGGCAGGCCCCGGTGTGTGATGTTCCCCTCCCTGTGTCCATGTGTTCTCATTGTTTAACTCGCACTTATAAGTGAGAACATGTGGTTTTTGGTTTTCTGTTCTGTGTTAATTTGCTGAGGATGATTGTTTTCAGCTTCATTCATGTCCCTGCACCATGAACTCATTCTTTTTTATGGCTGCATAATATTTCATGGTGTATATGGGCCACATTTTCTTTATCCAGTCTATCATTGATGGGCATTTGGGTTGGTTCAAAGTCTTTGCTATTGTGAATAGCGCTGCAATAAACATACGTGTATGTGTGTGTGTGTGTCTGTATAATAAATGATTTATAATCCTTTAGGTATATACCCAGTAATGGGATTGCTGGGTCAAATGATATTTCTGGTTCTAGAGGCTTGAGGAATTGCCACACTGTCTTCCACAATAGTTGAACTAATTTACACTCCCACCAACAGTGTAAAAGCGTTCCTATTTCTCCATATCCTCTCCAGCATCTGTTGTTTCCTGACTTTTTAATGATTGCCATTCTAACTGGAGTGAGGTGGTATCTCATTGTAGTTTTGATTTGCATTTCTCTAATGACCAGTGATGATGAGCTTTTTTTCTTATGTTTGTCAGCCACATGAATATCTTCTTTTGAGAGGTGTCTGTTCATATCCTTCACCCACTTTTTGATTGGGTTTTTTTTTCTTGTAAATTTGTTTAAGTTCCTTGTAGATTCTGGATATTACACCTTTGCCAGATGGATAGATTGCAGAAATTTTCTCCCATTGTGTAGGTTTTCTGGTCTAATGATAGTTTCTTTTTCTGTGCAGAAGCTCTTTAGTTTAATTAGATCCCATTTGTCAATTTTGGCTTTTGTTGCAATTGCTTTTGGTGTTTTAATTATGAAGTCTTTGCCCATGCCTATGCCCTGAATAGTATTGCCTAGATTTTCTTCTAGGGATTTTATGGTTTTAGGTTTTATGTTTAAGTCTATAATCCATCTTGAGTTAATTTTTGTATAAAGTGTAAGGAAGGAGTCCAGTTTCTGTTTTCTGCATATGGTTAGTCAGTTTTCCCAGCATTATTTATTAAATAGGGAATCCTTTCCCCATTGCTTGTTTTTGTCAGGTTTGTTGAAGATCAGATGGTTGTAGATGTGTGGTGTTATTTCCAAGGCTTCTGTTCTGTTCCATTGGTCTATATATCTGTTTTGGCACCAGTACCATGCTGTTTTGGTTACTGAAGCCTTGTAGTATAGGTTGAAGTCAGGTAGTGTGATGTCTTCAGCTTTGTTCTTTTGCTTAGGATTGTCTTGGCTATACAAGCTCTTTTTTGGTTCCATATGAAATTTAAAGTAGTTTATTATAATTCTGTCTAGAAAGTCAATAGTAGCTTGATGGGAATAGTATTGAATCTATTAATTATGTTGGGCAGTATGGCCATTTTCACGATATTGATTCTTCCTATCCATGAGCATGGAATGTTTTTCCATTTGTTTGTGTCCTCTCTTATTTCCTTGAGCAGTGGTTTGTAGTTCTTCTTGAAGAGGCCCGTCACATCCCTTGTAAGTTGTATTACTAGGTATTTTTTTTTGTAGCAATTGTGAAAGGGAATTCACTCGTGATTTGGCTCTCTGCTTGTCTATTTGTGTGTAAGAATGATTGTGATTTTTGCACATTGATTTTGTATCCTGAGACTTTGCTGAAGTTGCTTATCAGCTTAAGGAGTTTTTTGGCTGAGACGATGGGGTTTTCTAAATATAGAATCATGTCGTCTGCAAACAGGGACAACTTGACTTTCTCTTCTCCTGCTTGAATACCCTTTATTTATCTTGCCTGATTGTCCTGGACAGAACTTCCAATACTATGTTGAATAGGAGTGGTGAAAGAGGGCATCTTTGTCTTGTGCTGGTTTTCAATGGGAATGCTTCCAGCTTTTGCCCATTCAGTATGATATTGGCTATGAGTTTGTCATAAATAGCTTTTATTATTTTGAGATACGTTCCATCACTACCTAGTTTTTTGAGAGTTTTTAGCATGAAGGGTGTTGAATTTTTTCAAAGGCCTTTTCTACATCTGTTAAGATAATCATGTGGTTTTTGTCATTGATTCTGTTTATGTGATGAATTACATTTATTGATTTGTGTATGTTGAACCAGCCTTGCATCCCAGGGATGAAACTGACTTGATTGTGGTGGAGAAGCTTTTTGATTTGCTGCTGGATTCAGTTTGCCAGTATTTTATTGAGGATTTTTGCATCAATGTTCATCAGGGATATCAGCCCGAAATTTTCTTTTTTTGTTGTGTCTCTGCCAGGTTTTGGTATCAGTATGATGGTGGCCTCATAAAATAAGTTAGGGAGGAGTCCTTTTTCTATTGTTTGGAATAATTTCAGAAGGAATGGTACCAACTCGTCTTTGTAACACTGGTAGAATTCCACTGTGAATCTGTCTGGTCTTGGGCTTTTTTGGTTGGTAGGCTATTAATTACTGCCTCAATTTCAGAACTTGTTGTTGGTCTATTTGGGGATTCAACTTCTTCCTGGTTTAGTCTTAGGAGGGTGTATGTGTCCAGGAATTTATCCATTTCTTCTAGATTTTCTAGTTTATTTGTGTAGAGGTGTTTATAGTATTCTCTGATGGTAGTTTGTATTTCTGTGGGATCAGTGATGATATCCCCTTTATCATTTTTATCGTGTCTATTTGATTCTTCTCTCTTTTCTTCTTTATTAATCTAGCTAGTGGTCCTTCTATTTTGTTAATCGTTTCAGAAAACCAGCTCCTGGATTCATTGATGTTTTAAAGGGTTTTTCGTGTCTCTGTCTCCTTCAGTTCCACTCTGATCTTAGTTGTTTCTTGTCTTCTACTAGCTTTTGAATTTATTTGCTCTTGCTTCTCTACTTCTTTTAATTGTGATGTTAGGGTGTTGATTTTAGATCTTTCCTGCTTTCTCTTGTGGGTATTTAGTGCTATAAATTTCCCTCTACACACTCCTTTAAATGTGTCCCAGAGATTCTGGTCATTGTGTTTTTGTTCTCATTGGTTTCAAAGAACTTATTTATTTCTGCCTGAATTTCGTTATTTACCCACTAGTCATTCAGGAGGAGGTTGTTCAATTTCCATGTAATTGTGTGGTTTTGAGTGAGTTTCTTAATTCTGAGTTCTAAGATTTGATTGCACTGTGGTCTGAGAGACTGTTGTTATGATTTCAGTTCTTTTGCATTTTCTGAGGAATGTTCTACTTCCAATTATGTGGTTGATTTTAGAATATGTGCTATGTGGCACTGAGGAGAATGTATATTCTGTTGGTGGAGACTTCTATAGATACGTATTAGGTCTGCTTGGTCCAGAGCAGAGTTCAAGTCCTCAATATCCTTGTTAATTTTCTGTCTCACTGATTTGTCTAATACTGACAGTGGGGTGTTAAAAGTCTCCCACTATTATTGTGTGGGAGTCTAAGTCTCTTTGTAGGTCTCTAAGAACTTGCTTTATGAATCTCAGTGCCTCTGTATTGGGTGCATATAAATTTAGAATAGTTAGCTCTTCTTGTTGCATTGATCCCTTTACCATTGTTTAATGCCTTTCTTTGTCCTTTTTGATCTTTGTTAGTATAAAGTCTGTTTTATCAGAGACTAGGATTGCAACCCCTGCTTTTTTTTGCTTTCCATTTGCTTGGTACATATTCCCCCATCCCTTTATTTTGAGCCTATGTGTGTCTTTGCATGTGAGATGGGTCTCCTGAATACAGCACCCCTATGGGTCTTAACTCTATCCAATTTGCCAATCTGTATCTTTTAATTGTGGCATTTAGCCCATTTACATTTAATGTTAATATTGTTTTGTGTGAATTTGATCCTGTCATCATGACGCTAGCTGGTTATTTTGCCTGCTAGTTAATGCAGTTTCTTCATAGTGTCAATGGCCTTTGCAATTTGGTATGTTTTTGCAGTAGCTGGTACCGGTTGTTCCTTTTCATATTGAGTACTTCCATCAGGAGCTCTTGTAAGGCAGGCCTGGTGGTGACAAAATCTCTCAGCATTTCCTTGTCTGTAAAGGATTTTATTTCTCCCTCAATTATGAAGCTTAGTTTGGCTGGATATGAAATTCTGGGTTCACATCCTTCTCAGCAAACTATCACAAGGACAGAAAACCAAACACCGCATGTTCTCACTCATAAGTGGGATTTGAACAATGAGAATACTTGGACACAGGGCGGGGAACATTACACACCAGGGCCTTTTGCATGGTGGGAGACTACGGGAGGGATAGCATTAGGAGAAATACCTAATGTAAATGACGAGTTGATGGGTGCAGCAAACCAACATGGCACATGTATACCTATGTGACAAACCTGAACGTTGTGCATATGTACCCTAGAACTTAAAGTATAATCAAAAATAAAGAAAGAAATTCTGGGTTGAAAATTACTTTCTTTAAGAATGTTGATTATTGTCCCCCACTCTTTTCTGGCTTGTAGGGCTTCTACAGTGAGATCCGCTGTGAGTCTGATGGGCTTCCCTTTGTAGGTAACCTGACCTTTCTCTCTGGCTGCCCTTAACATTTTTTCCTTCCTTTCAACCTTGGAGAATCTTATGATTATGTGTCTTGTGGTTGCTCTTCTCGAGGAGTATCTTAGTGGCGTTGCCTGTATTTCCTGAATTTGAATGTTGGCCTGTCTTCCTAGATTGGGGATGTTCTCCTGGATAATATCCTGAAGAATGTTTTCCAACTTGGTTCCATTCTCCCCATCACTTTCAGGTACACCAATCTATCATAGGTTTGGTCTTTTCACAGAGTCCCATATTTCTTGGAGGCTTTGTTTTGTTCCTTTTAATTCTTTTTTCTCTAATCTTGTCTTTATGCCTTATTTCAGTAAGTTGATCTTCAATCTCTGATATCCTTTCTTCCACTTGATTGATTCAGCTATTGATACTTCTGTATACTTCACAAAGTTCTCATGCTATGTTTTTCAGCTCCATAAAGTCATTTATGTTCTTCTCTCAACTGTTTATTCTAGCTAGCAGTTCCTGTAACCTTTTATCAAGGTTCTTAGTTAGCTTCCTTGCACTGGGTTACAGCATGCTCCTTTAGATCAGAGAGGTTTGTTATTACCCACCTTCTGAAGCCCACTACTGTCAGTTTGTCAATCTCATTCTCCGTGCAGTGCCCTTGCTGGAGAGGAGTTGTGATCATTTGGAGGAGAAGAGGCATTCTGGTTTTGGGAATTTTCAACATTTTTGTGCTGGTTTTTCCTCATCTTCACAGATTTATATACCATTGATCTTTGAAGCTGATGACCTTTGGATGAGCTTTTAGTGTGGGGGGTCCCTTTTTTTATGTTGATGTTATTGCTTTCTGTTTGTTAGTTTTCCTTCTAACAGGCCCCTCTTCTGTAGGTCTGATGCAGTTCGCTGGAGGTTCACTCCAGACCCATTTGCCTGGGTAGCACCAGCGGAGGCTGCAGAACAGCAAAGATTGCTGCCTATTTCTTCCTCTGGAAGTTTCATCCCAGAGGGTCACTGGCCTGATACCAGCCAGATCTCTACTGTATGAGGTGTCTGAGAACTCTGCTAGGAGGTCTCTCCCAGTCAAGAGTCATGGGGGTCAGGGACACACTTGTGGAGGCAGTCTGCCCCTTAGCAGAGCTTGAGCACTGTGCTGGGGGAATCTTCCTTGTCAGGATCCACTGCTCTCTTCAGAGCCGGCAGGCAGGAACGTTTAAATCTGCTGAAGCTGTGCCTGCAGCTGCCGCTTCCCCATGCTCTTTCCCAGGGAGATGGGCTGCCTTTCTTTCAGAGGTGCCCTGCCCAGAGAGGAGGAATCCAGAGAGGCAGTCTGGCCACAGCCGCTTTGCTGTGCTGTGGTGAGGTCCCCCCAGTCCAAACTTCCTAGCTTCCTAAGCAATGTCATGGGAAAACTGCCTACTCAGGCCTCAGTAATGGCAGACGCCCCTCCTCTCACCAAGTTCGAGCATCCCAGGTCAACTTCAGACTGCTCTGCTGGCAGCGAGAATTTCAAGCCAGTGGTTCAAAGCTTGCTGGGCTCCATAGGAGGGGGACCTGCTGAACGAGACCACTTGGCTCCCTGGCCTCAGCCCCCTTTCCATGGGAGTGGAAAACCAGTTCTATCTCTCTGGGGTTTCAGGTGAAACTGGGGTATGAAAAAAAAAAAATCCTGTAGCTAGCTCAGTGTCTGCCCAAACCACTGCCCAGTTTTGTGCTTGAAACCCAGGGCCCTGGTGGTGTAGGCACATGAGGGAACCTCCTGGTCTGTGGATTGCATTTTCCCTAACTTTAAGGAAGATTATGTAATGACTTATTTCTCTAGTATATGATTTCAGTTGTACTGGTGGTTGAAGCAGTTTTTTTCTATGTTCATAATGTTTAGCCTTAAAGGCATCTCTCACTATTCCGTGCAGTCTAGCTTCGCCACTAATCGATTAGCGATGGAGTGATTAGAGATTCCTACACATATACTCTGCTAATTTTTACTTTCAGTTTGTACATTCTAGTTTAATTCTGGTGTGCTTTGTTTTATACATCAGAAGTAATTTTAAAATTCGATTGGTTTCTCTTTTAATTATATTGTTATAAAAAGGAAACTTAAAAGTAGCCTGAACAGCTACTTCACTGTGGGACTTTTTTGCACATACAATAATTTTCTGATCACTGGACTCTTAAAAAATGATTCCAGTTTTATAGAAGATAAAACTTACCTGGTTTAAAAATTATGTATGTTCAAGCATTATTTAAGTCTTGTGTGCCTAACAGAATGCAAAGCCCGCAGTAGACACTGAGTAAATGTTTTCTTTTAATGTTTTAAATAGGAAGACTCGTTTACATTGATTGGTTTTGGATTTTGGGTGCACTACAGACACATTCAGAAATGCTTATTTAAGTAATTTCTCTATTTCTCAAAGATGCTTTCTATTTAGCTAAATGTGGTTATACGGGTACATCCAAGCTAAAACAACATTTCTAAATCTTTGATTTTTTTTCATGGTGGAGCATTGTGTCTCAACTGAGTGAGTTGCGTTTCTTCCTGACTAAAAAGAGGCCTGTTTGCATCATTAAGGCAGTGCCTGTCTACTCTGAATTTTAACTCCAATGAAACTATCATAATAGTTATGCTGTCTATTCTGGATACAAAGATAGTGTTTGATTAACCTTTTGTTATGTCAGTTGTATATGTTCTATACAATCCTGGTTATCTTTAGCTTATCTATCTAGGCCATCCACAATCTAGGTTATCTTTAACCCAACATTCCTTTCTATTGATCCCAGATCTTTAGACAAACTCAACCAATTGTCAACTAGAAACGTTTAAATTCACCTATAGCCTGGAAGTCCCCGCTTTCAGTTGTCCTGCCTTCCTAAGCCAAACCTATGTATTTCTTAAATGTATTTGATGTTTCATGCCTTCCTAAAATATATAAAACCAAGCTGCACCCCAACCACCTTGGGCACATGTTCTCAGGAGCTCCTGAGGGTGTCATAGGCCACAGTCACTCAAATTTGGCTCACAATAAATCTCTTCAAATATTTTACACAGTTTGACTCTTTTCTCCCACAGTGATAATGATAATGATAACATGATAGCCAATGCCTTCACAAATTTGGGGTGTAAAGACATTTTTCTGACTAACAGGTTTAGGAATAGTTTGAGAGACAGTTTTCTATAACTTTTTTTGTGAAAATAACATTATAGATAGACTTCTTTTGACCTTTGATTAATTGTCTGTCATGTCCTTTATAGCAGATGGATCCCATTCAGACCCATGGGTTGCATTTAGATGTGTGTCTCTTACACTCCTTCAGTCTGGAACAGTTCCTCAGGTTTCCTTGACTTCATGACTTTGAATCTTTTCAAGAGTAAATTTCAGGGTATAGAATATCTCTCAGTTGTCTTTTCCTCATGTTTCATTATGATGAGATTTAGATTGTATTATTTTTGGCAAGAGTATCTCAGCGATGATCCTGGGATCTTCTCATTGCATCCTGCCATATAACCTATAATTTTGATTTGTCTTATTACTGATGAGATTAGCATTGACAATTAATGATGGTATCTGCTGGATTTCTTTTCTGCAGTGTTGCTTTTTCATCTTGTAATTAATTGATATATTGTGGGGAGGTAATTTAAGACTATGTAAATATCTCTGTTCCTCATAAAATCTTCAGTTTATTCATTTACTTAGATCAACATGGATGCATGGTTTATTTCATGCAATGGGATATAATTTGTTGATATTTTAAAAAATTTGTTTTTCTTCTTTGACATGTTTTGTTTTGACAATTTCAGACTTAAGGAAAAATTATAAAAATAGTACAAAGAATCCTTGGGTCTCATTCCCCAAATGTTAACATTTTACTGCATTTGCTTCTTCACCCACTTTTCTTCTTCTCTTTCTAAATAAATATAAATTTAGGTACACAATATGTATTCCTTTTCCTGAACCATTTGTTAGTCAGACATGATGCCTCTTTATTTCTAAATACTTTACTATCTATTTCCTAAAAAGAAGAAATTTTCTTACATAACTAGGATTATCATTATCAAAATCAGAAAATTAAAATTGATTCAATATTAATATCTAATTGACAGACCTTATTAAGATTTTGCCAGTTTCCCCCATAATATCCTTTATAGCCAAAGAAAATCCAAGATGGGGGATTTTCACATTCAATGATGTGTTGGGTCCAATTGTCCTCTTTCTTTGTTCTCCTTTAATCTGGAACTGTTTTTGAGCCTTTCTTTGATTTTCATAACATTCACGCTTTTGAAGAGTATGGGTCAATTATTTATGGATTTTCTCTCTGTTTGTGTTCATGTGATGTTTCCTCATTATTAGATTCAGATTATATCATTCAGGCAGGAATGTCACATAGGTGATGCTGACTTCTTCCCAATACAATTTATCTGGAGACTTATGCAGCATATCTGGAGGCTGTCAGTTGGTTTCATTGCTGGACAGTGTTGACTTTGCTTCTTTGGTTAAGGAGTGTCTGTCAGGTTTGTCCATGGTAAAGTTACTGTTTACCTTTTGTATTTCACTGATATCTTGTGTGACAATACTTGGTGGCTCTATAAATGTCTAGTTACACCTCAAAATTTCACCCACTAGATTTAGTATTGCATTGATGATTTTTTTTTTCTTTTTCTTTCCTGTTCTTTTTTTTTTTTTTTTGAGACAGGGTCATGCTCTGTACCCTAGATTAGAGTGCAGTGGCACAAACACAGCTCACTGCAGCCTCAGACTCCCTCCTGGGCCCAAGCGATCCTCTTATTCAGCCTCCCAAGCAGCTAGGGCATTGCTATTTGCCTAGGCTGGTCTCAAGCTCCTGGGCTCAAAGGATCCGCCCAGCCTCAGTTTCCCAAAGTTCTGGAATTACAGGCATGAGCCACCACACCTGGCTGCATTGATGGTTCTTGCTTGAATTTAATTATGATGAGTGATGCTGGCCTGATGGTGGCTGCATGATGATTTTCTTATTTAATGCCTTCTACATGGATTAAAAAATGAAACAAAACAAAACAAACAGACAAACAGGGGAGAAGGGAAAACATTATTTTGGTGTTCAGATACCCCCAGACTTGGCCAGTGATAGCCATTTCAGGCTGACTTCGTGTCCTTTTGATGCTTTGCCATTATTCTTTAAGCTTTTCTTTATTTTATGCCACACAGTCTTCCAAGCTTATCATCTACTCTCTCTTCCCCAGCCCTGAAATCAGCCATTTTTCTGGCAGACCAAATTTTTTTTAGGGGAGAATGATATGTAGAAACCAAGATCTGGCCACTAGTTGAAGCAGATGTGTATATGGCTATGGGGTTCTCAGTGCTCTCAGGCTTCCTCCTGGAACAGAGCAGAGAAATATATGCATATACATAAATACACATACATACCTGCTTACATTAATCCAAATTTCAGTATCAAAATATGTTGAAAATCCCAAGTTCTTACTGACACTCTCCATTTCAGTCCAGTCCCACATGGTTCATTCTAATGTTTTCCTTTCCTTTCCTCTTGAACAATGTGGGGTGTAGGGGCATAGTAGAAAATTCACATATAAATTTGGACTCCCACAAAACTTAACTACTGATAGCCAACTGTTGACCAGAAGCCGTATTCATAACATAAACAGTCAATGAACACATAGTTTGTAGGCTCAGTGTATTATATACTATATTCTTTTTTTTTTTTTGAGATGGAGTCTCAATCTTGTTGCCCAAGCTGGTGTACAATGGTGCAATCTCAGCTCCCTGCAACCTCTTACCTCCTGGGTTCAAGCCATTCTTCTGCCTCAACCTCCTGAGTAGCTGAATATATAATTTTTTGTTTGTTTGTTTGGTTTTTTGAGACGGAGTCTCGCCCAGGATGCAGTGTGATCTCAGCTCACTGCAACCTCTGCCTCCCGGGTTCACGCAATTCCCCTGCCTCAGCGTCCTGAGTAGCTGGGATTACAGGCGCGCCCACCATGCCCGGCTAGTTTTTGTATTTTTAGTAGAGATGGGATTTCACCATGTTGGTCAGGCTGGTCTCGAACTCCTGACCTCAGGTGATCTACCCGCCTCTGCCTCCGAAGTGATGGGATTACAGGCCTGAGCCACCGAGACCCACCCACTTTTTCCTTTCAGATCACAAAAGTGATCGAATCCCGCCACTTCCCGGGTGCCGCGTGGGAAGG
The DNA here is from genome assembly GCF_007565055.1 of Rhinopithecus roxellana. Lineage (NCBI taxonomy): Eukaryota > Metazoa > Chordata > Mammalia > Primates > Cercopithecidae > Rhinopithecus > Rhinopithecus roxellana. Next base: position 60,239,585 of record NC_044561.1, read on the forward strand.
TGGGGTGATTGCAATGCTGCTGAGAGTTGGGTAGATGCCCAGAAGGCCTCTCAAAGGTGGCCCTGTTTGCAAAGATCTGAATAAGGCACCTCCAGAGGAGCCAGTCTGGGGCAACTGGGGAGGAGGCAGCGGCACAAGTTCTTGGTTAAGCCACTGCCAGGCTGAGAGCTTACTTAAAAAGCAATGTTCCTGGACCCACAAAGGCGCAGTAGCTGCTCCAACCCAGCTCAGAGGACCCCCAGAAACGTCTCAGCCCAGGCACTGCCCTCTGACCGCACGGCCTTCTCCCCGCTCCTGCATCCAATCAGAGGGCCCCCTCTGAGACTGCTGCCTTCCCGCCAATCCTGCATCCAATCAGAGGGCGTCTGCACTACGTTTATTGAGCAACAGCCAATTGAAACTGGGATCCGAGCCTTGGCCCGCCTCCCCAGAGCTCTGGACCAATGGTGGCCTGGCACGAGCGGGCCAATCCCAGACAGCGTGCGGTGGGAGGCTGTAGTTGCGCGTGTGCAGCTGCAGCGGCCGTTGCTGTCAAGTAGTAGCGTCGGACTGCAGCAGCGGTGGAGCTGAACATGGTAAGGCCTGGCCTGGTCACTCCTGACCCACAGATGTCCAGGCTGGAGGGTGGACGAAGTTGGCCTCTTGAGGTGGCTGGACGGAGGGATGCTGTTGCGGGTGCAGAGAGGAGGCCAGAGAAGGACGCGGGGCCCAGGGCAGGACACGGGGTCGTATACTGGGTCTGCAGGCTCCAGGGCAGGGACGGCAGCTTTTGTTTTAGAGGAAGCTGCCGGCCTTGAGTCGGTGGACGGGGAGCATTAACGGCGTCCCGTCCCCCAGAAAGCAAACAGTGGTGTCACCCCCTGAAGACGAGGGCGCTGCTCCCGCTTTCCGGTCTCCAAACGGCTCAGTGCTACTGGAAACCACTGAGGAACCCCAGGAGCCTTAGCTGATGGAGGCTGGGGCTGTGGACATTGGTCAGATCAGCAATTAAAGCCCAGACGCTGCTGAAACATTGCGTCATTCACCTAAAAGCAACACAGTGGGTGGGCACAGTGGCTCACGCCTGGAATCCCAGCCGTTGGGGAGGTGGAGGCGGGGGATCCCCTGAGGTCGGGGGCTCCGCACCAGCCTGGCCAATATGGCGGAAACCCTTCTCTACTAAAAATACAAAAATTCCCAGGGTGGTGGCGTGGATCTGTGGTTCCAGCTACTCGGGAGGCTGAGGTGGGAGGATCAGCTGGCCCCAGGACTGACTTCCAGGCTGCAGTGAGTCATGGTGGTGCCACTGCACTCCAGTTTGGGTGACAAGAGAGACACTGTGCCTCAAAAAAAAAAAAAAAAAAAAAAAAAAAAGCAACCAACACATTAACATAAAGAACAGATTTGCAAGTCCCAAGTCTGAATAGCTATGGCCATGGTCTGTCAAGTATCCTTTTTTTTTTGAGACGGCTCAACAGCTCTGTTGCCCAGGCTGGAGCACAGTTGCAGGATCACAGCTCACTGCAGTCTTGAACCCCTGAGCTCCAGTGATCCTCCTGCCTCAGCCTCCTGAGTAGCTGGGACTACAGGTGCCACCACACCTGGCTAATGTTGAAATTTTTCAGGTCGGTGCGGTGGCTCATGCCTGTAATCCCAGCACTTTGGGAGGCTGAGGCGGGCATATCACAAGGCCAGGAGCTCAAGACTATCCTGGCTACCACGGTGAAACCCCGTCTCTACTAAAAATACAAAAAATCAGCTGGGCATAGTGGTCTGTAGTCCCAGCTACTTGGGAGGCTGAGGCAAGAGAATTGCTTGAACCCGGGAGGCAGAGGCTGCAGTGAGCTGAGATTGTGCCACTGCACTCCAGCCTGGGTGACAGAGTGAGACTCTTGTTTCAAAAAAATAATAATTTTTTTTTTCATAGTTGCCCAGGCTGTTCTCAAACTGGTCCCAAGCGATCTCAGCTCAGCCTCCCAGAGTGCTGGAATTACAGGCATGAGCCACCACACCCGCCTTGGCAGGGTTTAAAGAAACCACCAAAGGACAGTGCAGTGTCCCAGCACTGATGACGTCTGGGAGCCATTACACTCCTAGGCTTCAAGGGGTGGAGGGGAGGGAGTGTTTACAAAAACTTGAGAGGGTAACTTTATGAAGAGGGCCACCTGCCAAAAGTGTGGCCTTGATGGAGGGATTTGGATCACCCATGAAAGCTGAGCAGGAAGGGGCCAAGGGGAGAGTACCCTGATGCCTCCTCCAGCCTCCTGGTCTCCTGCTGTTGCCTGTCATTGAACAAATCAGCACGAAGCCAGAGGGCAAGATGGGCCTCTGACACTGTCCTCATGGGTCAGCCTCTGGGAGCAAAGAGCAGGTGGTGAATGATGGAGGGTAGATCTGGGGGGGCAGAGAGAGGACACAGACTGAACACCTGGGCTTGGACCACAGTGACCTGGGACCTACTCTCTATTTCTTTACCCAACCCAATTACCTTATCCTTTGATCAGGACATAATCAAAAACTGCTGTGTACTCTTCAGAGCATTACTGTGACTGGCTATAATGTGGGGTTGATTATTGGCATTATATGGCTTCCAAGTTTTAACATAATCTAATTTTTGTGTAGTGGCAAACGTTAGGTTCTAGGGCTACCTCTGGAACTTAGCAGCTAGGATGGTTTAGAGCAAGTAAGTTTTCACAGGGATTAAGGGGTCAGTCACCTAACCCTCCTAGGAAATATCAATTGTGAAAGCACCAGATACTGAAGCACTATACAAATATTAAATTAGAATATTTTGCGTGCCGTATAGCTTCAAGTTGCCTTGAAATGAATGGGTCTACATTTATGTTCTGGTTCACAGCGCGAGTGTATCTCTATCCATGTAGGGCAGGCAGGTGTCCAGATCGGCAGTCCCTGCTGGGAACTGTACTGCCTTGAACATGGAATTCAGCCCGATGGTCAGATGCCAAGTGATAAAACCATTGGTGGCGGGGACGACTCCTTCAACATGTTCTTCAGTGAGACTGGGGCTGGCAAGCACGTGCCCAGAGCAGTGTTTGTGGACCTGGAGCCCACTGTGGTTAGTAGGTGCTCGGGCTCTGGATGGCAGCTTTCCTGGGAGGGTGGGAGAGCATCATCGGTAAAGCCCCATGTGGGCTCCTTTGAATCCTCCTGCAGAAGGTATGAGATAGACAAGCATATGCCTATGGTGTTGTTAAGAGAGAAACTGGTTTAGCCTTGGGAGAGTGTAAGTGTCCAGGAAATTATCCATTTCTTCTAGATTTTCTAGTTGATTTGCGTAGAGGCGTTTATAGTATTCTCTGATGGTAGTTTGTATTTCTGTGGGGTCAGTGGTGATATCCCCTTTATCATTTTTTATTGCATCTATTTGATTCCTCTCTCTTTTCTTCTTTATTAGCCTTGCTAGCGGTCTGTCAATTTTGTTGATCTTTTCAAAAAACCAACTCCTGGATTCATTGATTTTTTGGAGGGTTTTTTGTGTCTCTATCTCCTTCAGTTCGGCTCTGATCTTAGTTATTTCTTGCCTTCTGCTAGCTTTTGAATGTGTTTGCTCTTGCCTCTCTAGTTCTTTTAATTGTGATGTTAGAGTGTCAATTTTAGATCTTTCCTGCTTTCTCTTGTGGGCATTTAGTGCTATAAATTTCCCTCTACACACTGCTTTAAATGTGTCCCAGAGATTCTGGTATGTTGTATCTTTGTTCTCATTGGTTTCAAAGAACATCTTTATTTCCGCTTTCATTTCGTTATGTACCCAGTAGTCATTCAGGAGCAGGTTGTTCAGTTTCCATGTAGTTGAGCGGTTTTGATTATACTATGCAGCCATCAAAAAGGATGAGTTTGCGTCCTTTGTAGGGACATGGATGCAGCTGGAAACCATCATTCTTAGCAAACTATCACAAGAACAGAAAACCAAACACTGCATGTTCTCACTCATAGGTGGGAACTGAACAATGAGATCACTTGGACTCGGGAAGGGGAACATCACGCACTGGGGCCTATCATGGGGAGGGGGGAGGGGGGAGGAGGGAGGGATTGCATTGGGGAGTTATACATGATATAAATGATGAATTGATGGGTGCTGACGAGTTGATGGGTGCAGCACACCAACATGGCATAAGTATACATATGTAACAAACCTGCACGTTATGCACATGTACCCTAGAACTTAAAGTATAATAAAAAAAAAAAAAAAAAAAAAAAAAAAGAGAGAAACTGAAAGGTTCATGATTAAAGTGTCTGTGAGACTCAGCTCCTCATTTAGGAAAACCTGAGCTACAGAGAAAAGCTGCTTTGGCAGCAATAAGATGGGCTGTGGAGACATTCCCTCTGGCTGCCTCAGCCCTGCTCAGGTGGCCCTGCCTGCAGGGCACAGTGGCATTGGTTCCCTCCTGAATGCTGTGCACTCTCTTATGGTGGTGCACGAGAGTCTTGACCTGCATCTTAGGCATAGAAGGTTAAGTACAGCACAGTCATTTGCTTCCTCCAGATTAGCAGCCCAAGGTGGTTTCCAAGAAGAACTGCAAAGAGACAGCCCCTTTCAGTGGCCCCATATGAGATGACAGTGTCACCTGAAAGCCTGTGGGGCCCAGGCCACACAGGGTGCCCTGATGGGACTGCTGCAGAAGTCACATTGACCTGGTGACTTCCCAGTTTGTAAGAGTTTTAATTTACAGCCTTTGATGTAGCTACATGTAGGAAAGAATTATGTACCTGTAGAATTTACCTGTGTGTGGGTGCTACAGCTTATTTCCCTTCACTGGGAACTGGTAGTGCTGACATTTACTGCAAGCTGAGTTTAACTTCCTAGACTCATAAATTGCAGTTTGATTATCACACATTTGCACTTTGGTTATCACACAGAGATATTTTCTACCAGACACTGCCACTGTTGAGCTGCAACATGTAGGTCATGTACTTTGAATAGCATGTACTTTGTAGAAGTGAACAGTCCTGGAATGTGTTCATCTTGGTGACTACAGGCCTTAAAGATTCACAGTACATTCGGTCTCTTTTGTAGATGAAGTGCGCACAGGAACCTACAGGCAGCTCTCCCACCCAGAGCAGCTGATCACCGGGAAGGAAGATGCGGCCAATAATTACGCCAGAGGCCATTACACCATCGGCAAGGAGATTGTCGACCTGGTCCTGGACCGGATCCGCAAACTGGTAAGAAGAGAAGGCTTCATGTGACCATTGTCCTGCACAGGAGGGTAGATCTTGGATTGTGAAGGGGAGGTCATTTTGTCAAAACTTAGACCAGCACTTTGGCTGGATCTGGTGACTCACGCCTGTAATCCCAACACTTTGGGAGACTAAGGTGGGCAGTCACCTGAAGTCAAGAGTTTGAGACCAGCCTGGCCAACATGGTGAAACCCTGTCTTTACTAAAAATACACAGATTAGTGAGGCATGGTGGTGCCTGCCTGTAGTCCCAGCTACTCAGGAAGCTGAGGCAGGAGAATGGCTTGAGCCCAGGAGACAGAGGTTGCACTGAGCCGAGCTCATGGCATTGCACTCCAGCCGGAGCAACAGAGTGAGACTCTATCTCAAAAAAAAAAAAAAAAAAAAAGAGAAAGAAAAAACTTAGACCAGCATCTTGAGTCCGATTGAGTCTGCAATGGTCTTAGTCTGAGGCATGCATGGTGATTTGTCTGTAGATCTTTGTCTGCTTTTCTTTGCTTCAAAGTGTACTGTGTGTTTATTATGGATGATTTGAATCCATATCAAGTCTTCAGAGGCAAAGAGAAGTGGCCCTGGCTTGGTGGAGGTTGGTGGCGTGGCTTCCACGGGCATTGGCTCATGTTGTCTGGTTTCTCTCAGGCGGATCTGTGCATGGGACTGCAGGGCTTCCTCATCTTCCACAGCTTCGGGGGCGGCACTGGCTCTGGGTTTGCATATCTGCTCATGGAGCGGCTCTCAGTGGATTATGGCAAGAAGTCCAAGCTAGAGTTTGCCATTAACCCGGCTCCTCAGGTCTCCACGGCCATGGTGGAACCCTACAACTCCATCCTGACCACCCACACGACCCTGAAACATTCTGACTGCGCCTTCATGGTCGACAATGAAGCCATCTATGACATATGTCGGCGCAACCTGGACATTGAGCGTCCCACGTACACCAACCTTAATGGTCTGATTGGGCAGATCGTGTCCTCCATCACGGCCTCTCTGCGATTTGATGGGGCCTTGAATGTGGACTTGACGGAATTCCAGACCAACCTAGTGCCGTATCCCCGCATCCACTTCCCCCTGGCCACCTACGCCCCAGTCATCTCAGCCGAGAAGGCCTACCATGAGCAGCTGTCCGTGGCCGAGATCACCAATGCCTGCTTTGAGCCAGCCAATCAGATGGTCAAGTGTGACCCTCGCCATGGCAAGTACATAGCATGCTGCATGTTGTACGGGGGGATGTGGTCCCGAAAGATGTCAACGCGGCCATCGCCACCATCAAGACCAAGCGCACCATCCAGTTTGTGGATTGGTGCCCAACTGGATTAAAGGTATGCCTGGGTAATGTGGAGTTCTTGTATCTTTCAGCAAGCAACAGACACACAGAGTAATGCTGCCCCTGAAGGCCCACATCCTTTGAGGAGACTACCCCCGTTCCATGGGCTAGGCACATGGGCATAAATTAGTGAACCAGAGTGATAATTAATTCAGTAATGTCTTTTTTTGTTTGTTTTTTTGAGGCAGAGTCTAGCTTTGTCGCCCAGACTGGAGTGCAGTGGTGTGATCTGAGCTCATTGCAGTCTCCATCAGCTTCCCAAGTAGCTGGAATTACAGGCACCCACCACCACGCCTGGTTACTTTTTATGTTTTTAGTAGAAACAGGGTTTTGCCATGTTGGCCAGGCTGGTCTTGAACTCCTGACCTCAGGTGATCCACCCACCTCGGCCACCCAAAGTGCTGGAGTTAGAGGCGTGAGCCACCGCGCCTGGCCCAGCGATGTCTTTTGAACTCTCTGAGTCATTACACTATATATCTGTGATGAGCTTTATTTACTTATTTTGTTGTTGTTGGAGAGAACAGAGCTGAGTAGTAAGGGGATGTTACATGTTGTTAGTACATGTCTTGGGAATGAGAAAATGTCAACTTGCGTTTCCTTCATGGATCTGAAAAACAATCAAAGCAGGGTTTTGTCTTGTCTGTTAGTTGGAGGGGACCATGGAGATCCAGCATCCTAGCACAGATCTGCTGGCTCAGAGTTTGAGGAGGTAGAGAAGGAGTGGTAGTTGTCCAAGCCAGGTTTTGATACCTATTAATTTTCTGCCCTTGGTGTGATTGATGAGCTCAGTGATAGGAGACAATCTATTTTAATGAGACATTTATATATATATATATATATATATATATTTTAGTAATAAGTTATTAATTAGGTAAAATGCCCTGAATTACAAGCCACAATAAATCCAACTAATAACCAAAATGAGCACTTAATAACATTTTCTGAAAACTGCAACATTTGAATATTAGGACTTATAGAAAAACACACACCGAGCTTTATTTGGGATTCCAAAATGGTTTCAGCAATAACGTTCAAGAGTAAATTATTCCATTGCTTTACTATTTCTCTGAACATTTAAACATGTAATCTCATTACATCTTCCTAACAACCTAGTGAGGTAAGGTAGCAAAATCCTTGTTTTTTAGAAGAAACCATGGAGCCTAAGAGAAGCAACTTGTCTGTAAACAAAATACCTATTGGTTACAGAGCGAGGACTTATTCTGAGTGCAGGACACTTTGCTTGAGGTCCTGCTAACTAGAGTTAATTTACTGAGCTGTGCTTCCTCTATTTATGAGTACTTCACTTTTTTTCTTCTTTAATTATAAGCTTAATCAGCTTATAAGGTTAAAAAATTTGAAATGTATGGGACATTAAAATTCTGATAATAGGTCTGATACTGCCTGAAATTGTTTTAGAATTTAATATGTTTGGTAAATATTTTTTATTTCAGTATTAAAATAGCAATTTTATTTATTAATTTTGTATACATAGAATTAAACAACAAATTTCAGAACATAAAAAGAAGATGTTTAAAAGTGGCAATCCAGGTAAGACTTCTGATAGTGAATTTCTTATTTCTCTTGGTGATCCTACTCTTGATAAGAAAATGAAAAGTAAGATACAAGATTAAGGTAGTTAGTGTTAATCAAAAAAGGCCAGTTTAAAAATATGTATGAATTGCATGTGTATATGTGTATTTACATAAGTAAATTAATTTTTTAAATTTAACTTATTTAGTTTGAAATTCAGATTTATTTAAGAAGGTAGTTGTAGCTAGTTTATAAGCTCAAACATTATTGTCTGAAAAAATTCATTTATTTAATCATGATCCCTACAATTCTATATAATATTTTTGCATAAATAAGAAAAAAGATTTTTAAGTTAGTATGTTGTAGGTTTCCTCTATAGTCACATTATAACAAATTGAAGTTGTTATACAAATGGATCTTCTATTTCATTTTTATAATAAATTTTTTATATTTAGTAAATAAAGAATTACAGTTGACCCATGAATAATGTGGGAGTGAGGGACTCTGATCCCTGTGCAGTTGAAGATCTGAGTATAACTTTTGATTCCTTCACCTTAGCTACTAATATTTCACCACTGGCTGGAAGGCTTCCTGATAACGTAAACAGTTGATGAACATTTGTTTTGTTTGTACTGCATTATTATACACTGTGTTCATACAATAAAGTAAGCTGGAGAAATGAAGCTGTTAGAAAGAAAATCAGGAAAAGCATACCGACCTTTCATAAAGCATAAGTAGATCCTGACAAAGGTCTTCATCATCATCAGGTTGATTAGGCTGAGGAGGAGGAGGAGAGGTGGATCTTGCTGTCTCTGGGTTGCAGAGGCAGAAGAAAATCTGCATATAAGTGAATCCCTGCAGTTGAAACCCTTGCTGTTGAAGGGTGAACTGTATTACATATTGATTTGTGTCACTAAGAAAGTAACTATCTTAGAAATGGGAACTCAGCAATCCCTTTCTGGTATCATAAATAAATGGCAATAAGAAATGTAAAACTGAACAGCATGTATCCATACAAATAGGAGATTATTTTTTGAAGATAGCTACTGAGCACAGAAGACAGAAAAAGCAATTCCTTCTTGAGAAGCACAAGTTATATTACATATTCTTACACAAGCAAAGTGGTTTTATCTGTCATACTTTACACACACACACACATACACACATGCACATATACACACACACAAAGTTAAAAGTCCTGCTGATTCTTAGTGACCAAATCCAACTGTTCGCAGGGAGCAGTGGATAACACATCCTATAGTTTGGATGCAATTCTTTGGACTTTTTGACTTGTTTTGTGATGAACTGCCTTTAATGGGTGAATCATGTTTTTAGTTATATAAGAAACAAAGAAAAAGATTAGAAGCAGTAAACAGGAACTCTATGATCAGTAGTAGACTATTACAGTATATTCAATAGTTATATGTTTTTCTCCAGTTATACAATTTACTTGAATGATGCACAATGAATCAATTATTATTATAAGAGATGGGGTCTCTCTATGTTGTCTAGGCTAGAATTACAGTGTCTATTCAGCAGTACAATCATAGCTCACTGTAGCCTTGAACTCCTGGGTTCAGGCAGTCCTCCTACCTCATCCTCCTGAGTACCTGGGACCTACAGTCTTGTGCAGTTACATCTGGTCTGATACACAGTTATTTATTTATTTATTTATTTTTGATACAGGGTCTCCCTCTGTTGCTGGTACTGGAGTGCAGTGGTGCCATCTTGACTCACTGCAACTTCTGCTTCCTGGCCTTAAATGAGCCTTTCATGTTTAACCTTAGCCTCCCACATAGCTAGGACTAAACAGGCATGCACCACCACACTTGGCTAATTTTCTTTTTAAGGTTTTTTTTTTGTTTGTTTGTTTAATAGATGAGGTCTCACTATATTGCCCAGGCTGGTCTGGAACTTCTGGGCTCGAGTGATCCTCCTGCCTCAGCTTCCCAAAATGCTGAAATTTACAAGCGTGAGCCACTGCACATGGCCTGCACAATTATTATGTAAAGGAATGAAGCCCAGTTGTGTTGCAGAAAATTGACCACCTTTTCATTTTTTTTCTAGAAACATTCGTATTATAGGACATATTGTCAATCACCCAGATCCTCTATTTTTTATTTGGTTAAAATAGGATTGCTGCTTATTTCACATTACTTTGTGACATTATTGTTTCCTTTATTCCTTTTATGGCTTTATTCAATTGGATAGATATAGAAATACAAGAATCTCCAAGTCAAATATCAAGGCAAAAAAAGAAAAACAGATTAGGGAAAGTTATTCTGTGAAATAGCCATCTGATTACAGTTACATGTATCATATCAACTTAATAAAAATCTTATACAATGCATATGTGTCAGGGTTTCCCAAGACCACCCCCAGGTTTGGTGGTTCACTAGAAGGACTCACAGGACTCAGCAAATAGTCATACTCAGATCTTTAACTGATTACAAGAAAGGGGACAAGTAAAATTAGTAGAGTAAAAAGGTGTGCATGTGGTCAAGTCTGGAGGAAACCAGGCACAAGCCTCCAGGACTTCTCTCCTGTGGAGTTCCCAGTATCTGCTTAATTCTCCCAGGCTCATATTTTGACAACATATGTGCAGTGATGTCTGTCAGTACCAGAGTCTCATTAGAGACTTAAGTACCCGAGTTTTTATATAGAGGTTACTCTCCCTCACGTGTATCCAAATTCCAGACTTCTAGAAGGAAAACAGCTGTTCAGAGTAACCACAGTTTCTATAAACACTTTAAACACAGTGGGCCACTCTTCTCAGGGAATGGTGGAAACCCTCCCAATTCCAATTTCCTAAACACCAGCCAAGGGCCAGCCTGGCATGCAGGCCTTTCTAAGGATGGCAGTCTCTTGCCTGCTACATGAAATCTTTTCTGCACAACACTTATAACCCCAACTTAAACTTTGGTGTTGTTTTAAAATTTCATTTTAGTAACACTCAATATTATAAGATAAGGTAACTTGGTACTAGTTTCTGTTGTATGATCCATCTGAAGTTGTAAAGCTAGTTGCTTTTTTGACTTTTGGTGACTAATAGGTATTTGTATGTAAGTTACCATAGCAATGTTAGGTAATTATAATCTGTCCTTTTTAACTCATTAATCTTTCAGTAAAATGTTAAATAAGCATAATTTCCGAGTTAAAATTAGAATAAAAATGGTCTTTTATTTTGATTACATGAATAATCTAGTTTTCATATTGTGCTAAATCCCTGTTTAGAATTATGAAATAAGATAAAATATTCAATCATTTTATCAATATTTTCTTGCCTATGCATGCAATTAAATTTATTTATTTATCATATATACTTGTAAAATAATGACGACATGCTGTTACTTTCATCTTCAATGATCTCTAATTTTTAGGGTCACTGTGTCTTGCTTAAATATATTATAACAACAGGTTCAGTGAATATCCTTTATTTTTTGTTTTTATTTTTGAGACAGAGTTTAGCTCTCATTGCCCAGGCTGCAGTGCAATGACACAATCTCAGCTCACTGTAACCTCCATCTCCTGGGTTCAAGCGATTCTCCTGCTTCGGCCTCCCAAGTACCTGGGACTACAGGCATGCACCACCATGCTCGGCTAATTTTTTGTATTTAGTAGAGATGAGGTTTCACCATGTTGGTCAGTCTGGTCTCAAACTCTTGACCTCAGGTGATCCACCCGCCTTGGCCTCCCAAAGGGCTGGGATTACAGGCATGAGCCACTGCAACTGGCCATCTTTTTTTTTTTTAATTTTTGCTGTGGAGATCCTGGGATGCATAGACAATGAATATCCTTTTTTGTTTGTTTGTGTGCTTGTTTGTTTGTTTGTTTTGAGACGGAATCTCACTGTCACCCAGGCTGGAGTGCAGTAGCAGGATGTTGGCTAACTGCAACCTCCACTTCCTGGGTTCAAGCGATTCTCCTGTCTCAGCCTCCTGAGTAGCTGAAATTACAGGAGCCTGCCACCATGCCTGGCTAATTTTTGTATTTTTAGTAGAGACGAGGTTTCACCATGTTGGCCAGGCTGGTCTTGAACTCCTGACCTCAGGTGATCCACCCACCTCTGCCTTCCAAAGTGCCGAGATTACAGGCATGAGCCACCGTGCCCACCTGTTAATATCTTTTTTAAGTCAGTAACTTTATTTCTTAGAGCAGTTTTAGGTTCACAGCAAAATTGAGAGGAAGGTACAGAGATTTCTCATATGCTCCATGCCTCCCACACATGCGTAGCCTCCCCTATTATTACTATTTTCCACCAGAGTGGTACATTTGTTACAACTGATGAACCTACATTGACACATTCTAATCACTCAAAGTTCATAGTTTACTTCAGGCTTCACTCTTGATGCTGTACGTTCTGTGAATTTGGACAAATGTATGATGATATGTATCTATTATTGTAATATTATTGACAGAACAGTTTCACTGCCCTAAAAATTCTCTATAATATGCCTGTTCATCTCTCACTTTCTCCCTGGCAACTCCTGGCAACCATTGATCTTTACTCTGTCGTCATGATTTTACTTTTTTCAGAAGAGTCATATAGTTGGAATAATACATTGGGTATCTTTTTGAATAGTTAAAAAAAGCTCCGTCGTAATTGAAAGTAGTCATTTAAGATGTACTTTGTCCTTTTGTTTTTCCTTTGCTTCTTTATCATTATAAAGAATGATATATGCTGATGACATATGCTTTACATACTTAGAAAAATGATTTGTATAGGTATTTGCCACATAATGGAAAGGGTTGAGGAAAAGGACACCATGCAGTACCACACAGCACAAACTGGGGCCTCTTGCTGTATGAGGTGGGTCCAGATAGACTCTCTAGCAGTGAAAGGGGAGAAGTTCCAGGGGTTGTACTTTATAAAACTGGAATCACAATGTTTTTCTTACTTACCTTCGGTTAGAAATAAGAGCAGACAGTGAATGCTGTAGCTAAATACATAGGTTCCTCACTGATCCTCTTCCTTTGAGGGATAAGTTTGACAACAGGCTATTATAATGACATGACTCACCTACAGCTAGATTCTGTCATGAGGGATGGCAAGAGAGTTTTGCTTTATGTAAGGTGAAAAAGAATTTTTTCCCTTACTAGGGAGAAGGGCAAGCATTGGAACATTCTGGTAGTAAAAGGGCATTGATATGGTTTTCTTTCTACATATTTTAACATCATATAGTACTGCCTGGCAGCCTGCCACACCTCCCCAGTGTTTCTTAAGCTTCTCTCTGAATGTGAGGTGTGGTTTGTAGTGGATAAGCTCTTAAAGGAGTAATATTTCCAGTGGTTTTTCTGTGGGAGGTAAAATGGCAGGTGAATTTGGGCCTTGTTATACATAAGGCAGAGCAAATAGCTATAACAAAGTAAACCACCCAGCACCTTCCCCAAAGAGTAGTAGCCAGAGTAACACGTTGATCTTTTCTGATCTCTTTTCCACTAGCAGCTGGAAAGTCTTTGCAAGGATTCCTGTTTCTGATCTGATTCCTATGTTTTGCTGGCTTCTGGTGATAGGGTGTTTTATCCTAAACTGAACAGTTTGAACTGAAGAGCTAGAGAGGCTGTGTTGCATTATAACAAAATAAGTACAGTAGTTCCCCGTTAACTACAGGAGATACATTCCAGTGCCCCCAGTGGATGCATGGAACTACGAATAGTACTGAATCACAAACTGTTTTTTCCTATACATACATATCTAGGGTAAACTTTAATTTATAAATTAAAATAAATCTGATGTTATCTGCAGACAGAGTGTGAAAATTGAATTGTGTCATCAGCAGAAATGATTGCTTGCTTGTTGGTGGGGAAAAACTCTCCACATATTTGGTCACAGAAGCCTTCTTTGTTGATGATTGTTGCTGTGGTGTAACAGCAGAGAAAACCATGTCAAGTATGTCTTTCTGCACATATAATGGATAAGGGGTACTACTGTATACTCTGTTTTAACTGCCCCTCATGTTTTGGTCCAGAAATCATGCTCTTTGGCACTGTTGACTCATCACACCTGTTCTGCTAACAATAACATTTTTACTCAATCTCATACGGTTTGACTAGGATGACTTGTATACTGCAGTTCACTTGTAGATACCAAATTTTAATAAATTTATTCTTCTTTGCTTTTAATAAATACAAAGGGAAGTAGCAGTTCTTAATGCATTAATTACCTACCAATAGGTATAATTAATGTTAATTCTAATAAGGTCCCTGGCATGCTCCCAAAGGAATTCTTTGTAACAAAGCATCAGTCCTATGCTTTACAAAAACAAACCAAAACAAAACAACAACAACAGGATCTAAAGCATACACACAAGTGTGCACAATTTTTTTAATGAAGGTAGAGTCTTACTATGTTTCCCAAGCTGGTCTCAAACTTCTGGCTTCCTCAGGTGATCCTCCTGCCTCAGCCTCTCAAGTAGTTTTGATTACAGGCGTGCATCACTGTGCATTATTTTGCTTTTAATATTCTGTATATTTATTATTGATTTAAAATGCATTTTGCCTTTTTCTTTAATAGATGTTGGAAGTTCTGATGAATCTGCAGTCAGGTAGGATTTTATAGATTTAAAAATTATGTTAACTAAGGAAATATAGATGGAAGAAACTAGTATCTGTTGAGTGTCGTAGTCTGGGCTGGACATCCTATTATGGTCTATGCATTTATCATCTCATAAAGCCATCACAACATCTGTGTTTCTGTAAGCTACTGTTTATTAAATAAACAACTATGGATTAGAGCAGTTGATTAATTGGCTCATGATCCCATCCATAGTTAACAAAGTCGCTGGCCCACTTTGATCATCAGCCTACCTGCCTTCCAAATCCCTTCTCTTGCTCCTCAGCATAGATCAATATACATCTGTGTAGCACTTGGATCAAGGCATAGGTCTGAATCAGATTAATCCAATTCATTAATTTAATGTCTAAATTAATGAGAGTTTAAATACCTTCAACTCTCATTTAAGGTTATCATTAGAATGTGGTTAGTCCAAGAGTTTGTCCTGATAAGTTTGACAATTTCAGTGGTAACCAGTATCTTACTTTTACCATCAAAGGCTTTAGGGCAGGTCTTACTTAGCTATGACCATAGGACTATAAGTTTTACAAAATCAAATTTAGGCAAGCCTTAGAAATTATTTGATTTCCCGGTTTTGTTTTCCATTTAGGCTAGTATTTTTGCTTACTTCCA
The DNA here is from genome assembly GCF_007565055.1 of Rhinopithecus roxellana. Lineage (NCBI taxonomy): Eukaryota > Metazoa > Chordata > Mammalia > Primates > Cercopithecidae > Rhinopithecus > Rhinopithecus roxellana. Next base: position 60,254,802 of record NC_044561.1, read on the forward strand.
TAATACTTTTTTAGTCTTGTTTCTTTTTCCATGAATTTTCTATAGTCTTGTATTGATTTTTAAAACTTTCTTCTCTGCTTTTTTTTGGTGTTTCTTTTATTCTATTATTTTTTTCAAATTCTGCTATGTATTCCCAGTTTTCCTATAGACAGAATCAAAAGCACATAGAATTACAGAATTTTAAGGAATCTTAGAATGAATTAAAATACCTTGTAGTATTTTCACGTGTGTTGAATATTCTGGTGAAGTGATTCTTTAGATAGAGAACTTGAGACTCAAAAAGATTAGGATGGTTTTTTTTTTTTAAACATAGGAATTGGCAGAAATGAGATTCGTACTCATTTTAAAGCCCAGTACTCTTCCTTCTTTTCATATCCTATTGGCGTGTGTTTAATAATACAAACAGGAGTGAGTCTCTTGCACCCAGTGGATAGAATGAAGGTGGAATTAGCTAGTGAACCCAATGAAATTGGGTAAGAATGGAATGAGCAGAGGAAGGCCAAGTTTGAAGAGAAACACTTATCAATAAATTATAAAGATGACGGACACACAAGATGTTGGGAATTATCTACAAAGGCACATTAAAATAGAAGATTCAAAGGAGCTCTAAAAAATTTGCTGCTTTTTTTATTTATCAAGGACTGACAAACTTGGAAGATTTTTACTGAAAGATGCTAAAACATTTTGAGACACTGGGAGCAGTGTCTACAGCAGATAGAAATGTGGTATCATCTACTTCCATCCTGACTTACAGAGCTCCTTAGAGCCCCTGGAATACTAAGGGACTGGAGACTGCTGAACTACACAGATCTGTGGCCCAGGACAGGTGGTCTCCTCACCTCTGCCTCTTCTCCCAATTCATTGATGTCCTTCCCTTATTCATGTAGGCTGGGTCAGGGGCATGATTGGCTGGCAAATCATTCATGGAGTTCAGTTGGGACTTTGGTAGTGTGTCTGTGCTGGGGGCAGGTGATGGAGATTCCAGCTAGCTTGTTTTTCAGGAGCAGGGATATAGAGGGCTCCTACACTTGGTCATTTGAGGCCATCCTTTCAGGAATCTGTGCTTTCATAGACTGAAGATTTGAAGATTGGAAACTTCTGTGGAGCCTTGCAGAAGTGGAATCTGGAAGCGGGAGCCCATAGGAAGGCAGATATTTAGATAGTACTTAGGGAAATAGAGACACAACTAGCAGGACTCTGTTTTTCCAGCAGGCTCTCTCCTTGGGTGTGTGAGCACCTATGAAAATCTTTAAGGGCTTGTTAGTTTATGTGGATCTGAATAAGGCAGGACCTATAGAGTGGAAATAATGGAATTTTATTATTGTTAATGTTTTAGTCTTTCTGGGCAAAGTATTCTCAGTAAGAATATACACTTTTGTTATTTGATTTTTGTACATTTAGCTTTCATACATTTCAAATATTGCAGGGGATGCCCTGTACTGATTTAGGGCAAAGGAAAGCAATAGGACCTTCCTAAGTGGTTTCCTGGCCGGGTGCGGTGGCTCAAGCCTGTAATCCCAGCACTTTGGGAGGCCGAGACGGGCGGATCACGAGGTCAGGAGATCGAGACCATCCTGGCTAACACGGTGAAACCCCGTCTCTACTAAAAAATACAAAAAAAACTAGCCGGACGACGTGGCGGCGCCTGTAGTCCCCGCTACCCGGGAGGCTGAGGCAGGAGAATGGCGTGAACCCGGGAGGCGGAGCTTGCAGTGAGCTGAGATCCGGCCACAGCACTCCAGCCTGGGTGACAGAGCGAGACTCCGTCTCAAAAAAAAAAAAAAAAAAAAAAAAAAAAAAAAAAAAAAAAAAAATCTCTAAGTGGTTTCCTTGCTGAGGACTCAAGACTGCCATTTTGAAGTGATGCAGATGAGTCTTTTAACCAGAGGTAGATCATGGACAAGAGACAGTGGATCGCTCTACCTTGTTTTAGGTCATCGGTTTTCTTCCAGATTAGGTAACAAAATGTATGTCATCCATTAATTGAATTTTAAGTTCAGCTTCAGGAGAGATAATTTGTGAGGGTAAATTATTGTCAGGCTCTGCCAACATATTGACTGTCACTGTTTGTTATAGAGCTCAAAGTCAGTTTTCATTGAATATTTTATAGATTTAGACAGGTGGAGGCAGAAATAGGTAACTAAAATCTTTTACTACAGAGGACATATTTTAATTGTATCAAAAATCATTATTTAATATGTAGATCACTGACCTTTCCCCAGGTTATCTTTTCCTTTTTTGAAGGGGAAGCTGGATATAAACTGGCAGTTTAAAAAATTGTAAAGAAATCAGCTTGCTCATTTTCATTGTACATTTTTGCTCTCAAGCATTTTCCATGATCTGTGTGTGGATTCATTGCCTGCATCAGATGATGAAGACTTAAGTGTTGCTACTAAGGTAAAGTGGTCTCTTGTAAAATTAATTTTCTCACTCTGAATCTAGTTTTGCATAGTATTTACTTTTAAAACTTAGCAGTGGTATACCTATCATAGTTTTATGGTGGTAATGGAAAGTTGGTCAGAGAAAAACATACACGTGGCTAGTTGATTCAAAGCATTTGTTTAACTTTGGTAACTAACAAAGATTGATAAGTCCTGTGACAGGGTGTGAGCTGAAAAAAATGAACTGGAAAGTAAGTAGTGACAGGAAAATCACATTAGGAAATGCTTTCTCCAATAGAGGAAACATGAAATGTGATTAAGGTTTATTTGGATAAATACTAACACTTTGACTTTTAAATCACATGAGAGTGACTTTCATAATATTTATGCCTGTATAAATCTTCAGTGGATCAAATTATTTTGCAGTAATCATGGACTCCCCCAGGACGTTTTAGTTGTAAAATTGTTGAGCACATAGCAAGAGCTTTTTTTTCTTGGAAACTGACAATTTTGGTATCATATAGGTTTTAGGAGAGATTGTTTCTCTACTTATATTATTGGTTCTGTAATGAGACTAAAATAGTATTAAAAATTGCAGAAAAAAATCACTGAGTGTGGTGGTATAGACTTGTGGTCCCTGCTACTTGGAAGTTTGAGGCAGGAAGATTGCTTGAGCCCAGGAGTTTGAGAAAAGCCTGGGCAACATAACAAGACTATCTGTCTTAAAAATATAAATTGTGGAAATGTAAAAATTTAAATTTATGCTCTCAAAATTTGTATCACAAAGGGATTTTTCTGTGTTTTGTAAGTTGTCCATGAAGAGTTTATATAAAACACTTCATCTAATCGAATAATATGTATTTTGCTGCAAATAAACAGTTCTAGAAGCAGAGACTTGTTATACCAATATGGTAAGACTTTTAACATCATAATTTTGTCATTGTAGTTTATTTAAAATATTTACTTGGCCAGGGGCAGTGGCTCATGCCTGTAATCCCAGCACTTTGGGAGACCGAGGTGGGGGATCACCTGAGGTCAGGAGTTCGAGATCAGTCTGGCCAACATGGTGAAAGCTTGTCTCAAAAAAAAAAAAACACACACACAAAACTTAGCTGGGCATGATGGCGAATGCCTGTATTCTCAGCTGCTCAGGAGGCTGAGGAGGGAGAATTGCTTGAACCCGGGAGGCAGAGGTTGCAGCAAGCCAAGATTACACCATTGCACTCCATCCAGGGTGACATAGCAAGACTACATCTTAAAAAATGAAATAAAATAACCACTCAAAGTCCTTATATCACATTCTGAAATTTCGAGTTTCAGAAGTTTTTATATTTAGTTGTTTAAGTAATCATTGGAAACTCCTGAATACCATGAGCTACTGGAGGTCAGTAAACATATTTGCATGTATCCTGGAGTACGTAGAATACAGTCTTCCATGTAAGAAGCATTTTAATTGTTGTTTTTTGAGATGGGGATTCACTCTGTAACCCAGGCGGGAGTGCGGTGGTAAGATCTTGGCTCACTCCAATCTCCATTTCCTGGGCTTAGGTGATCCTCACACCTCAGCCATCCAAGTAGTTAGGACTATAGACCTGTGTCACCATGCTCAGCTGATTTTTGTAGTTTTTGTAGAGACAGGGTTTTGCCTTGTTGCCCAGGCTGATCTTTAACTGTTGGGCTCAAGTGTTCTGTCTGCCTCAGTCTCTCAAAGTGCTGGGGTTACTGGCATGAGACATTCAGCCTTAATAGTTGCTTAATCTGAATAGACAAATGAATTTTTATATAATGGAAGGTTATAAGTAATATAATATACCTCATGTATCTAACGATTAAACTTTTAAAATATTGCTTACATTTGCATTATTTTTTAATATTTAAGGATGTGTAAGTTTTGATGTGTCATGTTGAGAAATTATGCCATACATAAAAAGGAAATAAATTAGAAATAGGTCATCAGTAGCAATGAGGATTACAATGTATTTTCAAGTATCATTGAACTGGAATCTTAACATTGTGATTTTAGATTAACATTTCTTGTGCTTTTTATTAGCCCCAACTCATGTTCTATGAAATTTACCTTTTCAAGCCATACATGACTCTTTAGAATTCTGGTGACCAATTCTTTTTCTAGGTGGAAAGTTGAAAGTTCCAGGTTTCTCTCTTTGTTATAATAATGTTCTTTCAGTGGTAGCTGACCATATTTAAGTAATTGAATATCTTAGAGTAATAAACTCTATCACAGAAGTACTTACAAAAAACTAATTGTAGCATAAATATTAATTAATATTATTAGGGATATGAAAGACCAAAAGGCTCTGTTATAGATCTGTTTCTCCATTTACTTTATTGTACTTCATGTTGTTTATTTTCTTTCTTGGCTTAAGCTCATATTTCATTGACCAATTAGGCTTGTTTTTTGTTTGTATCTCCCTTTGTTCTCACATTTTAAGTCAAAATTTTTGTGGAGTCAGGGTCTTGTTCTGTTTCCCAGGATGGAGTGTAGTGGCATGATCTTGGCTCACTACAGTCTCTGCCTCTAAAGCTCAAGTGATCCGCCCACATCAACCTCCCAAGCAACTGGGATACAAGCACACACCATAAAGCCTGACTCCTTTTTGTATTTTTGTGTAGAGATGTGTTCTCATTATGTTGTCCAGGCTGGTCTCAAACTCGTGAACTCAAGCAATCCACCCACCTTGGCCTGGCAAAGGGCTGGGATTACAGGTGTGAATCACCATGCCTGGGCAATATTGAGGTTTATTTAAAAGAATTGATTAGGGCTGGGTGTGGTGGTGCACACTGGTTATCTCAACACTTTGGGAGGCAGAAGTAGAAGGTTTCCTTGAGCCTAGGAGTTTGAGACCAGCCTGGGCAATATAATGAGGCTTTGTCGCTACAAAAATAACAATAGAAACGTTAGCCTGACATGATGGTATGCACCTGTAGTTCTAGCTGTTCGGGAAGTTGAGGTGGGAAGATTGCTTGAAGTCAGGAAGTTGAAACTGTAGTGAGCCATAATCATGTCACTGCATTCTACCCCTGGTTTGACAGAGTGAGACCCAGTTTCATAAAAAGAGAATGATAAGAAACTCTTGATGCAACGTATTATAATTTTTAAAATGGAAACTTTTTCTTGATATTACCTTAGCATTGTGTCCTCGAGAAAGTGTCAGAGCCTTTACCCGGACTTTCCCATGAAAAAGGAAACAGAGTACTCAATGGAAAAGGAGAAGGTGAGATTCGTATTTTATTTAAAAAGTGATTTGATGGAATGTTTCTTTTAAAATATAAGCACTAATATAGTCAAATAGCTAAAGAAAATGTCCCGTTAACTGTATAATAAGTAAAGGAGAAGTAAAATGGTGATAAGTTGTGTCTCTAACCAAGGGTCAGCAGTTGATTCTATTGGGAGTACCACTAAAGGAGCTGAGTTATGAGTTCCATTTTAAGACACTCTAAGACCTGAGGCAAGTCAGGAAAGAGGGAATGGAAATGAATAAAAGAGAAAGAATGAGGAGGGCAGAGTGTACATGGAATAAATAAAAAAAAAATATGTGGGTGTATGTAATGGAGGGTAGTAAACTCAAATCGTTCTGTAGAAGAGGGAAGAACATGGTGTTAGAAATAGGAAAGAAGATAAAGTGAGCTTCCAGTACCAAAATGTGTCAGAGAATTAGAGTAACATTTTCCTACTCTTGCTGTCATCCTCACTACTGGGAAGGCATGAAGGATTGAGGTACTTTACTACACAGACCTGTGTTTTATCTACCATAGATGAGCATCACCAAAAGTGGTCAGCCATGTATGGCTATAATTTAGTTTTACAGAAAATGTTGTAACCTCATGGGATAGTATCATATAGGTCAAGTTAACATAATTGAAAAGAAGAGTGATTTATGGAGAAGAAATTAATTAGAGAAGGTATTGCCTGATTAAAAGTTCATTAGGAACACTATGGCTTATAATGTAGTATTAAATTCAGGGACATAATAGGGAAGAAATGGAGGCTAGGCCAAAAAGGGCAACTAGGGTAAACAAATATGGAAGCATATCAGTATAGAACAGGGCATTCAAATTTTCATGAATTAGTTGAGGAGCTTCTGCAAAATGCACATTCTGATCGATTCTGCCTTTCTCATGAATACTCAGGTGATGCTGGTGCTGGTCCTTGGACATATCTCTGAATAGCAAGGGAATAGCCTTCCTTTAGAGAAATCTGGAAAAAGAACCATTGGACAGCAATTTTAAAAATAACAGAATCAAGGGAAAGCATTAATTTCCTTTTATTTCTGAGCATAATTCTAGCCATAGGGGAAGGAGAATGAGATGAAAAGAGAGATTACAGGTTTATACTGTTGCTGAATACAGATGAAAACAGTGGTCACAATTATCCATAAAAAGCAGTTAGGAAGGGAAGCATCAGGACGACAGATCTAAAAATCACTTTTTCAAAGAAAGAGGGATTGTGAAAGGACAAGGACGGAGGAAAGAAAGACATTTGCTGGGGTCTTGGGAGTTAAAGCTAAGTAAACTTGAGACAATGCACTTCCAGTTGCTTCAGCATATACCCAGTCTCACAAAAGAGGTTATTGCTGTGGGGAGTACTGGAGGCAGAAGGGAGTGCTAGAATTGGGGTAAACCACAGCAGCTCATCTCACTTCATAACTGTCAGGTCTCAGAGAGAGAAGTCTCATTGACATGAGTGAATAAGTTGTGATTAAGTTGCATATAGATGCGTTGGCTAATTTTTTTTTGAAACAGTCAGTTCTTTGATATGATAGGTGTTTCATAAAAGTCCTTTACAGTGTAAGATGATATACCAAACTTAGCTAATTTTAGAAGCAGTAATATTGTAAAATTCATTCTGTGAATACCAAAATTGTCATTTTCAATAAATATTGCACTAATTTTGCAATATGGAAGTGTATTCATATCCAGCAAGTCTGTGGTAATTCAATGTTTTCTTTTTTGATAAATGTTTTGATATTGGAAGCTTATTCTACACGGTTTGCTTGGTGTGTTTTATGGACTGCCTTGCATGAGTGGATCAAGGAGCTCTAATTCAAGGCCAAACGAGGAGATAGGAGAAACGTAGGTGCTACAGTAGCCCATGCGGTCATGGGAAAAATGAGTATTTTGATTAGCTGTCATTTCATAAGTGTGTACCCTAGCTGATCAATTTAGAACACTCTCTTTAATGAGAGGTGAATTGCACATTCATCCGAACTGTCATCTCAACTGTGTATTTCCTCAGTGACGGGACAGGGGAATTTGTTTGTGGTGTGCTGGCAGCAATGCCTCTGATGTGTTGAGTGAAAATACTCTGTACATTCACCATCAGCTTTGACATTGATTCCCTCAGGTTTGATTTGGTCCTCTGTTAAATGGTCTCTTTTCTCCTCATCAGCCCATGTGTTCACGGTGCTATCCATGGTTTTCTATTTTAGGTATAGGCATTAGAAACATAATCTCACTATTGAAATGTAAACTGCGTTTTAGGAATCCTGTATTCCTATTTTCCTCATATTTCTGTCATGTTGCTGTCCTAGGCAATGAAAAGAAGATGTCAAGAAGAACCTCAAAACCTTAAGTAATTATTTTTATAGCCAGGCATGAGAACTCAGCTTGATAGTAATGCTGCATGAATGTTTGGTTGGCCTTGTCATACTTACATGTAATTGATGACATATCCCCTTTGCTTTGTAGGGCCTCCTGCAAAACGTCCTTCCTTAAAGGTAAGTAATTATGTATATTTTTTGAATCACTAACTCCATATTGTATAAAATATATATGATTTATGAATCATTTTCTTTTAAAAGCCTTTCAGCCTAGCACTGAAATGGAGGATCCTGCTGTGAAAGGAGCAGTACAAAGAGAATGTTCAGACATTGAGAGCAGGTATGTTTTGAATACAAATGGAATGCTGGAATAAGTACATCAAGTGATTGAAAGTACTCACATTATTCCTAACCCCTAATTCATTGACATAAATGTTATTGTTGGTATCTATATTTGAATAAAAATAAATTTAGAAGCATAAAAAAGATTTTAAAAATGTAAGCTGTAACTCAGATGTTTCTGTTTCAATGTTTTGAATAGCATAAAGTTTTCAATATAAAATTTTTATACTTGTCAGGGATTCAAAGCAGTGAATTTTGAGACTCTAGGATATTTCCAGTGAGTTATATGCTAGTTGGAGTTCTGATCTTTACCTAGAGGAAAGCTTTACTTATTAACATGTCAGTTTCTGTTTTAACTTTAGTGACTTGCTGCTAGTGTTATTACACTGATGATCTGAAGCCAATCAGATGTTCCAAATGAGCAGACTGTGTGTGTATGTGTATGTATAGGTGTGTGTATGTGTGTGGTTATGGCATCTTTGATTATTAAAAATTAGGGAAGTATTTATTCATTTATAGCTGGTAGAGTCTTCTAAAAGGGTTATTTTGAGACTTTTTAGTGTTAAGGTTTTTGAAACGTGATTGCGTAGAGGCTACCGACATCATAAATCGATTGTTTTTCATTTCAATGCCCTTTTGAAATCTTTAACTATATGGTGATGCTCAGAAATAGTATGCAGAATTTTTTCTTTGTGTCCTAAAATGGTATGTGAGTGGTTCTACACTTTACATACCTTTCTGCCACTTTCTTTGGTGTATTTTGTATTATATTTTCCAGATGCATCCACATTGATATGATTATCTCTGGTTTAATTCATTTTACACTTTTCATTGTATTCCCTTAAACCACTTTACCACATTTAGTTAGACTCTCCTGTTGCTGATAAATGAAGAAAGAAAGAAAAATAAAAATAATGTCAGATTAAAAAGGCTTTTGTTTAATCAGTTTGTATCTATTAATGTTTACTATACGAGAGTTTAAAGCTGAAAAGTTCAGAATGCAAGCATGCACCACCATAGTTTATAAATGCCCTTAGAACTATGATTCATGAGCCTTTAGCCTCTGAAATTAGGACAATTCATTTCTCTGAAGAAGTTTGCTGTGCTGTTCTCAGAAAAGAAAACTGAAAAGAGCAAATGGCATTGTCTTATTTGACCTCTTGGACATCCTTGAGTGAAACTGAAACTCCAGGGATACTCAGATCAAAACTCAGAACTAATGTTTTGAACAATATATATAGTTTATGAATGTCTAGTGATCATGAGTCCTTGATGGTGAAATGAACTTTCAAGTTTCGCTTTTACATTTTTTTGCTCTTTTCCTTGACTTGTCTTAAAAGCTTAAATTCAACAGTTTTATTTATACAGAAACCGGGAATAGAACTTGTTAAATATATTTCTGTCCTGTCTCACGGCATTGTGTATGCTTCAGATCTAGTGTGAACTAGACTTATTTTTATATGGGAACAATTAAGTTTTTGTGTGTTTGTTGGTTTGTGTTTTTGAGACAGTCTTGCTCTGTCACCCAGGCTGGAGTGCAGTGGCTCAGTCTTGCCTCATTACAACCTCTGCCTCTCAAGTTCAAGCAATTCTCCTGCCTCAGCCCCCTGAGTAGCTGATACTACATGTACATGCTACCACATTCTGCTAATTTTTCTATTTTTATTAGAGGATTTCACCATGTTGGCCAGGGTGCTCTCCAACTCCTGACCTCAGGTGATCTGCCCACCTCAGCTTTCCAATGTGCTGGGATTACTCCTCCACTGTGCCGGCTACAGATAAGATTTTTTAAGGCTATTTTATGCAAATCTTTGGTCTATATTTAAGGCTTCATATCTGAATAATGAAGGTATTCATGCGTTGAGGGAAGATGAAAGCGGTTTTTAATTTAATGTATATTCATTGAAATGTTTTTTGAAGTTTTTATCTCTAGTACACAGAAACACAAAATAATGTCATGGGTATTTAATCTTAATGTGTTTATGCACAAAGTTAGTTATTCAAATATTTTCTTATCTCTGAAGAATCTTAATTATTAAAAAATTTCTCGTGGAAAACAAAATATATAATCGACATTGTTGAGTGATTCCAAGTAAATTGTAGTAAATAACAAAAGCTCAGAACAAAGTGAGAGATTCTAGTTAAGTAAACTTGTCTGAGTTAATAGCAATTGCAGGACTTGTAAAATACATTAGACCATGAAGGAGTAGTGTGTTTGTGGGGTAGAGGACAATATGGTACTGTCTCAGTGAAGAAAGAATTTTTATACTTTATTACAATTTGTATTACTATTTACATTCTAATAACTGAAAACTTTATTTTCAGATATTTTAGATTATATTTCTACTACTAGAACCGTCAATAGTAAGACTTTTCAAAAATTTGGGAAGTTGTGAGTTGATGATAAATATCTATCACCATCAGTGATCAAAAATCAGACAGCGACCACAAACTTTGGACACACGAACTTCGTAGTTAACGAAAGGATTAATCTTGAAGCTGTGTTTCTATCAGGGAGTTATACTCTTCATTACCTGTGTGAATCACAGCTATCACAGTAGAAAGAGAGCAAGGAAGGGAAAGAAGCATGGAAAATTTTATTCTAGATTCCCTTGGTTGGCTTCATGCTACCGTAGTTCTGACTTGTAAAGTCATTTTGTGGTCAAATGTACTTTGTGTTTACTCCCCTTATGCAGCCTCCAGCCAAACATAATGCTTCTTAGCAAGGCATTTGTATTCTTCCTTTAAGGAAAGCAACATATAAATAACAAAGAGAATGAGGAGAAAGAGGAATTTCATTGAGGTTAGTATTTACCATAAATTTGAGTGTGGGTACCATGATTATATTTAGAATTTGGGGGCTGGATTGGAAAATGAAGTAGATGTCTACAGATTTCCTACTCAAACACAATGTGGCTTTGATTCATTTTTATATCTCTAATTTTGCAAATATTAGGTATAATTATATGCAGTGTCACTAAAAATACCTTCCCAAACCAAATATTAAATGATGTCTATGGCTTTCTGTATTATAGTGTTGATTTTTCCAATATTAATGGGAACCATTGAGCATTTGCCTTGTAGTGTCTCCTCGGCTGTACTCACACATTCCATCACCTTGTCTTAATGGATAATCATGCACTAGGAATACGGGTTTTCATCAGAGCTGTATCATTTCAAGATAACACATGAGCATCAAATTTAATTCTGCCGGAACACTCAGTCTATTGATTAACTGCAGAACTATGGGGTCTACTTGACATACAAGTTAAATTCAGTGCCCTTAGTCATAAGATCAGGTGAACAGTAATAAATTATGCATTATTTTTTCACTCCTATAGTTTTAATTTCTTTCTCTCTTTATGTCTAGAATTAACATTTTGTTCTATAAAACATGATGATAATCTTCTAGAGTAGCGATGACAAGCTATAAATCCAAAGTTTCTTATCTATGCAAATGACTTGTTTGCTTCTATTTTCTCATGAGCTTGGTAGATCCAGGAAGCAGAACTTTTAAAACAAAATCCCCAAATGTGGGGGGCGTGGTGGCTTGTGCCTGTAATCCCAGCACTTTGGGAGGTCGAGGTGGGCGGATAACCTGAGTTTGGGAGTTTGAGACTGTCCTGACCAACATGGAGTAACCCATTTCTACTAAAAATACAAAAGTAGCTGGGCATGATGGCACATGCCTGTAATCCCAGTTACTCGGGAGGCTGAGGCAGGATAACAGCTTGAACCCGAGAGGCAGAGGTTGCAGTGAGCTGAGATCGCACCATTGCACTTCAGCCTGGGCAGCAAGAGCGAAACTCCATCTCTAACAACAACAACAACCACGACCACCACCACCACAAAACCCAAATGCATTTTCTTAGCACAGTGAAACTGAAACAGAAAAAGTATAAAGTAAATACAAGTAACTGAAACAGTTTATGTGTTTTATTTTACTTCTCATTTGATAACTTTTGTAAGGTAATGAGCAGGATGTATTTCTTTGGGGACCCAGATAGATGTACTTACTCATTCAATAAAAATTCATTCTTACAATGGCCACTGATACTTATATTCTAAATATTTCTAAAAACATCTCCTCAGGCCTGCATCATCTTTGCAACATTGCCTTATATTTTATCTTTGTTCATTTATTTATATGCCTCAGAATTTTATGCTCTTCACAGTATTTCGAGTTAATTATCTCTAATGTAAATAGATCTGTGAACCACTCCTGAATACCTAATGTCCAGGCATATTAAAGGTTTATATAAGGCTTTCAGAAACTGACTTCTGGATTGGGCACGGTGGCTCATGTCTGTAATCCCAGCACTTTGGGAGGCTGAGGCGGGTGGATGATTTGAGGTCAGGAGTTCGAGACCAGCCTGGCCAACATGGTGAAACCCCATCTCTACTAAAAATATAAAAATTAGCAGGTGGTACTGGCACCCGCTGGTAATCTCAGCTCTTTGGGAGTCTGAGGCAGGAGAATTGCTTGAACCTGGGAGGCCAGGTTGCAGTGAGCTGAGATCATGCCACTACACTGCAGTCTGGGAGACAGAGTAAGACCTTGTCTCAAAAAAAGAAAAGAAAAAGAAACTGACTTCTGCCCAAATCTCCATCTGTAGCCCTTTCCCCATCTGCCTTTTTCTCTGGAATTACTGAGCTGCTGGTAATGCCCCTCTCACCATTCCTCTTTTGCAGAGAAATACATATGCTCTTGGAGGCTTCTCTCCGTCTCTTGGTGCTGCCTGGCATGTGCTCACCCTTTCCTGCCCTCTGCTTCACTTAATCTGGCTAACCTTACCCTCTAAGACTCAGCTCATGCATGATCTTTAGGAAAGCCATCCCTGACAGCTTTTATTTTCCTTCCTTATACCCCAGTGTCTAACACTTAACAGGAACTCAATAACTAATTATTTGGCAAAGTTAAGACTGTTTATACAAAGATGATTCAGAAGATTGTCTTCTACAGTCTAGCAACAAAGGGGATCGACATGTAAAGACATGATGTGCAGTTGAGGTGGTAAAGTGACACTAGAAAAATTGACAAAGTACTAAGGGAGCCCCAAGAAGCAGAAACCTGTGTATATGGAGAAAGATAGCTAGAATCAAGGAAGACTTCACATAGCATTCTGAGCCTTTTTTTTTTTCTTTTCTTTTTCTGTTACTGGAGACAAGTTCTTACTCTATCGCCCAGGGTGGAGTGCAATGACATGATCGAGACTCAGTGCAACCTCAAACTCCTGGGCTCAAGGGATCTTCTCACCTAAACTTCTTGAGTAGCTGGGACTACAGGCACATACCAACATGCCTAGGTTTTTTTTTTTTGTCGAGTCAAGGTTAGCTATGGTTCCCAGGCTGGTCTTAAACTCTTGGCCTTCTGCAGTTCTCCCACTTTGGCCTTCCAAAGTGCTGGGATTACAGATGTGAGCTATTATGCCCAGCCTACGTTCTGAGTCTTAAAAGATGAAAATACATTTTTCAGAATTGTAGAACATTTGCGATGTAAAAAATGGGGTGCACACTAATTACAGTATAAACAACAATAATTTTGCAAATTATTAGTAACTGTTAAAAAGATACTGTTATGAAGTACAGTAAAGTGTTACATTGTATATTTTGAGTGTATTTTAAAATTTTGTTTTGTTTCCAACAGTTTTGTTTATTTATGTTGGGTGGAACAATTTGTGAGTGACCCTGAAATTGTGTATGGCTTGAACCTGGTGGTATCTAGTGTCTCCCCAAGTAGTTTGTTAAAGTTTTGGATAATTAGAAGTATTTCTTAAAGAAGTAAATATTTCATTTAAACTCTCAAAATATAAAATACAAAGAAATTTTATTCCCTATTTGTATAAAGATTATAGTGTTTATTTAACTGTTCTTAGTTCATTTGAACTAAACCTACAAATTTTTCAACAGAAGAAGACTTACTAGTGGCTTCAGAGGAAGAGCGAGAAAGGCTTGAAAGAAGTGAAAAGAAGCAACCACAGGTATATAAAAATTTAAGTTTCTTGTTTAATATTGGGTTTTTTTTTTTTTGCTTTAGTAACAAAGCGTAGTCCAAATGACATGACCTTTTAGACTATACCTTTAGAATCCAATAGATCATAATTTTATATTTAATTTTTAAAACATTTAACCACTTACGAAACTTAAGATATTCCTACCATCTGTGGTAACTCATAACTGTCTTTACCTTTGGAATCGAGGCAAGAAATTTCCAGTATTATCTTACTCTTTTATTTTTATAACCTTACTCATAATACAGAAGGTAACATGAAATATTGAGTCATATTACTAAGGAATATAAATTATGAACAATTTAACAATGATGGCCACTGAGTTAAACTAATGTTAAAGGAGTCATCATTGCTAGTGTTTCAAATTTTGCGGTTTCATATTGCTGGTCACCAGTGCCGAGTTAAAAGATTTATTCTGTTTTGTGGTTGCCAGTTGACTTCAGTGTTTGTGTTCAGGGAGTGAATGGGGTCATAAAAGTCCACCCAGTTGTCTGTTAAGAGAATTATACCTTGCAGAATGGTTCCGTTGGTGTCAGGGTACAAACAATAACTTTATTTCAGCATAAATAAATAGTAAATATTACTAAAATTTTAAAAATCCATCTGCTATCACTAGCAGAACTTAAAATATATTAGAAGTGGATATAAGCAGAAATCTATCTAGATACATAACACTATCATAGTTTATCATTTGAATTAGAACTTAAAATTTTGCTTCTCTTTCTGATTGGTGTTCAGTTTGACTCTTAATAATTTTTTGTTTGCCTAGTCTCTAATCTTCTAATCTTCAGAAATATAAATGCACTGTAGGGGCTCACCAGTATGCTGACGTAACATCTTTTTAAGAGAGGAAGCTTTTATAATACCACGTATCATCTTTGAATTCATTTCTGGTAGATTTAACACATAATAAGTTTAGTCCAAACAAACACTGACAGTTCAGCTTGCTGGTTCATGTTTTTCTCCTATGTTAAGCCAAGGCAAATTACTTTTCACTTTTTAGTTACAATCCCATAATTTAAGAGTAGCAACACATAGATTAAGTTTCACAGTTAAATTTAAATTATTTTCTGGTATTTCTTTGTTTATACTTGATTAAAGCTAATTTTAAAACATGCACTCTGACAGAAAAGACATCTGAGAAACAAAACAAGCAAATCAGTTTCCCATTTGTGCACCTGTGGAAAAAAAATTTCTCAGGAACCAGAACTGGGTAGGAATTGTGATAAAGGGAATATATCTGTATATTCAGGACTTCCTTTAAAATTCATTACAAACAAGTTTAAGCTGAATATTGGTGAAAGTTTTGAAAACTCCCAAATTACTGCTTGCCCTGAGGAAGAGCTCCTCCATAGTAACTGTAAAAAGGGATGAACTTAAAGGGAGTGCCCTCTAATCTGATGAATCATGTCCCTGATTTTGAGGAGGAAGATGCATCTGGAGGGTGTAACTCTGTGGCATTCCAGGCAGTGCCTGACAGAGGAAGTCCATGTCAAATGTCTTTTCATTCCATTCACACTCCAGGTCCCTGAAATACAGTTACCAGTTATCTTCTAAGCTTGATTGAAATGAAAATAGATCAGACTAAGAAATGATAACAAACCGGACACATAGCTTGTTTCTAACACAGATGAAGAAAACGTTTGTAATGATAAAGAAACTGAAAAATTAAGGAACCCAGTAATTATGATTGAAAGAAAGAGATTAAGAGTTTAACATGCAAATGGCAAAAAATATAAAGCCAAATACCACTAATTGGAAATGAGACGTTAGGCATTGGCCTCAGTCTAGAGATCCTGAAAGTCTTTTTGATTTGTGGTTTACCCACCCCAAAGAAATGAAGCATGATTCAGATAGAAAGCCACAGTAAATCTGCTGTTACAGGTACATATAAAAACGGAAAACCAATACAGTGTTTGTTCCAGAAGCCACTATATGACAATCCCAGTGCTAATAACTACAAAAGCGTGAATCTTGAATTATAAAATGTGAGTTATTGTCTACCACATAGTGAGAGAACATAAAAGGTATAGCTAGAAGACTTACAGCAAGGTATTCCAAGGTTTCAGGCATGTTACAAGTTGAGTTCCTGACTTTGGAGAAAGAGACAGTTCAACTTCAAAAATACAGAGGTTCACTTGATGCTTCTCTTTTTTCTCTTTATCAATTATTTGATTCAGTCTAATTTTCTATTCAAGAAAATCTCATGTGTACAGTTACAGGGGGTTATCTGAATGTGTAATTATGTGTCAAAGTAGATTAGTTCTGCTATCTAAATAATGGTTCTGGAGAATGTTCTCATAATGTTTGTTCATTAATCAACCTAAGTCTCATTATCAGTCTCCCAAGTGGCATATGGACTGGGAAACTAATTCAGCCGTGTACCATGTGACCTTCTGAACTAGATAAAGAAAGAAATTGCTGAAGAAACAAGGTCTAGATTCTAGACTATTTTTTTTCTGTATTCATTTAGAGATGAACTACATTATTTAATGATAGAATGAGAATACAATGGGAGGGAAGCGATGACTGAGAAGAGCCACAAAAACACATCTAGCCTTGAGAGTTGCAACGAATATTCCCAGCCAAAGGAGTCTGTTTAATGTGTTTTCATGCATGCAGGTTTATCTGCTTAGCTCAAACTCTCAAACTGTTTGAACTTACAGTCCCATCATGGTTATTTCAAATATTTTTGAACACAAATATGTATTTCCACATATTTTAAAACATTACCACTCTCCAATATTTCTGTTAAATCAGACCTTTATATTATGTTGTTTAATAAAATATGGTAAGTTTTGACATGCATGATTTTTATCATATAAGAAGCATAACTTCTCAACCAAAAATTTAGCATTTGACTCTTTAGTAGAAAGTTGAGTTCTGTAGATTGTGTTCTAAAGATAGACAACAATCTGGAGATTTACTTCTTTCCAAGTAAAGCAGATGAGGCCTTTTTCCACCCTCTGAGGCATTAAATTGCTTTGCTTCAGTTAGACTTTTAATATATCTAATTTGATAAATTTATCTGGTGATTTATGTAATTCAGGAATATGGCATTGTATCATATTATTTGGTGCCATGAAATGCTAGGGAATGCCACCTTAGGAGCTTTGGATGAAACACTGAATATGTCTTGATTGGTTTGATTCCCATTAGCAGTAGATAATGGGGTAAAGTAGGTAACTGTACCATATGTTTTCCACCTATAAACTTTTGTGGTGATTGAACGTGAAATCTGTGAAGCATCTTGTTTTCCAGAATTCTGCACTAGAAGCTCAGCAATTTCACTCTGCTTTTTGTGTTGTGGCAAACTTTTGTTCCCATAGTTCAGAGAGCACCTTTACTTTTTTGATATCCCAGGATTCAAATGAAAAAACAAAAGAGAGATGAAAGACAGTGGGGAAAAGAATAGCTTAGTGCAGAAAAGGGAAAGCTTCTTTAAGCTTCTTCCCTGTTCCCGAAGCCCTACAATGTCACATCCTCTTAATCTGGCTATTTCATGTAAAATCCAGGTGATAAAGACAGAAGACATATGTTATGTCTGTGTCTTTTTATTTGTCTGTTTCTGCCAGTCAGATAGCATAAAAACTTATATCAGGTAGCGAACAGTGGATGGGAATAAAAGCACAAAGTGGAGAAGAGCCCTTGTTGAAATTTTGGAAAATTCTTCTATTCACTCAAACAGAAATGAACAGACTTTACAAAAATGTGATGAAATAAGAATATCTTAGAATTATAATAGTTATGTATAATGATAAAATTAAATTAAGCACAAAATATTTTTATGATTAAAATGGTGACAACCTGAATCAAGTGAAAAAATCAGGGAAAAAGTGATTTTTATTGAATAAAATAATTATTATTTATTATTTTATTAAAGGTCAAAGAAGGAAATAATACGAACAAAAGTGAAAAAATACAACTATCAGAAAGGCTATGTGATTGCACATCTGCTGCTGCTGCTGGCAGATTAACCCAACAAAGGAAGATTGGGAAAACATATTCTCAGCAGTTTCCCAAGGAGGTGAAGGAAGAGCATGATAAGTAAGCCTGTAGTGGTGGTTTTTGTTTTTGTTTTTTTGAGATGGAGTTTCTCTCTTGTTGCCCAAGCTGGAGTGGAATGGTGTGATCTTGGCTCACTGCAAACTCTGCCTCCCGGTTTCAAGCAATTCTCCTGCCTCAGCCTCCATAGTAGCTGGGATTACAGGCATGTGCCACCGTGCCCCGGCTAATTGTTTGTATTTTTAGTAGACATGGGGTTTCACCATGTTAGCCAGCCTGGTCTCGAACTCCTGACCTCAGGTGTTCTGCCCACCTCGGCCTCCCAAAATGCTGGGTTTACGGGAGTGAGCCACCGTGCCTGGCCACCTATTGCAGTATTTAACAGCAGATAATTGTCATTGTGCTATAAACTAATTCAAAATTAGACTAATATTCTTTATGATTAACAAGTTTTATACTTTTACCAGGGATATTTAGCCCTGTCTGGTAATCAGAAAAATGCAAATTAACATAAAATAAGATACTTTTTAAAAGTCATGCTGATATTTAAAAAGTAATTACTAGTGTTGGCAAATGAGAGGACAAAGGCATTCTCACACACTGTTGGTATATGAAATAGGTAAATTATTTCTGAAGGGTAACTTAGTGCTATGTATCAAAATTTCAAATAACCTGACATCCCTTGAACTTGACAACTTCACTTTTGGAACTAGATTTCACAGGAAAACATAACTTGTGTAAACATATACACATTTATTAAGGGCATTAATTATATATTACACATAATGAACAATAGGCCAATAAATATATAAAATATATGTAATAGCAAGGTGAATTGAAAGTATTAAGAAAGAAATATAAAAAGTATGGATATATTAGACTCTTTAGCCTAGTTTTGGATTACAGTAATCTGCGGATAGTTTGTGTGAAAGACATCTGAAGGTGCCATCTTACACTGTCAATCATGTGGAGAGATACCTGCAATATTTCATAAAGATTAAACTTTATTTCTGGTGAACTTATATGCTTGTCAATGAATAGTAACTTTAAAAAATTAGTTAATTGTAAATGATCTTTTTAAATTAGGGAGTAATTATGACTGTGTGATTTAAAAAGGTAATTTTGAACTTGTAAGTTTACTGAATAATCTCCAGTATCCTTTTTTATAATATATACTAGAGGGACTAGGAACACAAACTTTAGCAGAATATTCTTTCCTTACTACTTTTCAAGTATATGCATTCTTTTGAAGATGTTGAAGTGAGAAATTAAATATCTGAGAACTAGAAAGGAAAAATAATCCAGAACATAGAAATTTTGTTAGGATAGTAACATATGAAGAGGTAGATCAGAAGATGAACTTTTTATTTTTTAACAAAATGAATTTTATAATAAATGAATTTTAAGATAAATGTCTTTATCTGCAGATACACCTTAAAACAAGAAAATGAAGAAAAAGCAAATGTTAATATGCTGTACAAAAAAAAAATAGAGAAGAATTAGAAAGGAAAGAAGTTGAAGAAAGAAGTTGTAAGAAAGAAGAAGTAAGAAAGAAGGTGAAGCAAACAACTTGAACCGACTGTTCAATCACTAGAGATGAAACCAAAGACTGTAAGAAATACTCCAAATCAGGTAAATCACTCTTTGGTAAAAATTCTGTATTTTAAACTTTATTTTAGCAATGTTACTTATAATATCCCCTTGATTTAATATATATTATTTAGGTCTAAAACAAACCAGAAATGTTATCTCATTTTTAAAAATGAATGATGACACTTACAGGTACAATTATTAATATTTATTATAAATCTGGGCATCCACATAGAATATTATTTTATTACAAAGAGCTTTTGAAAACAATTATATACCATAATATGCACTTAGTGATAACGTATTGATAAAAATTTTGTTCCCAGTAAAATTGTTCCTTTTTCTTTCCCCTATTTCATACTGGTTACTGTACCTAATATTATAAAGAAGGAACAGAAATTATTGCAATCACAAATAATCTCATAATAGTCTAAGAAGAGTTCTATACATTTTATCTTATTTACTATTGGTGTTTTGAAATAAAAGTTTTGTATTGATATATTTACATCGCAGAAGTAACTGTGATCTGTTGGAGAACTAGAAGTAGAGTCAGAAGTCCTGGGGAAAATCCTGTAGCTTGCTTATATTTTTAACCTTTCTTTTTCAAAATTGTGGTAACTAGATGAGCTCATCAATGAATGTATATAGGAGTGACTAGTATAATGTCTAGATTTATGATTTAGTAAATGTAATTCTTACAACTGACTCTAAAAGTGTTAAAAGAGTCAAATTGCAATAGAATATTGTCAGTGAAACAGAACTGTAATAACTTTGGGAAATTTTATCTGTCCAAATCCATGTGAACTAAGGTTCTTACTATAGGGTGGTGAATGGGTTAGATATCAAAGTGTAAATGCAATTTTTTGGATATATTTTAATTTAGTCAAATTTGTTAATGCATTAATTTTGCTTTTGGGTTTGTGGTAATTCAGGGAAAGGCTCTTCCAATTCTGATATTCTTAAAAATTCTCTGGTGTGCATGTGTGTGTGTGTGTGTGTGTTTACTTTTATAAATTCATTGACTTTAAATACATTTCTGAACTTTTGGGAATTTATGCTCTATAAGGTTCAGTTTTGCTTCAACTTTTTCTCCAGTTGGACATCCACTTACAGTAACCTTGTTAGTGTATGAATGTCCAGGTTATTCATTCACTTCAGAGGTAATCATAATCATGATACGTTATTTTATTGAGTACTAGCTAAAACTTTTTTTTGTTTTATTTAGGATTTTCGTAATCATGAAGAAATGAAAGATCTGATGGATGAAAATTGCATTTTAAAGACAGGTGTTGCTATACTCAGACAGGAAATATGTACAATGAAACGTGACAACCTGGAAAAAGAAA
Source organism: Rhinopithecus roxellana (assembly GCF_007565055.1). NCBI lineage: Eukaryota > Metazoa > Chordata > Mammalia > Primates > Cercopithecidae > Rhinopithecus > Rhinopithecus roxellana. Next base: position 60,276,035 of record NC_044561.1, read on the forward strand.
ATAAATGTCTTACTGACATTAAAATTGTTAAAGAAATAAATGCTTACCTTGAAAAGAGTGTAAAACTCAATGAGGAAACAATAACGAAAACGACATTCCAGTATGAACAAGAGCTTCATGATCTCAAGGCGGAGAATACAGGACTCAATTCCAAACTGTTGAAGGAAAAAGAAAGCAAGGCAAGACTGGAAGCTGAAATTGAATCGTATCAGGCTAGACTGGCTGCTGCTATAAGTAAACACAGTGAAAGTGTGAAAACAGAAAGAAACCTAAGACTTGCTTTAGAGAGAACACAAGACGTTTCTCTACAAGTAAAAATGACTTCTGATATTTCTGAAGTAGAAGATGAGAATGAGTTTCTTACTGAACTTTCTAAAATGCAAATTAAATTAATTACCTTAAAAGATAAGTTCCGTAAGACAAGAGATACTCTCAGAAAAAAGTCATTGGCTTTAGAAACTGTACAAAACAACCTAAGCCCAACACAGCAGCACATAAAGGAAATGAAAGAGATGTATCAAAATGCAGAAGCTAAAGTGAGTAAATCCACTGGAAAGTGGAACTGTGTAGAAGAGAGGATATGTCAACTCCAACGTGAAAATCCGTGGCTTGAACAGCAACTAGATGATGTTCATCAGAAAGAGGGTGATCAAGAGATAGTGATTAATATCCATAGAGGCTCTATTGAGAGTGGAAAGAAAGACCTCCTGCTACAAGAGAAAAATAAGCAAATGAATGAATGTAATCATTTAAAAGAAAATGTCTTTCAATATGAGAAAGAGAAAACAAAGAGTAGTAAGTGTCAAGGAAGATAAATATTTTCAAACTTCTGGAAAGATAATTTAAACATTTGGTTCTGGATACATGTCAAACCCAGTTGAATATAAAAATCAATAGATAAAAAGTGTGTTTACCATACTGTATAATTCCATTTACATGAAACATCAGAAAAGATAAATGTATAGGAACAGAAAGTAGATTAATGTTTACAACTGGGTGGGGCTGAAAGCTGGTAGTGACTGCTAATGGGTATGAGGGATCGTGCAGTGATGGAAATGCTCGAAAGTTGGGTTGTAGAGATGGCTGCACAAGTCAGTAAATTTACTAAAAATCTTTTAACTTTATGTTAAAACAAATTCTATAGTATGTAAATTATATTTCAACAAAGCCTAATTAAAAAAAGGAAAAATGTGTTTATTATATCAGCTTAGAAACATACCTTGCTTCCAGGAAATAAAAGGTAGAGCTGAGAGATGATTTACTTTGAGAAAAGACATTGTGTCACCTATGAAATTTTATTAGGCACAGAGTCATATTTTAAGGTAGATAGGCCTGTGTTGCTGACGCAGTAATTTTAATGTCTTTATGTTGCCACATGTGAAGACCATGATGAAGGTATAAATGGAAATGTTTACACCTGAAATAAGTATTTTCAAATTAAAATTTAATTAAGTGATTTGCTTCGTCACTTAATTCTAGATTCCCCAGATGAACTGAAGTGTATCGCTGTGTCTTGTAATACCTTCCTTTAAGTAGCTTTTTATGTATTTTAGTTGGTATAGCTTTGTTATTATCATATTAATTTAACTTAAATCTGAAAATGTCAGTCTCAAATTACGTATTTTTATGACCACATAATGTTTTAAAGGCACCTACTTGTTATAAAATTATAATTTAGGATAAATGTGGTAGATTTTAGCAAAACCATATTTGATTTGGTCTTCCCACTGGTATTTATAATTGACTTTGAATATTTGTATTAATAATTAGCTCATAATTTTTATTTCAAGACTCAATGACTATCATTTGAATATAACTTTGTCCAGTACAAAGATACTGTAGCTGCCTGTGATTTATGAGTTAGGCATTAGATCCCCATTTTCAGACTAAAGAGGGGTGGCAGGCTTATGTACAGTGGGAATTGAGTGAGCACAGGAGGGAGTTGTAGGAGCTTGAAGTCAGAGAGGGAGGTAGAGGCCTGTTTACCGGGGGCCTCAAAGGCCATTGGAATTTTACTTTTATTCTGAGATAGGAATCTGTTGGAAGGATTTGAACAGGTGATTGAATATGTTAGGAACTTTGAGGTTGAGTTGAGCTTCTAAGATGATCGAATGGTGGGATGACTCTGTTGTGTTAAGTAAGAGAATACCAATTTGGCAGGAAGTAACACATTCTGCCTCCCTCGCTGAATTCAGTAATAAATAAAAGTGTGTACATGTGATGAAAAGAAAGTGAATTGATGTGTGTGGTGATAATTTTCAAAGTAGGTATATTAGAGTTAAATATTATTAACATAATAAGACAATTTATAAAATCAGTAACAAAAATATTTTATCAGGTGGTTGTGAGGCAACTTCAATGAGAAATGGCTGATCCCCTTAAAAAATCAACTACGTTAGAGTCTCCACTGGAAGGTACATCACATTGTCACATTAATTTGGATAAGACACAGGCCTCAAAGAAAATTATTTCAAGTGGAAAGTCAAGTATGTATGGAATTTAACATGTCAACAGTTATTCTGTAGCTGGTTGAATTATATAACATGTTTTAGGATACTAATTTTGGCAGAAGCTTGATTTTGTATTTTCATTTTAATTATTTCCATTTTACTAGCTTTATACTGTACTTTTTTTTATACTGTGGCTTTCATTCTACCATTTTGAAAAATCATTGCATAGCTTTTCTCTTACAGTATGTACCCTTGGAAAAATTAAGAATTATAAATCTTTCCTCACAGAAAATTGACTTTTTTCCTGTTAAACATATTTTCAAGTAATTTTTGTATTGCTCTGATGAGGCAGGCTAGATTAAATCAGAGGGGAATGTTTAATGGAATGTTCCAGAAGATTGTCTTATTTCTTCACTTTTGTGAATGGACACAGGATTTGTGTCTATTTCACAAATTCTAGGTTAACTTGTAGAGAAAGGCCATTATACTATTCTTTGAAATGTACATGTTTTATGTTAATTTACAAACTATTTGAAAAGTTAGGCATTCTCTTTATTTATCTTTTATTTAAAATATACTATAAAAATGTAGAAATATTTAGATCTGATATAGTATGTACATCAAAAATTGAGAGCTGAGAAAATTATCTTGATCCTGCCATTGGATTTTAAAAACAGTTTCACTGAGATATAATTCACATATCAGACAGTTCAGCCATTTAAAATGTGCAACTCAGTATCTATTAGTATATTCACAGCATTTTTGTCACCCTGAAAAGCAACCCCACATCTCCTAGGCATGACTGCAACCTTCCTCCATGTCCCTTCACCTACCCCTGTTGTAGGCAACCGCCATCTACTTTTATCTCCATACGTTTGCCTGTTTTGCATATTTCACATACATAGAGTTCTACAATATGTCGTCCTTTGTGACTGGCTTTTTCACTTAGCATAATGTTTCCAGAATTCATGCATGTTCTAGCACACATTGATAGTTTATTTCTTCTTATAGTTAAATGATATTGTATTGCATGGCTATACTTGTTTTCCATTCATTCATCAGCTGATGGACCTTTAGGTTAGTTTCCACTTTCTAGCTATTATGAAAAATGCTGCTGCGAACATTCACTTACAGGCTACTATACCATATGGACATGTGTTTTTATTTCCCTGCTGATTGGACTTTATCCTCAGAGTTAATTGGGCAGATATCAGCACTTGTCTTGCTCATGCTAGCCTTTCTGCCTTCTTAGTTTCTGTTTATCTAGCCTCATTCATTCAGACCTGGCAGACAATTTTTTTGTTTTCCTGAAGCTTTCTCTGACCGTTCTGACTCTCGTTGACCTTATGTGTTAGCAGTTGTTGTCTAGTCTGTGCAGAAGAACTTAGTCCTTAATTTTACATGGCATTTTTTTTTAATGGAAGATAATTTTCTCTCATTATAAATTTGCTCAACAGGGAATAATATATAATATGTATGCCCCCTATCCTTGCATAAATTGAAAATATTTTAGCTTAGAAGTTTTTAGCATACAATTAAATACTTTATAACATACCAATTATTTCTTGTTTGAGACCTCGACACAGTAAAGTTTATATTCTAAATGTATTTTTAGCAATTAACTATCAAATCTAAACCAATTAGTCTAATAGAGGAGAATCGGTCAATCACATGTTTATGTTTTTCTCACTATGAGAAAGAATCTAAATTGGCCTTTTTTCACTATGCAGTCAGAACTGTCTTTCTGGACTGCCACCAGTTTGTCAGCTGAACAGTTCTGGCTGCAGCTTGTCTGATGAATGATAGCACAGCCCCTCAATCTGAGTGCTCAGCAGAGTGCTTATGAAGGCAGCACCACAGCAACAGTTGCTCAGAGGGAACTGATTCAGGAACTTCAATTTAGCAGTAGCGTCCAGGGTTTTCGGCTCAGTGTCTTTAGCCTGTCTCTGCTGGTTATGTCAGTTATGTACTATTCAATCCAGGAGGTGCTACTTACATTGTAGTACATGCATAGTCATTGTCTACTGAGTCACACAGAGAGAAAAGTAAGTTATAAATTATATGCCCCGATTTGCTGCAACTCTCAGTGGGGAGAAGAAGATTGCATGCAGTTATAGGAGACCACTTCCATTGGCATGCCACCTGCCTAGCATACACACTTTTGTTCAGATATACAATTAAATAATTATGCTAGTAGGAAATATTTTTGTAGCTCACTATGTTCCATGTACTCTTCTAAGTGCTTCATGTTAGTGCCCAGTTAAACACCTGGTTGGGGGAGGTGACTCATGCCAGTAATCCTAGCATTTTGGAAGGCTGAGGCGGGAGAATCGCTTGAGCCCAGGAGTTTGAGACCAGCCAGAGCAATATAGTGAGACCCTGTCTCTAAAAAAACAAAAATTTAAACACTTAGCTGAGGCATGGTGGTGCATGCCTGTAGCCCCAGCTACATTGGGAGGCTGTGGTAGGAGGGTCACTTGAGCTTGGAATATTGAGGCTGCAGTGAGTGGTGATGAAGCCAGTGCACTCCAGCCTGGGAAACAGAGCGAGACTCTGTCTCACAAATAAAAGGTTTTGTATAGATTCCCATATAGGTGAGTTAGACATCAGGCTTAGAGTTATTAGCCACTTTGTTGTCTGCCTTGGGAGTAAAACATATAATAAGGGACAATATTAAACCATCTCAATCAATAGCCTCTAACTTCTTGAGAAGGTTCTTATTTCATGAGTTTCTAAGCAAGAGACTACCTGGATTAAGACATTTGGTGGACACCATTTTGAGATGAAGTATCTTGATTAGGAGAAAGGGAGACCTCTACTTGACTGGAGCTTCCCAATGATATAGTTGAGTGTCCCCCGAAAGAAACTTTAGAACAAGACTTTCATCACGCTATATCTCTATGGAAAAGGAAACTCTTTAAAAGAAAGCAAAGGCAAACAAGTGATAATCTGATGGAAAAAAAGGGCTGGGCGCTGTAGTCCCCATATTTTGGGAGGCTGAGGTGGGTGGATTACCTGAGGTCAGAAGTTCAAAAACAGCCTGGCCAACATGGTGAAACCCTGTCTCTACTGAAAATATAAAAATTAGCCAGGCTTGGTGGTGTGCACCTGTAGTCCCAGCTACTTGGGAGACCGAGGCAGGAGAATCACTTGAACCCAGGAGGTGGAAGTTGCAGTGAGCTGAGATGGCACCACTGCACTCCAGCCTGGATGACACAGTGTGACTCCATCTCAAAAAAGGGAAAAAAAGGGACAAAGTATACTGGTCCAAAAAAGAAGAAAGAAAAAAAGGACAAAGTCAATATCATAAAAGGTCAATATCATAACAGTGAGACTGTCCCCCTTTGAGATTAGAAAATAACAGTATACTCAAAGCAATATCAATAAGAACCAACAGAATAGACAAGAATAGAATATACAAGATTCACTATCTGCAAAAGTAGTCTGCACAAAGTAGCAATGTATGAGTGTGTGGTTGAGAATATTGTCTATAATATGTGTACTAGAAGGAAGAGGCCTCAAGAAAAAGGTCAGAGCTGGAAATGTAGATGAGAGAATCTAGGTCAAAGTTTTGAGATTTTAGGAGTCCTGAGAGAATTTAAAAAGTGGAATAGTAGCTGGGCGTGGTGGCTCAGTCCTGTAATCCTAGCACTTTGGGAGGCTAAGGCAGGCAGATCATGAGGTTAGGAGTTCAAGATCAGTCTGGCCAACATAGTGAAACCCTGTCTCTACTAAAGATATGAAAAATTTGCCAGGCATGGTAGCACACACCTGTAATCCTATCTTCTTGGGAGGGTGAGGCAGGAGAATTGCTTGAACCCAGGAGGCAGAGGTTGTGTTGAGCCGAGATCATGCCACTGCACTCCAGCCTGGGTGACAGTGGGAGACTCCATCTCAAAAACAACAACAACAACAACAACAACAGGGCCGAACAACAGAGGCTGTTGCATTTAGAAATGAAGTGGGGTCAGAGGAGCAGAGGGAGCATTTGGTCACTGCTCACGGTTGCTGCTGAGTAAAGCGGGATAAAGTCCTTCATGACCCTTGGACTTTTTTATTGGAATTATTAAAATTATATTTCAGTGTTAAAAACAATTAGTGATGAAAAATAGATTTCTGGATGAGACCATGTGTCATAGAGTCCAATGGAAGGGGAGAAACAGGATAATAGAAAAGCCGCAAAAAGTAGACAAAAGTTGTGTTTTTGTTTATTATAGAAAAAAAAACTTTATTTAAAGAGAAATGGTTAAGAGAAAGGGAAAAACTGAAACCTATGGGTGAATACTTACAGAGAATGACAGTATTTAGCTCAACCTGAAGACAGATGAGGACCAAAAATGTAATGGGAACTAGACAAGAGTTTTCTAAAAATCGTCTTAGTAAGACGTAATTTAAGAAAAGTTGGAATATCTTAAACTAGTAATGAAAATGTTTCTAGAACATCTTTAAAAACTAAAATGTAAATATAACTACTCTTTTTTTTTTTTTTTTTTAACTAACTCTTAGTATTTTGTGTGTAAAACCCCTCATTTGTAACAAACATTTTTGGCAGTTTAAATTTCAGAAAAGATAATGACAAAAGTATGAATCATTTTTAGCATTTTAAGAAAAGTGACTAGTTTTGAAATCTGCCCTTATTGGCATCAGGTTTATAAAATGCACTTTATAGCCCTGCCTAAATACATATTACTCATCAACTTATGAGAAATAATATTTTTAAGATAAAAGAGGGTCTCTGGATTTTACAAAAATAATTTTAAACACTTTTTTTAAGCCTGAAGGAAAAAATGAAGATTAAGGAAACTTTTTGAGTTAGTATCATCACTGGAGTATAATGTGAATCAAATAAGAAAGAAAAATCATGAATTAAAAGAAGAGGCAACTGGGTTTGATTTTAATATTGTAGAACTTGTTAATCCTTTATTAATTGATTTAACTATAATTTTACTTGACTCTAATCGAGATACAAATTCATTTTATGTCTGCATTTTCATAATTAAACGAATTCTATTTTAAAATGTATTTCAGAAACTCACAACACAACTTTATAGGCATGTGCCTCATGGGGGCGGGAGTTAGCTGAGCTGTTGGGGCAAGGTTGGGATGAAAAAATTTATATTAAAAATACCCATATAAGAGAAAAAACATCTGAAATTTTTTTAGAATGCCAAAATATTATACTTATTTTATTTTTATTTTTATTTTTATTTGAGACACAGTGTGGCTCTGTCTCCCAGGCTAGACTGCAATGACGCCATCTCGGCTCACTGCAACCCACGCCTCCAAGCAATTCTCCTGCCTCAGCCTCCTGAGTAGCTGGGATTACAGGCATGTGCCACCACGCCTGGCTAATTTTTGTATTTTTAGTAGAGACGGGGTTTTGCCAAGCTGGTCAGGCTGGTCTTGAACTCCTGACCTTATTATCTGCCTGCCTCAGCCTCCCAAAGTGGCATGAGCCACCGTGCCTGGCCACTTATTCTTTAATGATTTTGAAAACAATGACAAAGCCTTGGACAACGTCAAGTGCACTCTTCATTATCTAGTTTGAATTTTTATTTCTGAAGATACTTTTGCTGTCTGTGGTCATCTTTTCTTCCTTTTGTAGTATCCTCTGCTGCATTCAAAATCTTTAAAGAAGACCTATTTGTGTTGTTCTTTAACATCAAAATTTATCTTGATATGTAACTTATATTTTGTTCTGCTTCTTTTTCTTTTAGATATAAAACAATGGAAATTTACTCATTTTACACAGATACCTCCATTCTATACATGAAGTATATGTGTTATTAAACTTCTGTTTTATGGAAATGAATTTCATATGTATACAAATATATGTATAACTTAAAAGTAAAATGAGCATTCATATTTTGATTGCAGATTATTTTTTAAATGGAATGTGTCTTTGAATCCCTGAACACAGCTACTTTTCTGTTTATTTACTGAGCACTTAAGTTGGTTTTCTGATTCTAATCTACATTTTTCTGTCATTGCCTTTCTCTATATGGTTTTGTATCTCTTTCATTTTGTTGACATGATGTCAGCAAATATCTCTGGATCTCTTCTTCAAAGTCTTTAAATCATCACACATCTCTCTGCCTCTTTCCTTTTTTCTAAAACTGCCAGTTTCCTTTTTCTCCTTAACTCAGATATTAAAGATGTTTTCTTACTTCTCTTTTTCTACATTGAATAATGTCCTTGAAGCTTTTTGTGTGTAGTTTTTTTCTTCTTATGGAATGTGGTCAGTGGGTATCAAAATTTATTTTTGTGTCTTTTTCAAACGTTATGTGTTTTACTTTATTATCTTGGTCACTAATCTCTGGGTTATGGCTTATATTTAGTAATAGATTATCTTATCTTAGCATACCAACATGGATATGAACAGTTTATTTACAAAAAGTAGATGGTTAGGCCGGGTGTGGTGGCTCACACTTGTAATTCCAGTATTTTGGGAGGCCAAGGTGGGTGGATCATTTGAGGTCAGGCGGTCAAGACTAGTCTGACCAACATGGTGAAACCCCATTTCTACTAAAAATACAAAATGAGCCAGGTGTGGTACATGCCTATAATCCCAGCTACCTGGGAGGCTGAGGCAGGAGAATCATTTGGATCCAGTAGGCAGAGGTTGCAGTGAGCTGAGATCACACCATTGCATTTCAGCCTGGCCAACAAGAGTGAAATTCCATCTCAAAAAAACAAAAAACAAAAAACTGTATGGTTATAATACCACTTTACCTGCCATATATGCCATAAAATCGTTCTTCATATTATGTATCTAAGATCATAATTTCATGTAGAATGCTTCCAAACTATGCTAAGTTGAAACTGAAAGGATTATAGTTTATAGATTTGTTTATTTGATATGCCATAACATAATATCTGTTTAAACAATTATTAAATATTTACTCTTAAAAATACTTGACTTACTAATTCTGTGCATTTCTGCAGATATAAGAAACTTCTGGAAATGGCAATAAATATGTTAAGTGCATTTGGAAACGAAGACTTCGGTTGCCATTGAGACTTAAAAACAGATCAACTGAAAATGGATATTCTGATTAAGAAGCTAAAACATAAGGTAATTTTTAAAAAAAATTTATTTCATCTTAAGGTCTAGATTACGTGTGTGAGATGTGCAGGTTTGTTACATAAGTAAACGTGTGCCATGATGTTTTGCTGCACCTATCATTCCATCACCTAGATATTAAGCCCTGCAGGCATTAGCTATTGATCTCGATGCTCTCCCTCCTGACCCCAACAGGCCCCAGTGTTTGTCGTTCCCCTCCCCAAGTCTACGTGTTCTCGTCGTTCAGCTCCCACTTAAAAGTGAGAAAATGTAGCGTTTGGTTTTTCGTTCCTGCATTAGTTTGCTGAGGATAACAGCTTTGAGTTCATCCACGTCCCTGCAAAGAGCATGATCTCATTCATGTTTATGACTCCATGGTATATCTATGTCACATTTTCTTGATCCCATGTGTCACTGATAGACATCTGGGTTGATTCCATGTCTTGACTATTGAGAATAGTGCTGCAATGAACATACAAACGCATGTATCTTTGTAATAGAAAAATTTATATTCCAACGTACGGTAATTTTAAATCAGTTTTGGGCTTAAAAGTCACGTAATTTGGGAAAATATTAGTAATGGAAAAACCCAAATTCTGCCCAAATATGTTGAGAAAATAGAGGGTAAATATATCTTTTCAGACTTTAAATGCATCAGGCTCTTAATCTTCCCCATATCTGGGAAGACCTAGAAGGGGAGAGACTGGGTTACATTAATGAGGGCCATTTCAATCTTTTGGCCCTGCAGCAGCCATTTCAAAATATGTAAAAAAATATATTTGGAGTTAAATATCTTTATTTCCTTCAGCAGCTTCTCTCTGTGATGCTGTACCAGAATCAGGTTAGAAAGTAAGCCACATTATAAGAGTTAATAAAACCATCTGATGAGATTTTATAGTTTGAAGCATGTGATTCCTAGACCCTTTAGATAGAAATTGGGGCCAAAGGAAACAAGGTCTTATTCCTCGATATAAATCTCTCAGTGCTTTAAGCAGTGAAAGAAAGATTTTTCATTTAATTTTACAGACTTGATACTAATAAAAAGGATAGTTTTTAAAATACAAATTTTTTTTTCTATAAAAAGGACATGCTGTTGATTCTCTTATGTCTTGAATTGTGGCAAGTGATCTGAAACGAAGCAGTACCTGTCTCCAGATCACTAGTACCAAATTAATTTGTGTGGGAGGGGGGTGGTGCATAACAGGTTTATTGAGAAATATTGAGCACACCATGCAATTTACTCATTTAAAAGTCATTGATTTTAGTATTTTCAGACAGGTATGCAGTCATCATTACAATCAATTTTAGAACATTTTCATCACCCTAAAAATAAACCCCACGTCATTTAGCCATCTTCACTAGTTTTCCCTTCCTCCCACAGCCCTAGGGAACCACCCACCTTCTTTGTATAGATTTGCCTATAAGCCTCTGAAATAAAAAGCAAGTGGTCTACTGTGACTGGCTTACTTCACTTAGCATAATTTTTTATGCTGCATCTGTGTTGTAGCAGGTATTGATGCAGGGTTTTTCTCCTTAGTTCAGCTAAATCTGGGTTCTTCTCTCATGACCAGGAAAAATTAAGCATGCAGACACACTGAAGGGTGAGGAGGACAGAATTTATTATGTGAAAGGAAAGCTCTCAGCAAAGAGAGGGTTCCTGCCAACAGGTTTCGACCTCACAATTGAATACCAGGAGCACATGAGCTGAAGTGCCCAGGCTCCTCCCCTGCATAAGACGTGAATTCCTGGTGGCTACACCCCATCCCCCCAATGCATGTGGGCCTCCAGTCCGCTGCCGGCATGTATAGGCAAGATAAGTCCAGGTTCCCTTATCTGCACATAACATCTGGTGTAAACACTTACGGGCTGGTTGGAGATTCTCTGGTGACCCTTCCGTATCTGCCTAGATATTTTGCTGTCTCCTTCTAATACAGTATCAGTACTTAATTTCTTCTTATTGCTGAGTAATATTCCACTGTATGGATACATCAAACATTTTATTTATCCATTCGCCAGGTGATGGACTTTTGGGTTCTTTCCCACCCAAAGGTGATGGATGTTTTCGTTCTTTCCACTTTTTGACTGCTATGAATAATGCTGCTGTAAACATTTATGTATGAGTTTTTGTGCTTGCATATGTTTTTATTTTCCTGGAGCATATTCTTATGACTGGAATTTCTGGGTCATATGTGACTTCACACGTAACTTTTTGAGGAGCTACCAGTTTGTTTTCCAAAGTGGGTGCACCACTTTACATTCCCAGCAGCATTGGATAAGGGTTTTAATTTCTTTCTGTTGTTCCTAACAGTTATTTTCTTATTTTATTGAACAAAGATTTTTATCCTGTGATGTGAAGTGATACCACATGTGGTTTTGATTTACATTTTCCTAAAGACTAATTACATCAAGCCTCTATTAAGGTGCTCATCATCCATCTTTGTATCTTCTTTGCAGGTGTATCTGTTCAAAATCTTTGCCCATTGTTTAAATTGAGTTATCTTGTTACTTATGAATTGCAAAGATTCTTTACATGTCTTATATATGTAAGTCACTTATCAGATATATGTTTTTCAAATACTTTCTTCTACTTAGTGTCTTGCCTTTTCACTTCTTGATACTGTCTTCTCAGGCACAGCAGTTTTCAATTTTGAAGTCCATTGAATCCATTTTTCCTTTGGAGTCATAGGTAAGAAAACACTGGCAAATGCAGTCACAAAGATTTATGCCAGTGTTTTCTTCTGAGGGTTTTATAGTTTTCGCTGGTACAGTTAACTGCTTTATTTTGAGTTAATTTTTAAACAAGATATTTTGTCCAAATTTATTTATTTTTTGCATATGGATACCCAGTTGTTCCAGCACCATTTGTTGAAAAGACTATTCTTTTCCCATTTTGTTCTTTTGTTAACCTTATATAAAATCAACTGATTGTAAATGTGCAGGTTTATTTTTAGATCATCAGCTCTTAGTTTGTTTATGTCTATTCTTATGCCAAGGTCAAATTGAATTTACTGAGAAGTTTTTTCAATCATGTTGCAATTACCAGTTGTCTCATGTCATAATAAAAATTAAATTTAGTGGAATATCTTTAACTTCACCTTTTGTGTGTCAGAGGAGTCTTTGGCCAGCTTATACCTTACTTATTCTAAGATGTGATGGGAAGCCAGGCCTGCAAGACATACTTCATTTCTTTTTTTCTCCATTCAATCCTTTAGTATCTTTTCCATTGCCTCCTGCTATCATTTTATTTTCATTAAGTTTTGGTCACAGGATCTGCTGACACAGTCTAATATTTAGTGCATTATGTTTTGCTAACTCATTATAATTCATAGAATCTTCCATAGATATTTACCATCCAGGAAGGAGAAGTTTAAATCCAAGCTGCCAGCTTTCCTCAGTGGAAATCCAGTGAAGTCATCATCTTTCAGTTTGCAGATCCTCTTTCCACCTGGTAGCTGGTTCTCTTGTGTAGCACTGTGTGGCTAATCCTTTTCTTGGTGCAGATCTTGCATTTTCAGAAACCACAGTTCCCTGTGTTGAGCTCCTTTTACTGAAACAGAGATGCACAGCTCTGCTTTCTAGCTCAGTAGAGGATTCTTAGAATATAAAGTTTAACTGATTCCAAGAAAAAGTCTTAGGAGTCCAGCAGTTAAAAATCAGGTAAATGTTCAGGCAGTTTATCAGAGACACATAGTAGATTAGTATTTTGACTTTCAAAATTTCAGAGCCAGGTTGTGTGCTATAGAGAAGCCTTGTGGTATAACCTAGAGATGGGATGGTCTTCTCCATACAAACAAGCTTGGAGTAAGGTAAAGGAGAAATTGCATTTGATTTCTTAACACTCAAAGCACACTATGTTTATTTTACTTCTGCGAAGACTAAAAATCATTCCATAATGTTCTCCTTATTTCCTTATTGAAAAAAGGAAAATAAAAATTAAATACTAGATTGATTAGTAAATACTCAAAGCTTATCTTTTAGAATTTTAGTTAATTGAAATTAGGTCACTGTCTGATTTTGATTATGTAACCAAGTATTTCTAGTTGTTTTTCAAATCACATGTCTTCTTGCTTCCCAGTCTTATTTCCTAACTTGAGGGGAATTTGTAAGGAGATACCCTTGCCTTGTTATCAGAGTTCATAAATGAAGGAGTTTTAGGACAAGTTCCTCCTCAGCAGCTTATGTCTCTCTCCTGGTTATCTGCTGCTTCTCAGTAATGTTTGCCATCAATAAATTAACCTCAACATTATTAGATCCTACTTTAAAGGAGACTCTTTTCTGCTGCATGTTATGTTTCCTGTTGTCTCTTTTTAAAACTTATTTTTCTAACAATTTCCCACGGTTTTGTGGCCTACAAGAAAACATGTATTTTGTTAATGAACCTGTGGTTTGGAAAAAGTTTGGCCAGGGCAGCTTGTCTCTGCTCCCCTCAGCTTCCCTAGGAACAGCTGATCAGTTGGGGAAATGGAATTATCTGAAGCTTTGCTCACCCATATGTTTGATGATTGATGCTGGCCATTGGCTGGAACCTTGGTTTGGGCAGGCAGCACGAACACTGACACTGGCACTGCCAGGTTCTCTTTGTGGCCTGAGCGCTCTCACAATCAGGGGGCTGAGTTCTAAGGGAAAGCAGTCTGGGATAGAGAAGCCACATGGTATCCCTTTTACTGCATTCTCTTCATTAGGAGGAAGTCAGTAAGGTTGGCCCATATTCTGTTTTTTAAATCGGATGAATAGAGCTTCTCTTTTGTTTTAATTGACGCATATATCCATAATTATGGGTTAGTGATATTTTGATACACGTATATAGGGTGTAATGATCAAGCTAACTAGCACATTTACTACTTCAGCCATTTTCATTTCTTTGATTTGTGAACATTCAAAATCTTCTGGCTTTTAAAAAATATACAATAAATCATAGTTAACCATATTCACCCTACAATGCCGCAGAACACCAGAACTCATTCCTCTTATCTAACTGTAATTCTAGATCCATTAACCAAACTACCTTCCCCTAGTTCTTTGAGCTTTTGTGTTGTTCTTAAGAGACAGGATCTTGCTAGTGTAGTCTGGGCTCTGGGCAACTGTTGTCACCCGGACTGGAGACAGTGGTTTGATCATAGTTCACTGCAGCCTCAAACTCTTGGGCTCATGTGATCCTCGCACCTCTGCCTACTGAGCAGCTAGGATTATGGGCATGCACCCATTGCACCTGTCTGAATTTTGACTTTGTAGAGATATCTCCCTATGTTGCCCAGGTGCTCTGGAACTTTTGGCCTCAAGTGATTCTCCTGCCTTGGTCTTTCAAAGTGCTAGAAAATTACAGGCATCAGCTATGTTGCCCAGCCCTCAGTTTTCCTTTAGCTCCCACACAGGAGTGAAAGTGTGCAGTATTTATCTTTCTGTGTCTGCACTTAAGATCCTCCAGACTGATCCATGTGGCCACGAATAACAGGATTTATTTCCTTTATACGGTGAATGGTATTCCATTGTGTATGTGTACCACAATTTTTTGTCTGTTCATTTGGTGATGGACATGTAGGTTGATTCCATACATTAGCTATTGTGAATAGTGCTACAATAAACCTATGAGGACAGGTATCCTTGTGATCTACTGTTTTCTTTTCTATTGCCTGAATACCCAGTAGTGGGGTTGCTGGATCCCTAGGCAGTTCCATTATTAATATTTTGAGGAAACCTCATGTTGTTTTCTATAGTGGCTGCAGTAATTTTCCTTCCCACCAACAGCATCTAACAGTTTAGTGTTCTCTGGAACCTCACCAGCACTTTTTTTTGTCTTTTCAATGATAGCAATTTATTCAAATTGAAGCAAGATTATATCACATTGTAGATTTGATTTTTATTTCCCTGAGGATTAGTGATACTGAACATTTTAAAATTTATTTATTGGCTATTTGTATTTCTTTTTTCTAAAAAAAAAAGTATAGTTAGATATTTTCTCCAATTTTGAACTCAGATTTTTTGTCATACATTAATACTAACATGATTATGATTTCAAATTTTCATAAATCAGACAATTCTGAATTCAGTTATTAGTTTTGATATTGCTGTTAAACATTTTAAGCTTCAGCCTCTTTTTTCAACGTGTTCAAAATTGCTCTTTGAATCACTGACTCAAAGTGAAAGACAGCAAACATATAATAATTAGGTTATAATAGTTTTAAAAGTGTATTCTTTTCATTTGTTTTAGGGACAAGCACAGTATGAAAAACAAGTAGAGCAGTTAAATAAGGATAATATGACTTCACTAAATAAGAAGGAACTCACATTTAAAGATGCGGAATGTAAATTCTCTGAAATGAAAACTGCTTATGAAGAGGTTGCAACTGAGTTAGGAGAATATAAGGAAGCCTTTGCAGTAGCATTGAAAGCTAACAATTCCATGTCAAAAAAATTAATGAAGTAAGTCAAAACATACATTCATAGGGAATGAATTAAGCTCATTAATTTGTTTTGAAAGCATAATTTTTAGTGAGATGGCTTCAGGACATTAGTAGGAAGTGAACGCTAATTTGATAATGTAATTTTGGAAAATAATGTTAGTAAATAATCTTACCTTTAAAATGTTAGTCGAGGATAGTTTCTGTCTCTCCTGTCACTTCTTTTTTTTTTTTGCTTTTGTATGGCTTTTTTTCCCCTGAAAAGTCTCATATAGTTAACCTGATCTGTTAGTTTTTTTCACTAAGTATTTTTGCAGTTTTATAATTAATAAAGTGATCTTGTTATAAGATTACTTGTCAGAATTTCCCTGAATAGAAATATTAATGATTTTGATTTAATTTTTGATAGATCACAACCTAAACCCAAAGTGTCAAGTGGTACTGCTACTCTGGGCACAATTGTTTTTGATTGTGATCTTTAGTATTATCACTAGAGGGTGCCTCAAGAAAGACTATTTGTGTAACATTTTCAAGATGTTACAGAAAGGCATCCTTGTGAAATAGTGAATAATTATCACAGGAATTTAAAGAAGTGTAATTCACAAAGTGGTTAAAAAATAACACCTTGTTCAGCCTGAAGGAGTGTGCGGAAGGCAGAGAGAACAAGCCCCACCTCCAGTGCCTTGGTCACAGTGCTGGGGCTAATTGCCTTCAGAGATGCTTCAGTTCTTTTTAATCACCAGCCAGTCTAGTTCTCCCCTAGGAGTTGTTTCTCTGAATTATTCCTCAGTGCCCAATGTTTAATTGTTCCTAGATAATGGGTGAAATGTACAAGGGTGAAGCCTAAAACTGGTTTACTCAACACAAGTATTCCTAGATTTTTTTTGTTCATTTTAGTTTTCTTAACCTATGTTAAGGAGTACAACATGATGTTTTGATATAATTAGTTCTAGTGAAGTGGTTCTTATAATCAAGCAAATCAATATATTCATTTTCCCGTGTCGTTACCCTTTAAATACAAGTATTTCTAATGGAACTTCAGAATCTTACAAGTAGAGCCATTTTAGAAGGCAGCAAGTTTTGCCTTTTGAACCATACATCACTGGCAGCCATTATCTCTTCCCTGTCTACTTTGTTTGAACTGCTTGTTCAGTATAAATCACCTTAGAAACACAGGTGCTCCTTTAGAATGATTTTAAAATTATAATTCCTTACAACAGATATGCTCTCACACATCTTCGATGTAAAAACACTGTCTAGTGGGTAATTTGGTTTACTCTCAGGGCAAGTTTTTAAAAACTGCAAGTCATTAAGAATCATTTAAGGAAAAATGAAATACTAAGCATTTGTCTTTGCTGTCTTTACAGATCGAATAAGAAAATAGCAATGATCAACACCAAGCTCCTTATGGAGAACGAGCAGGTGAAGTATTTTCTCAGCACTTCCTACAAGGTGAGACCCAGAGTCACGTTGTGTTGAAAATCTTCCCAGTATAGGCCTCAACAGAAAATATATTCCCCAAATGCCCATAAGAATTCCTACTTCAAATCCACAGACTTCAAATAACTGCAAGAACTACTTGACTGAGGTTAGCTATATGACCGTTTCTCTTTTGGGTTTCACTTCTCTAATATAATTCTTGTTTTTAATTTGGTAAAATACTGAGTTGTTCTGTTCATTTATGCATGTTAAGTAAAGATCATAATTAGCTGTGTTAACACAGAAAGGAAATGGGAACTTTACATTTTTTAATTCCCTGGAGCTCTCATTTTCAAGAGATAACCCATTTGCTAACTTTATTCACTAAATGTGACTAAACTGATATGTTTAAAATGTCTTTAAAATCTGCATTTAAGTTAGGTTTTAGAAATAGCATGTTGTTGCCTGATAACTGATGATATACTTTGAGATGCTTTGGCTTACTTTCTAACTGATTGTAGTTTAGCTGTGGTTCACACCCCCTCTTTTTTTTTTGAGGCAGTGTCTCACTCTGTCACCCAGGCTGGAGTGTGTGGCGCCATCTTGGCTCACTGCAACCTCCCCCTCCCGGGTTCAAGCAATTCTCCCGCCTCAGCCTCCCACGTAGCAGAGACTACAGGCGCCCGCCATTATACCCAGCTAATGTTTGTATTTTTAGTAGAGACAGGGTTTCACCATCTTGAGCAGGCTGTTCTCAAACTCCTGACCTTGTGATCTGCCTGCCTCAGCCTCCCACAGTGCTGGGATTACAGGCATGAGCCACTGTGCCTGGCTCATGTCACTTTTAAAGTTTCTTTGCACCAGCCAGGCACGGTGGCTCATGCCTATAATCCCAGCACTTTGGGAGGCCGAGGCAGGTGTGTCATGAGGTCAGGAGTTCAGACCAGCCTGGCTAAGATGGTGAAACTCCGTCTCTACTAAAAGTCCAAAAAAAAATTAGCTGGGTGTGGTGGTGGGCACCTGTAATCCCAGCTACTAGGGAGGCTGAGGCAGAGAAATGCTTGAACCTGGGAGCTGGAGGTTGCAGTGAGCCGAGATCACACCACTGCACTCCAGCCTGGGTGACAGAGCGAGACTCCATCTTGAAAATAAAAAAATTTTTAAAAAGTTTATTTCAACTCTTCCCACCCATAATCACAACTGAATTATTGGCATCCAAACACTTTACCCCACATACGGATGTTTATTATATAGTAGAATTCAAAATAATTGCATTTTATAATTACACAAAACAGTAAAACGTTCATTTCCATTTTTATGTTAAAAGCTTTGTGCTTGGCCAGGTGTGGTGGCTCACACTTGTAATCCCAACATTTTGGGAGGCCGAGGCAGGCAGATCACTTGAGGTCAGGAGTTTGAGACCAGCCTTGCCAACATGATGAAGCCTGTCTCTACTAAAAATACAAAAACTAGCAAGGCGTATTGGCAAGCATGTGTAATCTCAGATATTCGGGAAGCTGAGGCAAGAGAATCACTTGAACCCAGGAGACAGAGGTTGCAGTGAGCCAAGATCATACCACTGCACTATAGCCTGGGTGATGGAGACTCCATCTCAAAAAAAAAAAAAAAAGGTTTGTGCTTTTCTTACTTAAGAGTACGTTCTCTGACTATAAAAATCCTGGAAGAAAACGTAGGAAATACTCTTCTGGACATCATACTTGTCAATTAATTTATGGCTAAGTCCTCAAAAGCAATTGCAAGAATAACAAAAATTGACAAGTGTGATCTAATTAAGCTAAAGCTTCTGCACAGCATGAGAAACTATCGCGGGATTAAACAGATAACCCAAAGAATGGAAGAAAATATTCACAAAATATGGATACAGCAAACACCTATTATCCAGAATCCATGAGACCTAAACAAATCAACAAGTGAAAAATAAATAGCACCAGTAAAAATAGGCAAAGAAGATGAACAGACACTTCTCAAAATAACACACGTAAGTGGCCGACAAACGTATTAATAAATGCTTACCACTGGTAATCATCAGAAAAATGCCAAACAAAACCAGTCGTTCAAACCAGAACGACTTTTGTTTAAAAGTACAAAAAAAAAAAAAAGATGTTGGGGAGGCTGTGGAGAAAAGGGAACACACACACACCATTTGGGGCAATGTAAATTAGTTTAGCTACTATGGAGAGCAGTTTGGAAATTAAGAACTAAGAATGACCGTTGGATGCAGCAACCCCATTCCTATACTGGGGGTGTACCGAATGGACAATAAATCATTGTAACCAAAAGATGCATGCACATGTCTGTTCATTGCAGCACTGTGCACAATAGCAAAGACATGGAGTCAATCCAGGTGCCTCCAAGGTAGATTGAAAATTCAAGGTAGATTGGAAAATTCCATATATACCATGGAATACTCTGCAGCCATAAAAAGAACAAAATCACGTCCTATGCAGCAATATGGATACAGCTGGAATCCACTCTCCTAAGCAAACTAGTGGAGAAACAGAAACCAGATATCTCATGTTTTCACTCATGTGGGAGCTACACATCGGCTGCGCATTGTCATAAACATGGGAATAATAGACACTGGGAAATAAGAACAGGGAGGGACAGAGTGGGCCAGGTTTGAAAAACTACTTATAGGGTCCTATGCTCACTACCTATATGATGGGTTCAATTGTACTCCAAAATTTGGCATCCTTCAATATACTTTTGGAAGAAATCTACACAGGTAGCATCTTAATTTAGACTACAACCTAGAAAAAAAAAAAAAGGAAAATTTACTATAAAAAAGTTTGCTATGAGTAGAGAATAGAAATTTCTTAAGGTAAAATTTATTGAAGTAAAACATGAATTAAACTTTATAAAGGGCAGAGTTTTGCTAAGAATTTCAAAGCAATGCATTCATTGCAAAAGATGACTTTATTTAATTTTTTAATTTTTTTTATTGAAACAAGGTCTCACTCTGTAGTGGTGCAGTCTTGACTCACTGCAATCTCCACCTCCTGGCTTCAAACAATTCTCCTGCTTTAGCCTCCCAAGTAGCTGGGACAGGTGCGTGTCACCACACCCAGCTAATTTTTGTATTTCTAATAGAGCTGGGGTTTCCCCATGTTGGCCAGGATGGTCTCACTCTCCTGATCTCGTGATCTGCCTGGCTTGGCCTCCTCAAGTGCTGGGATTACAGGCATGAGCCACCACACCTGGCCATCGTTTAACCTTTGTACTAATAAAACACTACCTTTCTAAAATCATGTATATTCAGTAGACCAATATTAACTGTATTTTTGTCAGATTACTCTAAACAGCATTACACAGATACATCCTCTATTATCTACACTTAAAATAAGTAGAAATTTTACTTTATTTATGTGATTATTTTTCTATTTAAGCAAACTTCGACTTATGTCTAGTCACTAAAAGTACTAAAGGCCACATTTTGTAAGTGACATATTATTTTCATAGTAATGTTTCTTTTTTAACTTAAACATTATTATTATTTTTACTTATTTTAGATGGAGCTGGACTGTGTAGAACAAATAATTAGAGAAACAAAGAGAAGTTTGTTTCCAAAATTTATTAATTAAGTTTATTTTAGAAATAAAATGTAAATAGCAAATGGCATTATTTTTCATTGTTGCGTTAGTAGATACTATGTCAAGGTTTTTTTGTTGTTGTTAGACACATCTAATGAAAGATGTGAAAATAAAAACTTTCACAGAGAAGACTGTACTTATGCACCATAAATTTGTCATGTTCCATAGCTTAAAAAATTCCCAAGAAGTCTGTGCATCTCTTTTTCACTGGCTCTACAATTTCTTCACCCTTGCCATCGTCATGGAACTGTCAGCCTGCACACTGAAACAATTCTCAGAAAACAAAGGCATCATCAAGTTCTCAAGATTTTGATAGAGATTGAAGGCCAACAGACCTCAGACTCATTTCAAAATCCTTAGCTGAGCAATAACCCTTCATAAGCAGTCACTTGACAGGTGACATTTTAAATCTGTCATTTACTGTGTCATTGGCTTATGTCTGTTCCCAGGAAAAGTTCCAAAGTTTTCACCATGAAATAGAAATACCCATGTCAATGTGATTCTTGTCAAGTTACTCAGCCTTGTCTCTCGCCACTTACCACACTCTGCCCTTTGCTCTAGCACCAAACTGGAACTCCACAGGGCTCTTCGTCACCTCAGGATCTTTGCCTTCGCCTCTTCCCTCTATCTGGCAAGGTTTTCGTTGTCCTTCAGGTATCAACCTATGTTATCTCCTCCACCAGAAAGCCCATGACATTGACATAAAAGTGGGCTAGATGTTCCTTCTGTGTGTTCCAGTAGTGCCCTGCTGTATACCTGTCATGGTATCTATGACTCTATGTGGACATTGCCTGCCTTCTGTTTTTTTAGGTTATAGCATATGACTGTTGAGAGGTGGACCATACCATCTTCATCTTATAATTCCTGTGCTGGCTCTAGTACCTTAGCACGTGGCTGGTGATTACATGAATGAAGAATGAAAAAGCTCTGATATTTACACACAATTAGAATTAATGCCATGTGTAAATTATTTAATAGTAATTTTGTATTGTAAATGTACATACATATTTCTCATTTTTATTAACTCTGATGAAGTTCTCAACTCTTTAGTTTTCAGACTCACACTTAGTTAACTGAAGTGTTTTAGGTAGAGAAGAAAATTCTTTTCTTTTTCTTTCCAGCTGTTGCTGTGTTGGACACTTGCTCCCGTCTACTTTCTTCTCTAGAATCCACTGGTAAGCCACATCTAATGAAGAGAATATTTAACCATAAAGTCTTAAGGAAAAATTGTATGATTTAAAAGAGTATAAAACTTTATTACTGGGCTATTTACAGAACATTTTAATTGTTTCTCATAAAATATTTAACATTACAATATTTACTGAAGTGTAGGATATTTTTGTATCACATGTATGATGATAATTTATAGGGTATTTTAAATGACTTTTCTTAGCCTCCTTAAGTTTTAAGTGGATCTTGCAAACGAAAACCATTTTTATTGAGTTTGACATACTCAAATTGCCCAAATGTCAGCTGTTTAAACAGCCAAACAACCAAGTCATCATTGATACTTTAGTAAAGGTCATAGAAGGCTTATTTGCATTTTACAGTTTTTATTACTTAGGATAGTTGAGTACCTGCCAGGTTTGTCCATGCTAATGTTACAATCTTCTTTTTGTAGTTCAACCGTATTTTGTATGGAGATACTTTGAGGCTCTGTAAATATCTGGTTACTCTTCAGAACCTACTAGATTTAGCCTTTCATGGATGACTTGTGTTTGAACAATTATTACTACGATGGTTGCCAGATGATTATTTTCTTGTTCTCTTCTTTGTTCTACATGGAGAAATGAAAGCAATAAATAAGAGAGGAGGGAAAGCTCATGATTCTGGTGCTCCAGTTCCCCAAGATTAGATTTCAAGCTGACTTTATGTCTTTTTGATTTGTCCCTGTTACTCCGTCAGCACTTTTTACTTTCTGGCAGAAGATGTTCTAAGCTAATCTTGTATTTTTTCTGCCCTAGCCCTGGAATGAGTGATTTTTCTTAGAAGCAGAGGTGGAGCCACTGAGGAAGCACAGGCGAGCCCTCCCCAGCACGTGCTCACTGGTCCCCAACAGAAAAACCGCTGCTGCATCCACTGAGGTACCAAGAAACAAGCAAAGGGCCTTGTGACTGTCTGGGGACAGTCCTCATGTGGTCCCTGACTCAGCCTCAAAGGTTGTGGATTAGTCTTCGTGTAGCCTCTGTGCTGTGTCTTTAGATTGGGGCTCTGTGGGAAGGGCCCTGGGAGACCCAGCAGCACAGGGTGTCTCGTCTGCCAAATGTCCCTCCCCTCTTCACACACTGACACTCAGGAATAGGGTAGATGGCATCTCCAGGCAGTGCCAGGCTGCCTCACTGTCTCTTTTGAGATAGGCCCAGAGGGCCTTTGGGGTGAGTGTGGAGCTGGGCACCTGGAACCTGAGGCTGACTGTCTCTCCCTGTGTCTTGGAGGAAAGGCAGTGTCCCAAAAAAGACCCCAGGGCCTGACCTTTGGGCACACATGCAGGGAGGCAGGGTCTGTGAGCTGAGGGGGACATTGTAATGAGACTTTGAGCACTGCTGCTCAGGGGCCTTGTCAGTGGACCATGGTCAGAGATGACCTGGTCATCAGGACCTAGTCAGCTGGGACCTGATCAGCAGGGGCCTGGTTAGTGGTGGCCTCCTCAGTAAAGGCCTCATCAGTGGGGACCTGGCAACCTAGTCATTGGAAGCCTGGTCAGTGAGGGGACCTGGTCAGTGGTGGCCTTATTAGTGTGGCCTGATTGGTTGGAACATAAACAATGAAAAACTGGTTGGTGGGGCCTATACACTATACTAGGGGCCTGGTCAGTGTGGGGCCTTAGTGGCTTGGAGTCTGGTCAGTGAGGGCCTGGTCAGAAGGGACTTGGTCAGCTGGGGACTGATGCATGGAGAATTGTTCAGTGGGGGTCGGGTGAGCAGCAACCTGGTAAATTGTGGTCTTGTCAGTGGGAACCTGGGCAGTGGGACCGGGTCAGTGGGAAATTGGTCAGTGGGGTCTGGCCCATGAGGCGTATTAAGTGCGGGCCTGGTTAGGAAGACGTGGCCAGTGGGGACTTGGTCAGTGGGACCTGGTCAATGGAGGAGTGGTGATTAGGGGCCTCATCAGTGGGAACCTGGTCAGGGGCGGCTGGTCAGTAGGAACCTGGCCAGCTGGCCACTATGTGACCTCAGGCAGGGAGTTTGTGGAGCCTCCTTGTCTCCATCTGCAGGGAAGGTGAGTCAGGGTGTACACTGGAGGATGGCTGGAAAGAGAAAATGAGACGATGTGTTGAATCCAGTACTGCTTGGCATACCTACAACTTTACATACAACCTGTGTTCCACCTAGAGAGGGTGCCAGCCCTCTCTGCTCTACCCGGTGCCTCTCTTCTGTCTGCATCCCCAGGACCACCATGGATGGGGAGGGCAGAGATTGGGGAGCACCTGTAGACGCTCTAATGCTCTGAGGTGACATTGATGAGGACCTGGGTGCACCCGCGAGTGGAGAAGCTAGGCCTGTCGAGAGAAGCAAGACAAACACACAAATACACGGTCACACACACACAGGTGTGCACAGACACCTTGCATACACACATGTCAGTTCAGGGGATAGAGGACACTGACTCTAGGCCCTGTTGACCCAAGCAGGCTCCCGTTGTGGTGGGTTGTGTCACCCCACAATGTCACTGTTGCTGAGCCCCCATCGCCTCTGTGTTGTGGAGCAGTTAGAGACACACAGCAGTGTCTGTGAGTGGCTCTGCGTGAAGGACCGTTTCCTAGGTGAGAGGTGCATCTCAGCACAGCTGACTGATCAGACTCAGGTGAGTGGGACCTGCTCTCTTCTCTTCCTCCTGGCCTGGGGACAGTCACTATCAGGTGGGTGGTTTTGGCCTCTGGGCAGCTACTGAGGGTAATCCCTGAACACTCACCGGTGCCTCTTCTGTGCTGACAGACATTTCATTCATCCTCACAGCAATTCCATTCTGCATCTTTTCTGATCACCCCCATGACCACCCAGGACAAACCCATCAGGGACCTGCCACCAGGCCCAGTCCGGCTCCATGATAACCAAGATGCAGGTCCAGAGACAACCGCCCTGCATGGTGCCTGCATCTGACGTCCCTTGGTGGGTAGTGACCAGCACAACATGGAAGAAGCCAGGACAGCATGCGGCCAGTTGCATGGCTTCAAGTCATTCACCAAGAAGGTGGACAACAGGGCACTCATCTCAACTTCACAGCTGGTGAATTGACATGCAAGCAGATGATGGTGACAGGCTTTAAGAAAGAGCATCAGAAGGTGGCCAGTTCTTCTTCAGCTTCAGCCAGGCCTTGGAGCTGGACCAGGCCATCCACTTCACCACAGATGCCTTCCACACTGTCAGTGAGCTCTTTGCCAGTCAGCCCAGGCAGGACCTGGACCCAGTCATGGGCCTGTTAGTGCTGTCTCAGGTACACCAGGCCAACATCCTGCACATTATCCACGTACACAAGGAAGCTCTTACCAAAGTCACGGAGAGCACGCAACATGTGGCAGAAGGAAAGACAGAGGTGCAGAGGCTGATGACGTCAGAATCACAGGAACAGGATTTCTTTCAGCACTTCAGTGGAGATTCAACACTTCCATCCAATTTGAATGAATGACATGAAATCACAGATGCAGCATTTCTTGCACAAGAGATACTATTTTTTCAAAAAATCACCCAGGAATTGATAGTATTGAATGACTAGATATTTGATTGTGGACTGTTTCTGGTTCAAGGATACTTTCTACAGCAGAATAACAACTCTAGCAAAGAGTTAATGCCAGCTATCGGTGGTAGTACAAGGATGCTTTTGTGCTGAACTGAAATCCAGCTAATGCAGAATTGTGTAGGAAACAGTTAATATGGTGATAGAATAGAAACAGTAGCAAACGTGAACTAAATCATACTATGAATGCCTACACTGCCATTGTAACTTTTGGAAAAATGATAATACCACTTTATTCCTTTTTGAAGTATGAATATTTTAGTGTATATGCTATAGACCTTAAACCCTATAAAAAGTCTCAAAGAAGTTGGCTGGATAAAGCCTGCTGTGGATGTCTTTATACTCAAAGATTGATGATGCAATTCGAATATGTGTCCCCAGCAAATCTCATATTTAATTATATGTCCTAATGTGGAAGGTGGATCCTGGCATAAGGTGATTGAATTATGAAGGCAAATTTCTCATGAAGGGCTCAGCACCATCCCCTTGTACCATCCTCACAATCATGAATGACTTCTCCTGAGATCTGATCACTGAAAACTCTATGTCACCTCCCTACTCTGTGTGATTTCCTCTTGCCATGTGAGACAGCTCACTCTTTGCCTTGCACAAAGATTGAATGATTTCTGAGGCCTCCCAGAAGCAGAAGCCACTGTGCTTCCTGTCCACCCTGCAGAACCGCAAGCCAATTAAATGTCTTTTTGAAAACGAATCATACAGAAAATGCCAAATGAGGATTGGAGCACTGCTCTAAAGATACCTGAGAATGTGGAAGCAGCTTTGGAACCAGGTAATGGGAAGAGGTTGGAAGAGTTTGGAGGACTCAAAAGAAGACAGATAAATCAGAAAATTTTTGGACTCTCAGAGACTGGTTAAATGGTTGTGACAAAAATCCTGACAGAAACATGGACAGTGAAGTCCAGGCCGAGGAGGCCTCAGATAGAAATAAGCTTTTTTGAAAATGTCTTCCTTTTGGATATGGAAAGCTTACACAATGCCTGTACCATCATTATACCTTAGAAGTGGTGAATCTGCTTTTTATTTCAGAGGCTCATAGGCAAAAGAGGCTGTAGCCTTGGCTCAGATGAGACTTTGGACTTTGTAACTTTGAGTTAATGCTGAAATGAGTTAAGACTCATGCTGGCAAGGCATGATTGTATTTTGCAATGTGAGAAGGACTTGACATTCGTGGGGTCAGAGACAGAATAATATGGTTTGTCTCTGTCCCTATCAAATCCTATGTGGAATTACACTCCACATGGGGAGGCCTAGGTGGAAAAAGATTTAGTTATAAAAGGGTGGGGGTGAATCCTTCATGAATGATAAAGCACCTTGATACTGTCCTCCTGATAGTGAGTTCTCGTGAGATCTGGTTGTTCAGAAGGCTGTGGAACCTCTTTCCTCCCTCTGTCTTGCTCCTACTCCTGCCTTAGGAGACATCTCATTGTCCCTTGGCTTTCTGCTATAATTAGGAGGCTTCCTGATTCCTCCCAGAAACAGAAGACACTATCCTTCCTTCACAGCTTACAGAACCATGAGTCAATTAAATCTCTTATTTACAATAATAAAATTAGAACTGCAGAGAGGAGCTGTGAAATGTCTTCAAGGCCTTTTTCCCTTTGTCTTGGCTATTAGCACAGGGCTTCTTTATATGGAAATTTCCGAAGTCTTCTTGAATTTTTCCCCTTAAATGGGATTTTGTGTTATTGCTACATAGCCAATCTGCTATACAGATACCTGAGAAAGTAGAAGCAGGCTCAGTAGTGACTAGCAAAGATTGGGAGGGTTTGGAGGGATTTGAGCATGCCAGAAAGACGAGGGAGTGAGAGGGAGGAATTTAATCATGGATAGCAGGGTGGGTAGGGTGGGAAGGAGTAGGCTGGCTGTAGGGTGGTGGGAGGGTGGTGGGTAGTAGGAAGTGGGAGTAGCCTGCTGCAGAGGCAGAGCCTCATGGAAAACCCCAACTAGGACAGTGCACCTGTGGCTTTGCAGGTTTAAGCTGCCATTGCTGCTCTCATGGACTGGACTAGTGTTGAGTGCCTGCAGCTTTTCCACACTGAGAGTGCAAGCTGTTGGTGGGTCTATGAATCTGGGGTCTGAAGGGTGGTAGTCCCCTGCGTGGGGGTGCCAAGTCCATATTTTCTTTCTGCACTGCCCTAGTAGAGGTTTCCCAGGAACTCTGACTCTGCAGCAGGCTTCTGCCTAGAAACGGAGGTGGGGGTGGGAAGCATATCCTTCACCAGTGGTTAAGCACTATCTTCTTGATGCTGTCCTCATGATAGTGCGTTCTCACGAGATCTGGTTATGTAACGGTGTGGCACCTCTTTCCTCTGTCAGTCTTGCTTCTGCTCTTGCCATGTGAAACATCTCCTTGCCCCTTGGCCTTCTGGTATGGTTGTGAGGCTTCCCAAGTCCTCGCAGAAGCAGAAGGCACCGTGCTTCCTTTAGAGCCTGCAGAACCGTGAGCCAATTAAACCGCTTTTCTTTATGATCATACAAAACATTAGTACTATGAAGTGGAGCTCTGAAATGCCTTCAAGGCCCTTTCCCTTTTGTCTTGGCAACCAGCACTCAGCTTCTTTTCATGCAAGTATCTGAAGCCTTTGTGAATTTTCCCCCTGAAAATGGACTTTTCTTCTTTTACCACATTGCCAGGTTGTGATAAAGATAGCTGACAATGTAGAAGCAAGTTCAGAAGTGGGTAAAAGACAGAGGTCGGGAGAGTTGGGAAAGCTTAGAAGACAGCAAGATGGGGAAAAGTTTGAGCACTGTAGAGAATTGTTAAATGCTTGTGATGAGAAGGCTGACAGAAGGATAGACAGTGAAGGCCAGACTTAAAAGGTCTCAGATGAAAATGAGGAATTTCCTGTGAACAGGAGCCAAGGTTCCATTTGATTGGCCTTAGCAAAGAATGTGGCTGCACAGTGACCCTGCCCTGGAGATCTGTGAAACTATGAACTTGGGGGTGGGTGATGATTTAGGATGTATCTTGTGGAATGAACATCTACACAGCATAGTGCAAGAGGTGTCTCGTCTGCATTGAACATCCTGTGTTCTTAGGCATGACCTAAGAAATGACTTCAAGTTAGAACTTCTATTTAAATGAGAAGTGGAGATCTAAAGTTTGGAAATTCTGCAGCCTGGCCAAGTGGTCAAAAAGAAAAGCTGATTTTCAGGAGGAAAATTCAAGAAGGCTTAGAGTATCTTCATAGAAAGGCGCCCAGTGCAAATAGCGAAGACAATGGGCAAAAGACCTTGAAGGTATTTCAGAGGCCCCTGCGTCAGCCCTTGCTGTCACAGGCCCTGGGGCCTGGCAGAGGAGAATGGTTTCCTGGGCAAGCTCCATGGCCCCACTGCTGTGTGCATCCTCAGGACACTGCTGGTTGCATCCCTGCAACTCCAGCTCCAGCCATGGCTCAAAGATGCACAGGTACAGCTTGGGTTACTGCTTCAGAGGTGGCTCCATGCCTTAATGATTTCCAAATAGTGTTTAAGCCAGCAGGTGTACAGAGCAAGAGTACAGAGGCTCTAGAGGCTTGGGAGGCTCTGCCTAGACTCCAGAAGATGCACAGAAAAGCCTGGATGTCCAGGAAAGAAGCTTTTCCAAGTGGCAGGGCCTCATGGGAAACCTCTCCTAGGGGAGCAAAGAAGGGACATGTAGGGTTGAAGCCCCCACACAGGGAGGCATCATTCTCCAAACCTCAGATTCATAGACCCAAAACAGCTTGCACCCTCAGTGTGGAAAAGCTACAGGCACTCAACACCAGCCACGTCCATGAGAGCAGCCACGGGGGCTGAACACTGCAAAGCCACAGGTGCAGATCTGCCCAAGGCCCTGGGAGCCCAGCCTTCACAGCCCTGTGCCATGGATGTGGGACAGGGATTCAAAACGGATGATTTTGGAGCTGTAGGGTTGAGTGACTAGCCTGCTGGGTTTTGGATTTTATGTATTCTATGAGTCCCGTCTGTGTTTTGTGCTTCTTTCTAGCATTTTTTTTCTTCTGTTGGCTGGGAATGCTTACCCATTGCCTGTGCAATCATTGTACCTTGGAAGCAGTTAACTTGCTTTATAATTCAGTGGCTCATGGGCAGAAGGGACTGTAGACTGTCTCAGATAAGACTTTGGGCTGTGGACATTTGAGTAAATGGTGGAATGAGTTAAGATTTGGGGGACTGTAGGGAAGGCATCATTGTATTTTGCAATGTGAGAAGGACATGAGATTTGGGGGACCAGGGACAGAATAATATGATTTGGCTCTGTGTCCCTACCAAAACTCATGTGGAATTGTACTGGGGAATGTTAAAGGTGGGGGCCGGTGGAAGGTGATTTAATCATGGTGGAGAGTGGAGGTTGGAAGGTGGGGGGGTGGGGAGGATTGGGAGGGATTATGATGGGATTGGGGGTGGAAGGCAGGGGAGGGGGTGGATCCTTCACAAATGGTTAAACACGATCTCCTTAATGCTGTCCTTCTGATAATGAGTTCTCTTCATGATTTTGGAGCTGTGAGATTGAATGAATCCTGGCCTGCTATGTTTTGGATGTCCATTCTGCCTGTTGTTACATTTGTGTTATTTTTCTTGGAAATTTCTTCCCGTTGGATTGTGAAAACTTACCCAATACGTGTACCATCATTGTACCATGAAAGAAACAAATGTCCTTTTAACTTCAGGGACTCACAGGCAGAAGAGACTATAGCCTTGTCTCAGATGAGACTTTGAACTTTTTACATTTCAGTTAATGCAGGAGTGAGTTAAGGCTTTTGGAAACTTTTGAAAAGGCATAATTGTATTTTTATTCTATGACAAAGACATGAGATTCAGGGGGGACAAGGTCAGCATAATATGGTTTGGCGGTGTTCCCCTAGAAATAGTCATCAGGAATTGTAATCCAAAATGTTGGAGGTGGGGCCTGGTGGGAGATTATTTAATCATGGACAGGAGGGGTGGGGATGGAAGGAAGAAGGGGGTGGGTAGTTAAGAGTAGACTGGCTGTAGGGTGGTGTGAGAGAAGCGGGTAGTAGGAAGAGGGAGTAGCCTGCTGCAGAAGCAGAGGCTCATGGAAAACCTCGACCAGGGCAGCGTACCTGTGGCTTTGCAGGCTTTAGCCCGCATGGCTGCTCTCATGGGCTGGGCTGGTGTTGAGTGCCTGCAGCTTTTCCATTCTGAGGGTGGGAGCGGTTGGTGGGCCTATGACTCTGGGGTCTGGAGGATGGTGGTGTCCTGGGTGGGGGCTCCAAGGCCATATTTTCCTTGTGTGCTGCCCTAGTAGAGGTTTTCCAAGAGGCTCTGCCTCTGCATCAGGCTTCTGTCCGGAAACAGGAGGGGGTGGAGGTGGGTTGGGGTGGCGGATCCCTCACCAGTGGTTAATCTTCTTGATGCTGAGCTCATGATAGTGAGTTCTCGTGAGATCTGGTCGTATAACAGGATGTGGCACATCCTCTCTCAGTCTTGCTCCTACTCCTGCCATATTCATTGCTGTTTTCCCTCTGGCGTGATTGGGAGGCTTCCTGAGTCCTCCCAGAAGCAGAAGCCACTATGCTTTCTTTACAGCCTGCAGGACCATGAGCCAGTTAAACCCCTTTTTGTTATGACCATACAGAACGTAAGTACTGCAAAGTGGAGCTATGAAATATCTTCAATGACTTTTCCCCCATCGTCTTGGCTATGAGCACTGGGCTTCTTTTTAATGCAAATATCTGAAGCCTTCTAGAAGTTTCCCCCTGAAAATGGGCTTCTTTTTCTTCTACACTGCCAGGCTGCAAGAAAGATAGCTGAAAATGTAAAGCAGGTTCGGTAGTGGGTAACAGCCAGAGATTGGAGGGTTTGGAGAGCTCGAAAGAAGGCAGGAATATGAGGGGAAGTTTGGGCCATTGTAGAGACTTGTCAAATCGTTGTGATGAAAAGGCTGACAGAAGATTGGACAGTGAAGACCAGGCTTATGAGGTCTCAGATGAAAATGAGGAACTTAGTCCAGTCCGTCATTGATGGACATTTGGGTTGGTTCCAAGTCTTTGGTCTCGTGAATAGTGCCGCAATAAACATGTGCGCCACCAACACGGCACAGGTATCCATATGTAACAAACCTACACATTGTGCACATGTACCCTAGAACAGAAAGTGTAATAAAGAAAAATGAGGAACTTACTGGGAGCAGGAGCCAAGGTTACTTTTGTTTTCCTGTAGCAAAGAACATGGCTGCAGGGTGACCTTGCCCTGGAGATCTGTGAAACTTCAAACGTGAGGGTGATGATGTAGTGTGTTTCTGGTGGAACAGACCTCTAGGCAGCATAGCAGAAAAGGGGTCCTATGTGCATGAAACAGCCTGTGCTCTTATGTGTGACCAAGGAAAGGACCTCAAGTGGGAACTTCTATGTAAATGACAAGCAGAGCTCCAAAGTTTGAAACATTTCTAGCCTGGCCACGTGGTCAACAAGAAAAGCTGGCTGTCAGGGGTAAAATTCATGAAGGCTCCAGAAATGTGCGTAAAATGGAGCCCAGCGCTAATAGCCAAGACGATGGGGCAAAACGCCTTGGAGGTATTTCACAGATGTTTGCAGCAGCCCTTGCTGTCACAGGCCCCGGGACCTAGGAGAGAAGAATGGTTTCCTGGGCCAGCCCCATAGCCCTGCTGCTGCGTACAGCCTCAGGACACTGCTGCCTGCATCCCTGCAGCCCCAGCTCTTCCTCCAACCTTGGCTGAAAACTGCACAGGTACAGATTGGTTCACTGCTTCAGAGGGTGCAAGCAATAAGCCTTCATGACTTCTACATAGTGTTAAGCCAGCGGGTTCGCACAGCACTAGTCCAGAGGCTTGGGAGCCTCCGTATAGATTTCAGAAAATGTATGAAAATGCCTGGGTGTCCAGACAGAAGGCTGCCAAAAGGGCAGAGCCTCATGGGCCACCTCTACTAGAGCGGTGCAGATTGAGAATGCGGGGTTGGAGCCTCCACACTGGAGGCCACCATCATGCAGATCCCAGACTCCTAGACCCACCAAGAGTTTTGGACCCTCTGTGGGTAAAAACTACAGGCACTCAACACCAGCACCGCCTATGAGGGCACCTCGGGGGGCCGAACGCTGCAAAGCCACAGGTGCAGAGCTGCCCCAGGCCTTGGGGAGCCC